>NC_143170.1:6265000-6890000 GCF_047325235.1 Durio zibethinus | reverse complement strand
AGAGTTTACATTCAAAAGAACACATGATTTCTTGACTTTTGCTTTGAGTGACAAAGCACACGATTGCCATTAATTTTGAAATCCTAAAAACACATATGATCCCAAGTGGATAACTAATTAAGGATGATTATCTAAGAAACCATTGCATTTATAAGAATGTAATAAGTGGACTACAATAGTCTATCCCAACATACTTTTGGTTTTTTAAGCATAATCTCTTTCTAGACCTTAGTCACAAAGTATTTAGAACTAATAATATTTCAAACTGGTCTCATTTCTTGATGTCTTGTAAAGTGAAAAATTATCTGCCTTGTAAGATTTAATTATAGTAGCATTCAATGTTTTTTTTTCTTTTCTACAGATTGATTTTTTTTTATTTCACCAAATTAATTAGTACTTAAAGGAAACTCAATGTTTTTTATTTTTTAAAGGTTTTGCTTTTGTTTCACTAAATACATTTGTTTATACTAAGCTCTAAGTTAAGGATCTGGACCTTGAAATTACAAGAAAGAAAAAGAGTAGTTAATAGCAAAAATAAGGGTTCCCTATGTTTGTACTCTGATGTTCAAGTCAAAGGTCAGCTTAAGGAGGTCGAAAAGAGAAGAAAGTAAGAAAGTAGGAAAGTAAGGGAAAAAGTTAGATTAGATTGATAGCACTTGGATGACTTTATTTATAGGTGAAAGGTGAAGGTTCTGTAGGGTAAAATAGTGACATAATCGAGCCAACATGGCACTATACATGTCAAGTTAGTCTAAAAGTTAAAAATACCCCTGATTATTTATTAACAGTCTCTAATGTAAGAAAAATCAATTTGCCCTTTGGACCTAAAAATACCTTTAATGTTTTATCTTTCCATTGAGCAGTCTAAGTATTAGACTGATAGGTACCTAATTGAGCCTTTTTGGTGTACATGTTCGCTAGTCCGACCTTGAGTTTTTTTAGCGTGGGTTTTGAAAATTCATGCCTTGGGCCCAACCTCACATTACAATTAAGTATTGTCTTGGCCTTTTTGAAGTGTGCCAACCTATCGTGTGATCATAATTGTCGAGCTTAATCTCAAGCATGGGTTTTAGGTTATACGTTTAACATGTTTATTTTAGGTTACCGAGGTTAGTGACCTTATGTCTAAATGGCCCAAGGTTAGGTTAAGCAAGCTTATGAGTAACTACTAACATGACTCATATATCAATTGTGAAACTTGTGTTTTTTTTGTATAAGTTTGATTTTCAAGTCTAACACAAGGTTAACTTGATAGTCGATTCATTTGGTTGGTTTAACTTAGGTTTTATCATCAATTTGGCAAGTTTGAATTGGTGAAAAGATCGATTTGCCTCTATGCTATCTGAAAATCACATTTAATAAGGAAAGAGATATTTGGATAGTAAAAATCTAGAGTTGGGAAAATGAAAGGTCATCTTTGATAACCATTTAGACACATGGCACAATTTGGAGCATTTATTTAATCTATACGTTGGCTATATAAAAATGCCACTCGAGGCCTTCGTTTTCACCTTACTATTTATTTACTCTTAAACTGACATGTTTTTATTAACCAGAAAGTTCATACTTTCTTTCAACTGATCTTCTATCCTTATTTGTACTTTGGTACATTTTCTTTCCCTTTTTTTTTATAAAGTCTTCTAGTGCAAGCTTTGAGGGGTTTGATAAGTTACAAGATAGTTTTTAGAGGAGGTTGACTCAATAGTAAGGATTATGATAATAGGGTCATTTCTATCATTGTAGGAAAAGACTACTCAAGGGTTATTTTTTGACTGAACCAAATGATCAAGAAAAAGTAAAAAAAGGGTTGAAGATAGTGCTCACACTAGGGGAGAGTGGGTTTATCAAAGTATAGATGATCTCGTGGTTGCTATAGACTTTAAGCTCGAGAACCCCTTAGCCCTAGAGTCTTAAGTTAGTCTGGCTTCTCCAGCTGACCTCCTTTCTTCTTCTTTCATTCATCTTTTTGAGGTCAAACCTTTTATTTCTTTTTTTTTTCATCTTTTTTTTCTACTAAATAGGCTCTAGTTAATGTCTCTCATTTCTTTTTTCTATCTAAGAAGTTTTTATACTCTGCCACTACTCCTACTTAAGAGTCTAAGTCTTTTGACATTGAAAGCTTCTATGATGATAAGGGTTTCAATGGAAAGCAAGAGAGGGAAACCAATGTGTGGGACCAAATTTTATGAGTTCACAAAAAAAAAAGAGTTAGTATTAGATGTATATGAGATGACTTCCCCTAAAGTAGTGAACAAGACTAGATTTTGGGGTAGGTTTAAGGTAACCTCATAGGGTTTTTAGTTTTGTAAATTTTTTTAACACTTAGGTCATCTTACAGATATGTTTGACAACACGCAACCATCTAAGACCTTCAATTTTTGTAAGTTTTTTCACCAACTGTAGCTAAAAAAAGATAAAAAATAATCTGTCTAGTTTGAGGCCCCCTTTAAGGGGGAATTAAAATAATTAATCCCTCATCTCTCAAAAGTTAAGCTCTATAGCTTAGGCTTTCGTTGGTGCTAATGGTAAGCAAAATGTGATGGCAAGTTAGGAAGCCCCTCTCTTCAAAAAGTAAAAAATTGAGGCCATTCCTTTCATAACAACACTCGAGGTCTAAATTTTAAAACCCACCTCAGAATACTTCTCTATTGGCTTAGAGTACGACTAAAGTGAAAATCCTTTACAAAATGTCGACGTGGCTAAGAAGTTTGCTAAAGTTGTTATCTCTCTAAAAAGTGAGCATTTCTTAGCTCAGCTTTGTATTGTTTCATGAATTCTACTATTTTTCCAAGTCTAAGCTTGATTTTCTTTTGTAGTTTATGAAAAGCTTGAAGCTTGCCCCTCTCGTGTAGCCAATAAAGGTATGCACCATGTTTACTGAGCTTTGGTATGCTATTTGAAGACTAAATAAGACCCCAAGAAATTTGCTTAAAAAAATTATAAGTATAACGATGTGATCACTAAACTCTGGGCTAGTCATTTTACCTTGCAAAAAAAAGAAGAAGATCAGAGAAAAAAGGCCAAAGACTTAGCCGTTAGGTTAGAAGAGATGCATATATAAAAGGCCCTAATTGAGTCTATAAAAGAACAAGCTAAGCTCAAACTCAATTAGGCTTAAGTTGAGTTCACAAAAAAAAAAGAGTTAGTATTAGATGTATATGAGATGACTTCCCCTAAAGTAGTGAACAAGACTAGATTTTGGGGTAGGTTTAAGGTAACCTCATAGGGTTTTTAGTTTTGTAAATTTTTTTAACACTTAGGTCATCTTACAGATATGTTTGACAACACGCAACCATCTAAGACCTTCGATTTTTGTAAGTTTTTTCACCAACTGTAGCTAAAAAAAGATAAAAAATAATCTGTCTAGTTTGAGGCCCCCTTTAAGGGGGAATTAAAATAATTAATCCTTCATCTCTCAAAAGTTAAGCTCTATAGCTTAGGCTTTCGTTGGTGCTAATGGTAAGCAAAATGTGATGGCAAGTTAGGAAGCCCCTCTCTTCAAAAAGTAAAAAATTGAGGCCATTCCTTTCATAACAACACTCGAGGTCTAAATTTTAAAACCCACCTCAGAATACTTCTCTATTGGCTTAGAGTACGACAAAAGTGAAAATCCTTTACAAAATGTCGACGTGGCTAAGAAGTTTGCTAAAGTTGTTATCTCTCTAAAAAGTGAGCATTTCTTAGCTCAGCTTTGTATTGTTTCATGAATTCTACTATTTTTCCAAGTCTAAGCTTGATTTTCTTTTGTAGTTTATGAAAAGCTTGAAGCTTGCCCCTCTCGTGTAGCCAATAAAGGTATGCACCATGTTTACTGAGCTTTGGTATGCTATTTGAAGACTAAATAAGACCCCAAGAAATTTGCTTAAAAAAATTATAAGTATAACGATGTGATCACTAAACTCTGGGCTAGTCATTTTACCTTGCAAAAAAAAAAAGAAGATCAGAGAAAAAAGGCCAAAGACTTAGCCGTTAGGTTGGAAGAGATGCATATATAAAAGGCCCTAATTGAGTCTATAAAAGAACAAGCTAAGCTCAAACTCAATTAGGCTTAAGTTGAGTTCACAAAAAAAAAAGAGTTAGTATTTGATGTATATGAGATGACTTCCCCTAAAGTAGTGAACAAGACTAGATTTTGGGGTAGGTTTAAGGTAACCTCATAGGGTTTTTAGTTTTGTAATTTTTTTTAACACTTAGGTCATCTTACAGATATGTTTGACAACACGCAACCATCTAAGACCTTCGATTTTTGTAAGTTTTTTCACCAACTGTAGCTAAAAAAAGATAAAAAATAATCTGTCTAGTTTGAGGCCCCCTTTAAGGGGGAATTAAAATAATTAATCCCTCATCTCTCAAAAGTTAAGCTCTATAGCTTAGGCTTTCGTTGGTGCTAATGGTAAGCAAAATGTGATGGCAAGTTAGGAAGCCCCTCTCTTCAAAAAGTAAAAAATTGAGGCCATTCCTTTCATAACAACACTCGAGGTCTAAATTTTAAAACCCACCTCAGAATACTTCTCTATTGGCTTAGAGTATGACAAAAGTGAAAATCCTTTACAAAATGTCGACGTGGCTAAGAAGTTTGCTAAAGTTGTTATCTCTCTAAAAAGTGAGCATTTCTTAGCTCAGCTTTGTATTGTTTCATGAATTCTACTATTTTTCCAAGTCTAAGCTTGATTTTCTTTTGTAGTTTATGAAAAGCTTGAAGCTTGCCCCTCTCGTGTAGCCAATAAAGGTATGCACCATGTTTACTGAGCTTTGGTATGCTATTTGAAGACTAAATAAGACCCCAAGAAATTTGCTTAAAAAAATTATAAGTATAACGATGTGATCACTAAACTCTGGGCTAGTCATTTTACCTTGCAAAAAAAAGAAGAAGATCAAAGAAAAAAGGCCAAAGACTTAGCCGTTAGGTTGGAAGAGATGCATATATAAAAGGCCCTAATTGAGTCTATAAAAGAACAAGCTAAGCTCAAACTCAATTAGGCTTAAGTTGAGATTATCAAGCTAAGGTTTGAGCTCAAAGTTGAATGAAAAGCTAGGGATGAGGCCAAAGGAGAGGGCAAAGAAGAAATCATCCAAGAGTTCATGGCTTTCCATAGGTATTCTAATCTTCAAGTCAAATTTTTTTTTAAGAATGTCCTTGGTGCCTTCGAGCTATGCGAGGATGAGGTATTGTTCAAGTATACAAGTTTGAACCTTAACCTCTCAAACATCATGATGAATAGCCTTAAGACTAGGTTTTTCATACAATTTGAACGAAAAGAGAAAAATGATGATAAGGGTGAAGATGTAGCCATGGATGCTAAACTTAATGCCGTTCTTATACCTATGGCTAAGAAAAGAGCTGTAGCTACTATTGTCGAGAAAGAAAAATAATGAAAAAAATTAAAAATTTTTTTATTTTTTATTTTTATGTTATTTGTTTTTATTTTTTGTATATCTCTAAGATAAGAGTTTTGTTTAGATCTCAATTTAGATTTAGAGCATTTTATGAACTTCTGTCAATTATAAATCACTCTACCAAATTTCTATCATGAATGAAATAGAGTACACTTTTGTTAAAGTCTTAGCTTTACATTTTTTTGTGCTTTTCTTTTATCAAACATTGGAATCAATAATCACAAGTCTTAGCTTGGATAAGACAATCAATTTAGACAGGCTAATTTAATTTGATAAAATTATTCTTAAAGATTTAACCAAGTCCTAGCTTGGATAAGGCAAGCTTAATAGTATTTAACCAATCAACTTAAGGATTCATTATATTAACTTGAGGATCTAAAATGAATAATTAAATTGAGTGTCAACTCAGCTTACTTTGACTATCAATCTTCTTCTCCATATCAGTTATAAAGACTTGGTAGGTCTTCCAGATTAGATCAGACAATTCATTAGCTTGGCTATTGATGTGGCATGTTGACTCAGGCTTTACCTTTTATCTTTTCAAGTATGAGCTTGGCCATTGCCTAAGCTTTAGACTTTCATGATAAATGTAGTCAAGGTGTAAATTTTATTTAATCAGTGTTTTCAAAATTATAAAGTATGAGCTTGACTATATATTTTCTTATAAGAGTAGACTTTAAGATTATCTACATTCCATGTCTTTGAAATGAGATTACTATTCATATCTTGCAATATGTAGGTCGTATTAAGAGTGATCTTTTTAAAAATATAGGGGCTTTTCCAATTTGGAGCTAACTTTTTATTTTGATTGTGGCCCTTAAAGTTTTTACCTTTTTGAGTACCAAGTCACTTTTTTTTATATTTTTATGTTAGACCTTTTTATTGTAAAAGTTAACTACCTTTTATTGGTAGGTTGCTATTTTAGTCAGAGCTATATCTCTTTATTCTTCTGTCAAATCAAGATTGGTTTTAAAGGTTTTCTCATTCCCTTCTATTAAATTGAGCTTGACTCTTAAACTTAAGAGCCCAATCTCCATGGGCACCATGACCTCTATCTCAAATGCTAGATGGAATGGAGCTTCTCTAGTAAGGACTTTAGAGATGGTTCTAAAGGCCATAATACATCATACAGCTTGTTGGCCCATTTATCTTTGGTTTTGTCTAACTTTTTTTGAGGGCTTTTCAATATAGTTTTGTTAGCCACCTCAGCTTACCCACTAGATTGGGGTGTGCGATTGAGATGAATCTCAAATCGATGTGAAGGTTGGCACACTACTCTTTAAACTTTAGAATATCAAATTATTTATCATTATTTGTTATTATAGACCGAGGTTGGCCAAATTTATCGATTATGTTCTTCCAAACAAACTTTTCAACTTGAGCTTCTATTTTGTAGCTAAAGCTTCAACTTCGAGCCATTTTGTGAAGTAATCTATTATTATTATTATAGTTTATCTTTGCCTTGTGGTCGAGGTTAAGGATTCGAAGACATCTATTCTCTATTGCATGAAAGGTTAAAGATTGATAATAAGGACCAGTTCAATTAATGAAAGATGCTGTACATAGGTAAATTTCTAGTATTTGTCATATTTTTTCACTAGGTTGGTTGTATCGTTTCTGATAGTTGGTCAATAGTAGCCCTGCTTAAGTACCTTATAGGTGAGTGGCCAAAGTCCAAGGTGATTATCCTAAATTCTTTCATGTATTTCCCTGAGTACATAGTTTGTCTTTTCATCTTCTACACATCTTAGGTAAAGTAAATTAAAATATCTCTTATATAATTTTTTATTAATCATTGTGTACCGAGGAGTTTTTTTCATCAGGACTTTAGCTCAGACCTTATCTTTGGGTAGTTTTCTTATTGCTAAATATACTTTGATTGGGGTCATCCACGATTCTTTCTCTTTAATTTGCTTAACTAGTTTCTCTTCTATACTCTTTTATGTAAGCTCTTCCACCATAACATGGGTTAAGCTCTCCATCGTCATTCTCGAGGCCAACTTAGATAATTAATTGGTTAGTATATTTTTTGACCTTGATATTTTTTTAACTTGGACCTTAAAAAAGATGGCTAGAAGAGCCAATGCTTTATTTAAATACTTTTTTATTCCTTATTCTTTAGCTTCAAATTCTTCATTTATTTGATTGACCACTAGCTAAGAATTATTATATACTATGATGTTTTTTACATTCGGTTTAGCTACAAGTCTTAGGCTTGTAATTAGGGCTTTATACTTGGTCTTGTTATTAGAAGTTTTAAATCCAAACCTTAAGGCATATTGAAGTTTTAGGTTTTCTAAACTGATTAGAATTAGGTCAACCCCATTTTTATGGCTAGTGGCTGACCCATTAATGAAAAGTTTTCACATTTTTTTCTTCCCTCATCTCTTTAGCCTTATTGGGTTATTCCTTGGTGCTAGTTGAAGTGTATTCCACAACAAAATTTGCTATCACCTTTGATTTTAAAGTCAACCTAAAAAGTATGTGCAGGTCATATTCACTGAGCTCTACTATCCATTTAATTAGCCTTTTTGATAGTTTTGGCTTTTGCAAAATTTATCTGAGTAATTGGTTGATCAAGACGTGAATTATGTAAGCTTAAAAGTATGACCTAAATTTTTTGGTCAACGTGACTACTGTATAGGCTAATTTTTTTATCTTGGCATAATTTATCTTTAACCTTATCAACACTTTATTTATAAAATCTATCGACTTTTACTTTTTTTTTTCTACCTAATCAATGTTAAGCTGATAGCCTAGTTGGTTATAGCCTAGTATAAATACAATACCTTGTTAGGTCTGGGCTTAGACAGAATAAGAAAAGAGAAAAAAACCTCTTTGAGCTCTTTAAATGCTTTTTGGAATTAAGGTGTCCACCTAAAATCTGAGATGTTCCTAAAGATTCTGAAAAGTGGTAAGCAGCATTCTATTGACCTAGACAAGAATTTGTTTAAGGCAGCTATTCATTCAATTAATCTTTATACCTCTTTGATTAAGGTTGATGTTTTCATGTCAAAGATGGCTTAAGCCTTTTTTGGATTTGTTTCTATGCCTTTCCTATTGATCATATAACCGAAGAACTTTCTTGATGTGACACTAAAAGCACATTTACCCGAGTTTAATCTTATGTTATGTGTTTTAGGGTATTGAAAGTTTCTTATAGATTTTTCAGGTGCTTAACCGAACTCTTATTTTTTACTATCATATTGTTTACATACACCTCTATATTTCTGTCGATCTGACTTTTAAAGGCCTTATTAACTAACCTCTAATAGGCGATTCTTACATCCTTTAAGTTAAAGGGTACGACCTTGTAACAATACAAACTTTTTTTTTTGTTATTAAGGCTATTTTCTACATGTCTTTTTTTGACATTTTAATTTGAACATGAATAGGTGTCCATGAAATTGAGCATGCCATGCTCGATATTGTCATCAACCAACTAATCTATGTTAGAGAGAGAAAAGCTATCTTTTGGATAGGCTCTATTGAGGTAAGTAAATTTGACACACATTCTTCACTTTTCGTTACGCTTTTTTACTAAGACTATTGGCTACCCAATCGAGAAAATATACTTCCATGATGAAGCCTACTTGTAGCAGTTTGTTGACTTTTTTTTTAATAACATTTTACCTCTTTTAGGCAAAGATCCTCTTTTTTTTATCAAAATGACTTCATTTTTAAGTCGATGTATACCTATGGACCATCACCTCAGGGTTGATCCTTAGCATATCCAATGGGATCCATGCAAATAGGTCGATGATGTTTTTTAGTAGATGAATTAATTATTCTTTATGGTCTAGCTTACCCCAATTTGTATACATTTTCTAAGATTATTTTCCTAAAATGACACAAAGATGAGTTCCTCTATCGTTTCTCGCCTATTGTCATCGACCTCAGGTCTCTAGTTAATTATTTCTTTCTATTTGATTAGGTCAAAACTATTGCTTACAAGAAGGGCAAGTATCAACATGACAGTTAGTTTTTTGTTGTTACTTGAATGGCATGCAATAAAAAAGTAAAGGTAAATCAAACTATAAATTTATATTTTAAATTTTCTCATGGTCGGCTTAATAGCTCAATCATTTTGACAAATGTGTGTGCTACTTTAAAAGCTTGACTTTTGTAAATCTATTTAAAAATTGAAAAAGTTTGTAACTTGTAGAACTATGGAGCTTAAGAACTCAGAGCAGCTTAAAAGCACATTTCTTTTATGTTGGTTTCTTACAATTTCTTACTAAAATTGCCTTGCTTTGCTTCTTTCACTTTCTCGATCTTTACGTTGATCTTTTCTTTTTTTTTTTTTGGCTTTTCTTCCCTGGTTAAAATGTTAGTCTACTTTTTAATCCTACCTCTCATCGTTGTGACATAACATTGTCGTGCCATGGACTAATATCCTCGACCTCTCTAACCCCATTTGGTGTAAAAAACTTGATCTTTAATTGAGAAGCTGAGCCAATTAGTTGTATAATAGACTAGTTACTTTGGCCTAATATCATGTTGATGGTAGAAGGCACATTTACTATAATAAACTCAATAACCAAGGTAATGCTCCTTGGCCCATTACCTAATGTGATCAGTAGCTTGATTGCTAATTTTACCAGCACTTGTTCATTCCTAAAGGTGATAAATGTGCTAGTAAATGGCTTCAACATCTTTTCTCTATTATCATTTTTAGCATTATGGCATAGTACAAAACATCAATCTAACTCCTACTATTAAACAAAATCTTTCGTACCACATAATTATATACAACAACGGTGACTACAATAGTGTCATCATGTGAGAATTGGATTTTTTTCATGTCTTTCGACATGAAAAAGATCAATTCATCTTTCTAACTCTTCTCTTTCTTGGTCAAGGACGCTATGGCCATAATCATTCTTTAGTTGAACTTTCTTTTGGCTGAGTAAAGTTTTCCCCAATAATCACGTTAATTATGCCTGCAATGTGCCTATTATCTATTGCTCGGCCTCTTTCTTCTTGTTTGTTTCTGTAATTTTCATCACCTCGATTTTTATATGGTCTATCCCTTGGTTCTTTACTGGTTCATTTTTATAATCTTCCTTTATGTAGTCGACTTACCTTGACCCTATTTTTATCGATCCTCAAACGTTCTCAGTCGACCTCTCTTGATCAGGTTTTCTATCTTATTTTTTAGGTCAACACAATCTTCCATGTCGTAGTCAAAGTCTCTGTGAAACTCATATATTTTGTTGTGGTCTCAGCAGGTATTTTACCTTAATGACTTTGGCTATCTAAGCTCAGGGCCACTTTTGATTTGCATCAAAACTCTCTCTTTTGAGGTATTTAGTGCAATGTAGCTTTGTTGTTAGCTTGGGTTCATGGACCTAAGATACCTTTTGTCGTAACGATTTTGGAGCTACCCAATGAATTTGAAAATAAAAATAAAAAAATAAAAAATGGAGTCACCGTCAATCTTTTTTTGCTAGGTTCGATTAGCCACGTATTAAAATTTATCATTTTAATAAAATCTTAAAATTTATTAAAAAATAATTTTAAGATCTACGAAATAGTCTGGGTCTGAAATTTGGTTATGCATAAGGAATGATTAACACCCCTACAATACTCATTTAAAATGATACCAATTAATTATATGTTATCAATTAATCTTGACAAAAATAGTCTTAGTTTCAATGTTTAAGAAGGATTTCCTTGACTTTTTTTATTTATCAAAATTTATTTTTTTATTAGCTTTTTATTATTCAAGAAAAATAAATTAGAACCCTTTATTTGAAATAATTCTTAAAATATTCTAATACGTTGGTAACATTAGAAGAATTATTTTTCACTTAGAGATTTCTTAGGTATCGTTTCTCGAAATACCTTAGAATTTCATCCTCAAAAGCTGGAATATACTTTTCATAAAAATATGCATGCAATGTGAATGACAATATGTTGATGCATACATTTCATTTTACTTTTAGAAATTTTATTGGTTTTTTTTAATTATTATTGCTTTAAAAAAAAAGAAATTTTATTGTGTTGAAAAATTTTTGTAAATACTTTAATACACTATTAGTATTTTAAAAAATCTTTTTTATCTAAAAATTTTGTAAGGCCTTACTACTTGGAATACCTTAGAATTTCATTATCCGGTAAATTTTTCTTTTCCTTCTTTTTTATTAGTCTTATTAGTAATTTTCATTAATTTTTATTTTTATTGTATAGCAAAAAAAGAAAATTTTTATTGTATTAAAAATTTTTTATAAATACTTCAATAAATTAGTAGTATTTAAAAAAACTTCTTACCTATAGATTTCGTAAGTATCACTACTCAGAATATTTTTGAATCTCATTGTTGGATAAAATTTTTCTTTTCTTACATTTTTACTAATTTTTTATTATTTTCATTAATTTTATTAAAATTTTATGGTTATTTTTCTTTTTTTTAATTAAAAAAATTATCAAAGGTTTGAAACCATTTTATTATTATTATTATTATTATTGATACCATAATCATTAATCATTAATCATTAATTATTAATTATTTTTATTTTTTATTATTTTATAAGATTTATTTCAAAATTTAATAAAATTATAAAAAATTTTAACTATATATTTTATTATTTATTTTTATTTTTATGCTTTCATTTTTACTAATTATTATTATAAAAACAATCAAAATTTATTATAACAAATTTAAATATTTTAACGTGTATAAATATTTACAATAAATTTTAAAATAATAAAAATAATATTAAAAATTAATTCAAAAAAATTATAAAAAAATTATTTTTACTTAAATTCGAAACGAATCAATGCTAGCATGGGCAAATCAAGAGCAATTCAAAATCAATTTAATTGAACCGGTTAGTAGAGAGCAGATCACGAATCAGATACGTAAACCTTGGATTGGATCCAGGTCCACGTACAATTCTTTCTAAGCATAAAATGATGTTGTTTTGAATTTTTTTAACTACGATAAATACCAACTATTTTTTCTTACTTCATTTAACTCTTCTTCTAAAAAAAGTAATTTCTTTTCAACAAAAACCAAAATCCCTTCCCACAACCTAACTTCCAGCAAGACACCACCGTCGGTGTTGCTGTACCACGTCATCTCCAACCCCTGATTCATGCCGTTTGGCCTTTAAAAAATGCCTAAACGCTTTTTTCTTTTACCTTCTTCTCAGATTTAGGCTCCATTTTCCATAAGTCAGCCTCCACGTTTTTAGATCTAAACCTAAAACCCAAAACTTCAAACTGCTAAAAGTTACGATCCCACCATCGGATCCTTTTGATCTTTTAATATGTTGTTCTTCCCTATTTGATCTACTTCTTCATCAATCTTGATCTTCTTCTTCATCAATCTTGATCTTCTAAAAGACGCCGTCAGCATTCACTTTCTTACAGCGTAGCTGTCTTTCTTTTATTTATTTATTTTTTGTAAACTGACTGATTTTTATTCTTTGCTTTTGATTTTTTTACAAGGAGGCTTAGTGCGGGTTCCTCATCAGGGAAAGGACTGTGTGTTTTTGTTTTCTTTATTTTGCTATAGATTACTGAATGGGGTGTTTGTGGTGGTTTTTTTTAGGGTATTTGTGTGTTAGGTTCGTGCAAGGGCCGAGGTGTTGGCGGTGTGCGTGTGGAGGCTAGGGGTGTGTGTGGAGATGTGTTTAATTTAGATATGGCAGATTGTTTTAGTAGTGTTTTTGTTCAAATAGAAAAGCGTTGGGTTAAATTGGGATTTGGCAGTGCTTGGTGCAAATCAACTGTGATGGATTTAGTTGTTAGGCCAGAGCTTGGTGTTGGTGGAGAAGTGTAATGCTAGGTGTTGGCTGGGCAACAGGGGAGGCTATTGAAGAGGGTGCAACCAGTTTGGTGCATACAGGGGTTGGGTGTTGGCCAAACGACAAGGAAGGCTATTGAAGTCTTAAAGAGTCATGCTTGCTAGGTTGATGGAATGGGTGCCAGGGCTCTGTTGAGTTTAAGAGTGCTTTAGGGATGGTTTGGGTGTGTTGGAGCAAGGATGAAGGGTGCCATGTTAGTGCTTGGTGCTGATGTCTATGGAAGCAGAACGGAAGGTCTTCCTCTAGTTTATGGCTTGGTTGGGGTCTAGTATGGGGATACAGGATTAAAAGGGTTTGGGAATACGGTAGCTTTGGTGTGGGTTCTCTCATTGCTGGGGTTCGAGCGTGGAGAGCGAATAAAAAAAAAAAGTCTTTTATAGGGTTGGCTACCTAGGGATAGTGAATGGAGTAGGTGGCCACTAGGGTGGATGGTGCAGTGGAGCTCAGCACAGGTGTACAGCGGGGTGCACAAGGCTTTGGTGAACAAGGACACGAAGGGTGGGTGGTCGGTGGTACTGTGTATGTATCCATTGGCACCAATCTCTTTGTTTTTCGCTTTGTTTTTTGTTTTTTTATTTTTTTATTAAATTAATTGATTATTAATATCTTATTAATATTTTATTTTAATACTAAATTAGAAAATTAAATAGATATCAAAATAAAAAAACCTAAAATAAAATAAAAAATAAAACAAAAATAACGGACTTAGGTTCAGTTTTTATAACTAAGGCCTAATTTATAGATCAAGATAAATTTGACATTTGCAGTTGTTTTCTTTTTGTGCATTGTTAAGAATCATGAATAGGGTAAAGAAAAGACATCAATTTTGTTCAAAATAATAATTTAAAATTTTTCAACAGTTTTTTTTTTTTTATATTTTTGTATTTTTTTTAGATTTTTTTGGATTTTTAATTCGAAAACAAATTTGAAAACTCTCTTAAATAAAGACTTAATACCTTTTAAAAATAAAATAAGAGATCATGCTTAAAAGTCTTATAAATCTCAAAATTAAAATAGATTTAATTTGAAAGATTTATGAATCATATCCAAAGGATTTAGAGATTATATCCGAAAGTTTTATAAATTTCGAAATTAAACAAATTTAGCTTAAAAGACTTACGAATTTTGTTCGAAGAATTTAAATATTACATCCGGATGTATTACTAATCTCAACATATTTTAATGCTTCTAGTCTTAAACGCATTGAAATCTTAAAAATTTAAAATATTTTACTTGAAAATTTTACAGATTATACTTTGAGGTCTTACAAATCTCATTATCTTTGAGTACTCTTCATGTTAGAGGATTTAAAGCTTTGAAACTTTAAAACAATTTGCCTGAAAGTTTTTAAGATTATGCTTAGAGATCGTAAAAATTATATCCAAAGGTCTTACAAATCTCATTATCTTTTAGTGCTATTTATATCAAAGGCATTGAAACTTTGAAAATTTAAAATATTTTACCTCAATGCTCGGAGATTTTAAAGATCCTGGTGTTAACTTGACTAGGCTTAAATTAATTTGGGTGTCAGTTAAATTGAACTTAAATTTTTAACTATGTCGGCCAAATCAAACTTAATGTGTCAACTAAACTGGGTTTAAAATCTTAATTGGTTGTCAGCTAATCTGAGCTTAAGTCTTATTTTGTATCGTATCTTATTTTTCTCATTCATTTTTTAAAAATCACTTTGTTTTTTACAAATCAATTTTTTCCACTCTTCAAACCTTTTTGATATTTTGTTCTCTTATCAAACTATTTTTTCTTTTTTTTTTTTATCTTTTCATGACAAACTTTTTTGTCTTGTTGCCTCTTAAAAATAAATATGAGTGATTTTTTCATAATGCAAATGCTAAAGTTCCTTTTATGTGAATGTTTTTACAAACACTTTTTTATAATGTAGATGCCATGATTCAAATACAAATATCTTTTTAATGATACAGATGCAAGCGATGCAATTGTGAATGTTTGTTCATGATGTAGATGCAAATACGAATGTATTTTTCTTAATGTACATGTAAGTGTGAATGTAAGTGATGCAAATGCGAATATCATTTTTATGATGCGCATGTAAGTGATACAACTATGAATATCTTTTATTTTGTTTTTTGTTTGTGGGTCAAATATCTCTCTCATGATGCAAGTAATGCAAATACGAAGATTATTTTTACTTT
This sequence comes from Durio zibethinus, assembly GCF_047325235.1. Classification (NCBI taxonomy): domain Eukaryota; kingdom Viridiplantae; phylum Streptophyta; class Magnoliopsida; order Malvales; family Malvaceae; genus Durio; species Durio zibethinus. The sequence goes on along the minus strand of NC_143170.1, from coordinate 6,874,618 downwards.
TTTTTTTCAAAAAATCTCTGTTCAAAATTTTAATGTTTATTTTTCACTAAAAATGATCTTAGTATTTTGTATAAAATGCTCAAATAATCTTTGAACTTTTCAAAAGTGATCATAAAATTACCCCACAAAGTATTTTCGTAATCAATGAGAAAAGTTAAAAACTCACGACTTTTGAATCTCTTGAAAATTAATGATTACTATTTAGAATGCTTGTGGATGAGGAGCAATCGACAATTCAATTTTTTTCATTGGTGGTCATATCTCAACGAAAAGCTCGACAAAGGTTGCAAGGATTTCTCTTAAGCTCATGAAAGAGATAATTTTTTAAAACACTTTTCTTTTATTGAAAACGTGATACTTCAATATGTATCAAAACTAGTTATTATTTTTCAAACAAGATTTGAGAAAAGAAAAAAGTTGGTTTTATTTTAATTTTCACCATTTGATGAAATGCAAAGTCTTTAATGGGTATTAACCCTTTAAAAAGTTTTGCATTGAGATTTTTTATTTTGGATAAAACTTTGAAACTTTAAAATTCTTTTAAAGCTTCAAGAGTGGCTTTAGCTCTAAATTACCTTTTTTGAGTTTTCACCTTAGAGTTATATTTTCTAACAATGAAGAATTTGGTAACATCTTATCAATTAATAACAAGTATATATAAAAGTTCAAGTACATATCGCTTCAATTCAAGTGTCCGCATTTGATCAAAATGGGTTTTTCAATTTATGTAATGTAGGTCAAGGTTTGGGGTTCTGAAAGAATGGATAAATAAACTTAAAACATGTTATTCGAGGTAATTAGGTCAATGATCTTAATGAGTATTCTTGGGATGAAAGGTCATGTATTTTTTTATCTTTGCTCTTTTTTTTTTTTTTGGAAAACATTTAACTTCATCTGTTGCATTTTACTTTCTTGAATTTTATCTTCTTTTTTCTTAAGATTCTATCTGAAGCTTCACTTTTTACCTCAAACTCTCATCTTTAAGGGGCATGTATATCTTTTTTTACTTTTTTTTTGTTTTTATTTTTCTAAAAATATTTGACTTCATCTTTAGCAATCTACTTTATTAAGTTCTTTGGATTCTAATTGAAACCTTATTCACTTCTTGCCCCGGACTCTCATATCTAAAGTGCATGTTAGACATTCTCAATATCAAACACTTTCCTTGAAGTTGAGCTTTTGAAGATGTCCTTATTTTTCCCTTAGTATAGAAAATGATCTATGTTCGGGGTTCATTTTGGAACAGAAAATTTAATAAGCTTAAATGGATAGCAAGTAGATAATTTTTTTATATAAGAAGGATGAAAAAATATGGTCATTCATCATTTCAAACATGATCATTGAGTTAAAATGAGCAAATTATTGAAGAGTGAGATAAAATACATCTTTTTATTATTTTTGTTTTTTATTTTTTTTTGTTACTAATGCCCTATCTTGTTTTTCACTTAAGGTTTTTATGATGATGAAAATCAAGTTATATGGGATGTTTTCAGATTTGATCACATAGTCAAAAAGGCTCATTTGGTTCTAAATTGTTTGACATTTTCTTGGTGGCAAGAGGAGAAAAGGTATTAATGCATAAAACAAATTGTTTGAGACAAAAAGAAATGTTGCTTCTTTTAGTTATGTGCCTTAAGATGTAAAATAAAGGGTTGGTTAAGAAAAAAAGTTTAGGCATTTTTCGTGTTTATGATTATAGTAAAATTTTGACACATTGAATTACATTTGAACATTTGAAAGAGTATTTTACATGATTTTTTAAATTCAAAATGAATTTTTAAAATTGTCCTTTTTCGTTCATTGCCAACGAAAAGATTATCACCCCTGTATGTCATAATATTATTAAGTATAAATTCTAACTCACATTCTCTAAAAAGTTATGGTTGATAAGTCAAATTATTTGAGTAATTAAAGACATAAAAGTATTCAAAAAGGTGTCAAGGCATTTGATAAGCTTTTTCTAATAGTAATCGTTATTTCTTTTGAGAATCTTTTCATTTTTTATTGCAAAAGAAAACTTTTTCTTTTTCTTTTTCTTCCCTCTTTTTTTTTTCAAAGTATTTTTCCTTTTATGACTTTAGAAATTAATTATGTGGGGCTTTTATTCAAACAAATGCATACAAACAAAATTTCATAGAAAAATTCACAGCATTCATTTTTTTTCAAGATTAATTTGAATAACTCTTAAGGATATCATATATATGTCACACACAAAAGGTCAAAGGTTAAAAAAAAATTATCCTATCCTGATTTTTCAAAACTCGAAACCTTCTTCCTCATCTCAACTACTCACATTTTGTAATTAGATAGAGTCAATTTTCATTATTCTATCAACTTTAGAGTCAGAATACCCATTCTTAATAAGATTCTTAACATTTCCCTTCAATTGTCTACATTTTTCAGCCAAGTGGCCAATTATCCCTATATAATAATCACACTTGCCATTAGGATTAAAACTCCTTGTTAATGGATTTGGTGTTGTTTTTGAAGGTATAAAAGTGAGATACAAACCTTCTATTAGTAAAGGAAAAATGTTAGAAATAGGGATTGACAGTTTTTTATCATTCATTAGTCTTTTTTGGTTCATTGTTGGTTGGGTGATGGGTTCAAGATTGTGAATGGTCATTTGAGGATAAGAATTTGCTAGAACACACAAATGCTAGTTTAGTAGGCAAAGATATAGGCTTTGAGAGATATTACCTGTGACAAGGTAATAGAGTTAATTAAGAGGATATGGGTTGTATGGGATGAAGTTCTTAGGTAGATGCCTTTCCATTGTGACTGCTTACACTTTTCCTTTATTCTTTTTTGATATACTTCTTTCTTCAACGTCCCTTGCATCTTTCAACTTAATATTGTCATTCTTGATTGTATTTTCTATAATTTCACAAAAATTGCTATGTTAGTAAAATTTTTGAAGATATTTTTTATCATTCTTTCGTAATGGGGAGTGTTCATGAAATTGACAAACAAAACAATGATTTTTTTCTCTAACAAGGGTGGTTGTACTTAGGTTGGTATGTCTTTCCATTTGTGTGCATGTTTTTTAAAAGTTTCAATTGATTTTTTCTTTATGTTCTGTAAGGACAATCTATCTGGTGTCATATCTTCAACATGGTTATATTTTGCTAGAAAAATCCTAGTTAAATCAATCTAGAAGCAAATCTTATTTTAATCTAACTGAGCATATCATCTTGTTGTAGATCTGATGAGATTATCTTAAAAGTAATAGATTAACAATTTATCATCATAAGTGTGGACTGTCATTTTTTTATAGTACATGATAATGTGAGTTGAAGGACATTTCATTCCATTATACTTTTAAAAAATGAGGCTTTAAATTTTGAAGGAATGACAATATTAGGCACTAGACTAAGTTCACTAGTATCAACACTCTCATATACATCATAGCCTTCAATTACCATTAGTCTCTCTTCCAATAAGTTATACATATTGTTCATCACTATATCTCCTGATGGATTTGGCACCGTTTTCAATTTCTTCAATTCTTTTAGATCATCCGTATTAGGCACAGTAATGGAGTCGTAAAAAGTAGGTTCGAGATTGGTATTTATCTAAACTAAGGATAACTTGGTATAAGTGCTAGTATAAGGTCGATGAATTGCTGGAAGTGCTTACAGCATATAGGGATCTTGAACATATGTGAACCCAAATGGATACAATGATGTTTTAACAACTATTTCCACTTTCATCTTACGTGTTTCAATAGTTCATTTTCTTTTTGTCAACCCTACTAACATCTGATTGAATCTACCAACTTTTTATCCATATTTTGTTGCATTCCCATAACTGTTTCCTTGATCTCTCATTGAGTTTTTTTCACTCTGTTTGTCTGACTTACACCTTCATTTTCCATGATTCTGGTATGGGCTCGAGTGTTATAAGTGCACAGATTTAATTGATTTTATTTCTTATGATGCACTATCTTTGAATCTTTTACTTATTACCAGAAGTAAAAAATGCATAACATGAATTCTATTATTAAAACTTTCAAGAATATCTTTTTGCTTTGAAGGTTTGATGAAAGTATATTCATAATAATCATTCTTTGTCCTTAGCTAGAATGAAAAAAAATGAATTCAAACAAATGGTGAATGATATACAAGTCAAAATTTATTATTATTGTTGAAGATGAGCTTGTGTTTCAACTTATATTTAGGCTGGGTTATCTAAAGGCATTCCTTCCGCCTCAAAAGTTCAGTGAAAACATATTTAAAACCATTTTTCTTTTTCATAAGCTCTTTTAGACGTACCATTATTAATGTAAATAGAGGCATCCATTCATAGAAAATTCAAAAGTTTCATTCATTCTCAAAAGTTTCAAGTTTATACATCATAAACTATTCTAGGACTAAAGCCAAAAAGTGCTAAACTAGCTCTTACTCCCCATTGCCATTGCCTAAGAAATCCAAAGGTAATTGACTATGAGTGCTAGGGAGGATGACCTTTTACTTTAAGGTTTTTACTTTTATTCATTATCTTGGCGAGTTTGACTACTATCTACAGCACTGATTGCTATTTCAGCATAGACTGATGAAGGATTTTTATAAATCACTAGCTTTATTTCGATGTCAAAACGTAAATATTTGATTTTCATCAGTCTCTATACTTTATATTTTAAAGATAAGCAATCTTTCAAAGAATGGCTTGTGATGCCAAGATGGTATTCACATCAAACATTGGGGTTATACCATTTAGGATAAAGTAGTTTGAGGGATTTAATAGGGACAAGGGCAATGAGATAGTTTTTTTAGAGTAATAGGTATAAATCTATATAAGATATGGATATTAGATCAATAAAGATTTTTTCTTTGGTGTTACGAGAGTTTTTTTTGTTCTATAACTGATTTTTTTTGTTGGAAAAATGATGGTATAGTTAGTCTTGGAGTGAATTAGGAAACTTTAGGTTGAAAATTGGGCTAAAAGGTGGTGATAGGATAGCATGCTGAACAAGTGGTTGTGAAATGTAATGTGGTGAACGTAGATTCAAGTGTAAAATTCTCGAAGATTGCATGAAATTTAGGGACCCAATCCTAGATGTTTGGAAAGGAGGTCGAAAATAGTCAGGAGAAAGACTTAAGTACGGGTTTAGACTTGGGATTATTGGTGATGATTGTTTAAAGCTATGTGACTTTATCTTGAAAATCAAACTTTTGAGTTCAATCATTTATGTAGCTAATTCATGCGTTCCTCTTTTGAGCTCATCCAAACTTTAGTCACTGTTCAAATCACCCAATGCCTTAGTATGGTTGAGAAAAGTGTTGGAACTAATAAGCGCTAGTTGATTTTGATTTAATGGAATTCCAAGTGACAACGATTCTTAAAAAGTAACAAACTTAACCCCACTACTACCTTTAACCATTTATATCAATTGAGCCATCTATTACTTCATCTTCTAAAACTCAAGCCAAAGTTTCTCTTGATTCAACTCAATACACTAATTATTACTTCTAATTGGTCTCTCATTTTTGTCATTTTGATTTTCACCAAGATAGACATTTTATTTCGGGACTTAGACCAAGAATTTTATCTTATTACCCTTATTGAATGAATGCCACAAAAATAATTTTTAACTTATATGACACACATAGCATGTTTATGAATGCATGAATATGATGAGGATGTAAAAAATATCATGAAATGCAAATATGCCTAAGGTAATGGATTTTTATATGTATAAGGCCCCAAATAATAAAAATTTCATTATCTATGAATATGTATGCAAGGAATATAGTGTTCTGTTACAGGGATGGTGGGATATAAGATGCAATGCATGTTCTATAAAACCCTACCATTTATGAATCTATATGCATGAAATGCAAAGACATATTTACATGAATGATGAGATGTATACTTATGACTAATGCAATATACTTGTATGAAATGCACGGACCTATCATGTGCATGATATATGTCTATATGGAATGCAATTCATGTGTTGTGTTGGCTTAATGAGATAGATATTGCCTTAAGATATGTAATGAGATGGAATGCATGCACTACTTGTTAAGATGTGCATTGGATGCATGTACAATCTATTGATATGAATGAGATGGAATGCATATATATCTTATTATAATGCGCATGGGATGGGGTACATGTATTATCTTATCATTATATTTTTAAATGATAAAAATATATGCAAAAAGATCAAATGAAAATGCCAAAAATGAAACAGCATTCAAATTTAATTTAAATTTTTTTAAAAGGAAAAACACATTTTTTATCGCATAGAATAATTAAGATTCGAAAATTAAGAAAAACCTTTAATTTTTTTGGAAAAAAATTTTTTATACTTGTTGAATAAGGCTTGTCATAACGTCTAGATCCGGGGATCTATCGCCAGACATTGACTTTAGGGAGTCGCCACCAATCTTTTTTATCTAGGTGCGATTGGCCACCTAAAGAATCTGTCCTTTTAGGGAACACCTAAACTTAAGGGTCCCTAAAAGAATAGGTTCGGGTCTGTTAACCAGAACAGGGTTCGGGAGTTCGGTTACGTGTGAGGAAGGTTGTAGCACCCTCACAACGCCCATCAAAAGATGGTACCAGCTTAAATTTGTGTTATCCAAAAGCCTTAAAATTTTACCAAGTAATTAGTTGTTGGAAATGATTCTCAATTGACTCTAATACTTTTAGCAAAAAATTGAGAAAATTCCCTCACCTCAGGAGTATGCAAGAAAAACTACTGTTTCACTTGCAGGGGCTCCGTCGTCGGATTATTTAAAGAAAAATCAAAATCATCCAATTAATTATTGGAAATTATTCTCAATTAACTCTAATACTTTTAGCAGAAAATTGAGAAAATTCCCTCACCTCAAGAGTATGCAAGAAAAACTACTGTTTCACTCGCAGAGGCTCCGTCGTCGGATTAATTAAAGAAAATCAAAATCAGCCAAGTAATTAATTATCGGAAATTATTCTCAATTGACTCTAATACTTTTAGCAGAAAATTGAGAAAATTCCCTCACCTCAAGAGTATGCAAGAAAAACTACTGTTTTTACTTGTAGAGGCTCCGTCGTCGGATTAATTAAAAAAAATCAAGATCAAAATCAAAGTCAAATAAAAAAATTCAAAAAAAAATTCAAAAAAAAAAAAAAAAAAAAAAAAAAAAAAAAAAAAAACCTGGAGCGGCTCGGATCGTGGCTCGGCTCGGCTCGGCTCAAGGAAGAGAAAACGGCTCGGAGAAGCGGCTCGGGAAGACCGGCTCGGCTCGGCTCGGCTCGGAGGGGGGGCTGGGCACGCGCGGGTCAGAAAGCGGGTCGACGCCCGGGTCGAGTCGGGTTTTCGGCAAAACGCGCGGATCCTCTGATTAACTTAAAGCCAAAACGACGTCGTTTTGGGAGGGTATAAAAGGCAATCCCCTTCGTTTTTCGGCAGAACGCTCCTCTCCCCTCTCTCTCTTCCTTCCCTTTTCTCTCCCTTCTCTCTAAAAACCGAAGAACACCGGTGCCGGATTCTGGGAAATTTGGCCGGAATCTGGAAATTTCGCCGGAAGTTGGCCGGAATATCGCCGGTTTCTGGGATTTTTCGCCGGAAACTGGGTTGGTCGCCGGAAACTTCAAAGTTCGCCGGAATTGTTGCCGGAAAATTCAAATTTCGCCGGAATTTTCGCCGGATTCTGGAAATTTCCCAGAATTTCCAGAAAAATTTTTCGCCAAAAATTTTCTAAAATTTTTTTCTCACTCCCAGACCACTCCTAAACTTTTCCTAGCTTCCTATACGCCTCCTTTTCTCTCAAATCAGTAGCTTTGCTTACTGTTTTCTGTGTGTTCTTGAACTGTTCCAGGGGGTGCCTTTTATAGGGATTGATCAGGAGTTTCTGATCAATCCCAACTCCTCCTTGGACGGGGATTCAGTCTTTGAATCCAATTGGACTCTTTAGATTGAATCCCCACTCCCAGTAGGATTCTTCAGCTTCAATCTTAGCCCTCCAAAATCAAAAATAAAAAAATACTAGATAATAATCAGATAAATCAAAAGATATTTAAAAAATATATATATATATATATATCTGATAATCAGAAAAAATCAGAACAGATAATTAAAAATAATAATAATAATAATAATAATAATAAAATAAGATAAACCCAAGTATATATTACAAAAAAATAATAATAATAATAAATATACAACTATATACATATAAATCTAATCTAATAAAAAAATAAATAAATATATACATAATAATAATAATAATAAAATACAAAAGAAGAAAAAAAAATACAAGATTGAATTGGGCCTTACCCGTTTGGGCCAGGCCCAATTGATCTGGGCCCGGACCCAATTGGGTGTCTACAGCTGCCCCTCTTTGCACATTTTCTGTGAAACAGAAATTGCGCAAAGACGTAGACACCCAATCAAGACTCAACTCAACATTTTTATTTTTGATTTTTTTTATTTTTGATTTTTTTTTGTTTTTATTTTTTTGTTTTTTTGTTTTTTTTGTTTTTTGTTTTTTTGTTTTTTTGTTTTTTTGTTTTTTTTGTTTTTTTTGTTTTTTTTTTTTTTTTTTTTTTTTTTTTTTGCCGAAGCTCCTCTAAACAGAGACTCAACGACTTTTGAAAGTAAATTGCTCCTCTAAACAGAGGCAACGGACTTTGGAAAGTAAATTGCTCCTCTCAACAGAGGCACCACGACTTTGAAAAGTAAATTGCTCCTCTCAACAGAGGTACCACCACTTTGGAAAGTAAATTGCTCCTCTCAACAGAGGTACCACGACTTTGGAAAATTAAATTGCTCCTCTCAACAGAGGCACCACAACTTTGAAAAGTAAATTGCTCCTCTCAACAGAGGCACCACGACTTTGAAAAGTAAATTGCTCCTCTCAACAGAGGCAACGAACTTTGAAAAGTAAATTGCTCCTCTAAACAGAGGCACCACGACTTTGAAAAGTAAATTGCTCCTCTCAACAGAGGTACCACGACTTTGAAAAGTAAATTGCTCCTCTCAACAGAGGCAACGAACTTTGAAAAGTAAATTGCTCCTCTAAACAGAGGCACCACGACTTTGAAAAGTAAATTGCTCCTCTCAACAGAGGTACCACGACTTTGGAAAAATAAATTGCTCCTCTAAACAGAGGCAACGAACTTTGGAAAGTAAATACTCCTAGACAATCATGTCCGAAGGAGTTGAAAGTTGTGTTTGAAGGGATTTCAGGAGATTATGCCCAAAGGTCTTATAAATCAACCCTGATACCAAGAGACATCCTATTTCGAGGATTAGGAACTTACCTGACAAGTTTCTTCTCAAACTTGCAAAGTCTTTTTATATCTGTCTTCTCCATGTGGGATGTTGGAACACCCCTGCTTCTTGAATTTATACACTATATTCTCCTGAAAGTAGTGTATGCTGTGCAAATGCATATGAATTTCAATGCATGCTATGCAAATGATGGCCAATTAATTTCTATTCAATGTATGGTACTCAAGTTTCTCTAGCTCTTTTTTCTTGGGTGTCAAGCCCTTTGATTCCTCAAGGATCCAATTGCACTGCTCTTCTAAGATCGAACCAGTGTAGCTCTCAATTTATCTTTTCCACTCACATTCTTCCTTGTTCAGTTTCTCAATACTTTGGAATAAGCTTCATCAATCGATCATCCCTTGACCATCATTCCATGAATTTCTCAGCACTAGCAAATTTCAAAACAAATTTCATCCACCATCACTGGGTCTTTGTCTCAGCATCAACCATTCCAAAATAAACTCTGTCCACTGATTGTTCCCACCATTCGACCAATTCATCCTTGTACTCATCACTTGGTTGTATCGCTTTTCAAGATTTGCCCCATCACATCATATATCTTTTCAAATCATCTCTTTTAGGTCTCTACCATTTCTTCATCACCTTAGATTTCTTTTCAAATGAATGCAAGACCCTTTTAAGCACATATTCATTCATTTATTATCATTTCAAATCTTGACAAATACAATGCAATCAAGCATTTTCTCAATTCATTCTAGGGGTGAAACAATAAGAGAATGCAAGGTGAATTATGGTAAAGATAATCAATGAAGATCTATTTTGGTACAGAACCAATGGGCAAGGAAATGAATTGGATACATGTCATTGGGATGGATGGTATGTCCAAATGATGAATATTCAAACAATTCTCAACATTGATCTAGGATTCATTTTCAAAAACTCATTCCATTTACTGTTGAAGTCATCTTGAGCCTGGCAAACTTTACCCCAGTCTTTGAGGGGTCTTCAGATGTCTTCCATTCATGTGAGCCATTTGACCTGGATCTCTTTCTACCAAAATCACATTTTCAGGTTTTCAATTTGAATATCTTTTTTTCATTTTTTCATTTTTTCTTCTTTCTTTTTTTTTTTTTTTTTTTTTTTCTTTTTTTTTTTCATCATCTTTTTTTTCCTCATTTTTCATCTATTGTTGATATCCTTCATACATCAAACTTTAGAGCATGATTCCATTTCTTCTTCATGAGCATGCCTTCGCTTAACATATGATCATTCAAGTTGAGTATTCACACTTGATCCAAATGGACTTTTCAAGGTTGTAACGTAGGCCAAGGTGAGGGGTCATAAAAGAAATGGATATAATAGGCTCAAAATATATATTAAAAAGGTTCAAAACCAAAGGATCATTTGATACAACTTGGCATTTTGCCCTACATCATTTCACTGCTTTTTTCTTTTCCTCACACAAAAGATTCTCATTACTTTGCCCCAAATCATGTGTGGCATTTATTTTTCTTTTGCTTTTCTTTCTCTTTCCATCTTTGAGACCTTTTGTGGTGTTTTTTTTTTTTTTTTTTTTTTTTTTTTTTTTTTTCAAAAATTACCCTCCAGTGTAGAGGGTGATCCTTGGTTGGGGTTCTTCAAGAAAAAAAATCATGATTGGCTCAAAGGGGTAGCAATAAATAGTTTTTCCAATGGTAAAAGAAAGATGGCCATTTTTCATCTCAATTGTGAATACCTTTCTTGAACATCATCTATTGAACAAAGCTCATGAATCTGTATAAAAGATTACACATCTTCAAGACATATCTCTTTCACCTCCGGTAACAGCCTATTTTTGCTCAAATCGTCTCTTCATATTAGCATGGATGAGTTCTCAAAATTAAATCCCAGAATTATTGTTATCATTATCTAAATATTCATCATCTGAAATTTAAGAATGGGAATGTGAAGTTATGAAAGGTAGTAGGGTATGGAATAATGGTCAAATGAAAGAGAAAAATGTAATGAAATGCATTGACTTGCCTTTATTAAAATGATAACAAGTGAAGTCCTATTGCAAAAAAGAAATCTAACATTATTTGAAAAGAGATCCTAAAATGACAAAAAAAACTTTCAACCTGTCTTATCTCCATTCTTAAAAATTAGCCCCCTCCATTGACATCTTGCCCCTCAATTCATTGTGACTCTTCAGATCCTTTCTGTTCTTGACTTTCACTCAGTACGCTAACATTGGATGTTGTTGCTTTTCCTTGATCAAAACTTACCATTCCATCATTGATCAACCGTTGCACCTTATACTTTAAAGCAGTGCAATTTTCAGTAGAATGGCCAGTAATTCCATAGTGATAGTCGCAGTGGGCTGTAGGATCATACCACTTTGGATAGGGTGGTTTAAGTGGTTCCACATGGCTGGGGGCAATTAAGTGGCTATTATAGAGTTCTCGATATAACTCTGTATAAGTCATAGGGATTGGATCAAATACAGGTTTTTCTCGAGTAGTTCGTTGTTCTCGCGAGCCACTTGCTGGGCGAATCTGGGTTCTTACAGGGGCTTGAATGTTAAGGCGGTAAGTGGATGAATAAGATGGTTGTGGAGCTAGCTGGTATGGGTAGGATGAGGCATTATTCACAGCGGGATAGTATGGAGAGTAGCCTTGGGATGGATAGGGTTGATAACCCCTGAATTGTTGTCTATCAAAGCTCACAGCTTGAGCTTCAGCTTCTTTCTTTTCTGATGCCTTCTTGGTTTCTCCTCCTTTCAACTTGCCATTTTTTATGGCACTTTCAATAATTTCTCCAGAGATCACCATGTCAGCAAAATTCTTTGTCGCATTTCCTATCATCTTTTCATAATAGGGAGGTTTCAAAGTGCTAACAAACAGCACTGTGGTCTCTTTTTCTGTCAGGGGAGGTTGTACTTGTGAAGCCATATCTCTCCATCTCTGGGCGTACTCTTTAAAAGACTCGTTTGACTTTTTCTCTAGATTCTGCAAAGACAAACGATCAGGAGCCAAATCGATGATATGTCGATATTGGTTGATAAAGTCATGTGCCATATCGCTCCAAGAGCGAATGCGAGTCCTATCCAGCTGAACATACCATCTGGCCGCTGAGCCTGTAAGGCTATCCTGGAAAACATGCATCAAGAGTTTTTCATCATGAGCATGAGCTGCCATCTTCCTGCAATACATGGTGATGTGGGTCTTGGGGCACTTGGTACCATCATATTTTTCAAATTTTGGTACTTTGAACTTATAGGGAATAACCACATCAGGAACTAGGCAGAGCCCAGCGGCATCAACTGACCCATAAAGGCTAAATCCTTCCACAGCTCTTAGCCTTTGCTCTAGCATGCTAATCTTGGAACTTTCTTCAGCTTCCGCCTTCATTTTTTCCTTCTCCTTCTCTTTTAAGTCATCTAGATCAGGAATTGGTTCTGCTGCTTTTTCAGCGAAGACAGGATTTACATAGCTATTATACTGCCCCGGGTTGAAAGCTGATGGCATTCCAGGATATGTGAAATGTTGTGGCGGGCCCTCTTGAGCAGACTGGGCTTGAGGTGGGCCAAAACCCGGAGGGTACAGAGGGTCAGCCACATCTTGCTGGCTTGTATTTTCTGCAACTCCTTTCCCCTTATTCATGTTATTTAGAGCCTCCAGAATCTTGCTTAGTTCACTTTCAATCTTCTCCTGAGCTTTTTCTAGCTTTTCGAATCTATGAGAATTTTCCTCCTCCATTTGTCTTGTTCTGGATCTTGTGTTGTATGGATGGGCAGGGTTCTCACTAGATGGAGCTATCCTTGATCCTTGAGTACCATACTTATGATTAGAAATGTTATGCTGTGCCTTATGTATGATGCTTTGATACACAAATGAAATGTACATTTTTCTGAATGAAATCTAGTATGAAATGAATGCAAATGATTGTGTTAAAACATGGTCATGAAAGTAATGCGGATGCATACAATCAGACAAACAACATAGTTAGTTTCATGAATGAAATGAAAGTGATGCTGATGCATAATGTTACATATGATAAAAATAATACACAAAGTTAAGCAATCAAAATGATTAGATAAACACCCTTTTTGTGTCCTAGTTTCAGGGTATATCTATCATTGGGTAGAAAGGGCTCTATCCTAGGTGTAGGCACTCTTAAGGTTCACTACATGCGGTTTTAGAGTCAAAGTCTAAAGGTCCTCAAATTGTTCCTTACATCCTTGTCCATCACAGACTAGTAAGGCACCCTAATCCTCACCCATTACAGGCTACAAGCGGAAAAGGTTCAATTTGAGTGGGAGTATTTCGCTAGCCACTGCGGAGGCATTAGACCTCACGAAAGCAATAGGTACTTTACTCCCTCCTAGAGGGACGGAGCTCGGGTGTAGAGCTCATGTTATGCACATGCACATGAATGACATAATTAACAAGGTAAATAAAACATGAATGAATAATACACATATATACAACAAGGTTCAATTTTATTAAGCTTTTGGATAACACAAATTATTTGCTGGCCTGACTCTCAAAGTCCCCAGCGGAGTCGCCAAGCTGTCATAACGTCTAGATCCGGGGATCTATCGCCAGACATTGACTTTAGGGAGTCGCCACCAATCTTTTTTATCTAGGTGCGATTGGCCACCTAAAGAATCTGTCCTTTTAGGGAACACCTAAACTTAAGGGTCCCTAAAAGAATAGGTTCGGGTCTGTTAACCAGAACAGGGTTCGGGAGTTCGGTTACGTGTGAGGAAGGTTGTAGCACCCTCACAACGCCCATCAAAAGATGGTACCAGCTTAAATTTGTGTTATCCAAAAGCCTTAAAATTTTACCAAGTAATTAGTTGTTGGAAATGATTCTCAATTGACTCTAATACTTTTAGCAGAAAATTGAGAAAATTCCCTCACCTCAGGAGTATGCAAGAAAAACTACTGTTTCACTTGCAGGGGCTCCGTCGTCGGATTATTTAAAGAAAAATCAAAATCATCCAATTAATTATTGGAAATTATTCTCAATTAACTCTAATACTTTTAGCAGAAAATTGAGAAAATTCCCTCACCTCAAGAGTATGCAAGAAAAACTACTGTTTCACTCGCAGAGGCTCCGTCGTCGGATTAATTAAAGAAAATCAAAATCAGCCAAGTAATTAATTATCGGAAATTATTCTCAATTGACTCTAATACTTTTAGCAGAAAATTGAGAAAATTCCCTCACCTCAAGAGTATGCAAGAAAAACTACTGTTTTTACTTGTAGAGGCTCCGTCGTCGGATTAATTAAAAAAAATCAAGATCAAAATCAAAGTCAAATAAAAAAATTCAAAAAAAAATTCAAAAAAAAAAAAAAAAAAAAAAAAAAAAAAAAAAAAAACCTGGAGCGGCTCGGATCGTGGCTCGGCTCGGCTCGGCTCAAGGAAGAGAAAACGGCTCGGAGAAGCGGCTCGGGAAGACCGGCTCGGCTCGGCTCGGCTCGGAGGGGGGGCTGGGCACGCGCGGGTCAGAAAGCGGGTCGACGCCCGGGTCGGGTCGGGTTTTCGGCAAAACGCGCGGATCCTCTGATTAACTTAAAGCCAAAACGACGTCGTTTTGGGAGGGTATAAAAGGCAATCCCCTTCGTTTTTCGGCAGAACGCTCCTCTCCCCTCTCTCTCTTCCTTCCCTTTTCTCTCCCTTCTCTCTAAAAACCGAAGAACACCGGTGCCGGATTCTGGGAAATTTGGCCGGAATCTGGAAATTTCGCCGGAAGTTGGCCGGAATATCGCCGGTTTCTGGGATTTTTCGCCGAAAACTGGGTTGGTCGCCGGAAACTTCAAAGTTCGCCGGAATTGTTGCCGGAAAATTCAAATTTCGCCGGAATTTTCGCCGGATTCTGGAAATTTCCCAGAATTTCCAGAAAAATTTTTCGCCAAAAATTTTCTAAAATTTTTTTCTCACTCCCAGACCACTCCTAAACTTTTCCTAGCTTCCTATACGCCTCCTTTTCTCTCAAATCAGTAGCTTTGCTTACTGTTTTCTGTGTGTTCTTGAACTGTTCCAGGGGGTGCCTTTTATAGGGATTGATCAGGAGTTTCTGATCAATCCCAACTCCTCCTTGGACGGGGATTCAGTCTTTGAATCCAATTGGACTCTTTAGATTGAATCCCCACTCCCAGTAGGATTCTTCAGCTTCAATCTTAGCCCTCCAAAATCAAAAATAAAAAAATACTAGATAATAATCAGATAAATCAAAAGATATTTAAAAAATATATATATATATATATCTGATAATCAGAAAAAATCAGAACAGATAATTAAAAATAATAATAATAATAATAATAATAATAAAATAAGATAAACCCAAGTATATATTACAAAAAAATAATAATAATAATAAATATACAACTATATACATATAAATCTAATCTAATAAAAAAATAAATAAATATATACATAATAATAATAATAATAAAATACAAAAGAAGAAAAAAAAATACAAGATTGAATTGGGCCTTACCCGTTTGGGCCAGGCCCAATTGATCTGGGCCCGGACCCAATTGGGTGTCTACAAGGCTAAAAATTTTTTATTTTATTCTAAAATATTTTATGAAAATGCAACTTTTGTATAACCACCATATGAACGAACTATATGTCAAAAGAATTTTTTTTTAAAAAAGAAAATGCTTTTATTTTATTATCTATTTCTTATTTTTTTTCATAATTTTAATGCATAGTTGGGTTATGTCTACAAAAAGGGTGGCAACACTTTATCAAAAGCTTGTCTCTAAAGTTCACTATATGTTGAGCAAAGATTTATTCTTCTAAAAGTTCTCAAATTATTTCTCACTAGTGTCCACACAAAACTAGTAAGGTACCTTAATTCTTACCCATTATAGGTTACAAACGAAAAAATGTTCAATTTGAATGGAAGTATTTTGCTTGTCATTGTGGCGGTTATCACCTCACGAGAGTATAAGTACTTTACTTCATTTTATAAGGGACAAAGTCCGAGTATAAAGCTCATGCATAAAATGCAACGTGTTATCGTGTGTGCAAATGTGTCCTAATTTATAAAAAAATAAAACAAGACATGAACAAAAAGCATAATAAAAAATGCAAGTGAAAATTTTCCTTTTCCTTTTTTGCTTTTGGTTTTTTTTTATTGAAAAAGAAATAAAATTAAAATCTAGAAAATTAAAATTAAATACCGATTAAACCTATTTAAGAAAAAATAAAGGATAATACATAGTTAAATTTACCCTAACTTTAAAAAAAAAAAAAAAAGATCCCTAGCAGAGTCACTAAATTGTTGTAACAGTTTTGGAGTTGTCCGATGAATTTGAAAATGAAAATAAAAAATAAAAAATAGAGTTGTCACTAATCTTTTTTGGTTAGGTGCGATTGGCCACCTATTAAAAATTATTATTTTAATAAAATTTTAAAATTTATTAAAAAGATAATTTTAGGGTTTGTGAAACGGTCTGGGCTTGGGAGTCGATTACATATGGGAAAGGATTAGCACGTTTAAAACGGTACCAATTAATTACATATTATCCATTAATCCTGATAAAAACAATCTTAGTTTTGGTGTTTAAGAATGATTTCCTTGACTTCCTATATTTATTGAAATTTGATTTTTTTATTATCTTTTTATTATTCGAGAAAAATAAATTAAAACCCTTTATTTGAAATAATTTTTAAAATATTTTGGTACATTGGTAACATAAGAAGAACTCTTTTTCACTTAGATTTTTTAGGCATCACTTTTTAAAATACCTTAAAATTCGATCATCGAAAGCTTGAATTACTTTTTGTAAAAATATGCATACAATGTGAATGATAATATGTTGATGTACACCTTTTATTTTACTTTTAGAAATTTTATTAGTTTTTTAATTATTATTGTTTTGGAAGAAAAGAGAAATTTTATCATGTTGAAAAATTTTTGTAAATATTTCAATACACTGGTAATATTTAAAAAAATCTCCTCACTTAGAGATTTCGTAAAACCTTACTACTCAGAATGCCTTATAATCCCATCATCAGGCAAAATTTTCTTTTCCTTCATTTTTATTTGTCTTATTAGTAATTTTCGTTAATTTTTTATTTTTATTGTATAACAAAAAGAGAAAATTTTAATTGTATTGAAAACTTTTTATTAATACTTCAATATGTTAGTAGTATTTAATGAAATTTTCTTACCTAGAGATTTCGTAGGTATCTTTACTCGAAGTATCCTTAAATTTCATCATTGGATAAAAATTTTCTTTTCTTACATTTTTACTAATTTTTTATCGTTTTTATTAATTATTATTTTTACTATTTTTATTAATTTTATTAAATTTTTTGGTTATTTTTCTTTTTTTTAATTTAAAAAAATTATCAAATGTTAGAAACCATTTATTATTATTATTATTATTATTATTATTATTATTATTATTATTATTATTATTATTATTATTATTATTATTATTATTATTATTATTTTATAAGGTTTATTTCAAATTTTAACAAAATTATAAAAATTTTTAACTATATATTTCATTGTTTATTTTTATTTTTATGCTTTCATTTTTACTAATTATTATTATAAAAACAACAAAAATTTATTCTAACACATTTAAAACATTTTAAAATGCATAAATATTAATGATAAAATTCAAAATAACAAAAATAATATTAAAAAAAATTCAAAAAATTATTTTTATCTGAATCGGATCGGTCAATGTTTCATTCAACGCTAGCTTAGGGAGGTCAACGTCGGTCCAAGCAAGTCAGGGGTGGTTCAAACTAGTTTAGTTGGACCAGTCAGTAGGGAACAAGTCACAGGTTGGATACACGGACCCCGGGTCAGATCTGAGTCTATGCGTGGATCTTCCCTTGCGTGAAACGACATTGTTTTTATTTTTTTTAACCACTATAAATATTAATTATTTTTTTTACTTCATTTAACTTTCCTTCGTATAAAAAAAAATTCATTTCCTCTGAACAAAAAAGCAAAGTCCCTTCTTATAACTTAGCTTCTAACAGTACACCACCACTAGCACTGTCATACCATGTCACCTCGAACCTTTGACCGACATCATTTAGCTTCCAAAAAATGCCTAAACGTTTCACTTTTTACCCTTTTATCAGATTTAGGCTCACTTTTCCACAAATAAGCCTCCACATTTATAAATCTAAGCCTAAAACCCAAAACTTCAAACTGCTAAAAGTTACGATCTCACTTTCAGATCCTTCTGATCTTTAATAATGTTTTTCCCTTTTTGATCTTATCTTTCACTAGTCCTAATTATCTAAAAGACACCACTGCCATTCACTTCTTTACAGCATCATCGTCTTCTTCTCTCTTTTTTTTTTTTAAAGAGACTAATTTTTATTCTTTGCTTTTGATTTTTTTGCAATGAGGCTTGACGCTGGCTTCCTCCCTCAATGGAGGATTATGTGTATTTGTTTTTATTTTTTTTTTGTTGTGCCCGGCTGAATAGAGTGTTTATGGTGGTTTTTTTTAGGTATTTGGGTATAGGTTCATGTAGGGGTTAAGATGTTAGCAGCATGCATGTGGAAGCTGAAGGTGTGTGTGGAGATGTGTTTGACTCAAGTATGGTAGAATGTTTTGGCAGTGCTTTTGTTTATATGGAAAAGGGTTAGGTTAAATTGGGATTTACTGGTGCTTAGTGCAAATCGGTTGTGATGGATTTAGTTGTAAGGCTAGAGCTTAGTGTTGGTGGAAAGAGGTAATGCTAGGTGTTGGCCGGGCGACAAGAGAGGCTATTAAAGTTTTAGAGGTTATGCATGCTAGGTTGGTGGAATGGATGCTAGGGCTTTGTGGGTTGTAGGGGTGCTATAGGATTGGATGTACTGGTGTAAGGATAAAAGGTGTCGTTTTAATGCTTGGTGCTGATGTCCGTAGAGGCAAAAAAATGGGTCCTCCTTTAGGTTGTAGCTTGTTTGGGGTCTAGTGTAGGGAAACAAGACTGAAGGGTTTTGGGAAGATGGTTGCTTGGGTGTGGGTTCTATCAGTGTCGGGGTTTGTACGTGGAGAAAGAATCGAAAAAAATGCATTCTTTATAGGGCTAGCCCCATGGCGATGGTAAGTGGAGTAAGTGGCCAGTGGGGTCGTGCACAGCACCCACTAGCACTATCCCCCTTGTTTTTTACTTTTTTATATTTTTTATTTAATTAATTGAATAATATTATTAATATCTAATTAATATTTTATTTTAATACTAAATTATAAAATTAAATAGATATCAAAATAAAAAAATAAAAATAAATGAAGAATGAAACAAAACTAGCAAACTCGAGTTTGATTTTAAAACCGAGGCCCAACTTAAAGACCAGACGTATTCAATGTCTACACTTTTGTTGTTTCCCTCTTGAGGGAGGATCGTAGATCCCTTTGTCTTTTTTTTTTCAGTTGAAGAAAGGGGATGAGCCTCTCTCACCTTGATTTTTCATTATAGCTTCAGTGTTGATGTATTTATCCACTACAAAAAGCACATCAACCAATATCTTTGGTAGTTCAAAAGAGAGTGTGAGTTTCAGGTAGTACTCTTTGTTGTTAAGTCCACTAGTGATGATGGTTATTGCGATTGTTTACTCTAGATCCTTCACTTGTAGAACTTTTACGTTAAAATAGATAACGTAGTATTTTAAAAACTCATTTCTACCTTGATAGATTAACATTAAGCTTAAGATAGATTTTTTAGTTTTTCTAGTGTTAACAAATCTTGACAAAAATAAGTGGCTAAGCTCTTTGAATGTGGTGATCGAACTTGATTTAAAGTTATAATACCAAGACAAAGCTACCTCTTTAAAGGTTGTTACCAATCCTTTACACATCAGGGCATCATCTACACCTTGCATCATTATGTTAATTCTATAAAGTTTCAAATGATCAAAGGGATCAGAGGTACCATCATAAGTCTCCAAGTTTGGCATTTTGAATCCTTTTGAGGGCATAGTCCTATCGATCTCCTCGATAAAGGGCGAGGTTTTTAGGAACTTCAACTCATCCTTAAAAATGATAGCTTTTTTTTTTAGCTCATTCTCCATGGCCTGCAGTCTAGCCTCTAGATCTCTGTTCGATTGGTGTTATAAGTCATTTTGTTTGGATTTTTGTGTGATTGCATGGGTAAAATTATGGCTGGGATAATGATAATGAGTAGTTGGAACAGCATGTTCCTCATCCCTAAAGGCTGATAAAGCCTCGACCTCTTCATAACTCAGTTGTCTTTGTATTGTTTGTCTACCAAGGGTGACCAGGTCTGGTACTTTTAAGGTTTAGGGTGGGATTATGCTTTGGACCATTTGTTTTAGGGCTTGGATTTGTTCGGTCAAGGCTTGCAATTGCCTCATAGTTAGTTCTGCTTATACTAATGTAGGTCAATCCGTAGGTTGGCTATTGTGGGTTTCGATCCTAATTGGGACGGTTGGTTCTTCTTTCTTGTTGGCTATTTTTCTAGATGGCATAATGTTTAACTCGACTAAAAAATATATCTCTATCTGGAGTGCCAAATGTTTGTGTCGATTTTCGAGTTAAGGGCCAAGACCTTGAAATCACAAGAGAGAAAGATAGTGGTTAAGAGCAAAGACATGGAGTGTTCCTTATGTTTGTGCTCTAATGATCAAATAAGAGGTTGACTAGAGGAGGTCGAAAAAAAAAAGAAAGTAGGAAAGTAAAGGAAAAAGTTAGATTAGATTGATAGTACATGGATGATTTTATTTATAGGTGGAAGGTGATGGCTCTATAGGATAAAATAGTGAAGTAATTGAACTGACGTGGTACTATACATGTCAGGTTGGTTCAAAAGTAAAAAATAATCCTAGCTGTCTGCTGACGATCTTTAAGGAAAAAAAAGACCAATTTGCCCTTTGGATCCAAAAATACCCCTAACAACATTAATATTTAAAGGAAACTTAATATTTTTGAAAGCTTTTGAGTTTTTGAAATGAGTGTAAGTAAGCATTTGATTTTTCGTGTCATTTTTAAAATATAAAGGGATATTTCTAATTTTGAATTCTAAGTAGGGACGTCAACTAGTAGGGTATTCCCTATCCCAATCCTCAAATTTTCATATTGTTCCCCTCCTATACTCATATCCAATAGATATTTTAAATTTATCCATATCCCTATCCTCGGGGTATTTAATAGGTATAGGTAATCCCTATACCCATAGCTTTAAAATAAAAACTAAAAATTAAAATTTTTTAGCTTTTGTTATTTTTATCTTGTATATTTGGGTAATTTTTTATAAATATATATTAATATATTTTTTCAATAAAAATAAATTAATTTTAATTAATCTAAAATAATAATTTATATTACTTAATAAAAAATCTATATACTAAATATATAAAAATATATATGTAGGGTACAGGTACGGGTACAAGATGGGTGCTATATTTCCCATTCCCATCCCTGTACCTAATAAAAATTTAAAATCATACTCATTCCCATCTCTACAATGTAATACCTATCCTTATCCCCATTCAGGTAAAATATCGAGTTCCCCATTAAGTATGCGTAAGATCAATATCTCTAATTCTAAGTCCAAACAAATATAAGGGCGAGAAAAAGGGATGAGAGAATATAATCTAATTTAATTCATAAAAGAATCTAATTTAGAAAATGAAAATGAAATAGCAAATGTCACCTATTGGGCCCTTGAGTCTAGGGCTGTAAATGAATCGAATATGAATAAATGAATGTATGTATATCTATGATTTGTTCATTTATTTTTAGAGGTATTCGTGTTTTGTTTGTATTTGTTAAGATAATTGCTTTGATCATTTATGTTCAGTTAGTTTAAATAGTAGGTTGGTTGTGTTCGATTTGTATTCGGTTCAATTAAGTTAAATGAGCTCGTTCATGAACATTAAATGAATATATTCACGAACAGTATAAAGAATATATTCATGAATAATAAACAAACTATAACCAAACAAATTTAAACAAACAAACTCTAAACAAATATAAACGAATCGAAACAAATATAAATAAACTTTAAAATAGGATTAGAGTATAGGATAAAAATGTAATTTTATTAGTAATTTTATAAATGAACAGCAAACAAACAACAAATGAATAATAAATTAAAGAGCTTTAAATGAATTTTAAATGAGTTTATTTATAAATATAAATGAATCAAATAGACCTTTATTCTATTCAATTATTTAATAAATGAATAAAAAAATATTGTTCAATATCGTTTGTTAAGCTTAATAAACAAATAAAAACAAATAAAAACTAAACATATTCATAAATAGTTCATCAAAAACTCATTTCGTTTACACCTTACTAGAGTCCAACATTTTTATTATTGAATTTCCTCCTGTTTTCAACTTTTCGTGTTTCTTTGCATGGGTTTGTAAAAATGGGCTAAGGAATTGATCATAATTTTTTCCTTACTTCCTATTTAGAAGGTGGAGTGCTTCCCTAACATTATTATTGTTCAACATAAAAAAAAAAAAAAAAAAAAATCTCTTTTGAGGATTTGATTTAGTGGTAAGTGATAGATGCATATATTTTCTAACTGAGAAAAATGGAGTTATAATTATAGGATTCAACACTCTTCAATTACTCTACGGATTTTGTTCATAACAAGTACTAAAAAGAACTAGGAATTAATGGATATGTGCTCTAAGAAAATTTTCACAGAAGCAGTATTATTCCCCCTGATACTTCTCACATTCTGAAAGTGACACTATTCGGATTTTAAGGTTGAGGAATTGTAATATTATTGGTATTGTTAGAATATTTTCAAAATACAATGAAAGAATGAATATTAATTGATGAAATATAATAGTTTTGGAAAGGTTCCAAACCAAATATATATATATATATATATATATATATATTTAGATATAAAAAATCGATTAAAGAAGGACATTTGAATGCTCATGCATGAGGTTTTGAATTTTATGTGAAAAATAACGTCTGTTTCAATTTTATCTTATGATATTCTATGCTCGACAAATAATATTCGAATGCGATGTCTGAAAATGAGGCATTTGAATGCTCGATTAATCATATGTAAATGCCATGTCTGGAAAAGACCTTTGGTATGATATTATACTAAGGCATTTGGATGCCTTTAATTGAATGGACGTTCAAATGCCGTGACTTGAAAAAGTGATATGGAACAAAATATAAAGGAAGATTTGAACGCACTAGTTCAAATTTGGCTGCTTTTGGCTATAATGGCTAGTTTCATTTTAAATGAGTTTTAATTTTTTCACCGTATACTGTTGTAAATGACACTTAAGTTTTAAATAATATGAACTCAATGAAAAGATAAATTAATACAAATCAAAACAATTGAAGAATTACAACTTTTGATCAAATTTTCTATAAATAGAAATGTCAGAAAAGATAAATGAAGAACACCACTTAGAATCTTTTCTATTTCTTTCCTCTTGTTCTCAAATTAAAAGCAAGCAATCTCTTAAACGTTATTTGCTGCAGAAATCCATGACTAAAAAAGAAATTTTCACCCCTTATAAAATTTTTTTGATGATTTGATTTCACAAGTAATGGCATAGCCACATAGAAAATATGGGATCAATTGAATCCAGTCAATTATCCAAAATCATAACTTAAAATAGGTGTTTTAATAAATTTTTGTATAATCTTACTAATATTGACCCACTAAAATTAATAAAAATCTTAAAAAATGGTAAATTTTTTTCTTAAAATGTACTATATTTATATTTATATTATATTATATATATGATTATAAATTTTTTATTCAATGCAATTTGATCATTAATAAGAATATTAGATTAAACTATGAAATGTGATCCATTTTGAAATATATTATCATATAGATTAATTTTTAACTTTTATTTATTTGAAAATATTATTTACTTGCTAATTAAATCTTGTCTCAATAGTAAAAAGGAAGCTTTCCAACATGTAAGTTTCTAGATTCAAGTTCCATCAAGTGTTAATTTTTGTTAAAAATTATATATTAATTGGTTGATTGTTAATTTAATTTGCTTATTGGTTTCTTTTCTTGATGTATATTAAAAATTCATTTAATTATATTGTAATTTCTTTTAATACATATAATTAAAAAAATGTTTAATTTTATATCTAATGATAAAAAACTATTTAATTTTATATCTAAACACATAATTTATTTTGTTTTTTAGAAAAAAATAAATAGTAATAAAATAAAAATGAAATGAAACTCAACTTATAAAATTCGTAAATGACCAAATCCTAAATTGAAATAATATCTCATTGTTATTATATTAATTTTTTAATAAAATAACGAAATAATATATTTTATAGTTTTATAAACTTAAAATTTTCTGACTTAACATAGAATTTTTTCAATAAGAAAAATGATTAGAACTACAACTATTTCAAAATGCCTCTTGCTACTGTCTGCTCAGTCTGATCAAAGATCCTTGTTACATGATGCTAAGTTTTTCCATTTGGCGTGTCTTGAAACTCGCTTCAACTCTAGCCATGAATCTGATAGACAATCTTTTTCTTTTTTTTTTTCCCTTTTTTTTAGACTTTAATCTCTTCTCAAGAATGCTAAATCTTATATATATATGCTCCAATATTATCTAGAATCACTATGGCTAACAAGTTCAGGGAGCGAAATAATAATGCAGTTAATTTGATGCTTATATTAATTGTTTCACCAAGACCGCAATGATACTATAGTTTGTATTTTGCCAATTATTGGGCTTAGCTTCTGACACAAGAAAAGAAGATGAATGGAAATCAGTATTTTTTTTTTTTTTAATTATGCCATCCAGCTAATTGCTTGATAAAATATCAGCATTTTGGAATACACAATATTATCGGAGTAATAAAGATTAGCAGGTGGAGATAAACAATATATAGGAATAGAATTCGTTCCTTAAATTAACAAATTTAAGTTGGTGGGGCTAAAAAGCCCCTATTGTAGGGAATAATAATGAGGCTAACAATGAAGGCTAGCTGGGCTAAATTTATTGTAAACTATTTATACAATTGAAATTTTAATAATCTATGGTATAGTTAGTGATTTTGTTTTTTTCTTTATTATTATTAAAAAAATTATAGATTTTAACATTTAAATTTTAAATTTATTAAATATAATCTCTTAAAAATAATCAGATGAATTAATTAAATTTAAATTTAAGATAATAAAATATTTATTTTTTTATTTTTTAGTGAAAAAATTTTATTTTGAGGGGAAGCTTTCCCTGTTTAGAGCCAAGACGGATAGTAAACTTCATAATAAAAAATTATATTAAATTTATACATTATTTATTAAAAAAAAATTGATAACAAAAATCAAACATAAACTTTATAGAAGAAGCATTCGGTGTCAGTGATAATAGGATATTTTTAGTCCAGCTACATATAGCACTAAAATAAAAAGTATCACTTGAAATTGAATGAAGTGATGGGCAGCAGTTTGACATTTATGAGAAAAAATATATATAAAGTAGATAAAAGTTTTATCATAAAACAGTTACATCTATATTTTTCTCTCATTTAATTAGCTGTAATAATGGGTACAAATTAATTAAAGTCTAAATGCAAATATCTCTCTCCCTATCTCATGGGGATCAAACGCAAGTGATAAGTACATGAATATGAAATGAAAGTGGTCCTTTCTTCCTCCTACATTTAAGGCATTTGATCGATTGTAGCTCTAGCTAGAGCTAAAATATCTTCACGACTTTCTACTTTTCGTTTGAAATATTCTTCTCTGCAATAAGCAGTAAGCTGTCCTTTTTTTTTTTATCAAAAAAAATAATAAAAATAAAAACAAACTATTATACTTAAAAAAAGTCATTAGAAAGTAAAAAAAAACCCCAACCATTCAAACGCAAGCATCATATTTGGTAATCTGTCGTCTTATAATTTCTGTTTTTGAGATCTGCAAACATTCATTGACGTTTCTTAATTTCCACTTATGTCCAGTTAGCCAATACCATTGTATGCACCAGTTGCTTGCAACAGACAGGGTAAGATTGTCTTTTTACCTTTATCTGATAGGCCTTATTATCTGTGCCAGCAAGGTAACATTTGGTGAAAAGATTAAGCAACCAAGTCTATCATCAGGATAAGGCGTGCCTGAGAGATCAAAGATTAAAATCTCCTCCTTTCTTTGTCACCGTCGCCATCTGCTTTTCACTCAACTATTCTAGTTTATAATAAACAAATGAAACACTAGATATAAAAATATTATGAGTAGATCGTTTTGAGAGCAAAAAGATCCTGCTCCAGATATACATCATAAAAATATCTTCTTCCATGAATCAGCTAGCCGAAATGCATGACTAAAAAGGTTTTTTTATAGCCCAGTGAAAATCAAGAGCGATGTCATAATCCTGGAAGCTGAAGTACAGTTAGAAACGTTGTGGCGCTGAAAGCACACATACCCATTAGCAAGGCATAATTCAGCAATTTTTCATAGCACACGCTCACAAATCACTCTGCTTCTACTAAAAACACTACACTTAAAGCAAAAAAAAAAAACCTACACTTAAAGCAAACAAATTAATAATTAAAAGTACAAAAACAAAGAATAATCTTTATATCATCAGTTTGCTGGCGCCGTGGATGCAATTGGTTCACGGGTAAGGTCTTTCTCATGGTTATCTCCTGTTCTGTTTTCAATCTGTGGGACCACCTGAGATGGCCCAAATAGAACTCTTTAGTCATTAAATATGGGGACTTTGATTATAGAAAAAAGATCAAGTGATCGAACCCCACCTATGCAATCCATTAACAAGAAATAAAACTGAACCATATTTGCTAAGACCAAAATTTATCAATGTCAGAAACAGTTCGGACAATCTGTCGTAAAGATGGGGACTAGCCAGGCCAGCTAACTGGGTCCATAACCCTTAATTTTCAATCATATGATTATTATGAAAAAGATCAGTGTAAATTCTATATGTGGTGATAGAGTGACCAACCTGATCTTGTGATGAATCATGAGATGATGTTCTCCTTGATCTTTTATCAGGCCTACCCGTCACGTTGCTTCTAGTTGAGACAATAAAATCTACTGCGGGGCATCCAAAAAATGGCCCAGAACAAAGAACAATTAAAAATGTTCAAAAAAAGAGTGGAAAAGAACCATAAAGGTGTGTCACCAACTGACTCATGCAACAAATATCTCCAGGCATATTCGACATTTTATATATTCTTTGGATGGTGTTTGGAAGGCTGGTTAAAAACGCATTTTAAAGGAATTTTAAACGTTAAAAAGAAAAAAAAAAGAATTCACGAGTCAATATTTTACGGCTTTTACTCGCAACAGTTCCCGAGATGCTAAAAAAAATCTTCCAGGTTTTGGCACTAAAACAAAACATTAAAGCATTAAGCAATCAAGGTCTACAGATTAAAGAAAAGCGCTTGTGTTATGCTAAAAACATGGAAGATGTAACCACGATCAACATAGCTAGAAACAAAACCATGAAATCTCCAAAGGATGTTGCTAAAATGCACCATGAACAAGACCAAAGCAAGGCCGATTACAAGAATGTTAGATTACCTGAAGTGGCATGCTTTTTTCTTGTCTGAATATTGTATTTGCAATCAAGAGTCGAGTCAGAGCTGTCTGGCAAGTGACGGTCGAGACGGAGATTATAGCGATCGTTGTTCTCAAGCATTGTACGGACGAACCACGCCTCCATGGAGTTCAAAAAGTGCACATGCTTCTCATCCGTCCATGACTCATTTCGGTTTCTGGGCACATGCGAGTCCATGCCGACCTGCTTCAAAGCAACCCGCAGAGACAAATTTTCTTTCTTTGTTTTTGTTCTCTCTCTCAGATTCCCGAGAAACAAACAGTTGGTGCCTTGGCAGGTGGCTTTATTTTTTAAAATTTTTCTTTAAATGCCGATCTTGTTTTTCTGCTCTGTTTTTTCGCTCTTGTTTTTCGAGATGTAGGCAATTTTCCGAAGCGATCTTCTTGAAGAGGCGGGGTGTTTCAGTGTTTTAAATAGAGTGCGGCTGCAGTGGGGTTGGTTTTCCTTTCGACGGGCGCAACTTCATAAAGACCATCCAATAACAAAATGAAGGTTGGGGAGAGTACCCAAATAGTATACTCGCTGCTTTTCATCGACACCAGTTCAAAATAGTCTTGATAAAATTAATGCTACAATGTTTCTTAAATAAAATAAATTATTTTTAATATAATATTTAAATTATAAATTTATTAATTAAATTAAATTATATTAATTAATAAATTTATAATTTAAATATTTTATTATAATTTTGAAATCATTCATAATATTAACTTAAATTTATTCATGTTTTTTCAACATATTTGTTTTCTCATGGGGAATACAAGGGAATGAAATTCCAACAATCACGAGCTTATGCAAGTGCTCTACCTGATTTTAATGTTGTTTTAAAATGGTTACATATTTTTCACAAAAAAAACTATGCTTGCTTTTACATAATTCGATTAAGAAATAGGCACTCGTGACTTTCCATTTCAAGGAAGTAGTGAGAGATTTAAAGGCGCGTATGGCAGTTGAGGAGTAGGCGAGCGAGTAAAGTTGGGTGGGGCAAGCAAAGTGAAAATATCTGGGGGACTAAAAGGAATAAAATTCGATGGAAAAGAAAGATATTTTGGGGATGATTGATGAACAAAGAATCTGATGAGGGTAGCTTTTATAATATTGCTGACTGTCATCCCTTTCGTGGGTTTGATATTTTTTTAGTTAGATCCAAAAGCCAATCCAATTTACGGATGTATCCTCTCCTTGTAACACTGTAGTGGTCAAACACTGCGACAAAAAGAGATGTCTTTCTAATTGTTTTCTACACTTGTACAGCACTTTCAAGACCCCACGTAAGCTGACCCTCTTGTGCTCACGTGGCATATTTAATCTTTATTTTTCTTTGAAAAAAAATCCTTGTCTAATTAAATTAAGAATTTTATATCAAATGGTAACATCGTCGTCGGAAATCATCAATTAATTGTCAACTAATTCATTTTAACGCAAGTATGTTCTTATAAAAGAGAATAATATCTAAATAAATATTTAAATTTTATTTAATAAAATTTCGATCTTTTGTTTTATATAATGTAAATTATAAAATGTTTTTTATTACAACAAAAATTACTTTATATTTTGTGAAAATTTTGTTGATCGGTTGATATAATTTATAAAATATTTATGTAAATTTTATTTAGATAAATTAAACAATAAATATTTAAGAAAATTCAATTTTAATAACATCAAAAACTATATAATCAATTTTTGTACTTAAACGAAAATAAAAATATAATTCGTGTGTTGTAATTTAAATAAATTTAACTTTTTTTAGAAATGTAAATAATACAAAATTACAAAATATCATTAAATTACTGGCGTATAAATTTTTCCAACGATATAAATTGATATGATATTTTAAATACATAAATATCAAGTGAGCATTTATATATATTTTTATTTTTTTCAAATCTCTTTTTTTTTTCTATCTTCTTTTATAAGGGAGGAAAAAATAAATATGAATTCAAAATTATACTATTTAATTAAAATTAAAAAAATTTAATTTGGTTTGATTTAAAATTTGATATTAAATATTTTTATTAAGTTTAAATTAAATTTTAAATCCAAACATAAAAAAATAAAAATATTTGAATCTTATTATATATTCTTATTAATTTTTATATATTTTTAAATTTTTATAAAATAAAATAATTATTTTATGTCTAAATTTACTTAAATATATTAAATTTATATTAAAGTAATACAAATTTAAAAAATTAAATTTAAAAATTGATAAATAAAATCAAATCAATAAAATTTGATTAAAATCAAATCAATTTAAAAAATCAATTTCAATCTAATTAAATTTTATAATTTTATAATATTATATATATTATTAAAAAATAAATCAAATATAATCCGATGCTATACCACCCATAGATTTTTTTTTTTTTTTGGGTTCCTCTTTAAGAAACTTCCAAAGCAAGGCGCAGCAGTGTAACAATCCCAACGTACCCCATCACAATTTCACACCATCAGTTTCCTTTTGTCTTATTATTATGAACATCCTCATCTTTGCCTTTGTTTTTTAATCAATATTTCTGCTTTTTAAAAAATTCTTTAACTCAGCTTTTAATACGAAAAATATTTAACATGGTTAAATAACGGAAATTGAAATATAAGAGGAATTGAGAGATCAAAATTAAGGTGAGACTAAAAAATATAGAATAAAAAATTATTGAAAATATATAAAAATTTTAAATCTACTTTTAGTTGCACCTATGAGATTTTTGAAAAACAAATCCACCTCTGCAATTTATATGTGAATTTGGATGAATATCAAAAGAGAAACCACATCATTACTTTAACTAAATATATTTAAATAAAAATATATTTATCTTTAAAGTATATATTTTACACATCATTTTGTAGCATAGCTTAATCTAATTTAATAAGTAATTAAGTAGGAAAATATTATAAATATTCACTTTGACATGATAGACAAAGCACATTGTGGTAGATACTTGCAGTTGGTAACTTTAAAATATGCATATTGTTACTTCGTAAGAAAAGAAAATGATAAAATAACAATAATAAAATAATTTTAATTTAATGATTAAACTACAAAATAATATATTATTATATAGTTCAACTAGCTTTTTTAATTCGAACAATGCAATGTAGGAGATATTTTATTAAATTTTTTATAATTAATTTTAATTTTTTTATTATCTTAATAAAAAATACAAATTCTTATTGATCCAATATATAACCATATATTTATAAATGCTAAACTACAATTAAATGACAATCTACACATATATATTATAAATGACACTCTTTATTTAAAAGAAGTTTAAGCTTTTGTAAACTTTCAAGAATTACAAAAATCCTTTCTTTTCCACAAAAAAAATTTCTTCAATTCACTTGCTAAACACTAAAATTTTTACAATCGCTTCTTTCTTGTTTCGTAAGAAATCAAGAATCAATTTTTAAATAGTTAAGATTAATAATTCTTTTTATGATAAAGTTGACATGAATATATATATATATATATCATTTGATTAAATTGTGAAAAATATTTTATATTAGTAGAATATTCCTAAACTATTGAATCATAATAGTTTATAATTATATATATATATATATATTTGATTGAACATCATTTGATTTTTATTAATTCTTATTTTTGACATATTTCAAGTAATTATTTCAAAAATATATTGACTTAACAATTATTTCTATGTCAACAAAATAAAGTTATATTTTTTTAAAATAAAAGGTAAACAATGATTTTTTATGTTATGCGTCAAAACATATCATATGTATATTTTAAAATATTATTTATTTTTAATCATTTTTAACATAATTGGTAGAGTGTTTTTTATGGGTACCATCTATTATAAACAAAATAATAATAATAATAATAAAACGTTGTGAAAAAAAATGGATAATATAAATTTATATATTAATTTATCGAGATAAAAATAATAATAATAATAAGAGCAAATATATTAATGAATTAACATAAAATAAAAATATTAAAGAAATGAATAAAACAAAAAAATATAATACGAAAATTTAATTATAATCAATCTAAACAAAATTTTAAAAAAAAGTAATGGAATAAAAAGAAACAAATAAATTAACCAAATATATTATATAAAAATATTAGAATTAGAACATAAATAAAGCATTATATTTTTTCCCCAAAACAAAAACATACGTTTATCTATCTTCTTTTTTTTTTGCAACATTCATCATCTTTTCTTATAAAGATGCAAACTCTTATTACTTTAATAATACATGCTTTCTAGTTAATAATTCATTAACTTAGAATCAACCACCATATAAGTTCTAAATAAGTCATAATATCTAACCAATTCAAATTCCAGTTTATTTTCTTTTGCTTAATTATTAATTTCAATATAAAATATTTTGAAGAGTAATAAAGGTAAAAAATGGACTTATTTGTTCATAAATATAACTTGGCTTTTACTTCTTTCTAACTTCTGTCAATTTTTGTCTAAACCAATAAACTATAATCGTCAAATAAAAAAAAAATTATCTTCTTCAATTTCTAATTCTAATAATAATAAATAAAATAATCCTGACTTCAGTGGGATGGTTTCTCTTATACTCTTAATTTTTGTTCTCAAATTCTAATTTCAATATATAATAATTTATTAAGCACACACACACACACACACACACATATATATATATATATATGAAATCATGATTAAATTGAAAATATAATAAATTAAGATTTAATATATTTAAATTTAAATTTTATGCTAAATTTTCAATCTTTGATAGATTTTGATTTGAATTTAAATAATTATCTAAAAATATTACATTTAAATAATTTATTAAATAGAATTATTTGGCAAAAAATAAAATTTTATTAAGTATATATATTTAGAATTGTAATTAAATTTAAAATGAAAAGATAAATTATGATTTAATATATTTGAATCCAAAATTTATGCAAAATTTTCAATCTCATATAGATTTTGATTTGAATTTAAATAATTAAATAAAATATTAAATTTAAATAATTTATTAAAGAAATTTATTTGATAAATAAAATAATATAAACATTATCCTATGTGTCATTAACAGATACTATCCACCTTGACATCCACATAAGCAATTTTTATCATATATCCTTATATGTTATAATATATATATATATATATATATATATATATTAGATGCTAAGCTATAATTAAATGATAATCTACATATAATATATTATAAATGATAACGTTTATCTAAAAAAAGTCTAAAATTTGTAAAATTTCAAGAATTATAAAAATCCTTTCTTTGTCATAAAAAAATATTTTCTTCAATTCATTTTCCAAACACTAAAATTTTTGCAATCAGTTCTTTTTTATTGATAAAAAATCAAGAATAAGTTTTTAAATAGTTAAGATTAATAATTGTTTTTATGATAAAGTTGACATGAATATATATATATATATATATATATCATTTGATTAAATTGTGAAAATTTTTTATATTAGTAGAATATTCTTAAACTATTGAATCATAATATTTTATAATTTCTTATATATATATATTTGATTTATCAGCAAATCACAATTATTAATTTGGTCATAACTATTTGGTTTTTAATAGTTCTTATTTTTAACATACTTCAAGTAAGTTTTTCATAAATATATTGGCCTAACAATTATTTCTATGTCAACAAAGTAAAGTTTTTTTTTAGATAAAAGAAAAACAATGAATTTTTATGATATGCTTAAAAACATATCATTTTTTGAATGTTATTTATTTTTAATCATTTTTAACATAATTGATAGAGTATTTTTTGTAGGTACCATCCATTGCAAACAAAGAAAATTAATAATAAGAAAGTGTTGCAAAAGGAAATGGAGAATACAAGTTTACATATTAATTTGTCAATATTAAAAACATACAATAATAAAAGCAAATATAGTAATGAATTAACAAAAAATAAAAACATTAAAGAAATGAATGAAACAAAAAAATAATATGAAAAATTAATTATAATCAATCTAAACAAAATTAAAAAAAAAAGTAATGGACTGAAAAAAAATAAATTAACCAAATATATAATATTAAAATATTTAAATTAGAACATAAATAAAACATTATATTTGTTCCCAAAAATAAAAAATACTTTTATTTGACTTCTTTAGTAACATTCAAATGTGTTATCTTTCCATATAAACATGCAAGCTTTTATTACTTTAGTAATACATGTTTTCTAGTTAATAATTCATTAACTTAGAGTCAACTACCATATAAGTTCTAAATAAGTCCTAATATATTGTAAATTCAAATTCCAGTTTATTTTCTTTTGTTTAATTATTAATTTCAATATAAACCATATTTGGATGAGTAATAAAGGTTGAAAATGGACTTATTTGTTCATGAGTGTAACTTGGCTTTTGTTTCTTTTTAACCTTTGTTAATTTCTATCAAAACTAATAAACCATAATAGTCAAATAAAAAGAAATTTATCTTCTTCAATTTCTAATTCTAATAATAACAATTAAAATAATCTTGGCTTGAATGGGATGGTTTCTCTTATATCTTTATTTTTCTTCTCAAATTCTAATTTTAGTAGATAATAGTTTATTAAGCACACACACACACATATATGAAACATGATTAAATTGAAAATATGATAAATTAAGATTTAATATATTTGAATTTAAATTTATGCTAAATTTTCAGTCGTTGATAGATTTTAATTTGAATTTAAATAATTTATTAAATAAAATTATTTGGCAAAAAATAAAATTTTATTAAGTATATATATTTAAAATTGTGATTAAATTTAGAAAGAAAAAAATAAATTATGATTTAATATATTTGAATTTAAAATTTATACAAAATTTTCAATTTCAAATTGGTTTTGATTTGAATTTAAATATGTTAGTTTTTTAGGTGAGATAGTGATACAAAAAAGGGTAAATTGGATTTCTCCAAATACTTCCCAAAAGTCAATTGAATGAAGAATTAAAATAATAAGCTCCTTAATGAAAAATATGATGCAAACAACAACAATTAATAAGCCTAGAAACAAATATAAATAATTAGTGTAGGGATAGAAGATAAAACATAAAGATTTATAGAGGTTCGATCTTTTTTCTCAAGGTACCTATGTTCTTTCTCTTATTTGTTCTCACTTAGGTTTCAATCCACTAATTGAAGAAATATTAAAACTTTATCTTTTTCCTAAGGCTTAGATAGCAACCTAACATTTTTTACTTTTTAGGCTAAGTAACAACCTCTTAATCTCACAAATATAAGAGGATACATCATCTATTGATTACAAAGTCACTCGATTGAAATGCAAACTAAAACACCTCTCAAAGGCTAAATGTTTTCCTAATTGAGTACAAGGGTATTCATGAATTAATACAATAAAGATGGCTTGGATACAACAAATATGGAATTTTATCTTTAAAACTTTTAATTTCTTTGAGAGAATAAAAATATGACTTGTTGATGCTTGCTTTCTTGTTCCTTCAATTTTTTTAGTGTGTTGGAATGCTTAATTTATAAAAGAATTGAGGAACTAGCCATTAGAGCAACTTAGAAAAAAAAAACACATGATTTTCTCTTTTGAAACTAGCCATTGGAGCTTGTTTAGGATGAAGAGATCGATTGATTCTTGAATTTCACTCAATTTTTGAATGTTGAAGCTGAAGGGATCAATTGGTTTTCGTAACCAATTGATTGGGTCAGTTGGATTTTGCATACTGAATTGTTCTAGATGAACAGTGCAATTAGTTTATTTTGCACTATACTCACTAATTTGATCATATCTTGAGCTATACAATTTCAAATCATATCTTAGATTTTATTCTTTGAAAAAATAATGATTTTAAATGTTTAAATAATAATGTGAGAGCTTACTCGCATATACAATTTTTGCATGAGTTTTAGTAATTTATTAATCTTCTATATCTATAAAATTTACCAAATTAATTTTTATACTTCTTTTAAACTTTACGTTTAATACAAAATTGTGTTACTTCAAAGCAAAAATGAAATAGTTTTAAATTTTAAGTAAAAATATTAAATTTTACAAAATTATTTTAAAATTTTGTTATAAAAAGGTTTCAATGAAAAGTTGTCAATTCTCATTTACAAAATTTTATAATCAATTTCAAACGTAAAAAATTTTGTTGTTTGCTTTTAACTACTTTTCGCTTAAAAAGCTAATAATACTATAAAGAATTGAATTATAAAAAATTAATTTCAAATAAATAAATATGATTTTACTTTTATATAAAATAATTACGTTAGAAATAGTACTATATTTTAATCATTTGCCTTTATTTATAATTTTTTAAAAAAGAAAGCACAACAAAATCAATAATTAAAAGTAAACTTATACAATATTTTTTATATAAATAAATAAAACCAACAAATAATGTCTAAATAATTAAATCAATATTTTTTTACCTTCAATTGTCAAAATATTTTAGATAAGTCATTATTATGCTAGATATATATTTTTTTTCTTTGCTTCAACAATTATGAATTGTCAAAGAATTTGCATACACTCTTAAACAAACAAAACATTCAAAGATTTTATAAAAATTTCAAAAACAAAAAAAAAATCAAAAACAAAAAACCATTGATTTTAACTTTTTAATATATGGACGCAAAGAATGTACAAAATATAATAAAAAATTATGTCTCTCATATGTTAAAAAACTATTTCTTTGCAAGTATAAAGATTGAAAAAAAAAAAGAGAAATAGAATTAACAATTGAAAGTATCATTAAGGAATAAATTATCTTCTAATGTATATGATATTTGATTTTTTTAATTTAAAAATAATCAAATAATAAATGGCAACTATGAAATCTCTAAAAATAAAAATTATATTTTAAAATTTTAAATTTAAAATAACATATATTTAAATTATTAAGAAATTCATTTTATAATATCACTACATTTGATATTTTTAATTTTAAAAAGATATATATTTATATTATTAGAAAACCTATTTTAAAAGATAATATATCATTGTATTTGAAAACTTTAAATTGTAAAAGATATATATTTAGATTATTTGAAAATGCATTTTTTTAAAATAATATATTTAAATTAGATTTTGTTACTAGTGACTTCAAAATAATTGAATTAATATTTCACTTAAATTTAAAATTTTTAGATAATTAAATAATTTTTAAATATATATTTTATAAATATCTTAAAATCAAGAAATATCTTATATGTTATTATTTTTTTAAAAAAAATTTTAAAAATTTTTTATGTCGAAAAGATAAACCATGCACCTATGCATGCAAAAGTTTTTACATATACTATAATATAATATTATATTATATATGATTATTAAATTAAAATATTTATTTTTTTAATTTTGTATCAAATGGAGTTTAAAATTTTAAGTAATTTCTTTGTCATTGAAAATATAAAAAATCAAAATTAATTAATATGAGTGGTTTGAAAGTTTGCTCCTAGAATTTTCTTTGAAATGAAGATTCGATTCATTTTGACCCTACCTTTTCTTTAATTTGTATTTGAAAACAACACAAATAAACTTTGATTTTTTATGCTTATCCAAAAAAATATATTGTTTTCGAAAAATTCATTTTCAATTAAAGCATCTTCAAATTATATATAATATTATATTATAGAATATAAAGGTATTTAATAAATTTTGCTTAAATGGACGTGTATGTGGATAACCTTTCTATTTGACACAAAGAAATTAGTCAAAAAGTTTGCTTATGTAGATATCTACTTTAATAACTTTCAAATTGTTGACAACAAAAATTAATTTCGATATATTATCTTTTTAAATTAAATAAATTTCCTAAAAATTTAAAAATATATAATTTAAAATTTAAAATTTTCAAATATAGTCATAAATTATCTTTTAAAGTTTTTCTTTTGACATATAAAAAATTACTCAATAAATTTTGTTTATTTGTATAACTACGTAAATAATTTTCGAATTATTGGCAAAAAATTTAGTTCAAATTAGATAAAATTTATCTCAAAGCTTGCTTTTTTCCAATGTACGTATCTACAAAATTTAAAATTTAAATAGTCTTTTTATATTATCTGATTTGCATAATCTTATAATAACACATATGATAAAACACAATATTATTCTATTTTTTCAAAAAAATATTACCTTATTATCTATTTTAGATTAAATTCTAATACAAATTTGAATTTAAAAAGTTTATCATATTTGATTTAGATTTCACTAGCTATGTAGATTAGTTATGATAGACGTTTGTTTAGTAGTTATAGATATAAGGGTATTTATTTAAGATTAGTTTGTGAGCTTTTTTTTTTTTTTTTTTTAATTTAGTCGCTTAATTAATTATTCATATATACCTTTTATGGCCACTGTGATTTTACGCTTGTTGGTGAACTTTGAATTTAATGACACTAATATGATATTCGTGCTTCGTTATGAGTTTTTTTATTTAGCATAATTGAACATTTGAAATATATAAAATTTTTATTTAATTAAAAGAACAATATACTAAAGATATTTTAGAGTAAACATGCTAAAGATATTGTTTTTCATACCTCTGGTTTCAGGTTTTTGTGAATGATATGGTGAGACTGCAAAACTTTCAAACCATTTCCTACATTAAGGAAACAAATGACACACTCAAAATGTAATCTTAAATGAAGAAGCCTTGCTTTTAGCCTATTACCTAGATAAGAAAGAGTAGCTATCGAGTTGCTGTATAAATCTCCTTACTAATTACTCTTAAACTCTTCCATGATGCCAAATGTAAGAGGCTAGATTTCTTTCAGCACATAATTCAAGGACTAGGAACAAATAACTTTCAAATTGAGAATCAAAGAAAACAAGTTGCATCTTTTGTAGAAATCAAAGTAGCAAAATAGATATGAAATAAGCAACAAATTCTAAATCAATAGCATTTAGTACTTGACTTTAACATTTAAGATTTAGAGGATAAGAGAAAGTAGTAGCATATTTCTTCAATTTCATCTAAATGCAAATTATCATTAATATTCGAGACTTCAAATGATTGAATATTGAATATTAAATTCCCCATTCCCTAATAATTGCTACAAATGTAAATGAACAAACACATGCATGAAATTAAGTAACCAAACTTGTAAGTTAACACAAAGAAATTAAATTTGTTAATACATCAAACAGTCCAATTCAAGAGATATATCAAATGGGTATTCCAAAAAACACTTGAAAATCATAACCAACCAATTATTGCAATCCAAAAAAAAGAAAAAACCAAAGATACAAACAAACTTGTAAAATGTGGAGAAGGCGGATGATGTTGAGGTGATTGACAGAGGGGAGAAAGTTAAGCTCGCAAACCAAACAATCGGCAAGGTGTTTGTCCATAATTATTAAATGCATATTTCTAAGCAGAAACAAATCAATAATATCATCTGCAATTACACCAAGCCTCCATTACACTTGCTTATCCAGATTTCCATGTTATTGAATGCGTCTCCAATAACATAGAAGAAATGTATCAATAAATTTCCAAGAAGTCTAAAAATGTAAAAGTAAAAAACAAAAGCTTTACTTACTTGAACGTAGTTTATAAGTGAAACAATCTTTCGTAGCATAAGGCATACAACAATCTAAATTACCAATGCAAATGAAACTTATCAAGTGGTAATAACCAAACTAGTAGTCGAAGAAAACATGATATGAAATAGCATAAAAACTAATCAGAACATGAATAAACACTCCTTATTAAAATAACCAGGTAGCAAGGCACTATGAGGATGGTTCGGTTCTATAGCATAAGGCATACAATAGTCTAAATTTACCAAAGCAAATGAAACTTACCAAGTGGTAATAACCAAAGTAGTAGTCAAAGAAAGTATGATAGGAAACAACATAAAAACTAATCAGAACATGAAAAATATACACCTTACTGAAATTTGAACAAAATTAAATAATTTTAAACAAACAATTAAAAAGAAAAAAAATAAAAAGATTAATAAAAAGAAAGCACCTATGCCAATGTCAGAATTGTATTTTTAAATAACCATTTACTTTTGTGATGATTTTGCTTATTTTCTAGATCTTTTTTCTATATCATAGCCACCTTTACAATAACATCAATACTAATTGAAACACTGATGAATAATACAGTTAACTCAGAATTTGCAGAAGTTCATTTCGGTTTATTAGGCATTCTTTAGCTTAAAAGTACCTTTGTATCAAAAAAGGGACACGAATAAGAAAACTTGGAGAAGAAAAGAATTCTTACCTTACATTTTTCCTATTTTTCTGTTGTTGCAATAGGATAGAGTTAAAACGAAATAATCAATGGAAAACTATACAACCAAACAAAGGTTTAAAGGATCAAAAATTCAAAATAGCTAATAGATCTAGACAACCATCACTAACTAAGTTATTTACCAAATGTAGCAAAATATTCAACTCAAAGTCTTCAGTCTTTATCGTTATAAACTAAAATTTCCTCCAAAACCTTCAACAAAGTAACAAATTTAACTTTCAATTTAGCAAGTGCTAAAATGAACATGAAGCAAGAATTTTAATATAACTCACCGAACATGTCAACCTTAGGTATTTTTGTCTTATTTGTAAGAATGACCATGCATCTACCAATGAAAACCAATAACATCACAGAAAGCTGAAAAAAAAAAAGAGAAATGGTAAAGAAAATGATCTAAAATTTAGAATCAAATGAGATAGATCTGAGATATGGAATTAGAAATTGAAGAAAGCTTAGGTGGAATTGTAAGGTTCATTTGTGAATCAATGAGATCTGAGAGAGAAAGAAAAAGAGAGATCGAGCTAAGATTGGGTTTTTGAAAAACTCTGATTTAATTGAGATTGGGAATTGTTTTCCTTTTCTTGAAATGGTTGATATTAGCTACTCTAACTTTAGAAAAGTTGGCAGACACATGGCCTTCATGCATAAGCAGATAGCATGAAATAGGCACACATGGTCTTCATGTATAAATAGGTAGTATAAACTTAATTGACAAATGGCCTTTCAATGGCATTATTGACATGAATACCAAAGACAAAAGAAGGGACTCTTTAAACTAAAAAATCATCTTTCATTCTAAAATTAACCATTCAATCAGTTTTTATTACATTGCTGAGCTATTAAATCAAAATGTAATAAGGGACAATTATTGTATATAGTTATAGATTATAGGTACTTTGATTGCTTTTTTTTTTCTTTAAAACAAATGAATTTTATTATCTTAAATAACATAACTTTTTTCCTTATGTATTAATTTAATCATTTTTCATTGTCATTTGTCTATTTACTCTTACT
Source organism: Durio zibethinus (assembly GCF_047325235.1). Taxonomy (NCBI): domain Eukaryota; kingdom Viridiplantae; phylum Streptophyta; class Magnoliopsida; order Malvales; family Malvaceae; genus Durio; species Durio zibethinus. The sequence goes on along the minus strand of NC_143170.1, from coordinate 6,833,627 downwards.
TTGAGGCGTAAGGGGATTTAAAAAAAAAAAAGTTTTGCATATAAGATGCATGAATTTTTAAGATGTTTTAATCATGGATGCTTTATCACACCTCTTAACAAATTCAAAATTTTGATTCTTTAAAAGTTTTTTTTTTTCATTAATTGAGCTCAATACTTTTATCCTGACATGTGATTTGTGATATTATCATTCACTTTTTTTTTTTTTTTTACTTTTTATGTTTTTAGTAAGTCATGTGGAAAGGTTTGTAACTTTGACCTAATATTTACTAAATATAGGTCACTTATTATAACTTTTTCATGAGTGTAGTAAATCGACACTAATGTATCTCAGATAGCCTAGTCTTGTAACCTTTTATTTTACTAATTTATTTTTGTACTTTCAAATTTCACTTCTTTTCATTTTCATTCACCCATTCCTTTTCTTCTTAATGTCTTCTTTTTTATAGTTGTGATTTAGGTTGAAAAGGAAATTATATTAAGGATATAAGTGATGAGGTAAAACATTTTTTTTTATGAAAGTTCATTAAAGTAATTATCTACATAAATTGGACATAACTTTTTTTTCTATATAAACATGTTACAATAGGGAAAGAAGTAGATTTTTTTAATTCTTTTTTATGGAAATTCTTGATTAAGAGAATGATACAATTTTCATATATATTGCTGCCAAATTTATGATTTTCTTAAGTTAAAAGAAAACATTAGCTAGATATATGATATGGTTTTTTTTTTAAACGAACAATAAGCTACTTTAAATTTGTATTTTTTTCACTAGATAATTGTAAGCTTTTCATATCATTTAAATATTTTCATTTGATTATTTAATTTTTAAATGCTTTTAAAATTTATAAATACACTTATCCAATTCTTTCAATTATATAATAGTTTTATATTAATTTAAATAATATATAAGACATCTTTTAAATTATTATTTCTCAAGCAGTAGTAAAATTCATTACAAATATTAGTAATTATTTTTTAATTTAAAATAAAAGATATTCTTTGTCAATTTAAAATCACGTACATCTATTAATTTAAAATTTTTATCTTATCACTTATAATTTATTAACAATCCCTTATTTTTAATGAAAATTATAGATAACTATAATTTTCTCATTAAATTAAGGTCCTAATATACTTTCTAAGTTGTTTTTGTTTTTACCTTTGTGTCAAATTAATCATGTAAAGATAAATATATTAATCTACAATTCTCAAATTTCTTCTTTATTACACCTTTTAGTTAAGTTGTAACATCTTTCTATTGTTTCCTTTAACAATATTGAATTCCTATCTATATTTTTTTTTGCTCTAAGTTGATTTTTAACTTGTGGATATTCTTGCTCAAGTGTTACACAATTGATAAATCATGAATCATAATATTTTTTATTCTTTTGGGCAAATGAAATTTTTTGAAAATTTTATGTAACATGTTTGTATTATTTCTATTTTTTTTAAAAAAATTGGACAATGCAAATGAAAAAAAGCATATAGTTATTACTATTACTATTGCTATATTTTTAATTTTAATAATTGATAATTTAATTAACATTTACATTCTTTCATAACTATCTCACTTTTAACAAATTAATCCAAACTATTATATGTATTTTATATATACATTATATATGTAAATTAAATAATGTTTATTTATGTATATATATATATTTAAATAGATAAAATTAATCTCAATATCACACGAGTCAGAAAATAATTCTTTAATATTGATTTTCATCAGGGCATTTTCATCCAGCATGTCCTTGGCTAAAATTAGAAATTTTCTTACATAAGAATTTCTTTTGTTGTTGGATTCTCTTGCTTTATGAGCATGGCTCGTGAAATAGTACTTTAATTAGTACCAATTCTTTACATAGTTTTGCCTCTTATATATTAATGTATTATCTAATAAAAAAATTTTAATTTTACTTGCCTAATAATTCGTTCACGCAATAAAAAGGTATTTTATAATCATGAAAAGCTATATTTTTTTAATAAAAATATTTAAGTAGAAAGAGATTATTTCATTTTAGGATAAGAGCATTAGTAAATTTTAATGAGAACTTACTTTTGATTTAAAGATAGTCTACTAAAAGTGACTGTTGATAAAAGAAATAAAATTTAAACTTTACAAGTGAAGCATTAAATTTTTACTAATTTAATTATTTTTTTCACATTTTTTCTCTTTAATTTTTATGTTGTAATTGTAAAAGTTTATTGAAACAATATAACCTCACCAATGAGATTTTATCCACTTAAGATAAGGGCCCATCTTCAATGCCAAATGATATATTGTTACTTCTGCCTAAAAACTCATCTTGGGTAGGTCCAACTTGAGGATTAGGGTCCTAAACATTATTTTGATCTTTGTTTCTAAACCATTTGTGGAAATCGTAAATTTATCTTGTTGATCGGATTCATCTCAATCTAATTTCTAGTAAATTCTTCTGTCTAAATAATCAAATCTTAAACTCATAATAAGCATGCCGCTAATATATCTGTTAGGGACATTTTATGGTCTTTAAGTGTAAAATAGACATTTTACCTTAGAGTTTGAGTTATCAATCAAGTAAGAGCAATTTTGTCATTTTGATCTGAACTAATGTGTCAAATCGACTTGAAGTTTGGGGACCACGTTACCTTAACTACCTCAATTTGTCATCTAAAGGCACATAAGAATGTTGACTTGTTATTCCCCCGATTGGGTTGTTGACTGTCAGACTAGATCGGGCTAGCAATATCAATCCTAACTCTGTTACTTAAAGCTTGGGTCACCTAGACCTAACGCTTTCACCCTATAAGTATAAATAACCCTTATTTTTCATGTACTACTTATTCAAAATTGAATATTCATTTTTTTTATCTTAAATTGAATATTCAAAATTGAAGACCTAAGCACACAAAAGTGAAAGGTAGAAGAAAAATAATCATTTTTTATCTTAAATATGAATATTCTTCATGAAGAACATTTATTGACTAAAAGCAAACTTATGAATGAATCATTATAAAAAATCACATACTGTATCACTTTCATCTTTTAATGAGTGAAATTTCTTATCAAATTTATCTTTTTTTTAGTAATCTCAATAAATTAAGAGTCTCAACTTATCAATCATATCAACATGAATGGTGCTTTCAAAATTAAACCCTGAATCATTGTCATTACTATTTGAATATTTATTATTTAAAATATAAAATGGATATAGGAAAAGATATAAAAAGGTAAAAACATATAATGGTAATTCACATGAGAGAGAGAAAATGTCATAAAAATACATCATATTTTTCACTTTTATTAACATGATAAAAAATAAAATGAAATCCTAGTACATAAAAAAAACATTAGCATTATCTTAAAGAAATCTTAAAATGACAAACACTTCCAGTTAACTCTAGCTTTCCTTATCATTCCCATAATTATGCCCTTGTGTGGTTAGGCAAAAGGTTTTTACCAATGTTCAATCCATTTAGTTGATCGAAACTCATCACATCTGCCTTAATCAAACTTTGTACCTTGTGCTTGAAGGCAAGACAACTTTCTATAGAATGGCTTATATTCCCATTATGATAATCATCAATGACACTGGCATCGTACAATTTGGGATAAAGCGATTTTAGAGGTTTCAGTTTAACAAGTGCTACCATGTGATTTTTAACAAGCTTCGAGAATAACTCAGTATATGTCATAAAAATTGGATCAATATAGGCTCTTTCTTAGTTATGTCAAGGTCTCATCAAACCCTTGATTGGTTGTTTGATCTCATAACTAGAGTAATGGTAGGGTTAGGCATATATATAAGTGGCTGAAAAGTTGGTTGATAAGGACTTGGGGGTAATGTTTATGGTTGGGTAATAGAGTTGGTACATCAGATAATGATAACATAGAGTGAAGTTTTCAACCTATTGTCCCTCAAATTATAGCTTGTGCATTTTCTTCTTTCTTCTTTGGTGTAACCTTTTTATTTGTATTAGTAGTATCACCACATTTAAGTTTTCATATTTTATAGTATTCTCAATTATCTCTCTAAAAATTATATCAGTAAAATTTTTTATGGTATTGTCAATCATCTTCTCATAGTATGGAGCTTTAAGAGTATTAAAAAATAGCATTGTAGTCTCTTTTTCAATGAGCGGTGGTTAAACTTGGATAGCACCATATCTTAATCTCTAAGCATATTCTTTAAAGCTTTCAGTATCTTTCTTTTTCATACTTTGTAAAGGCAAATAGTCTAGTGTCAAATCTATGATGTGTTTATATTGGGGGATAAAAGCCCTTGCTAATTCCCTCAAACCATGAACACAAGACCTATCCAATTGGACATACCACCTTGTAGCAAATTCAATGATATTATTTTGAAAAAAATGGATGAATAACTTCTTATTATGTGCGTATATAGCCATTTTGTGACAATACATAGTCACATGTGGTAACAAGATTCTTGGTCCCATCATACTTCTCAAACTCAAACACCTTGAACTTTTATGGAATCATGACATCAGGAACCAAACATAATCTAGCAGCATCTATTGACTTGTAGAAATCTATCCTTTCAATGGCTCTAAGCCTCTCTTTTATGAAATCTATTTTTTAAAAACTAGAGCTCTTTCTGGCTTCTACTAGGCATATCTTCAATTTTTTTTACTCCTTTGGGTCATTAAGATTTGTAACTTAGGTTGGATCATATGTTTTGACATCAAGAACAAGAGCAATAAGAGCAACAATTAAAGTGATATCAATATGCATATAAGATAACTTACAGTGAATGACAATTGGTGTTAGACCCCTTAAGACGATTGTGTAATGTATGCACCAAAGCCAAAGGGATACAATGGATTGGTTTCATTTTGTATCATCACCTCTTTCACTGCTTTCTTTCTTTTGTTCATGTTTTTCAACAATTTGATAATAGTTTCCAACTGTCCCTTCAATTTTTTTGTATGCCTTTTCTAGCTTTTGAAAGTGAATAATGTTTTATTCTTCCATAATCCTTGCTTAATATCTAGTGTTGTATTGCCTTAGATTATTTAAAGATTAAGCTATCCTTAAACCATGATTTATCACAATTAAGGTGTATATTTAGAGTGATGTTTATAAAACTATTCAATTATGCATAAGAATAAGTGCATGAATGCATGAATGAAATAATGAGGATTAAAGACATAACAATTGTTAACAAGAAAAATCTTTATTGAATTAAAATTTATTTCTAACTAAATCCAATATCACATCCATAAAAAGTCTAAAGCTCATTGTGGAAAGAAATCCCTAATTTATCGATATTGACTTTGAACTTCATTAAGGAAATCTAGTAGTTCTTAGCTATGTGCTTTTACTGGTGGCACCCTTGTCTTTCATTCTTCAATATTTTCTACCATATCTTTGGCTTTGTAAGTAGCCATAGTGATTTCGTTAAACAGGTACTCTAATTGGTCATACTTTCTTACATATACCTCATTTGCTTGCTCACAGTTTTTATTCACAGCCCCCATTTGTGTTCTAATTTTGACCATGATCCCATTCAACATTTGGATGTGCCTTTATGCCTCAAAGAGTGCTTTTTCACTTTTTTGCACCTTTTCTTGCAATTGTCTATTTTCTTTTAGAAGTTGGGCTAACTCATGAATGGTGGATGACTATGTGGTGTTAATGTTAGCAAACATATTTTTCTATTCTTCCCTTTCTTGTTTGAGTGTTTGAAATTTCTTTTTAAGTATTTTTTTTGCAAGCTTCAACTCTTCGAGCTTCTTTTTCAAGCCAATAAAGGACTTTGCTAGGCTCTTCATGCATGTAATTAAGATTTTTTTTTGTTAAAATTATTTTGTAGCAATCACTCATTATGATAAATCTAATGATTATACATATATAGTAAAATAAAAGGGTTAGTAACCACATCATATATACAAGAAACAATATATAAATTTATAATGTCCCATAATGTGTCATATTTAGGATTTTCTAACACAGGGTCAGGCTCTAACTTAGGATCATTAGGGTTTTTTGTATATGTTAGGTTCAAAGGTCTGAATCTAAATGCTTTTAAATTGTTTCTTACATCATTGTCTATTGTAAACTAGTAAGGTACATCAATCTTCACCCATTATAGGCTATAAGCAAAAAAGGTTTTTGAGTGGGAGTATTTTGTTAGCCCATTCAAAGACATAAAATTTCACGAAATTGTAGGTATTTTACTCCCTTTTAAGGGACAAAACTCAAGTCTAGAGCTTATGCATGAATGCAAATGTGGTGTGTGTAAAGGGACATGCTAACCTAAATAATCAGATCAAAACCTACAAAATAATAAGATAAATTAGTAACATAAAAAAAATCATAAGTTACAAAATAAACAAAAGGGTTAGTGCACAAAATCACAAAATAAAAACCATTAAAGTAAGGCTTAATATAATACACAACTAACTAATGGCTGGACTCTCTAATGTCTTCAGTGGAGTCACCAAACTATTATAATGTTTAGGCTCGAGAACCTACCCATTAGACACAAAAACTATGGAGTTGTCACCAATATTTTTTACCTAAGTATGATTGGTCACCTATGTGAATCTGTCTTTTTTAAGTTTATCTTAAGTGTAAACTAAGAATCCCTAAAAAGAATAGATTTTGATCTATATCAACAGAACTAAGTTCGAAAGTTAGTTACGTGCGAAAAAGTTATTAGCACTTTATTACGCCCAAAATGGGTACCACATTAATTATATGTTATCTTACCTAAACATTAATTAAAGATGATTTTATATAATACAAATAAATCAATTCCAATCATTTTATTTATTTACACTAACATGGTCATACAAAAATTCTATCAAAAATCAAATCATGCAATCATGCAAAATATATAATAAATAATATAAAAAATATCATATAGAAATTATCGTTCAATAATATCATGCAATACATCATGCAAAAATATTAATTTCCATGCAAATATATTAATCATGCAAAATATCAAGTAGTAATGTAAGATATCATGCAAATATAATCATGCTAATAATGTAATTAAATATATAATCATGCAAAAATAAAAAAATCAAGCAAATAATAAATAATTTTAACAATCTTTCTTTTTTTTTCCTCATTCTTTAATCCAATCATGCAATTAAAAAATAAAAAAGAAAATAAAAATATGAAAAAAAAAGAAAATAGATAAAAACATAAATAGGAAAATAAAAAATAAAATCAAAATTAAAAAATAAATAAAAAAAGAAAAACCGTGCGATATAAGTAGGGCTGTCACGCGGGTCAAAGGGGTTTTTTAAAACCACACCGTTTCGATCATGTATAAAAGCCATAAAACTTTAGTGTTTCATAGATTCCACCTTCATCTTCTCTCTTTAAAATCAATTCTCTCCAACTTCGCTCTAGAATTCCATCATGAAACTCAATCGGTTGGCCAAAAATCCAAATTTCAACGTTAAAAAATTCAACTGGTCACTGAAAATTTCAAAGAAAACCCAAAATTGCCTAAAAACCCATAATCCAGCCATTGTTAATTTCTTCGACCACCCAAAATCTGTTGAAAACTTCAAACAAAACCCAAAAATAGCCAAAAAAAATACTAGAAATTCTTAAAAATTTAAATCTAAACCCAAAAAATATTAGAAAAACCTAGAAATTTGAAAAGAATCCCCCATAATCTAAAAAATTCCAAACAACTCTGAATTCCCAGAAACACTGAAATTTTCCAAAATCAACAAAAAACCTAAATATTAAAATAGATCAATCATTAAGCAATTTTAAGAACCCAAAACCGAAACCCAAATAAATTTAACTACAACTTGCTAATAACTTCATTGGATCTTACTAAATATTTTCAACATTTTATTCTTCTAGATCCTTTCTTTCTTCAATAAATTAAAGCCTAAGTTTTTCCATAATTGAGTAATTAATAAATTTTAGAATCTGAGATAGAATCCAAAATTAGAATCCAATCCAAGGTTGGGCAAAAACCAATCCTATGTTTTTCTTCTCTAGGTTTTTTTACTTCTATTTTTTATTTGTTTTTGCTAACTTTTGACTAAAATAACATTAAAATTAAAAATATAATCAAAACTAAAATAAAAAATTAAAATCAAAATTAAAATTAAAAATCAACATTGAAATTTTTGAACTTTTAATCCTTGGGCCTAAAATTTTCGTGTTAAGGCCAAATGCACAATCGAAGCCCATTTTCGTTTTGAAAATTTTTCGAACAAAATGAGATGTTTACCAATAAAACCCTAACTGATTTGCATAAATGGCTCCAATAATGGAATAATTTAAAGCTTTTACATAACAACTACAATCATTGAAAAAGATGATACAAAATCTAACTACCCTTCAAACTTCAAAACGACCAAACTCCACAACCCTAAGAATCCACCAACATAGAAATTGCCAACCTATGATGACAGTGTAGCCTCATCAATCCTTGAAAAAGATGAAACACGCCAAAGCTATTACCCTATAAACACTCGAACATGCACCCCTATTCAAAAATCTAAACAAGCCACCTTGAAACCACAATCTAATAAAAACTTGAAAGCTCAAATAAAGGTAATAGAGAAAGAATTAAAGAATAAAGCCTTCACCTTTGATGAGGAGTTTAAGTTCTTGGAAACTTCTCTATTGATAAAAGACATTGATTGAGCTTTACCACCAAAGGGATTCAAAATGCCTACATTGAAGACTTATGATGGTACCACAATCTCTTTGATCACCTTCAGCTTTACTAACTAACATGTTGATACAAGAAGCCAATAAGCCTTTCATGTGCAAGGGCAACTGACTCATTTTGTTTTATTGTTTTTGAATGAAAAATAAATTAGCTTTTTTTGTCTTATTTTCTTGGTTTTTGGATAATATGATCAGGTAAAAATTTACTTTGTTGGATAGAAAGTCAAATGCATTTTGTATCTCTACCAGTAGTTGAGGTGAGTAAACATGACCTTTGTCTAGATATATAAAGCAGGGTAATGGCAAAGTATTTCTATATTACACGTACTGGAATTCTGTTGACAACTTTCATTGATGGCGTTCTTCACATGTTTTTGGCATCAACTTCTTCTGAAACTAATTTGTCGAAATGGTCTATCAGTAGATCAAAATCATCTTGGCTTCTGATCGTGCTAAGGCGGAGATAACGCTCTTCAGCACCAAACACACCACCTTCACGGCCAATTACCGTGGCTGATCTCAGAACTGCATAATCATCTTTTCTACTGTCAAGAAAAATAGATAAACCAATAATATATTTAATTTAAAATCAAATAGTTTATCATGCATTAAATTTAAAAATAAAAATTAAAAAATAAGTTAATTAAGCATTGTAGCATCTTAATTTTGTTCCAAATATTTTATCATTTTAACTCGAACTTAGTTTTTTAATTTGACCTTGACCATAATTTTTTGAACCCATTATACATCCACTTTAAATATTGTGGGATAAGGCCCGATGTGAGCTTTGTAGTGAAACCTATTGCATTGGCCTAAATAAATACCTAAAATAATTCAATAAAAAATCAAATAAAAATTTTCTTTTTTATGAAAAAAATCCATTAATGACTCATTGTTTGCTATAAATAATTAATAATTAATAATAAAAATATAAAAATCAAAACAACCAAAAAGAGCTTGACCCAAAAAAATTAAAAGCCATAAAAAAAGGCGAGAATAAAATGAAATAAGGCACTAAACATTGGGCCTTTGTTGAAGGCCCAAGTACATTACAAATGGGGCATTCGGTTTGGCCCCATATTGGAGGTAAATATAATTAAAATGGAACAGTAACAATTATGCATGTACATGGGAGGTTAACACATGAAGAAGAAAAACAAACTGAAAAGAAAAATCGATGAAGACATGGAAGAGGTATGAAGTGCATGATGTGAAGAATGTGGGGCCATGAAGGGAGAATGTGGGGCGTGGCATAGGAGCCATGCACGAATGTGCAAGAGCAACCACAAACGAAATGGCCTGGGCCATGGCCAGCAGTATGACGGCATTTGAAAATGGTAGCAGGAAAAAGCAAGAAAGAAGAAAGCTTAGTAGAAACGCACACCAGTAACAACATAAAGCAAGTAGAAACGAAACCAAAGGAAAAACTAAAAAGACACAAAAAAGAAGAAGGAGAGGTGAGCAGGAAAAAGCGAAAAGGAGGAAGCAAAGAGTGGGAAAAAAAGAAAAACCAAGAAGAAAAGGGGGACCAAACGAAAAAGAAAAAAGGAAAAGGAGCATACGTGAAGAGGGTAATGAAAAAAAAGTAAACCAAAAATTGCAAAAACTCAAGTAGAAAAAAAGGTGAATAGCAACCCAAACAAAAAGAAAACTGGTAGTGTGGAAGCCAGAAACGGGCAGTAAATGAGGGGAGTTGCGGCATAAAAAAGTAGCAAAAAAATAAAACCTGTAGCAAACGTAGGTAGTAGGGAAAGCAAAACAAGAGAGGAAAGGAAGAATTAAACCACGGGTGAAGCAAAAAATGAACAAAAATTGAAACAGAGCAGACGAAGAACATGAACACCTGGGTAGCAACCTGAGAAACGAAACAAAGCAGAAAAAATTAGTAACAACAAGCGCAGAGAATAAACCTAAGGATTTAAATAGCAGCGTGGTAGTCGTTTAACGACTATTATTTTGTAGTAATGCTGCCATTCGGCACTACTATTAAAGAAAAAATAGATGAAAATGCTGATCACGATGATTATGGCTTGTCGCGAATGTGAAAAGCGGTGTAACAGTCAATGATGATAATAACGATCCGTTATTGCCTGCTACTCCTATTTTCATCCAAAAAATTTATAGAAAAATGAAAACAAAACCATTATGCCTGAGTAAATAAAAGGTTTTCATCTAAGAAAAACCCAAAAAACAAAATAAATATAGTCTCAATCAAACTCAAACACTAAATTAAGATAAGCATAACCAACTAATTAAAGGTAAGCATTGCAATTTAACTTAAAATTTCTTTTTTATTTCTGAAATTTTTGCAAAAACTGTGTTATAAACTAGTGAGTTATAATGTGAGATCCATATTGAAAAAAGTAAAGTTCGTTCACTGATACTAGGGCCTAAGGTGAGAAGGATACGACTAGGAGGTTCGTGCTTTCTATTTTTAAAGCGAGAAAAAGATAGGCGATTGAAGCGTATAGGTTTTAGGAGGAAAGAAAGAAGATGAAAGAAAAAGGAAAAGAAAAGAGACTATGTTTGGAGTTGGATGGTGAACGGAGCATTACTAGTGGAAGGAACTTGGAGGTTGGATCTAGAGTTTCGAGTTTAGAGGGAAAAAAAGAATGGTGCTACTGTTGAGAGAAGAAAGATAAAAGAAAGAACAAATGGTTAAGGTTTTATGATTTTTTATTCATGAACTAAATGGTAAGTTTTGGGATTAAAGGGCAAAAAAAAAAAAAAGGGAAAGAATTGGATAGATCTTGGCCTTGCATACTAAATTTTGGCCCAATAGTTGACAAGCTATTTGATTTATGGATTTTTGGATCCTTTAGACTTCACATTAAGACCTTAATAAGTTTTTATTTGTATATTTATTTTTAGTTCATGATAATAATATTTTTAAAAATATTTACCAAAATAAATAAATTATGAATGAATGTATTATTGGTAAAAAAATTTTATTATGAAATATTTATAAATGAAGTATTATATTATTAATAAATAAAGTAAATGTGAATCTTTGATGATAAATTTCTAAAAAAATCTAAGTAATGATTCTATTAAAAATTTTTAATAAGAAAATTCTTTAATACAAAAGACCATAATTTACTCCCAATGTAATATTAGTATATATGGATCCTTGACACTTAATATATTTTATTTTATTAGTTATTAATATTGGTAAAAATTCATAGGTAAGAATGAGTACTTTTCTAAATATGAATATTTTACTATGATGACATAAATTATGAATTTTTTTTATATAAATAAATGATCCTAGTGAGATATAAATTACTTTAAAAATTATTAGAAAGGAATTTTTATTATCATAAGTATAATTAATGTGTTTTATAATAAATTGTGTAAAATTAAAAAAATTTTGTGACCGCAATGACTGTGATAGCAACTATTATGTCTGTAACTATGATAAACAAACGTGACCAAAAACATGACCGCAACTGCAATTTAAATCCCTGAATAAACCATAAAAAATAGGAAATGACAGTACAAAAAAAAAAGAAAAAATCTGAAAAGGCAATCATAGAAAACTAAGGCTTCCATCTTTCTTGGGTTTTTAGCTCATTTACTCTACATAAGGATCGCTTTTGGTAAATAATAAATAGTAATTTTACTTTTATTCTTTTTAAATAATTTTTATGCATGAAATAGCTTGTATGCTTCCCATGCGCATGAAATTGCTGGTTATTTTTCTATATAGAACTTTTGTGCTCACTAAGTAAAGAAGGAAAAGGTCAATAAAAGAAAAATGCATTTCTTTAGGCCACCATAGGAGGTTTTGGTTAAAGGTCAGAAAATTACGGAAAAGAAAAAGGTTCCTTTTTACCTTAAACTTGTTACACCTTTTGTTGTACTGGTTAAGTTCAAAACCTTTAGTTTCTTATGTTGGTAGTATCCCATGGTTATGGGGTTGTTGTCCATGCTTCCATTTTCATCTATTTTCTTGTTTATTAAACTTACTTTCATGTGGGTTATTAGTGGTTTATAAAGGTGTGGAAGCTTTGTTAAGCATCCAACTTACTACCAGTTGGTAATAAGTAGAGGGACCCAACTTGAATACAAGATTATAGGATGTGGGATAGTATCACTTTAACAAGCCTTTATCATGTGTAGGCAAAAATAAAAAAAAGCGTTCTGCATGACAAATTTAGAAAGGGTAATACAATGAAAATCCTGGCCTGATACCATATTAAGTATCTAACTCAAAATCAACTGACAGTAAGTGGAGGGGCCCAATATAAGACTACGAAAATTTTGAAATATATTAGATATATGATAACCAACCTTAACAAGCCCACATCAGTATCTAATTTACTATCAATTGACAGTAAGTGGAATGACTTAACTTAAATATAAGACTACAAGATATAAGATTGTACCACTTTAACAAGCTTCATCCTATATCCATGTTTGTTGCCTTTTATTGTGCACATGATTTGTTGGTGAAGATGAAATAAATATGCATGATTTATTCTTGCTTGCTAGATTTGGTTTTATAGCTTGTTTGTTCTCCATAAAGATTATATTCATGCATATTTCATACCATATACATTTCTTGTATGTTGTTAACAATAGAAATAAAATAATAAAATATTAATAAGTAATGATAATAAAATTTTAATAAAAAAAGGATATAAATAAAAATATAACAAAATAAATTTTGAAAGCCATGTCTAGATATTGAAGGAATTTCAAATTTGGGTTTTAAGAAAATTTAATTCTACCTAATTGTTGGGGAATTAAATCTTATTTAAGGAAATTTGATTTTTAAAACAAACTTAAGAATATTAGGAATATAAAAATAAAAATAAGTAACTAATAAATAATAATAAAGGTATAAATAAAAAAATATTTTTTTAATAAAAATTCAATTTTTTTTAGAAAAATTATAGAAAATAAGCTTGCTTCAAAATCTGCCTAAAAATTGAAGAAATTTGTAAATTTCTGAAAGCTTGAGTAAAACCTTAGGTAAAACCTTAAGTGAAACCCTAAAAAACCCTAAAACGAGACTTTAAAACCTATGCGAAACTTAAACCTTAAACGAAACCTTGAAGTCTTTTGTGAAATCTTAAACTCTAAAATAAAACCCAAATTCTTAATGTGAAACCCGAGACCCTAATGAAAACCCTAAATGAAACTCTTAAATAAAATCCTAGGTGAAACCCCAAATCTAGGTGAAATCTTAAACCCAAAATGAAAACCTAAGCCCTAAAGTTCCGAAGCTTCAAATTATTCTAAACTTTTAAAGATTTGTATGAAAATCTTTTGTGAAGTAATTTATTCCTGAATACTGCCTAGATGATGGGGTATTTAGAAAATTTTGTTTTTATTAAAAATTTTCATATAATTTTGTAACTTTAAAATAATAAAATTAAATAAATCATAAAAATAAAAATATGATTTTAAATATAAAAAATAGCACCAAACTTTGCCTAAAAGTTGGAGAGTCTAGGTGATCTTTTTATATTTAAAAATTCGATTCCTATAATCACATTTTGTCATCATTTGCATATATCTCATTTTTAGATTAATGTTTACACTCATTATGCATATATATGCTTATTTTAATTATTAATGTTTAATATTAATTATATCATTCTTTGTTTTTACTACATAAAAAGTTCTTCAAAAAATTCATTTCAAAAGTAAATAAATAAATAAATTTAAAATAAAATTCCAAGGAATAAAATTTTTGGTGCTCTGCTTAGATGTTGGAGAGTCACCAATAATTATCATTTTCAAATAATATTCTTTTTATTTTAAATGAAATGTTATGGCAAATTTTAGACAAAAATGATTATCTTTAAATTCTACTTTTATATTGGAAATTTCGAGATATTTATTTAATTTAGAGATTTTTATAGTATTTTTAAGTAAAGGTTTTTAATTGATTTTATGTCTTAAAAATGAAGGAAATTATAATTAAATTTCATAAAAAATCATTTTTTATCCAAACTTATAAGTAGCATATGATTAATTAGTACTAATTTTTTGGGCGCTATGTTAATCATTTCTCATACATAACTGACTTTTGAACCCAATTCTATTTTCATATACCAAAATTATTTTTTAAATAAACTTTAAACCCTTTTTACTCAAAAGAAAAAATTTTTGGATGGCCATTTATACCTTAAAAAAGATTGATGGTAACTTTCTATGTTTTTACGATTTTAAATTTTTACGTCTAATGATCGAGTATCCAGATCGATACGTTATGACAAGTATAAAATAAGCATATTTCAAAACTATTTAAAAAATTAAGAAATAAACAATTTAAGCATTTTCAAATCAAGCATTTTGACCAATGAGCATTGCATCAAAAATTAATTTCATCCATATGTGCACATGAGATTTATGAAAGTAATAAAATTAAATTTCAAATATGAGAAATAATAAATCCAAGTATTGAAAGTAAATTCCCAATTTTAAAATAAATACTTGATCCAAGGTAGCATTTAAAAATATAATCAAATAAATATTCATATGCATGCCCTTTTTAATTCCAATTTTTTTTAATTATTGAAAAATTCAATATCAAAGTCAAAATTAAAACTCAAAGGTCAAAAGTCAAAAATCATAAAGTCAAAGGGGTATAACATAAGCTTGGCACATGTGATTCCAACCCATTTGAATAACCAAAATTCAAATTGGTAGCATTTGCTAGAATGGATTGATTGCCTCTATGAGGGGATTGGTCTTGTTAATGGGGTGATCGATCCCCTTTGTAGGGTGATCCATCCATTGTGTTTTCCAAGTTCATTTTGCTTTTGACTAAAAAATCAATCAATCGATTTTTTTTTTTTTGCTAGAGCAATAGAATAGTAAAAGCTTATAGATTTTTTATTTTGAATCTGAGATTTTGATATTTTTAGTCAAAAATAAAATTTAAACATGTTAAAAACATTATTTTAGACTTATGAAATAAGATATTTGGATCAAAAAACATTTTGAAGAAAATTTTGACATGATTTTCAAATGTTCTAACTTTACCCCTTTTTGCAACTCAAGTATGAAATATGTATAAACAAAGTTTATGCATTAAAACCATTTCAAACAAGTTTGAAATGATCAAAGAAATACGATAAAAGCACAAATATTCAACAAATGCATTTATTTCAAATTTTCAATGATCCAAACCCTATTTATGTTTGAATACTGCCAAAAACACCTTGAAACATTAAATCTTTGTCACTTTCATTCAAAAGACTTTGGAATAAGTTTGTAAACATTTTTCATAAATAAGAAAACTTGTTTGAGTCACAAAACATGTGCAATATGAACAAATTTCTCAAAAAGCTCTTTAGGCCTTATACTATTCAAACATCAATATATACTACACAAAATGATTTAAGACCATGAAAATCAATTTTGTAGCACCAAACTCATGTATGCAAATTTATTTATGCAAAACAAAATAGGATAAATCATTCAAAGCTTAATATGTCCTATATTTTGATTTTTGACATTTTGAAACTCAGTTTTGCTTGAAAAAGATCTTGAAAATCCTCATAACTAGTCATGTTCGTTTTTAACCATCTTGAACCATTCCAACAAGTTTCAAATGATAGAACAAAGGTGTTCAAGTGGTTATTTGGCCTTAGAAACAAGGAAATCAAAAAGTCAACTCTTAAATCCCATATTTCCTTGAAAAATGCTACTAAGATGGGCAAAAATATTAAAAATATATTTTAAGTTTTTCAAACCATTTAGAAAAGTTTTATATCACAATTTGAAAATGTTCAAATGGTTTTTATGCCAAAAAATGTTCAAAAACAAAATTTGATATTTTAAACTCCAAAAACCTTTGAAACTTACATGTAATACTATGAAAAATTAAAACCAATACAAGTTATTAAGTTTCTTTGTTTAAGCGAGTTTAAAATATTGAATACAAGATATTTCAATTTATTTTACACTTAAAAGACTTACTAAAACCAAATTTCGTATTTTAAAGGCTTGACTTTAGCATAAATCATTTTCAAAGCAAAACATACAAATTCAAAGTCATTAAGTTTTGAATGCTCCCCCTAAATTTGTGTCTAAATATAAAAAAAAAAATTAAGCACATAAATCACATAGTCTAAACGTATACATCAATATCAACCATTTAAAGTAACACCTATACACAAATGGTCCTCAAAATAAGTATAAACATATCTCAACTAATTAACAATTAAAATCACATTCAACAAGCATATATATAACAATTTAGCACTCCATGTGCAATCAAGAATAGGCAATCAATTTCAAATTTATAAAAGTTTAAAGGTTACCCTTCTTTATTATACGTCTAGAGTTCCATTCTTCAAAAGCACATTATAGCTTTTTACTCTAGCACACCTATAAGAGATTCTTCACTTCATTTTTTATACCTAAATTATTTTGGGTCCTTGAGAGTTAGTAACCAAGTCTCTAATTCCTTTTAGAACCCATACTTGCCTAATTCTAAACAAAACTTTTCTCTTTATAGGACAAGTATATGTAGTATGACCATAAAAATGATGAAAATTGCATTTAATCATTTTATTACTTAAACTCTTATTTAAAAGCTCTTGTTTTTCATTCATCAAAACTTCAAATTTCTTTCTCAATTCTAAATTCTCTTTTTCTAGCATTTTACTTCTCTTTTGACAAGCTTTAAAATTCATTTTTAATTTATCATTTTTTTCCAAATCATTATTTGTATTTATCAAGAAACCATTTTCAACATTCAATTTTGAAATCATTTTCTTGTATTTCATTCTCATTGACTCAAATTCCATAACTAATTCATCAAAGGCATCTTACAATTTATCAAAAGTATATGAATTTGTCAATTAAATTAAAAGTTACTTTAGACTCTTCAAGAGCCAGAGACATGATGCATTTTGATCAAAAATTTATCTTTCATGTAGCTTATCCAACTACTGCCATATCTCATTTGAAGTGGAGCAGTTTGAGACCAAATTAAAGTTGTGAGAGTCAAGAGCTCTATAGAGTAAGCACTTGGTCTTGGCATTATCCATCACTTGATTCAAATAGTTTGCATCATTTGAAGGAATTTCAAACCCTTTTTCAATTACATTTCAAGCTCTAAAATCTTAACCCATTATGAACACATTTATCCACATTCTCCATTGACAAAATTCATATTTATCGAACATGGGAGCTTTGAGGATTATCTCACCATTTTAGAACATAAATTAAATCATAAGATCTTTACCTAATGTGGTTAAACCTATAAAAAGAGACCAAAGCATTGGTAACAATTATCAGTTTTTTAGGTGAAATGGTGATCCAAAATAATGAGTGAATTGGATTTTTTCAAATATTTCCCAAATAATAATTTCAAAACAATTGAAAGAAGAATTAAAACAATTAACTCCTTAATGAAAAATATGATGCAAACAACAACAATTAAGAAGCCTAAAAACAAATATAAACAATAATAAATATAAAAAGTGTAGGGATAGAGAAATTAAATATAAAAATTTATAGAGGTTCAGTCATTCTCCTCTAGGTACCTTCGTTTTCTATCTTAATTGTCCTCACCAAAGCCTCAATCCACTAATTAAAGAAAAGAGTACAACTCTATCTTTCTCTTAAGGCATAGATAGTAACCTAACATTTTTAACTTTCTAAGCTAAGTTACAACCTCTCAATCTCACAAGTACAAGAGGATACCTCATCTTTTGATTACAAAATCACTTAATTGAAATGTAATCTAGAATA
The DNA here is from genome assembly GCF_047325235.1 of Durio zibethinus. NCBI lineage: Eukaryota > Viridiplantae > Streptophyta > Magnoliopsida > Malvales > Malvaceae > Durio > Durio zibethinus. The sequence goes on along the minus strand of NC_143170.1, from coordinate 6,815,243 downwards.
CCTTTCAAAGGCTAAGTGTTTTCCTAATGATGTACAAGGATATTGATGAATTAATACAACAAAGATGGCTTGGATACAACAAATAAGGAATTTTTGCTCTAAAACTCTTGATTTCTTTAAGAGAATAAAAATATGACTTGTTGATGTTTGCTCTGTTGTTTCTTCAACCTTCTTGGTGTGTTGAAATACCCAATTTATAGAGGAATTGAGGAACTAGCTATTGGAGAAGCTTAGGAAATGGAAACACATGATTTTCTTCTGGTCGTTGGAGCTTGTTTGGGATGAAAGGATCGATTGGTTCTTAAATTTCACTCTATTTTTCACCATTACAGCTGAGAGGATCAATTGGTTTTAGTACCTGATTGATTGGGTCATCAGATTTTGCATACTAAATGATTCTAGAAGAACAGTGCTACTAGTTGTCTCCTATTTTACACTCTACTCACTAATTTGATCATATCTTAAGTTGTACAACTACAAATCAAAAATTGTTTGAAGATTTATAACTTAGACTTAAAGATATTTCTATCTATAAAAAATTCATCATCGAATTCATTGTATTCGAATTATAGTGAATTTTCAAAACTACCCCTTATGCAGATTTTAAACACCTACATAGTGTCTAGTAAAAATTTAAAACTTTTTCTTAGAAAATTTAGATTTAGGTTTTGTTTAATTCATTAGAAAGTAGACTCAAAGAGCTTTCCAACCATATAAAATTTAAATATTAAAACTTTGTGAATTAATACAGAAAAATAAAATAAATTCAATGTTAGAAAAGTTTGTTCTTGTAAAATAACTTTCTTAAGTTAATCTATTTCTCAAAACCAATATTATCAAATTTGTGTTGAGTCCAAAATAAATAAGTTCACTTTAAAAACAACAACTAGATTTTCATTTAAGCTTAAATAAATAATATTTAAAAATAGTTTCGATTTGAGAAATAAAAAAAAATAAAGCAAGGTTTGTTTAAATTTTAAAAATCATTTTATTTATTTAGTACCAAAATAATAAAACTTAAGAACATGTACTAAATAAATCTTTTTCAAAATCTTGATCAAGCTTATTTAGCTTAATGTTCATCATTTCAAAATAAGGATCAATTCAAGACTAACATATTTGTTGTAGGGACCGAAACTAGTGGTTAAAAAAGTCAATCCATTGGTAGAGCATTGAATGTGTGCATGACACATTTATGCCAAGTGGCAGAAAAAATGGAAGGTTGAGAATAGAAAGATTCCACTTTGGAACATAGTGAGGGCAATATATGTTGAAGATTTTGATGATTAGTAGAAAAAAAAATTAGAAGCCATGGGATCAGGATCTGTTAATGATGCATTGGAAGTTCCTATCGAACATTAGTCTAAGGCATATTTTAGAACTAATGCAAAATGTGATGCAATGGACAATAATCTTGCTGAGGCTTTTAATGGTTGGATAGTTAATGCATGATGTAAGCCTATTATAAGTATGTTAGAGGAAACTAGAGATATGGTGATGAAGAGGATGCATGTGAAGAAGACTTGGGCATCAAAGTGGCCAAAAAACATATCACCAAATGTATTGGCGAAGTTGGAGAAAAAACATTTTATGTATGGAAACACCTATACATAACATGTTACATGAAAGAACCATTCAACCTAATACCAGTCTATTTTCTTCTCCAATCTTGTTAATCTGCAAAAAAGATGGCTCATGGCAATTTTGTGTTGATAATCATGCCCTTAATGTAGTAACAGTTAAAAATCATTTTCCTATTGCTATAGGTGATGAGTTACTTGATGAATTATATAGCACTATTGTTTTCTCCAAAATTGATCTTCGAGCAGGCTATCATCAAATTAGAATGGCCCCTGAAGACATCTATAAAATAGCCTTTTGCACAATCAATGGACATTTTAAATTTTTTGTCATGCCGTTTGGCTTGACTAATGCTCCATCCAATCTCCAGGCTCATTTGTTTTGACCTTTATTACGATGATACGTGTTGATTTTCTTTAACAATATCCTAGTTTACAACCATAACTGGGATGATCATCTTTGCCACCTATCTCAATTCTTATAGATTTTATAAGAGAACCAACTCTATGCCAAGCTGAGTAAATGTTTTTTTGGTTGCACCTTTTTTTATTATTTAGGCTATATTATTAGTAGCCAGGGTGTTCAAGTCGATCCTTTCAAAATTGCAACTATAATGGATTGGTCCCTCAACCCTCAAAGTTCTACGTGGTTTCCTTAGTCTCACTAGATACTATGGCAAATTTGTGCGCCATTAAGTTGACATTGATGCATCGCTCACTAGCTCAAAAAAGACCACTTTGATTGGTCCCCTATATCTTCTTCAGCTTTGACAGCCTTCAAGTCTGCTATGACCAATCTTCTTGTTCTGGCTCTTCTTGATTTCTCCCACCTATTCACTCTTGAGACTGATGCCTCCAATGCAGCCATTGGTGCAGTACTCTCTCAAAATGATCATTCAATTGCATTCTTTAGCAAAAAAATGGGGCCACATATGCAAGTAGATTTTACCTATGCTCGAGAAATGTTTGCTATCATTGTAGCCGTCCATAAATGGCACTAATACTTAGCAGTCCATTTGTTATATAATCACGAACCAACAAAGCCTCAAAAGGCTTATGTCCTAAACCATTCAAATGCTAGAACAACAAAAATGGCTTGCTAAACTTCTTGGGTTCCAGTACACCATTTGATATCAGCCAGGCAAATGGAATAAAGCAGCCGATGCCTTGTCACGATGCTTTTCCATCCATGCAAGTCACAATGTTATCTCTGGACCCCTTTTTTCTTTCTTGGACCAAGTACATCAATATTACCCTTGTACTGAGGAAGGTAAATCTATGATGGCTATTGTTCTGATAGACAACAAGTCATTTTCAGAGTTTTCTATTGCGAATGGCCTTCTATGGTATGCTGGGTGAATTGTTAATCAACAAACATTACTTAAAGAATTTCACTCCTTACTCATAGAAGGGCATGTGAAAGTATCTAAAACATTGGCTCGATTATCCACCAACTTTTTAGACAGATATGCGTACAACAGTTTAGGATTTTATCAAAACTTGTCAAGTATGCCGGTAAGCAAAATATTTAACCTCCAAGCAAAGCGGCTTGTTAGAACTCTTGCCTATCCCATCTCACATTTGGCAGGACATTGCCATGATTTTATCACTAATCTGCCAACAGTGCAAGGCAAATCCACCATCAGGGTGGTATCGATTGTCCAAATATGTGCACTTTGTTCTTCTACCCTTCTTAGTCATAGCTCCTCAATTGGTAGAGATATTTGCTAAGGAAATTGGCAAACTCCTTGCTATTCCTTGTTCTATAGTCAGCGATAGAGACCTTTCTTTCACAAGTGCCTTCTGGAGGAAATTATTCAAACTTCAAGGCACTGAAATGAGAATTAGTAATGTCCTCAATCGCTGCCTAGAGGCTTATTTACGATGTTTTGTCAATGAGTAACCTCAACACTAAGTTCACATTTTACACTGGGTAGAATGGTAGTACAATACCTCATACCATTCCTCAATTCGAATGACTCCATTTGAAGCCATTTATGCATACCTCTGCCAACAATTGCTTCTTACATTTCTAGTAGCTCCAACATAGCTTATCTTGGTGATAGACTGGTTGAGCGTTAAAATATCCTAAAATGACTGAAAGCTAATCTTGAAAGAGCCCAAAACTGTATGAAAATGCAAGCTAACTACCACAAAATGGAATGAATTTTCAATGATAGAGACTGGGTGTATGTGAAACTACAACCCTGTCACCAACATTCTATTGTCCATAAGACACCAAAAACTTGTAAAAAAATATTGTGGTCCATTCCATATCCTGCGTTGAATTGGACTAGTGGCCAACCATCACCGCTCTCTTACCCGCTGCGAGACCTTGCTGTGAATGAGTAACCTGCTCTCACACCATAAAAGGTTCTTAAGACAAAAAAGTGCAACACAATGGTACTACCCTCAACCAACTACTCATATAGTGGAAGCACTTACCAAAAGCAGAAGCTACTTGGGAGTGGGAACACAACTTGACATCTAATTATTGTAAACACTTAATTTTATTCAAGATTTTTTATCGTTTAATTCTAGCTTGTTTTTGTAATTAAGTGTCAATTCTCACTTTTTGAACTAATTACATGATCCATTTTTAAATACAATAAATTTTACTATGACCCACATTGAGTTGTATAACACCTGAAATAACGAAATAAAAAGCCTAATGAAAGAATCATCCATCAATGACTCATTGTTGACCGTTAAATATAAAAAAAAATAAAAAAATAAAAATGTATATAAAGAATAGATATAAAAAAAGCTTGGCTCAAGTAAAGTTATTAGAGTCCAAATGCAATTAAACTAAAACAAAAAAAAACTCAAACCAAGTCCAAAATAAGTAAAAACAACCAACAAAAATCCAGACCGCAAAGTTAGGCCCAATTATAAACTCCAGGCCCGTAACTTTCTTTGTAAAACTTAAGCTATGGCCATTTCGGCTTAAGCTTGTTGCATGAACACGTGAAAGGAAATGGGCTTAAGCTTGCTGCATGAACGCGTGAAAGGCAAGGAAAAACGGTTGCATGAAAAACTAATGAAGATGTGATAGGAGAAATTTGGGACGTGCAAGGGAGAGGGTTGCCTAAAAAATTTTTTTTGAGGGAACGTGGGGCGTGTGCAAGGGAGAGGGCAGCCTAAAAATTTGTTAAACTGCATGAAGAGGGAACATGAAGCAGCAGAAAATGGGGCCATGCACGGGACGTGAAGAACAGCCACAAACGAAATGGCCTGGGACGTGGGGCATTCCGGATGGGCTGCTAGGAAGAGAGAAAAAGAACCAGTGGCAGCACAAACAAGAAACGGCAGGAAGGGAAGAGAAACAAGCATCAGAAGGATGTGGGAGGAGGAACAAAAATGAGGGGCAGCTGGACCAGACGTGAAGAACGGCAAGCATGAAACTGGGCAAAAAAAAAAATGAGCACCAGAACGTGAAACCAAAAATTAAAAAAAAAAAAAAAAAACTGAAAGCAGAGAAGAACAGACAGTAGAAGAACGCAGAAAAGAAACAGGCAGAAGAAAACGTGAGGCAGAAAACGCAAAAAAAAAGAAAAAAAAAAAAAAAGAAAAAAGAGGGCAGCAGTACCTGAAAGCAGAAGAGGAAAGGGAAAACAAACGTGAAGCTAGCAGTGAAACGGAAAAAGCATAACAACTCTTTTGGCAACTCCATGCCAATGGCGGCTCCATCTCACCTACCATGTAACATATGCCAAAAATCCTTCCCCGACAATAGAACGTGGTTGAACGTTTAAGTTGATAATATTTGTTAAATACTGCATATATAAGTTTGTATGTTTAATAATGTTAGAGTTTTTATTAATACGGTATATAACTTGAAAGGTTGAGATGCAAATTTTTAATTATTTGAAAGTTTATGATGCAATTTGTACATTTTATTTTTTAAAATATCAATTTATATATTTTTTTCAGAATTCAAATACCAAAACTGTAATTAACGTTTTTTTTTTTATTTAAATCTCATTTGCTAATTACTTGATTGCCTGAACTAAGTAATTAACTTGAATGCAGGCTGTAACAACAGTGAATAGCCAGGTTTCTTCAGTCCAACTTATTGACTAACTTGAACCCGTGCTGTGTTTTGGTTGATTCAAGGCAAAGGTCGCAAGAAATTGATTGTTCCTCTAATGTTTTCAAATGTAAAAGATTGTAGATTTGAACGATTAATTACTCAAAAAACTTAAATATATTTAGCACTACAACTCATTTTCAACATGAATATGCATTTATCTCTCCTTAGGTTGGATTAAAATATGCATATCCCATGGATTAATCTACAAATACATTTCAAAACACCGTAACAAAAGAGAGAGTTTGAATATCAATAAGTAAAACTATTAAAAAAATAAAATGTGCAATATGAAAATAAAATATTGCACAAAAGTACTTTTTCAATGTCTTGTGCAATTTACTCTCAAACAAAGATCAAATTTGTTTATCCAGAAATTAATCTCCACCCAATATCTTCTTAGTTCTTACCAAAGAGTTTCTCTTTTTTTTTTCTTAATTAATTTTGAATTGATTCCTTTTAATATGACAATTGAAATTAAAATTCTCCTATATGCAGTTGAAGTTTTAAACTTCATAAACAGAGCAAGAAAGTTTACCTGTATCCATTAATTCATTAAGATATATTTACAAAAATTAATTAATTAGTAATTAATTATTAAATGAACATCATAATACTCATAACTTACGAAATTTAAAAAAGTCACACAATATGTAGAGTAATATTCCCATTTTAATTGTCCACTACAGCGAATTGAAAGCCAAATAACAAATTTTAATTTCAATAAAATCAGTATTATCAATTGAAAGATTTTGAACACGTTCATGAATATGTTTACAATAGAGGGTTTCTTCGATACAGGCTTAGTCGTGATTGCTATCAAACATAGATTCTCTATTTGTTTAAGATGTATGTATTTACTGTTCACTGCTGAGGTTTTTTAAACTTTAGTTTTTTTCCTTTTTCATTGCATTGCACCCAAAAGGAAATTGATTCAATATAATCCAGAGTAAGAAAAATCCGTAAAAAAAAATATGTTAATTTAAGTATTAATGTCCTTTAGTGATATCAACAAATGTTTCTTGGTGAACTCGTTAGTTCACATAGCTACCTTAAAAGATGATATAATATTGGAATTCAAATCACAATTTCTTTCTACTCCATTGTAGTTAAAAAAAACAAAAAAAAACAACAACAACAACAAATGTTACCTGGTTCCTGCCATTAAAGAATCTACCAATAATGAATGATATATACCTATATTTAAACTGGAGACTCATGATCTCGAATATCCTCCACCTCTTTACAAATTACAGCAACATAATAAAAATTCCCTGGTTTAACTGCTAAATGTATAGCCCCATCAAGAAGATGAGTTGCCAGTTCTTCAAGGTGGTATTCCCGAGTAACAAGATCCCAGTTATAGCTATCATTCACCCGCGGCAAAGGCAGACTTGTCACACCTGCATTTTGTTGAATGATTTTGCTACTTGTATCATTTTCTAGAGATACCAACATTTGCATCCTTTTCAGCAGCAAAACGAAGTCCTCTTCACTCTTCACCAGGCTAAGCCGTACATATCTGCTTTCAGCGCCGAACAAGCTACCATCACGTCCGGTTACATTGACAGAGTTGAGCTAGCACGGCGTTGCAGTCTTTATCCTTTTCTCTGTCACACTTCAGCCATTCAAAAGCTGCCATTGAAAACAAGCTAGTTGTTGAGATTACAAGTTCTCGTGCTTATAGTAGCGGATTTAGAATTTTTTTCAGAGTTCACATTTATAATATAAATAAAAATTATCGAAGATTTATTAATTTTAGATAAAATGTGTAGAGGAAAAATTTGTTTTTCAATTTTTTGTGATGTTTTCTTTGGTCATATGTGATGGTAAAAGAGTTAATGATTACCTGGAGAAGGTGTTCTGACCTTTTGGGAGAAAGAACAGCGCTGAGGCTCTAGTTCCTGGATTGAAAATCGTTTGGAAATGGACATAGTTTTGCTCAACTTTCTCCGACAGTTCCTCATTGTTTTGTATCCGAAGTGGAACATTTCCTTTACTTCCTTTTCAGCGGCTACTTTTAGCAGCTTCAGAACTTTTAGCTGAGTCTCTCGAGGAACACCATAGGTGCTTAGACTCATATATGTTAACATCCTTTGATACACAGCCTCATCTTTTATTATTGTCCATCTGCAAAAAAAAAAAGAAAAGAAAGGTAACTTATAATTGAGAATTTCTAATGTTTATAATCATCAGAAGGATAGAAAAAAAATTCTTACCCGGATCTGCTTCCGCCATGTCCGGTAAGCGTGGAGAGAGAGAAAATCATGAGATCTTCATCTGCTGGAGCTGGGATTGGTGTATAATGTGGCCAATGGTAAGCAAGATCAAGGATTGTCTTGACAGATGGGCCTTGAAGAACTGCCTTATTCAATTTGCCATCAGGATTGTTTGGAGAAGTCACAAGCTCGATAAAATCCCCTTGAGAATCTCTTTTGTTCTTGTACAACGAAGTATCTCCTCCGAACATATAATCCTCAGAATTGAAAAACTCAGTTTGTTCCCTGTAAACCTGTTATAATTGCCAATTGAATCACCTGAGGATTACAATTTAAAACGCATCAGCAAAAGCTATGAAATCTTGAAGTATTAATTGGGGCCTCAAACCTACAGGATAGTATGGGGTTGAGGCTACGACTCTTGAAGGTGAAGATGGATCATTAGTGGAGAAGGAATGCACTGCTGCATGAAGAAGCTGGGTAGCACCGGCACCAAAAATAATGAATCTTCCGTCAGTGACTGCATTTCCAACGACTGCGTAAAGTTTCCGAATTTGGGTCTCCACCTTTTTTGAAATGAGATAACCATCGTTAAATTCGTAGCTCATCCGATGCCATCTAGGAAGTACAATGGTGGTACTGGCTGCATGCTTTCGCCAAAAGGGCTCCAAAAACATAGGATCTCCACTGCAAAACAAATGAGTCAAACCTCAATCGCTTTTTTGGTGCAAGATTCTCAAATACTGATAACTCTAAGTTCACATTCTCTGCAATAGAAAGAGTAGCCAAATTACCTATCAGCGTCGGCGATACATGCCGCGAAGAATTCAGAGCAGTCAGGGCCTCCATAGCAGGCATTACACTCACAAACAGGTTTTCCAGCCATAATTGATCCATCCAAGAAAGCTCTTCCATGTCCTGAACATGAGATGGATGCCACAGCTTCAGCTTCTGCAGCAGCATTTTTAGTCCAACTTTGCTCCGATTGGCCATGGAAGTACAGGCTAACAAATATCAGATTAAGTATCATGGAACAACTTAGAAAAATTGTACGCTTGAAGCTTGTAATCTTACCCATGTTTTCCCTCTTTTTTCTTTGTAGTCACTCCTAAGCTTAACCCTACGTGTCAAAGGCAGAAAGATGTATAGCTGCTTTATATGGTGGTAGCAAACTAGCAATGCTGCTTCTGCTACTGATTAATTAGGATCACGTTTAAAATGAAAAACAAACTTTGATTATTAAATTTTACAAGACCTTTTGGACTTTCAAACGCGGTTTAATTGTTTATATAAAGACGAAAGAAGTAAAAAACAATATATATATATATATATATAAACAAATCAATGACTCCAAGTAAAAATATATAAATGTGCATGGTAGATAATAACATGAAACTTTCTACCTACAAGAGGTTTGTCTAGTAGTTAATAAGGGATTCGATCTCCTTGTAAATTTGGATCCGGTTTTTGTAAAAATAAAACCTTAAATACAACAGGGTCAATATAAAAATATGCATATTTAAAATATTTTTAAAAAATTAAACTCAAACGAAACTTAAGGATACCAAATTAAAAAAATAAGAAGAATTATTTAGTACACTAATAATAAAATTTTTTAACTCCACAAATGAAGTTAAAATGAAAACACTTATCTCACTTTTTTCTTTTAATTAATTTTTTTAAACATATAAGGGACATGTCATAATTTTAATCCTACTTGTAAAATTAAAAAAATTTACTATCATCAATGTATTTGATAATTTCTCAAAAAATAATATGAAACTTTTTAGCTATAGTAGTACGAGGTATATATGCTTTTAAACAAATGAGAAATTAAACATAGTTGACTCCGAAATCTTCTAGGAAAGTTGGTTTGAGGGTTAATATAATTAGTTTAATCACAAAAGAGAAGTTAGGGGGAAGAATCCTCTATTTTTGCATGGCCCTCTTGTAAATTTATTTTGTAATGCCCCCGATGCCTAACCACATTTCAATACTTTGTTCTTCCTAACTTAAACCTTTATATATATATATATATATATATATTCTTCCGGGTGAGAATGTTGCGTCTGAAGCAATAATCACAACAATACAGAAGCAATAGACAACAATCAATAATCAAATGCGTAGGAAAAATAAAGCACACCAAGATTTACGTGAAAAACCCTCCAGTGTAGAGGGAAAAACCGCGGGCCACCAGAAAAATCTTCACTATCAAATAATAGTTATACAAAGTTCTTCTCTAGCTAAAACTAGAGCTAATCAACAACTAGAGAAACAATTGGAGAAATCTCACCAAATAAGTGACTCAACAAATACACCCTGGATTTGTTCCTAGAGAGCTTCAAACCCGATCTTCACCGTTCAGAATGTATAACTCTGAATCATAAACCTCCTGACAAGGTTCCAACTCAATCGGACCACGGATCGACTTCCATTTAACCAACTCTCCCTTCTCCTTTTTCTCTCTCTGCTTTTCCTGGCTTTTCTTCTTTTTCTGCTTGGTTGTCGACACACACCTTAAACAACCCCACCTCTTTTTTATTAAGTAGCTAGGGCTCTGTGTAAAATAAAAGATCAAGGCCCATGGCCTTTACTTGGTCCAAAACCACTTACATGGGACTGGACCCCATTTTCCTAACAATCTTCCCCTCCAGTCCCATTAGAAGGAGATTCATCACCATAGCAATTTCATTTGGAACTTACCTTGGCCAGGGAACTCATTCCGGCCAAGTTACTGCAAAGCTCAAGCTTTTCCCTGAGAAGTATCTTAGTCAACATATCTGCCACATTTTTATCAGTATGGACTTTCTTCAATAGCATCTGCTGTTCTTCAATCACTGAACGTAACCAATGATATCTAACATCAATGTGCTTTGTTCTAGCATGGTACATGGTATTCTTACTCAAATCTAAAGCACTCTGACTATTACAAAATACCACATATTCTTTTTGATTCAACCCCAATTCAAAAAGAAAACGTTTCATCCAAAGCATTTCTTTACATGCTTCAGTTGCTGCAATATACTCAGCTTCTGTAGTTGACAAAGCAACACACTTCTGCAACTTAGACTGCCAAGATACAGCTCCTCCTGCAAAAGTGAACAAATACCCTGAAGTAGATTTCCTACCATCAAGATCGCCTGCCATGTCAGCATCAGTAAACCCTTCTAAAATTGGTTGTGAAACTCCATAAGTCAAGCACATTTTTGAGGTACCCCTCAAATATCTAAAAATCCATTTCACTGCTTCCCAGTGAACCTTTCCTGGATTAGAAAGAAATCTGCTCACTACACCAACTGCATAAGCAATGTCAGGCCTTGTACAAACCATAAGATACATTAAAGAACCGACTGCAGAAGAATAAAGAATACTAGACATAGCTAGTTGCTCTTTCTTAGACACTGGACAAGATTTCTTACTTAGATGAAAATGGTTGGCAAGTGAACTGCTAACTGATTTAGCATGTTGCATGTTGAATCTACCAAGCACTCGTTCAACATACTTTTCCTGTGACAACCACAGCTTTCCAGCTCTCCTATCTCGGATAATGTCCATACCAAGAATCTGTTTTGCTGGACCTAAATCCTTCATATCAAAGGACTTAGACAATTGTTCTTTCAACCTGCAAACCATACTAGTATCTTGTCCTACAATCAACATATCATCAACATGTAATAATAGGATAATGAAGTTACCATTAGGGAATTGTTTAATATACACACAAGAATCCGCTGCTGTTCTTTTATAGCTATGACTCACCATAAAAGAATCAAACTTTTTGTACCACTGTCGCGGAGCTTGTTTCAAGCCATACAAGCTTTTCTTTAATTTGCAAACTAAGTGCTCTTTCCCTTTCACTTCAAAACCCTCAGGCTAATTCATATAAATGTCCTCCTGCAAATCACCATGCAAAAATGCAGTTTTAACATCAAGTTGCTCAAGCTCAAGATTCAAACTAGCTGCCAATCCAAGTACCACTAGAATAGAACTCGTTTTTACAACTAGAGCAAAAATCTCATCAAAATCGATGCCTGGTTTCTGAGAAAAACCTTTTACTACCAATCGAGCTTTGTACCTCACTAGTTTGTCACCATCCTTTTTCAACTTGAACACCCATTTATTCTTTAATGGCCTCTTCCCTGTTGGAAGTTTAACAAGATCATAAGTACCATTCTTTCGCAATGACTCCATCTTTTCTTTCATTGCTTTTAACCAGTGCTCTCTATCCGGAGTAGCCTGCACATCTTGAAAGCTTTTTTGCTCCCCTTCACTGGTAACTAAAATAAAATCTGAACTTGGATACCTGGTAGATGGCCTGCGCTCTCTAGTAGATCTCCTAGGCTGAGACTCTACATCACTTAACGCCGAAGGTAGCTCCCCCTGCTCAACACTCTCAGGTAGAGAAGATTGCTCCCCCTGCTCAAAACTAATAGCATCTGGCTCATCACCAACTGTAGCTGGCTCATCCATATCCCCAAGTTCTGTTTCTGGCTCATTTTCACCATCTGTGGCTCTTTCCTGTGAAATCCCTGTCGGTGTTGAAACATCACACTCAACAGTAACTCGTGTAGTCTTCTCATTTTTCTCAAGGTCTGTTATGGTTTCTTTTTCATGAAAGACCACATCTCTGCTTCTGACTGTCTTTCTCTTTACTGGATCCCATACCCTGTAGCCAAATTTCTCATCACCATATCCTACAAACACACACTGTGTAGCTTTACTGTCAAGCTTTGATCTCTGCTCTTTCGGCACATGCATGAATGCTTTACACCCAAAAATTTTCAAGTGAGAGTATCAAGCATCTTTTCCTGTCCACACTCTTTCTGGAATGTCAAAGCCCAAAGGAACTGATGGTGACCTGTTAAGTAAATAACAAGTTGTGTTGACTGCTTCACCCCAGAATGGCTTTGGTAATTTTACCATTCTCAACATACATCTGACTTTTTCCACAATGGTGCGATTCATTCTTTCAGCTATACCATTATGCTGCGGTGTTTCAGGTTCTGTCCTCTCATGCCTGATCCCATGCTTTGAGCAATATTCTTCAAAGCCTTTAGATGTGTATTCCCCACCATTATCAGTTCGAATACACTTCAAGGGTAACCCTGTCATCCTTTTAACCATGGCATGAAATTTTTAAAAATACTGCAGTACCTGACTTTTGTATTTCAACATATACACTCAAGTTTTACGTGAAGCATCATCAATAAAAGTAACAAAATATCTGCTACCACCTAATGACTCAACCTCAATGGGACCACATACGTCAGAATAAATTAATTCCAATCTATTTTCTTTTCTCTGAGAACTTTTACGAAAAAAAACTCTATGATGCTTACCAAACAAACAATAATCACATGAATCGAGAGACATACCTTTGGTCAAGGGAATGAGAGAGTGCCTTGCTAAAACCTGTAACCCTTTTTCACTCATGTGTGCCAGCCTCCTGTGCCACAAGTTTGCTGAAGCATCATTTTCAACGGTATTTACCTGGTTATCGTTCAATTGCATCCATGTCTTATACATTGTGCAGCATAGTTTTCCCCTTGTAACTACCATAGATCCTTTGAGAAGCTTCCACTGTCCATTATTTTGTCGGCTTTCATATCCCTCCTTATCAAGGACATTAATAGCAAGCAAGTTCATTCTCATATCTGGAATGTGTCTGACATCCCTCAAAGTCAACATGCAGCCTATACTAGTTTGTACAATAATATCACCAATCCCAACAATCTGCGACACACTCTTGTTTTCCATCTTGGTACAACCAAAGTCTCCTGCTTTGTAAGTTGTAAACAACTCTCTCTTAGGAACACAATGATATGCCGCTCCTGTGTCAACTATCCACTCAATGCCGGGATCACTAACATGATTACAATCATCATGTGTACAAATCAAAGTAACTGAATCACTATCTGAATTCACTGCTGCAACATTGCCATCATCTGAACTCTTGCCTTTCTCATTTTTTCGCTCTTGCTTCAAGATTCTACAGTTTCGTTTTATATGACCCACCTTACCACAATGGAAACACTTCACTTTACCTCTAGACTTGGATCTATGTTTAGACTTACCACGGCCTTTTAAGTCCTGACCTCTGTCGATGTTTCTACCTCTGTTCTCTGTGACCAGAGCTTGATTCTCAGGGTCTACATCTTTTCGCCTCGCTTCTTCATTAAGCATACTGTCCTTTACCATCTCCAATGTCACCTTATAATCAGGAGCTGAATTAAGAACAGTCACAACTAGAGTATTCCAGCTGTCTGGCAATGAACCCAAAAGAAATAATGCCTTCATTTCATCATCCATCTTAAGTTCCATAGTAGTCATCCGATTAAATATATCTTGAAAATCACTCAAGTGCTCTGTAACAGATCGTCCATCCCTGTACTGTAAAGTTGCAATCTTTTTAACAAGCATAACTTTATTCATACATGTTTTTCTCTCATACAATGCTGCCAATTTTTTCCAAACAATGTGAGCATCTGATTCCTGCGCTACATGATGGAACACGCTGATATCAACCCATTTTCTGATTGTAGCCAACGTCTTTCTACCTAGCTTCTTCCAGCTTTCATCTTTCATATCTGCTGGTTTAGCCGAATCACCCAATACTGGCTCATACAAATCTTTGCAGTATAGATGATCCTCCATCATAGGCTTCCAAATTGAATAATTTGATGCTGTCAATTTTATCATGGAACATGTATCACCCTCCATGATCTCAAACAGAATTTACTTCTATCCTAGGTTGCTTCTGTATCGATGTCTCAAAATAACTCTCGCTTTGATACCACTTGTTGCGCCTGAAGCAATAATCACAACAATACAGAAGCAATAGACAACAATCAATAATCAAATGCGCAGGAAAAATAAAGCACACCAAGATTTACGTGAAAAACCCTCCAGTGTAGAGGGAAAAACCACGGGCCACCAGAAAAATCTTCACTATCAAATAATAGTTATACAAAGTTCTTCTCTAGCTAAAACTAGAGCTAATCAACAACTAGAGAAACAATTGGAGAAATCTCACCAAATAAGTGACTCAACAAATACACCCTGGATTTGTTCCTAGAGAGCTTCAAACCCGATCTTCACCGTTCAGAATATATAACTCTGAATCATAAACCTCCTGACAAGGTTCCAACTCAATCGGACCACGGATCGACTTCCGTTTAACTAACTCTACCTTCTCCTTTTTCTCTCTCTGCTTTTTCTGACTTTTCTTCTTTTTCTGCTTGATTGTCGACACACACCTTAAACAACCCCACCTCTTTTTTATTAAGTAGCTAGGGCTCTGTGTAAAATAAAAGATCAAGGCCCATGGCCTTTATATGGTCCAAAACCACTTACATGGGACTGGACCCCATTTTCCTAACAGAGAAAACAGAAAAAAATTAGGTACACTTACCATCCTCATTTAATTATATAAGTTACTGGAGTTTAACATTTATTATTAATCACTTTATTGTAATCTCTTTTATGTATAAAAAAAAATTATTGTTTAGCTTTTACTTAACAAATTGAACTTTCATCGCTTTACTAATAAATTTCTATATCATTACATTTTAATCCCGTAAGTTGGGAGCTGCTTTTTTTTTTTTTTTTACTGTATAATGTTACATATTTATTGCGTAAAGTTGAACGTATAATTTTGTAGGCTCCATAATTTTTTCTTTTGTCAATATAGGCTCAATACTTTTTTCTTTTAACTAATATAGGCTCAATAATTAGATATTGTTATACTTCCCCCCCCCCCCCCCCCCCCCCAAAAAAAAAAAAAGGGTAGTGCTAAATTGTCCACATTTAATAGAGTAAAAACCATGTGTGTAAATAACGTAAGTTTTAAGAACAAATATTTTATGTTTCATTCAAATTATTTAGACCAATCTTTTATCTTTTTATTGGCCTGGATCAATATATTTTTAGACTCTATCATTTTTCATTAAGATACTAAAAATATTTACCTGAACGTTATTGTAGGATAAATATTTTAATTTGAATTATTTTAAAATTTTGAAATATTTACATATTCTTTTACCTATTTTAACATATGTTAATATTAATATATCATTCACAACATCTATATGATTGTAATTAATGTTAATTAAATATATTTTATTTATTCATAGTATTCATATTATTATTAATATAAGTCTCTCGCGAGTTTTTTTATATATAGTTAATGTAACAAAATATAAGGTAAAACATGAAATTAACGCTTAAGCATTTTTTTTTAGTAATAAGTAGTAAGGTTATGTTAGTACATAAGATGATGAATAGGATAGGATGATAATTACTCTATAGTATGTTTGATTTATATTTAAAGAAAGGAATAAGATTATAAGGAGGATAAATTATCTTTTGAGTATAAGATAATTCAATCATTTCAAGTGAAAAAGATTATTTTTAATTTATGATATTGAACTTATATATCTTATTATACCCTTAAAAATTATATCAATAATTAAAATAGTATAAATTTTAAGAAAAAATAATTTTGATCAATAAATAAATTATTTTATCTTAATTCTTGTATATATTAAACATAAAATAAGATGATATCATTTAATTTTATTTTATTCATAATATTATTTTATTATATCTTATCATAGTTTTTATACCTCATATAAAGTGGCTGATGCTCCGATCTAAGTGTAATTGGAATTGAAATTTTTACTACGTTGAGTTTGAGAAGTGGTGTTTTTGGACATGCAAGGTTTTGATTAGGGATGGATTGGCTGGTGGCTGGTCTTTTCGGCTTGGTGTTGGTTTACTTTAACACCTACAGGCCACGGTATCTAATTTTTTTTTAATTAAGCGGTAAATGATTCTTGGATTTAGTCGGTGCATATCTCCTTAAGCTAATTGAAGCAAATTTATTTCTTCGTGAAAAATTATTTTCTTTCCAACAAGCTAATTTGAACTCAGACTACATAAAGAGAAACACATACTCTTTTTGTTAGTTACTTGAACCATCCCTGAAGTATTCACACTTTCCAATTCTTCTTTAATTAAAAATCCGGTATTCACTAATCAACCCACACTTCAACAATCCTTGCAAAACATAATAGGAAAATTTGTGACAGTCATATTGAAAATTATTTGTCGAAAGAAAGATCTCATGTGGGACTAATGCAAGAGGCTCACTTTGTCATTCAAAAACAACAGAGAGCTCCCTCAAGCTTAGGGAATACCTCAACAAGACAAAAGCAGAAAATAAAGAGTCACTGAATAGCTTCAAGAAATTTAACTAAAACATACTCTGAAGTAACAGATAAAAACTAGAGAAATTTAACAAGATACCAGTTATCTGTGCAAAGGAAAGTAATATCTGGTCTATCAATAAAAGTTAGTTTTGCTTGAGAGAAAATGACTTCTGATTTTCTGGGTGCCGTTCCGCAAGCAATTGCTTTGTCTTTTCAAGAACACCGAAGAAAATTGAGCCACCAAGACCTATCCACAATACCCTTGGTCCAATGCCCTGAACAAACAATGGGAAAAAAAATAAAAATAAAAAAGGTGAATCTGCTGCAATCTTCAATTAGACGTTGAAATCTATCTACATTCACAAGTTCCATTGCCATGACAATTATATTTCCACGACCTTTTATCTGACAGTTTCAAGCTAGCAAGGATTAGGGAAAATTTTGACCACATCTTTCTCGGTTTTGTTAACAAAAGGAGCGCATTGGAACAATCTGCTAAAATGTCATGATCTTTTGCCAGGTTAAGAAAAGGGCCAAAATATTCTTTGATCATAGCAGGAAGAGATAAAAGTATAAGGAAAGATAAACAATTAAAATAATGTTCAACAAACACAGGGATAATAAATGTTCAAACCTTCAAAAGAGCATGACTTCCTTCTTCTTTCATTATAGTCCTTACACAGTCAAAAATCCCTTTGTACTGCTTTGCTGACCCCTGCAAAGAATATAAAGAAAGTTAGAGATTTGAAGGAGAAGAAAAAAGAAAATTAATGCCTTTCACCAAATAAGAAGGACATTGACCTGGACCATTAATCGAGTTTTTATCACATCAAGAGGAGTTGTTACAGCTCCAGTTATAGCCCCTGAAGATGAATATGTTAGACTTAGGAGATTTATCATGGAAGCAGACTGCAAACCATTGTACATATGTACAGTACAAGATGTACATGGAAGTTATCAGTTATGATGGGCATATAGGAAACATTATGAAAGTATTTATGACTCCCATGACTCTTATAAGGAACAGAAGTACTACAAAATGGGTTCTCCATTGATATGCAAAGCACCATTTTTTTCTCCAGACAAGAATGAAATCTTAAACAGGGCAAAAGGATTAAGAACTTGTCCAAACTCCTATAGGTAAAATACTCTGTCTTGCACCATTATCTGATTGGAACTCTTTGAGGATTTCTATCCCTTTTGCATCATAATTCTTGTGATAAGAAAATAATAACAGTAGGTTTTCAGGAATTATGATCAAATATACACCTAGCTGGCAATAGTAATAGGCTAATAGTCTATTACTAACTATAAATGTAAGACCAAATTTAAGATATAAATAATAGAAATCTGAAACTTCTAACAAGACTCATTTACCAGCAAAAGCACCAAGTATGGCATTCTCAGGATCATTCAGGTCTCTTTGTGCCTGTATAAAAAGGCAAATAGAATTTATTTCACAATAGTTTCCTGGTTTACCACAAATGAAAAATGGCAAAGTGAGGATGCTTATTTGGGTTCTCTTTATATGATATAAACTAGACAATGTTGATCAGCAACATAATGATTGAAAACAGTATATAAATGAGTAAAATGAAGTTGCTGAAGTTCTAAGAGTAATATTTCAGTGTCTTCTAACTCAATGAGGTTTCCTCTGTTATAAAATAAAGAGATCGCACAGTTCTTGAGGACAATCTCTGGATAGGATCAAAACTGAGCGCCCTTACCCTTGCTGTATGGAGAGGCTTTGTCCTCGGTTACACAATAATGGAAAATCAATTAATTTGGGATGCAGTTGCAAACATTTTAATCTATTGTATTGACTGATTGAGATTTAGAAGCAAGCACTTTCTATATGAATGTCAAAGAGTAAGAAACATGGTGCTTACTCCACGTTTATATCCTATCCGGAGTTGTTCGTAGATGCAAAACTGGATGGCATCAAAGGGCAAATCTCTCAATAAGAAGGATCCATACCCCTACAATTTCAGAAAGAGAGGTTAGGACATATCCACCAAGATAATCCCACAGAAAATTGCATTCATATACACAATAACCACTAGCTGCCACCAAGCAACAATCACATGCATAAAAAACACATACAATTTCGGAAACTGATGATTGTAATGATCCAAAATACAATATCAGACAACTCTTTCAAAATACTGTTCATAATCGAAATGCAACATCACAGCCTTCTCTTTTCTACTAAGACAAGATTGCACAGCAGAAACTATAAGACTGACATTTTGGGTTGAATCTCAAGAATGAAGAGTCAAATGAGAAATAAGTTTCCATACCGCATATAGACCTTTAAAACCCTCTTTAGCAACAATATGGCGTACAGCAGCAGTGGCAGAAGAAAATTGCCCAGTTTGCATCCTTTGCTTAACAACCTGTAAAATGTCCAATGAGCACAAGCAAGTGATAGAGGAGAGAGAGAAGTGAATGATGAGAAATAAGTGAACCTAATTACCTCTGTTGGCACTCGAACAAGGGAAGAAGCAGCACCTCCTAGAGCACCTGCAGTCTGAATAAACTCTTAAAACCAATTTATATAGAAAGAAAGCCACCATCAGTAGATCAAAACATGATAATACTCTCTATCTTTAATAAAAAGGGTCTGATATTGGGTATTATAGAGTTATCACATTCCATACCACCGTTAACAAGCAACTAGACAGAATATGTTGGTACTAGGCAGACCAATTCATGAAGGTTAGGTAAAAGTCTACTACATATTTTATCAGCAGGTTCAGATATTGGACTAACAAATTGAGCCCATGATGCCCAATCTCTGAATCTCTTTCTGTTCTGATATTTCCAACTCTCAATTTGTGTATGAGAAAGAATAATGAACCCCATTCAGGTGTATACCTATCTAGTGAGTTTATTCACGGCATGACAATTAAAAGGATTTAGAAGGGAAAATTTTGAAAATGAAGAAGAGCTCTATAAATTATTTTTATCTTCAAAAATCTAAAAGCCAAAAGAAATATAGCTGAGAGGAACCATAAACAATTTAGAACTGCAAAGTCATTGAAGCAAATTTTATTGGAACCCATCCACCAATTTGCTACTTGTTAATAAGAAAACTTACCAAATGAGCAAAAGCACTCAGGTTTTCAGGGAATGCCTTTAACAATTTCTGCTTTGCAGGTTCATAAACACCAAGAAATATAGCTGAAGCCCTGTGGATAAAAAGGTCCATCAGCCCAAATGCCAATCAACCAAAAAGAAATTCTTGAGAACAATTGAGAGCTAATAAGAATTGCAAATTGAGGGTGCAAAAGAGGTGAATCAATTAGGAAAAAATAGACTTCTGGAATTGTAATATAAGGGTTTGTTCAGATGAAGTTACCTGGCACAAATTTTAGTTAGTTTCACAAGAAAATTCTCGGAACTACACTTTAATAGAAAGAACATACCATATGTGAAAGAATATAAACCTTTGTTTTCATGGATGAAATAAGATGGATTATAAAAATTTTCAATTGCATACTCACGGCAAAACCCCAGCAAGGTTTCCACCCAATCCAGAATAAAGACCCTTTAAAATAATTTTCCCTCCACCACGGGCTGCCTAAAATGAGAACAGTGGATTATGAGCACTAATCATAGAGATTCAAAGAAGAAACAGATCTTGTAAGTAAAACATTAAATAATGTGGAAAAATGAGAGTATATTGAAAAACTTGTGTATTGAATCATACAAACACCATGATTTAAATACAACTAGCTAGAGAGTAAACTAGGAAACTAAATATTCCTAAATCTAATCCCTATAATCAAGGAATTGTCTATCCTGATATTCTGTCCTTAATTCTAGAGATACAAATTCTCAATTTTAGGGATACAGATATATACAGATTACAATCAGCAAATTACAGATTACAAAATACAACCACTTGTAACTAAATGTTTTCCCACACTCCCCCTCAAGCTGGTGAATAGGTGTTTTCCATTCCCAGCTTGGAAATAATTTCCTGAAATGTCGCACTGTTGAGGCCTTTAGTCAACACATCTGCAAGTTGACCCTTGGTTGATACATATGGGGTGCAAATCAATCCACTGTCTAGCTTTTCTTTTATGAAGTGCCGGTCTACTTCAATGTGTTTTGTTCTGTCATGTTGCACAGGATTGTGTGCAATGCTTATTGCAGATTTATTATCACAGTAAAGTCTCATTGGTCCATCCCATTTGATCTTTAAGTCTTCTAGAATAATCTTTAACCATAGTAATTCACAAATTCCTTGAGCCATTGCCCTAAACTCTGCTTCAGCACTTGATCTTGCCACCACATTCTGTTTTTTACTCCTCCAAGTTACAAGATTACCACCTAGAAAAGTGCAGTAGCCTGAGGTAGATCTTCTGTCAGTTACTGAACCTGCATAATCAGCATCTGTATATGCCTCTAGTACCAACCCTGAATTTCTTTTAAACAAGATACCTCTCCCAGGATTAGCCTTCAAATAGTGTAGTACACGGTAGACAGCCTGTAGGTGTACTTCTTTAGGGCTATGCATAAATTGACTTATCACACTCACAGCATATGCTATGTCAGGTCTAGTATGTGAGAGATAAATAAGTCTTCCAACTAATCTCTGGTACATCTCCCTATCTACAGCAGTATCTTCATTAGCTTCTCCAAGCTTATGATTAGGATCTATAGGGGTACTTGCAGGTTTACATGCGAGCTTCCCAGTTTCCTTCAACAGATCCATCACATATTTCTGTTGTGAGATAAAAATACCATGACGTGAGTGGGCTACTTCAATTCCTAGGAAGTACTTCAATCTCCCTAGCTCTTTTATCTCGAATTCTCTGGCCAAACACTGTTTTAGAGACTCTCTTTCTTTTTCATCATCTCCAGTTACAATTATATCATCAACATATACTAATAGAATTGTGACCTTTCCTGAATCTGAGTGCTTGATAAACAGTGTGTGATCCCCTTGACTCTGTTTATATTTCATTCCTAGCATCACTTTGGCAAATCTCCCGAACCAGGCCCTAGGAGACTGTTTAAGGCCATATAAAGCCTTTTTCAGCTTGCATACTTTTTGTACTTCTAGATGACCCCCAAATCCTGGTGGAACTTTCATATATATTTCTTCTTCCAAATCACCATGTAAAAAAGCATTCTTTACATCAAATTGTTGAAGCTGCCAATTGTAATTTGCCGCCAAGGATAATAAAATTCTAACTGTATTCATCTTGGCAACTGGAGCAAAAGTTTCTTGATAATCCACTCCATAAGTTTGAGTGTAGCCCTTAGCCACCAGCCTGGCCTTGTATCTTTCGATAGTACCATCTGCCTTATACTTTACAGTGAAAACCCATTTACACCCAACTGGATGTTTTCCTGCAGGCAACTCTACCAGTTCCCATGTCTTATTTTTCTCTAAGGCCTCCATTTCTGTTTTCATCGCCTGCCTCCATTTCTCATTGGATAATGCCTCAGATAATGTAGTTGGAATAGAAATAGTGTCTAGGCTCACAAGAAAATTTTTATGAGATGGTGAAAACTTTTCAAATGACACAAAATTAGAGATTGGGTATAATGGATGTTTAGTACATTCTCTAGTTCCTTTCCTAGTGGCAATAGGTAGATCATAATCACTAATTTTAAGAGACTCATGCTCATTTTGAGAAATAGAATCAGAGACTGTAATTACCTCATTTCCAGAGTTAGGATCAGGTTCTTGGATTTGCATCGGTTCAGGAGCTGGAACTTTCTTTCTTGAGTACACCTGTAATTCTTTCACAGAATCAAGAATAGTATTATCTTTAGTCACAACTTCTGTGTTTGGAATGGGTTCAAATTTAGAATCAGTGTTTGACTTGGACTCTGAAGAAATGGGTTTAGGCTCAAAAGAATTAATGGGTGAAACTGTTTTGGAGGAGGATGACAAGTCAAGCAAAAAGAAGTCTTTATCCTTATCTTCTATAAATGATGTCTCCCCCTGAAGATAAGGTTGAGTAAAAAATGGTTTACTTTCTTCAAAAGTGACATCTGCAGACACATAAAACTTTTTGGTAGGAGGATGATAGCACTTATACCCTTTCTGAGTTGATGAATACCCCACAAAAATACACCTAATTGCTCTCGGATCCAACTTTCCCCTATTATGACTGTGAACATGAACAAATGATGTACAACCGAATATCCTAGGTGTGAGGTTGTTTGTGGTATTAAGGTTGGGATAGAATTGTGAGAGTAGTTCCATAGGAGTTTTAAATCCCAAAACCCTTGAAGGTAACCTATTTATAATGTGTGTAGCAGTGAGAACAGCTTCCCCCCAGTAAGATTTGGGCACATTTGCTTGAAAAAGGAAGGCTCGGGTTGTGGCTAGTAAGTGGCTGTTTTTTCTCTCTGCCACTCCATTTTGCTGTGGAGTATTAACACAAGATGACTCATGGATAATCCCCTCATTTTGGAAATAGGTGGATAGACTCTGGTTGAAATAGTCTCTTGCATTATCAGACCTAAATCTCTTGATTTTCACTCCAAATTGATTTTGGATCATGTTTTGGAAGCTAAAAAACACACTATTCACATCTGATTTGGATTTAAGTAAAAAAACCCAAGAAACCCTGGTACAATCATCTATGAATGACACAAACCATCTTGCCCCAGAAATATTAGGAACTGTAGAGGGACCCCAAATGTCACTATGAATCAAGTAAAAGGGAGTAGAACTTCTTTTGTTGCTAATTGAAAAAGATACACGTCTGTGTTTTGCAAGTTCACAAACATCACAATGAAACTCTTCAACGTTTAATCCTTTGAACAAGGAAGGAAACATGTTTTTCAAAGTTCCAAAAAAAGGGTGTCCAAAACGAAAATGATAAAGCCAGATTTTGTCTTTATTGGAAGATTGTTCAGAAAGAAATGACAAAGGTAAACTATTCTTGATATTACTTATGTTGTTGGATGTCTCAAGATAGTATAGTCCATCCTTCTCCTTAGCAAGTCCAATCCTCTTCCCCGAACCCTGGTCCTGAAATTCACAGTAAGAGGGATAAAAAGTCACATTGCAGTTCATGTCTCTAGTAAGTCTTTGTATAGATATCAGATTAGTAGACAATCTAGGAACATGAAGAACATTTTTAAGAATGAATGAGGGATTAATTTGAACATCTCCTAATCCTGCCACTGTAGTAAGTGAACCATCTGCAACAGTAATTTTCTTAGTACCAGGACATAGGGTATATGTACTAAACTTTTGTGAACAATGTGTCATGTGGTCTGTGGCTCCTGAGTCAATGACCCAAGAACTCTTAATGGACTTATCTGAGACATTTAATCCATGAGAATTAGAGACTTTACCTGCACCAGAGTCCTTACCTGAGTGTGCCAAGGAGCATACACCAGTAGCCTTTTCAAGAGTTCCCAATAGGCTTCTCAGTTTCTCAATCTCTTTTTTATCCAACTCTCTTTGTTCCTGAGACTTCTCCTGGTTTGACTCCATTGCAGTCATGTGAGCTTGTCCTTGATTTCTTGGCTGTCCTCCTTTATAACCCCATTCTTTGCTTGAAGTTGAAGGTTTTCCATGTAGTTTCCAGCAACGATCTCTGGTGTGCCTTGGCTTCTTGCAATAGGTGCACCAAAGATTGTCGCGATTTGAAGTTTTAGCCGAATCACCTTTCCCATTCTCACTGACTGGTAATTGTTCTAAGCTTTGGTTCTTCCCACCATTAGAGACCATAGCAGATCCTTCTACATGCACACTGTCAAGCATCACTCCTCTTCTGCTCTCTTCTGCTCTAACCATGGATATCACTTCATTTAAAGAAGGCAGATCCTGTTTTCCCAGAATTTGAACTCTGACTTGATCAAACTCAACATTCAGTCCAGCAAGAAAATCATAGACTCGATCTTTTTCAATAAATTTCTTCAAAGTTGTTGCATCTTCACTGCACTTCATTTCTATGCACCGGTAGTGATCCATCTCTTGCCAAAGATTTTTAAGAAGAATAGCATACTCTGTGACTGACTTATTCCCTTGTTTGAGAGCTGCAGTCTTGATCTTGACTTCATAGACTTGAGCAGCATCTTTAACTTTGGAATAGGTTTGACGAATTGATTCCCAAATGTCTTTGGCCGTGGACAAAAACATACAAGTGTCACTAATATCTGGCGTCATAGAATTCCACAGCCATGACATAACCATAGAATCCTCTTCATCCCAAGCCTCAAATTTTGGATCTCCTTTCTCAGGACCAGTGCCAAGAAGATGGCTCAATTTTCCTTTCCCTTTTAGAAAGGTTTGAACCAACTGAGACCACTTCAAGTAATTCTTTCCATTCAACCTGTATGCAGCTTGGATATTCTGTAATTCCGTTGTGGTTTGACCAGTTGTTACTTCTCCAAATCGAGTAGTAGCGGCAGATTCTGCTATTTCTGACATGATTACCTTTCTCAGGACTGAAACAAGTATAGGCAATGAAGGCCAAAAAGGAACAAAATAAAAGTATGACAGACTTAACAAAATTTGGCTATGAAGGCCAAAAAAAAAAAATTCAGCAATGAAGGCTGAGAAATTTTCTTCCCAAGAAGAGTCTAAAGCTCTGATACCATGTGGAAAAATGAGAGTATATTGAAAAACTTGTGTATTGAATCATACAAACACCATAGATTTAAATACAACTAGCTAGAGAGTAAACTAGGAAACTAAATATTCCTAAATCTAATCCCTATAATCAAGGAATTGTCTATCCTGATATTCTGTCCTTAATTCTAGAGATACAAATTCTCAATTTTAGGGATACAGATATATACAGATTACAATCAGCAAATTACAGATTACAAAATACAACCACTTGTAACTAAATGTTTTCCCACAAATAATTATGCCAAAAGTTAAAGACTACATTGGAGGGAGGCTGATAGGAAATTAAGGCGAAAGAATTGTGGGAGAAAAGTCCTTAAATAAGAACATCTTTTGTGTCTTCTGCCCTTAATTTATTTTCTATATAATTTCTTTCCAGAGGAAAAACAATTACAGTAAGGTAAAAGCTTGATTAAGAGGAATAGGTAGTCAAACAAAAGATCTTTATGAACTAAACATTAAATGTGAATGAAATGGTGCTTCAATCTTCATCATTCTAAATTCTTAAGTAAGAAATGTATTTAACCGCAAAGCAATAGTGCTATAAGACTTTTAGGATAGATTAAGGTGTTATAGAATAGTTTATAGGATAAATCAGGCACATGTGGTAGAAATAGTCTCAGGACTACCATCCCTGTAATTTCATAATCAACATACATTAATGTGACAGATCTAAACTTATGAAAATAAGATATTGTGTTTTCCATTAGAACCAACCTAAAAAAAAAAAAAAAAAAGGCGTTAAGATGCAATTTCTTTTTTCAAAAGTTGTAGCTAGTTTGAAAATATGAAAGAGGATTTATCTCAGCATACGGCAATTATTAAAAACAGAACCATCAAGTCAACTCACCTGCAGTCGGGTTTTTATTGTATCAATTGGGTATAGAGTTGCTTCCACAACAACACCAGCAGTAGCTCCAGCTATTACACTCTCTGCACAATGCATAACAAATCTTTAGAAAGATCTGCTTCCGACCATGCTAAAGTTTAATAAAAGAGATATTTATCAGAAACCTAATAAGGACATTTCTCACACCTGTTCAGGATCTTAGGGAAAAACTGGAAATGTAGGGACCAGATTCAATACCATAGAAGGAATTCAGAATACTTGCTCAATATGTATAACAAGCAAGCAGTGAATTCTCAAAAATAGAAAACAAGATAGTGACAAAAATTTGAAGAAAAATATTGCAAGTGGAAAAAATACAAGCTCTAGTTTTACATTGAAACCCAAACAAAAAAATGATTTGTAAATGATTTCTCAAAAAAACATATATTCTTATGGAAGCAGGTCAACCACCTTAGAAGCAACTAGCTACCAAGAAGCTGAATTATCATGTAAAATAAGCAAACTACTTTAACTTATTAGCAAAACAAAGAATGGGAAAATTTTTTTGTTTGGTTACTTCTTTTACATTAGAGTTCCCAAGAGATAACTTTAAGCTAAAATGAGCAAACAACTCTAAATTATTAGCATGACAAATAACTTTTGTTTGATTACTTCTTTCATGTAGACTTCCCAAAAGCATTATAAGCAGCTAACTAATTTCAATATGCAGTGTTGTATTAAATGTGGTCATTTCCATTTCCTTAGTATAAATATAACCTGACAAAAACCTCAAATCCAAACTTTAAACCATTGGAGTTGCAACGACCTAGGATAATGTTTAAGGTTCTTAGAAATGTTTTTATTCATTACTGTAATCCTGCAAATATAGCGGTCCATAGATGAAATGGAACCATGTTTTTTTTCTGTTCCATTAAGGGTATATCCAACCATCCCTCTAAGATCAGAAAGTTTCCTGATCAAAATTCTATTGCACTTGAATTTCAATCCCATAACTCTTTTTTGAGGTATATCTGCACTAAATGCAAGTGAGTTTAATCACTTTATCTAACTTCTTCTGTCAGTGGGAAGAAAGTTTTATAACAAGCATTTCAATAATAAAAAACATTCCCCAGCTCAAATTAGCTTAAAACAAAATTACATTTGAATTCATTTCATGTTTCAACTTTCAAACCTCTTCAACAGCTTTTCTTTACATTCCTAATTATAAGTTATAACCCAAGTCTGAAAGATCACTAATTATCACTCGTTCTAAGTCGCTCGATCAAACAGTAAGTAATCACCATTGATGAATCTCAAGCATTAAAAATGAGTAGAACAACAGATCGAAGAGTACAAATGTAATTATAGATTGAGATTACCATAAAAAACACGAAAAAAATCAAACGGGTTTTCATCTCCTACACGAACTGAACCCAACAACCTCTTTCCTTCCTTCTGAGTACCACATTTCTTATATCTCAATCCATCTGTAAAACAACAGCATTTGTTTCAAAACAAGCAAAATAACAATTAGCTTCAAATTGAATATAAATAACCAAACAAATACTGAAAAATGAAACAATTTAAAAAACAGAAAAAAAAAACTCCATGATTTGGTACTCTAAAAGGATTCAAATTTACCAATGATCAATTAGGATCAAAAGGGAAAAAGAAAAAGAAACCGAACAATTTAAAACTGGAAGATAGGTAAAAGGAAAGACAAGACCAACCAGGTGAGATTTTCTGAGAAGTTGACACATTGGACGACACCGTTTGAGGATCCATCAGCTTCAGTTGCTACAATTCTACAACTTTCAACAAGAGAGCTAAGGATGGATCGGATGCTTTCTTCTTCGGAATGGGCAACGAGGGAGAAAGGAAGCAACTGATCAAGGTTTCCTAGTACTGGGGTTTAAGGTTTTTCAAAAGGAATGAATTTACGGAACCACCCTTGTTCTGTTGGTAATATATTTGTTGTATTGAGGGTAAAAATGAAATTTTAAAATATTGTAATTTTATTTTTTGATAAAGTACTAAACTGAGAGGTAAGAAGTAGCGGCAGTATTGGAGAGGGTAAAAATGAAATTTACAATATTCTAATTTTGTTTTTTGATAAAGTACTAAACTTAGAGATAAGAAGTAGTAGCGATATTGGTAAAAAAAAAAAGTGGCAGTGGATTATTTCTTCAAGCCCATAGTCACACTCCCGATGGAGCGTAAATTTAGTTGTCCCAAACTAAGTAAATTGACTTTCTTTTTTTTTAAAGAGTCATAGTTTGAAAATAAATGCATAAATCTCAAATATTAAATTTTGAATTTTAAATTGTTAGATATTTATTTCTTAAAAAAATAATTGTATATATTAATTAAATTAAATTTCATATTCAACTCATACTCCTTTTATCATAAAAAAAAATTATTTGATTTAATTTACCAATTATTTTTACTCTAGGCTCCTACCTATTTTAGCTCATTTATTGATTGAAACTATCTTTGAGTTTATTTAGCTCAATTTTATGCATGTCACTTTATCATACATTCAAATTTCAAAACATCTCTAGTTTCTTAGGTAACTTTGCAGATTTTTTTTTTATTTTAGTACATTTTTAGGTAAAAATTTTCAATTCAATTCTTTCAATAAAAATACATACACATGTCAATTAGGTGCTTAGATCCAAATTGTTATTGCACTTAAATACTCTAGTTAAATACACTAATTCAGCTTTTTTTTGTTCATTGCAACTTTGTAAGTGAAAAATAAAGAGAAGATTAATTGTTTGGTGTTTATTGATGGTGTTTCAAGTGAAAGTGAGTTGAAACAAATATGGATCTGTAGTAAGACAATATAATTAAAAGGGTATCAAAATTTATTTTTTGGGAGTGTACTTCAATACTCAAATTAATCCAAAGTACTAGGATTCAGAAAAAGAAAATGAGTTGCAAAGAATGTTAAGGAAGCTTAAGGATGAAGAGTTCATAATAGTATATCTAGATTTTCTTTTACTTTATATATAAGACATGGGATATTGATATAACTGAAATAGATGACAGTTGATGAGAATTTCATTTAGAGCTCAAAGAGGGTCCATATAAGGGAGCATGTGCTGTATTTAATGATTCCAAACAATTTAAAGATAAGTTAAATTATCGTGAGATGACGTATTGATAAGACGTTAGTAGAAATAGTTGGGCTAACTGTCTCTATAGATGAAAAAGTCCTAATAGGTGAGCAACTCAAAAACAAACTCATATAGTGGCGAGTAGCTTAGATGATGACCTGCCTTAGTATTTGATATAATAATCGAATTTATGTTGATTTGACAAGTGTGGAATTTGATTTTATTGACTAGACAATTAAATGTAACAAAGCCATAATATTATTATTAAGTTTACTTGCAAATAGAAGGTTAAATACTCAATTAAGAATCTAGCGTTTCGATATTTTTTTAATTAAGGATATCAATTTTAATTTAGATCAATGTAAGACTAATCATTTTTTAATGTATTCAAATCAAGATTACTTAACGATAGTGATTTGCATGCACCGCTAAGTTTATTTTATCATTAATTTTTTTTGTTTTTTCTTAATTAAAAATGCTTTTAAATGTGACCTGAAACCAACAAACTCCCATAAACCTAGAAATCAATGATTGGCCATCACTGTAACCACCATCGATTATTGACCTTCATCCTCAAAATGAGCCCAAAATTCATCCACCGATCTATCTTACTTTCTTGTTGATGTTATTTATGTGGATTTTTTAACAAGCACTTGAAAATGCATAAATCTACAAAAAAAAAAAAAGACTCGTAATTTCAACCCTAAAAAAATCCCACCTTCCTTGCTCCAAACGATCCTATTTTTCATTATGTTTTTCTCCTTCACATTTCTTTCCTTTTTGCACTTTCAAAATGCTCCAAACTTCTCCTTAATCACGGAGCCATTTTTTTTCTTATTCAAAGAAAGATCGAATATTTGAAGAAACTAATGATGACATAAAGTTGAAGGTATATTGCCATGAAACCTATTTGATTGTAGATGAAGAGCGACAAAGACCAAAAAAAAAAAAAACCAAAACCCTTTCTACTAACAACCAAAAGCATGAAAAAAAAAACACTAAAAGCACATCTTTAAAAAAGGAACAATAGCACCAAAAGCAATAGAAACAATAATAAAAAATAATAATAATGAAAAAGGAGAGGCAGTTTTGGGTTTTGAGTGCTTTAAATTATTTTTTCTCTAGATATTTTATGAAAAAGGGAGTTTTGGCTTGAAAAAATAAATATTAAAAGGAGAAAGTGTTTGGCCAACGAAAAAAGATGGTATTTGAAATTTTAAGCCATGACTTTGAGTCCAGATCTAGGCGGTTCAAAGATGTTTCGAGCAAAACCAAGCACGGATCTAAAAGAAAAAAAAGTCGATGAAAGCATTTGGTATAATTTTTGGATTGAAAAGTAAGCGACCAATAATAATCGATAATGGCCAACAGTGACTAAATGACGGTAAACACAATGGTGATGACAAGAATCTGGGCAGCTTGATTTTTAAAGAGAGAGGTGCTTTCTCTTTTTCTATTAGGGAAAGAAATATAAATGTAAAAAATAAGTAAAAATTTTTCTTTTAGCTTTTATAGTAAAAAAAAATCACTCTAGTTTAACATACGTGTATCACACTGCAGTGATGGAGTCCTAATTAAATTGAAAATAATTATATAAATTAATTAAATTAAATTTCAAATTCAACTCATACACTTTTATCATAAAATTTTTTTTAACTTAATTAACCAATTATTTTTACTTTAAGCTCCTAGCTGTTTTAACTCATATATTGATTGAAATTATGTTTTACTTTTTTAGCTCAGTTTTGTGCATGTCACTTTATCATACATTCAAATTCAAAAACAACTATAGTTCATTGGGTAACTTTATAGAGTTATACTTTTTTTATTTTAGTATATTTTTAGAAAAAAAATTTCAATTCAATTCTTCAATAAAAATACATACACATGTCAATTAGGTGCTTAAATCCAATTTGTTATTGCCCTTGAATACTCTAGTTAAATACATTGATTTAGCTTATTTTTGTTCATTGCAATTTTGTAATTGAAAGTAAAGGGAAGATTAATTAGCTGGTGTTTGTTGAGAGTGTGTCAAGTAAAAGTGAGTTGAAATTGGTTCGGATTTGTAGTAAAACAATATGATTAAAGTGTATTTTTAATAAGCGTGCTCCAATACCCAAATTAGTCCAAAGTACTATAATTCAAAAGAAAGAAAATGAGTTACAAAGAATGTTAAGGAAGTCTAAAGATGAAAAGTTCTTAATAGTATATTTAGATATCATTTTACTCTATATATGAGAAACGGGGTGTTGATATACTGGAATAGATGACAATTGATGGGAATTTCATGTAAAGCTCAAGAAAGATCCATATGAGTGAACGTGTACCATATTTAATGATTCTAAACAAATTAGAGATAAATTAAATTATCATGAAATGACGTATTGATGAAATGTTAGTAGAAATAGTTGGGCTAACTATCTCTACGGATGAAAAAGTCCGAATAAGCGAGCAATTCAGGAACAAACCCATATAGTAGCGACGAGCTTAGATAATGATCTTCCTTAGCATTTGACATATTAATTGAATTTATGCTAATTTGACAAATGTGGAATGATTTCATTGACTAGACAATTAAATGTAACAAAGTTCTTAATATTATTATTAAGTTTAAGTGGCAAATAGAAGGTTAAATGCTCAATTAAAAATTTAACATTTTGATATTTTCTCAATTAAGGATATTAATTTTAATTTAGATCAATGTAGGACCAATCATTTTTTAATATGTTCAAATCAAGATTACTTAACGGCAATGACTTGCACACATTGTTAAGTCATTTTATCATTAAATTCTTTTATTTTTTTAATTAAAAATGTTTTAAATGTGACCTGAAATTGATAGCCCCTCATAAACCTAGAAATCAATGTTCAATCACCATTGTAATCACTGTCGATCATCACCTTTTATCCTTAGAATGAGCCAAAAGTTTACCCACCGATCCATCTTAACTTTCTCATTCATGTTATCTATGTGAATTTTTCAACAAACAATTGAAAATGCCAAAATCTACAAATAAGACATACAATTTCAACCTCCAAAAAATCTCACCTCTTTTGCTTCAAACCGTCTTATTTTTCATTATGTTTTTCTCTCTACATTTTTTTCTTTTTCATACTTTCAAAATGCTCCAAACTTCTCTTTAATCACAATGTCATTTTTCTTCTTATTTAGAAAAAGATAGAATATTTGAAGAAACTACTAACAACATATAATTGAAGGTATGTTGCCATGAGATCCATTTGATTGCAAACAAAGAGTTATAAAAGATCAAAAAAAAAAAACCCTTTTTACCTAACAACCAAAAAAATAAAAAAAATCCATAAAAAAACTCATCCCTAAAAGGAGAATAGCAACACCAAAAGCAATAAAAACAAAAAAAAAAAAGCAACGAAATAAGAGAGACAGTTTTGGGTTTTTAGTACTTTAGGTTATTTTAGGTTTAGATTTTTTGTGAAGAGGGAGTTTCGACTTGGAAAAACACATTAGGAGGAAAAGGTGTTTGGTCGATGAAAAAATAGAGTATTTTGAAGTTCTATGCCATGACTGTAGGTCCAGATCTGGGTGATTCGAAGATGTTTCAAATAAAATCAAGCACGGGTCTAAAAAGAGGAGGTTGAGAAAAGCACCTAGTGAAATTTTGGGGTTGAAAGGTGACGAGCCAGTGGAGGTCGATAGTGGCTAGTGGTGACTAGACAATGACCAGGATAATGGTGACGACTAGGATTTAGGCAACTTGATTTTTAGAGAGGGATGCTCTTTCTTTTTTTATTAGATAGAGAAACAGAAATGCAAAAAATAAGTAAAACATTTTCTTTTAACTTTTATAGTAAGAAAAAAAATCACTTTAGCTTAATGTGCATATATCATACTGTAGTGATGGAATCTTATATTGAATTAACTCGAAAACATTTAATTTTACATTGAATCAAATTAAAAATAATATCTTTAATTGAAAAAAATTCAAATATTAGATTCTAAATTGAGCATTTACCCCAAATAAAATAACATTAGAGCATGTTGCTCAATTGATTAGTATTTTTTTTATTCCAAAAATATGATTTGAATATCTTATTTAAACAAAAAAAGTTAAAAATATACATGCAATTAAGTTAAGAAGAATAAAATGGTCAATGTCACTTTAATTGACAAAGTCTAATTTAAAACTCCAATTCTTCACGTTTTTAATTACAAGTTCAAGCAAAATTTTTTATTTAAATATATTTTAATAATATTTATATTTTTTTTCATTTTTAGTTGATTCAATAGTTCACTTTAATAAATTGTCAAATATTTTTCCATTTTTTTTGTTGATATAGATTTTTAGTTACTTTTTTAATTGAGATTTTTAAAAAATTTTATTATAATTTTTGAAATTTTTGTTATTTTTTATTTTTTAATAAGTGCCCCTATTTCCCCTCTTTCTCTCTTTTTTTCCTTCGCTCTCCCTATATCATAAAATTCTAAGCCACAAATAGAGCACAAAATAGCAAAAGGTAGCACTATGTGCAAAAGAATGAAAAGAAACTAGAAAAAAAATTCTACGGTGGAAACTTTATTCAACCGTGACCATGAGCCATCCAAGGTGGATGGATTCTATAGCCTTTTGGGCTTTTAACTAATTTAATCATCAAGTGTCTTAAAAAGATTGTGAGACACTAAAATCATTTTTGGGCTTTTAACTAATTTAATCATCAAGTGTTTTAAAAAGATTGTGAGACACTAAAATCATTGTACAACTTGAATGTATCCAATATGCTAAGATGTTGACACATGAAGTAATCCTCACATATTCAAATTGTAATTTGAGACATTTTACAAGAATTTTATCATGATGACATTTAAAATGCATGTTTTTAAAAATTTTATGTAATGAGAAAACGTACTCGTTCATTACTTTTCTGATACAAACGTGGGAATGTTTCTTTTATCTATTCAGAAGTTGTACAAGAAATGATGACCGCATACCTGTGTGTCTCTTAGATGGAGGGATAACTTTGAATAATAACAAAAGTTCCCTTTATCTGCCAAAACAATAATTGAAAAACTCCTTAATTTATTGACAAGACATCACTTCAAGTTTGACTTTTGAGAGAAGAAAATTTGTTTTTTTTTTTTTTATACATTTATTTTGCTCCTTCAGATATATAACAAGTCACATGTAGTTTGGTTAGAAAAATTTTATCTCTAAACTGAAAATTAATCTCCCGAAAATTTTAATACACGTGAGATTGAGAATAAAAAAATAATTATAAGTTATAAATTTTAAATTTTAAATTGATTCGACCTAAAGATGAGAGAGGAGAGACTTATTTATACATTAAAAAAGTTGTTGTTTTTATAAGTGTATATTACTCAAATTTAATAAGTAGATTTAAAAATTTATATATTTATATTATATAAAATATTAATAATATATGTAATTATATCGTATTTTATATAAAATTAAAAGTTTTATATAAAAATTTACATTGATAATAAAAACACAAAATTTTTTTTATTTTTATTAAATTTATATATAATTTTTATTAAAATTTTAACTTATATTATTTTATATATTTTTTCTTATTTTTCATATAATATCATTATGTCTTATTTTAGATTATCCTCCATATACCCACGAAAAATAAAAATTGCTTATTTACAGAGTTGTCGAGGTTGATTAACACTTGTAGAGCTTTCTTCACTTGTCTATTTTATTTAATTTATATTTATTATTAAAATATTAAAATATTTTTTTATTAATTTTTAAATAAATTTTAAATTTAAATAAAAATATATAATAATAAAATATTTCTAAAAATTTAAATTTAAAAGTGTTTGTCCAAAATCCGACGTATGACTTTGAATAAATTTACTTATTAATTTCTTGATATCGACTAATAATTCAACCTCATCAAAAGAAAAGGTAATAAAGGGGAAAATATGTTATTAAAATGTGTATATATATATATATATTGTACTTGTTATATTCTTGTCTCCTAAATCATGCTTGGGAAAGGAATGTAAAAAAAATATAGGGAAGTGAAAAAATGAAGGCAAATTGTTTTTTTTTTTAATTTAATACAAAAATAAAAAATAAAAAAAAATTATGAATAAAATTGTAAATAAAATGATTCATTTCAATTAAAAAAAAAAGACTAAATCTGAAAGAGAAAGTTGGATTAAAAAATTTGAAAGGAAAAGAAAGTTTCGAATCCTCCATTTTCCTCCCATCAAAAGAAATCTCTTTTTTTTTTCATTTACTATCTTTCCTTCCTTCTCCTCTCATTCTTATTGGAATTGTTCAGATGAATCAAATTTTGAACAAGATTTTCAAGTTCCAATTCAATTTGACTTGTAAGAATATTTTTATTTTATTTTAATTATAAAATATATTTAAAAATTAAAATATTTCTAATATGATAAATATTAAATTTAAATTAAACGAACATAAACAGATTTTTTATCAACCAAATCCAACCACAAGAAAAATTTTAAATATGTCAATCCAGTCAGACCTTAATTATCCATAAACACTTTTAATTCTTATCAAACAGTCTCAGGTATGAATTTTTTTATTAATTTTTATTTTTATTCAACAAAAGAAAGGTTGAAGACAACATTATTTTGTTGCTGAGGAAGAGCCAAGCCTTACGAAAGAATATGTCCTACAATATTATGTATTAAGACTAAAATCTAAGCCATTAGTTCGTGAATCATAAATTATTATTTTTTTTAAAAAAATATGAATTATCATCATAAAGCTAAGTGGGTTCGTCGCCGGAAATGAATGGAATTTATTGCTTTTTGGGTTTTAAACATGTTTGATAATCTCAAGTGCCGTAATGATTAAGACACTTGCAAAAATCTTTTCAATTTCATATATTTTGATTTTTTTACTAAAAATTAAAAATATTAAACTGGAAACTTATTTGATGTCGTTTTTTTTTTTTTAAATATCATTATAAATTAAACTTTAAATTTCTTATATCCGGATAACTGCCGACAATGCTGACCGTAACCGTACACAGGCACACTCAATGTCAACACAAATTGTGTCAAAACTGAAAACTAAGAACCACGCATTCCGTATCTCAAATAGAAACGGTCCAAAATTATTATTTTTTTTTATTACTGCATAGAAACTATCCAGTTATTGGTCATCGATACGAAACCTTTTAAAAGTCAATCAGGCCTTGGTCATTTATGTGATTTTTTTTTTTTGTTCTTCTTTTTATCTTTATCTCCATAATTTTTAGATTGCATATTAAAATATTAGGAATTTAAAAAAAATAAAAATACTGACAGTATGTATAAATAATATAAATTTTAGAAGTAAAAATGTAATATGTTTTTAGTGAGGTAAGTTTTCAAACGGTGGAAAAGAATAAACAGCGCAAAAAGAATGGAATCCAAATCCAGATGTCAAGTTTTAATAGGCTGGAAGACTTTGAGTTAACTTGGTTGAAAATTGGAATTGAGTTGCAAATTGGAAGACTTTGAGTTGCAAACTGGCAAAGGCAACCGCTAAAGACTCTCATTCCAAAAATCAGCATACGAACAAACAAGAAGAAGAAAAGAGCGATCAAACTCAAACTCCAGCTGGGAGTAGTTTCTACGTGTCCATTAATTATTGGTCTGTCTCATTTTTACGCGTTTCAAGGTGTGACAGACAGTGTCACACACGGTCCCCCTCCCTATATAACTTATCAGTGCTACCTATATTTCGCGGGAGAGCTCATTTCACCAGCGAAGAAAAAGTAAACGGCATTTGCTTCTTGTCCCTTTCAATAAAAGCATACAAATCAATCATAGTTTTCATTTCTTTGGGCCTTTCTCTCCTTTTTTTTTTTTTTTGTTTTCTTCAAAGATTCTTGGATTTACACTTCACAATAAGAAAAAAGAAAGTTGGTGTCTCAGCTTGCAACTATCTTGGATACAGTCTCTCTCTGGTGAGCTCTGTTATGTTTCTTTCTGGGTGAATTCTATGTTCTTTGCCGGTTTTCTCGAATTTTTGTAGTTTTTTTTTCTGAAATGGGTTCTTTGATTATTGAGTTACTACTACATGCATGGTGTTGATTAAAATAAACTCCGAAGATATTTAAAGATTTGAAATTGATTAAACTGTAATCTTTTTGAGAAGCTTTGATCGTTTTAGCTTTTATTTAATTTTTCTTTTCTGGGGAGTATTGTTATCTCAAAATCTTGAAGGTTTCCGCGAATTGTTTCTTCGATTTTTGTGTTTTTGGTACATGCATGGTGTTGATATTCTGAGGTTGGTTGGTAAGAACTACTTTTTATGAATATATTGGAAGATTTGGAATTGCTAGAACTTAAAAGTATAACCATTTTGAGAGGGTAGGATCCTTATAGCTTTTATTTATTTATTATTATTATTATTATTATTATTTTGGGCTGAGTTCTGTTCTGTTCTTTCTAGGAAAATTCTGTATTCTTTCCTGGTTGAATTGCTTGTTATCTCAATTTTATGAAGTTGTCTCTCGAAGGAGTAACCTTTTCTGGGGTCTTTGATTACAGGTCAAGGTTAGTCTACTGATACACAAATGGCTATAAAGAAAAATAGGTTCATTCCAAGTTCTGCACCAGAAGAACTGAAGAAAGTTTTGAAAGCAGTGGCATCCGAATGGGGAGATATGATACAAGATATGGAAGAATTTCATGTGATTCCACTTAAGGGAGCTATGACTAACGAGGTTTTTCAGATAAACTGGCCTACAAAACATGCTGATCTTCATCAGAAAGTGTTGGTCCGGATTTATGGTGAAGGTGTGGAAGTGTTTTTCAATAGGGATGATGAGATTAGGACCTTTGAGTGCATGTCCAAGCACGGTCAAGGACCTAGGCTTCTTGGGCGGTTTCCAGATGGAAGGATTGAGGAGTTCATTCATGCCCGGGTATGTGAAGTTTTCTGTGAAAACTTAACTTTTATCTTTATGATGTCTAATTTTAGCAATACCCCGGGTTATAGAACCTTTTTTTTAATGTTAATAGTATAGTATAGAATAACCACATCTTAACTACAGTTCATAGATGATGCTTTATGAGTTGATGCTTTCTTTGCTTAATGATCTTCAAAAGTTGAGCATTTGTCTAGAACCATTAGAAGAAGACTAGATCATGAAGCTGCCTGATTTACTAAGAAATTATCCTCAGTTCTTTGTTCATGCCTATGAACATAATCAAACAAGTACCTCTGGAAAAGGAATTAACTGGCATAACCCAAAATTCCTTGTGCCCTCCAGTTGTTACTTAATGAAAGGTCTCCCGCTTCTTCCTCAATCTGTAAATGATATGCAAATTTTTGTAACATCAACTATTAATTTGTTTAGTTTCTTATTCACAAACATGGGGTGAGCTATGATAATCTATTTTAGCATCCAATGACTACTAGATTCAAGTAACTAATTTTGGGTATTTTTGCTTTGGGCTTCAAGCCAAATCTTTTGGAACATAAGGCTAAGAATCTAATGCTATTGTCTCTTGTTTTTATATGCTTGCCCCTTTCACTTTACTTTTTTTTTTTTATTTACCAGACGCTCTCTGCTGCTGACCTCCGTGACCCTGGAATATCTGCTCTTGTAGCAGCTAAATTGAGAGAGTTCAACAATCTTGGCATGCCTGGTCCAAAGGATGTACTTCTCTGGGAGCGATTGAGGTACTATTATCCATATGTGACGTTATTGCTTTTATATTTTGAGTTGAAAGTATATGATCCCTTTTTGCTTCATACCAGGACCTGGCTTAGTCAGGCAAAAAAAATCAGTTCCCCAGAAGCTGCAAAAGAATTTGGCTTGGATATTCTGGGAGAGGAAATCAGCATCCTAGAAAAAGAGTTAACACAGGGCTATCAAGAGATTGGGTTTTGTCACAATGATTTGCAATACGGTAACATAATGATGGATGAAGAGACAAGAGCAATTACATTAATCGTAAGTTTTCTCTTTAGATATTATTAGTTGCTTGCAAGTATGGCTTCTATACAGTGCTTTCAGTTCTAGAGTTTAGCATTTTCTCTGGCATCAACTTTCTCGCTTTTCTTTCTTTTGGCCTGTGAAAGGGGAGACTGCTAAATGCGCATGTTGATTGAAGTTATAACCATCACCTTTTCCTTCTAAATAATTGTTAAACATGCATTTACTACTATTCCTCCAATCAACATATCAGAAAGTTGTTTTATTCAACCAAAAACTCTTGCACTCTTTAAGTTAGTAGTCAACATTTCAATAAATGGATCTCGGTCATTTTATTCTTCTTGTAGAAAACAGTAATAAGACTGGACAACTACTAAGTAATATATGTGCATTTTTGTGGAAATTGTTCTGCTTGATTTAATGGCAATATTATTTCATCTGTGGACTGCTCAGAGAGTAGACTAATGGTCAGCCAAATTGGAATTAGTCAATTGAGCTGTTTATCTGATTTATTAACTTCATGTTTTATCACTTAGTGAAGTCTTATTCTAGTTCAAAATAACAAGTTACTATATATCATAAAATCTTGTTTATTTCTTGATTTTTGTAAACTGAAATTGCAGATGAGGTCTGTATGGTGACAGCTGAAGCTTTAACTGCACTGAGTATATGAAACAAGTTGCAGCTGAAGCTTTAACTGCACTGAGTATATGAAACAAAGAGAAAAGCAAAAGATGAGAAGCCAAGGGACTGGGTCAGC
Source organism: Durio zibethinus (assembly GCF_047325235.1). Lineage (NCBI taxonomy): Eukaryota > Viridiplantae > Streptophyta > Magnoliopsida > Malvales > Malvaceae > Durio > Durio zibethinus. Next base: position 6,774,908 of record NC_143170.1, on the reverse strand, counting down.
CTATTTCCTGAGATTCCTATTTATCTCTTAAAAAGCCCATATATTAGATAAGGATTTCAAAAATTTTGAGGCTTTGACTGTGTGGGGATATTTAATGGGCCATGTTTTGTTTCCATGACTTTACACTCTTTACATATCATCTACAAACACTAAGTATGTTATCTATTCTCTGAAATAGGGAATGCAGGAAGGAAAATTATTGTTTGATGAACTTTCCATGTTTTCCTGAAATTTGCGTGCTTTTTTCATACTATTTTTCTGATACTTTCTCTTTTGCATTGCTTACGACATGGTCTTTGGTGCAAATATTTCACATATTTTGGCATACATTTGTGGCTAACTTCCATGATGTGAGTAAAAATGACATTTGCAGGATAGATAAATGAAATTTTGTGCTGATTATGCATGTTATAAGGAATTATTTATCCCTTTTTGCAGGACTATGAGTATGCAAGCTACAATCCTGTTGCTTATGATCTTGCAAATCACTTCTGTGAGATGGCAGCAAATTATCATTCTGAGACTCCCCATATTTTGGACTACAGCATATACCCTGGTGAGTATCTGTTGTAATTTTTAAGCATCCCATGTTAATTGGCTTCAAAATCATTGAGCATATTTAGATCTAATCATACCTATTCTTTCTGCATTTGGACAACAGATATGGAGGAGCGCCGAAGATTCATCTGTGCATATCTGGCATCTTCAGGTTAGTTATCATTCTGTGTACTGTATGGAAGAGTATTTGGCTAGAACCTAGCATAAAAATAGTCTGACTACTCTAGTGAAGTATGTTATTTGTTTAAATGAAAGTCTCATTACTAGACTGAAGTATTTTTAAAGGCAACTAAATCATAAAGTGAAAGTGTCATCCCTAGGCTTTCTGTCTTTTGTCTGTAATTATGTGGGGTTTTTCCATGCATCTATCTATCAAACTTCATTCAATAAGGAAATTCAGTTTCCTTTTAGGCTTTTCAGTTGTCATCTTGGGGTTATTGGGAATATGGTCTTCTTTATTTAATGACTTTGGATAAAAGAAGAGCAATGGGGTTGAATTAATCCGGTTTAGTTTTCTTGTCAAACTTAACTTCAGGCTTGAATATATCTAACAAGCCTTTACCCATATGATGGTACATATGAGTCATGTCTTGAAAATTTCTATGTTGATCAGTTCTAACATACCTTTTTTCCTTGATTGCATGCAGGAAATGAACCCAGTGACGCCGAAGTGGAGCAGCTACTTATGGATGCAGAGAAATACACTCTTGCTAATCATCTGCTTTGGGGCTTATGGGGAATCATCTCGGTAGGTGTTTCCAACTTCCTTTCATTGCTTTCCATTAACTTTCCTGTGAGAGATTTTGTGGACTAATTCTCTGATTGGTGTGTACAGGGTCATGTAAACAAGATAGATTTTGATTACCTGGAGTATGCGAGGCAGAGGTTTCAGCAGTACTGGTTAAGAAAGCCCTTGCTCTTGGGTTCCTGACTCGTTAGGCATTGCCCATGTTGACAAATAACAATGTAGCCTTAAGTGCAGCTATAGATTTGCAAAGGTTATGTAGAATGAATCTGGCCTGTTGATGGTGCCTATAAATTGCATGAGAATTCTCTCTTTTAAGAATTGTTAATTTTGTTATTCAAATTCTTAAAGAGTTAAAAACTTCTCAAAAGTTTAGATGAAAGCTGTTTGGAATGTATGTTTGAAATCTGATTTTTTTTTTTTTTTTTGGGAATATTTACAACATTTTCTGTTGCCAGGAATGGGAAAGGAGTATAAACAGTCTGTTGAAGGCATCGAGGATTTCCTGGGAAATCATCTTTGCATCTTTTTGATGATTCCTTGAGCAAAATGCTGCTGAATTGGCCTATGTCTTGAGTGTAGAAACAAAAGTCTTACAGAATGAATTGAAGAATAAGATGCTTTCTCAGTAAAAGAGGATTTCTCTATGGCATTATTTGAAAATATAATTGCCTTCAAAGTGTCCATTCTAAAGCAAAGCGCATTAGCAGAAGCATTGTAACATAAAACTGCTTGACCATTCGAAAAATGGCATTAGATAAAAATAACTATAAGGAATGTTTATCTTTTTTCCCTACATTAAAGGAAAAACTAAAGCAAAGATTTGAACAGGAATTTGCTTTTGTTAGGAGGCTTTGAGTTTATGAAATTTTACTTGCGAGGTGTGAGTTAATTTAGGATCAATGTAGATGGGCATAGGGATTTAAACAGCAATATTGGTGAAATTAATTATGATAGAGGTAAAATTAAAATCAATGGTAAAGATATATATTTGGATGCAAATGTAGCAACAGCAGTGAGGTGAAATGTAGTGAAGAAGAAAAGGATCATTAAAGACATTAGATTAAATTTTGTAAATAAGAAAATTTTTAGTATATTTTCAAAATTTATGAGTTAATAATTAATTAAATTTTACTTTAATTATTTTTATATCAAATAAAATTAAAAAAAATTTATGCATATTATTTTATATTAAAAAATTAGAATTTCAAATATTAAAAATACAAAAATACTTCAAAATATTTAACATTTGGAATATAGTACTTGTTACCATTACAAATGATATTAATCTTAAAGATAAATATAAATCATATAACAAAATTGTTGAGGGTATTTGGTGGTTAAAAGAGTATAATGGTCTTTTTCCTTATTAGGAGCCCTCAGCAGATAGTCAGAGGTAATTCGGACATTTGTACCGACCTAATACATTTAGTGCCATGTTAGCTCAGCCTTGTCGTTATTGTCCGCCAAGGATCCTATACCTCTTAGTTATAAATACGAACATCTAGGCAACACTAAGGCAAGTTCCATCTACCTTTAATTCTTTATATTACTTTCATTTCAACTTCACTTATTTTGACTTATGTGTTGTAGTGCAAATGTAAGGAACATTTACTGTCTTTACCTCTAATTGCTTTTCTTTTCTGTTTTTCCAAGAACACCTTTACATTGGAGCTCGACATAAGCATTTGGCATGCTAGGTAGGGGACTTTCCCACTCACTAGTTGAGCACGAAATAATGCCACCTAGGAAGAAAACTTTAGAAAAAGGAAAAATAGTCATTCCGATTGGGACATAAACACACAACAACTAACATTCAGATCGATTTGCCCCACCACAAGTCGATCTGACCATGGAACAATTCTAAGCTTTGACCAGGCAAAAACACACAATAACTAACACTTAGACCAACATGCCCCACCACATGCTGATCCAACCATGGAATAATTCTAGGTTCTGATCGAGCAAATTCAAGCCTTTAAACAAATGCTATAGACCATAACCCCATTATAAGCTTCGAAAGTGCTTGACCTAGTTACCCTGGTCAACAGGATGCGAAAAGACAGTTAAGTTATGAAGAGATGGAAGCTTACTCGGCCTAAAAAAAAAAAGAGCATAATGCCCCAGCTTGCCATTACCTTAGCTATAACATGACACATGCCACAACCCAAAAATTCAAACAAACAAATCTTGAACACCAATAAAAAAAAAAGACCTGAAAGCTCAAATACAGACCATAAAGAAAGAGTTGAAAGCAAAAATAATGGTATTCGAGGATGAACTCAAATTCTTGGAAACCTCACCTTTTTATCGAAGAGATTGACAGAACCATGCCTCCTAAGAGGTTCAAAATACCGACCTTAGAAACTTATGATGGTACTTCTGACCTTTTCGATCATCTAAAACTTTATAGAACTAACATGATGATGTAGGGCACAGATGAAGCTTTGATGTGTAAGGGCCTTGCTATCACCCTTAAGGGTGTAGCTCGATCATGATATAACAATCTGGAATTGAGGTCAATCACAACATTTAAAGAACTCAGTCACTCATTCTTGTCCTAATTTGTAAGTAGTCGAACAACAAAAGAGACAACTTTAAGCTAAATGTCGATTCACCAAGGTCGCAATGAATCTTTAAAAAGTTATGTCGCTTGTTTTAATATGAAAGCTCTGTGGGTAAAAGACTTGGAGCAAAACGACCATTGCAGCTACCCTAATAAGTGGACTCAATAACAAAAAGTATCATCTAAAGTTGACCTTATTACTAGAGCCACCTAAGACTCTGGCCGACGTCTTACTCATAGTTAAAAAGTACATAAATGCCAAAGCTATAATGAGAAACAATCGAAGTGAAAGAGGCTCATCTTCCCTCATTAGTAACCGAGGTGAAAAAGGCTCATCCCCCTTCATTAATTGTAAAAAAAGTAAAGATTTCTATAATTCTCCCTTAAGAGGGAGACAACATAGGGTTAGAAGCTCTAATGAAGAAATAAATTGCATAGCACTGAATACCTCTTAAAAGAGGATTTTGATGCAAATTGCGAGAAACCCAAAGCTCAAATTACCAACGCCACTAAGGTAAATCACGAAAAGGGATTTGACTAAAAGATGTGCCTTCCATAAGGACATAGGCCATAATATTAAAAATTGTGTCAATCTAAAAAATGAGATTAAAGCTCTAACTAGAAAAGGTCAACTGAAAAGATTTATGAAATAGCGAAAACAAACCCAAGTCATATCAGATTCTAGACAAGATTGAAGAAAGCCCACCTAGGCAAAGAAGGTAAGCTAGAAAAAAACAAATGGACAAAAGTCTGAAAAGATTAGTCAAGGTAAGAAAAAGGTCGAACTGATAACAATAGGTCGATTGTTGGAGTAATTAATGTAATAACTGAAGGAAGCTAAACCTCGACCAAAAGAAAGTTCAGCCTAAGATGATTGTGGCTATAGGTACTTCGACAAAGAAAAAAAAATTAAAAAGATGAATCGATCTCATTCAGCTCAAAAGATTTAGAAATGATTCAATACCTACATGATGATGCTATAATAATCACAGTCATGGTATATAATTACATAGTCAAAGGGATCATGTTTGACAACAAGAGCTCTACCAACGTCATGTACTACGACACTATAAAAAAATGAAAATCAGTGAAGATCAATTACAATGATCACTACAACCTTAGTGGGATTTGGAAACTAACAAGTACCAATAAAAAGAACTATTAAATTATCGATCTCTCTAAGCACAAAACCTAAATCGGTCATCTTTGTCATAAAGTTCATGGTTATGAACGTCTTATCTACCTACAATATGATATTAGGTCGACCAAGCCAATCTATTATGAGGTTCATAGGCTCGACTCTCCATCTGAAAGTAAAATTTCTAACACCTCAAAGAGTTGAAGAGTTAAAGGGAGACCATTCTAATGCACGATAGTGTTATGTCATCATAATGAAAAAGAGGACTGGGAAAAAGACTAATAGTTCAATCGAGATTGAGAACACTAAAGAAAAGTAAGCAAAGAAATAAAAAAAAAGTAAGAAAGCAAGAGCAAGAACATATAACGTAAGACTGACCTAACAGAAGTGCGCTTTTAAGTTGCTCCAAGCTTTTAAGCTCAAATGAAAAGACATATTCTGTTTCATTTTTTGAAAATTTGAAGTAATTCCAAAGATAATCGAGCTCTCAAGCCAATACAAACAATTACATGTCATTTGAATTGAGCTAATACACCGGCCAAAATATAGTTTGAAATGAAAAATATATACCAATTCAATCATAATTTCAACAACTTACCAATAACATACTAATCATTACGTCGGGATTTGTCTTCACAAAAAATGATCCCAACTTAACCAAATAAAAAGAGATAATTGATCAAAAACCTAAGTCAGATGAAAATCGAGCTAAACTGGCAGATGATCTTATAACTATACAATTATGGGATAATATTCCTGAAAAATATATATAGATCAAAATGAAACTCCAGCATAAAGATCAATTAATTCAACTTCTGAAAAATAACATTGACCTCCTCACTTAGACACTGTCCAATATGCTTAGAATTGATACCTAGATAATGGTTCATAGGCTGCACACTAACCCCAATGTAAAATTAGTTTTACAAACAAAGAGAACCTTTACCTTGAAAAAATAAAAGGCTATCAAGGATGAGGTTGACAAATTATTACAAGCAAGCTACATCAGGGAGGTTTATTACCCTGATGGATAGCTAATGTGGCCATGATTAAAAAACACAATGAAAAATGAAAGATGTGTATTGACTTTACCTATCGAACAAAGCATACCCAAAAGATAGTTTTTTTCTCCCTAGCATAGATCGACTAGTGGATGATAGCACCAAACATGGCATTTTTAGCTTTATGGATGCCTACTCTAGTTATAACTAAATCAAAATACTGAAAGACGATAAGAAAAAATAACTTTTATTACCAAGAATGACTTTTACTATTACAAGGTGATGCCATTCGGATTAAAAAAATACAGGGATGACCTATCAAAGTTGGTTAACAAGGTCTTTAAACATTAGATTAGCTGTAACATATGTGGATGACATGATAGTTAAAAGTAAAAGTTTGGATGAGCATTTAGAAGATCTTAAAGGTACTTTTAACATCTTAAAAAAGTATAATATGAGGCTTAACCAGAGCAAATATGCTTTTGAAGTTACGTATGAAAAGTTCTTTAGTTACATGATTAATAAGAAGGGGATAGAGGTGAACCCAAAAAAGGTTTAGGCAATCCTAAACATCAAAGCACCTACCTCAATAAAAAATGTACAAAAACTAATTAAAAGAATAGTCACCCTAAACATGTTTATGTTTAGGTCAACAAAACGATGTCTATTATTCTTTAAAATTTTTATAAACATTTCTAACTTTAGGTGGACCCTTTAATGCCAAAAAGCCTTTGAAAAACTCAAAAAGTTCTTATATTCTCTACCTATCTTGTCCAAGCCTAGGTCTAACAAAATCTTATACTTATATATGGCCACTATAGATCAGGCCATCAGCTCTATCTTGGTTCGAGAAGAATAAGAGAAGCAAAAATCGATTTATTTTATGTGTAAGGTGTTGACAGGGCCAGAAACATACTATATTGGTATAGAAAAATTAGCTTACGTGATTATCACTTCGGCTAGAAAGCTTAAGTCGTATTTTCAAGCTTATGCAATTTATGTACTGATAGATCAACTACTGAGATAGGTCTTATAGAAGCTAGAATTATCTGAAAGATTAATCAAATGGGAGCTCATCAAATTTGACCCACATATACTACTTAGGTTGACCTTGAAATCTTAAGTGATAGCATGTTTCGTTATAGAGTTTACCTCGGCCTATCCTAAAAGATAACCTGAGAAAGAAAAAAAACTCCAAACAAAGAGAGGTGGAAGCTTTTTGTCGATAGATCGACCACGAACCATAATGAAAGAGCTGACCTTATTTTGATCAACTCAGAAGGATTACAATATTAATATGCCTTAAAATTTAGATTCAGGGTATCTAATAATAAGGTGAAAAATAAGGCATTAATAGCTAGTTTAATATTGACAGTTAAACTAAATGTTCAATGTATAACCATGTATAATGATTTTCAATTAGTGGTCGGTCAGATAAACAAAAAGTTTAAAGCTCAAAAAGAAAGGATTCAAAAATATCTAGATAAAGCATTAGCCTTGATAGTCAGTTTTAAGAAGGTCAAGGTAAAAAAGATATCGAGTTTCAAAAACTTGTTAGTAGATTTCTTATCTAAGTTGGCTTCAAGAATAACTACAGAAAGTTTAGATTAAGTCATGGTGAAAGAATTCATATAAAAAAGCATCAAGAAAAAGCTCATAGGACAAATCAGAAAAAAAAACTTGAATGACCTCGATCAAAACATACCTGACCATGAAAATATTGCCTGAATATAGGTTCTGAGCTAAAGCATTGATGAAGAAAGTTTTTCGATACACGATGATCAATGAAAAATTATTCAAAAAATATTTTAGCTTGCCTTTATCTAAGATATGTTGATGAAGAAAAAATAGACTACAACTTGCGAGAAATCCATGAAAAAATATATGAAAACCATCTCAGACCCTAACTATTAGCCTATAAAGTGCTTAGGTAGGGCTACTATTGGCTTACCATCAAAAGGGATATGACTAAACCGATTAAAAGATATGATAAATATTAGAGGTTCAATCACATGTAACATCTCCCCTCGATCAAGCTCATTCCTATCATTAGCCCGTAGCCCTTCATGCAGAAAGAAATAGATGTCCTTGGACCATTCAACACAGCCATGAATTAGAGGAAATTTATCTTAGTAACAGTAGACTACTTTATGAAATAGCTCAAAGCTAAGGCTTTGGTCACTACGATAGAAGCCTAAGTAGAGAAATTTGTGTGAAAGAACATAGTTTATAGATTCAACCTACCTTGGCCTGTAATAACTGATAATGGTAAACAATTTGAAAACTTGAGGTTCAAGGAATGGTGTTTAAACTTTCACATCGACCTGAGATTCATATTAGTCGCCTATCTTCAGTTCAATGGACAAGCCAAAGCCATGAACAATACAATGTTAGAAGCTTTAAATAAGATATTAGATAAAACAAAGAGAAAGTGAACTAATAAACTACCAGTGGTATTATGGGCCCTAAAGATGATCATTAAGATACCAATGGTGAAACCCAGTTTCATCTGACATTTGAAATAAAGGTCGTGGTACCTGTCGAGATCAGCTTTCGAGCTTAAGAGTCAAATTAGGCTTAGAAAAAAAAATGAGAAAGCTCTAAAGGTTGACTAAACTTTATTGAAGAACAAAGAGATATATCCCTAACATTGATAGTAGCTTATCAACAAAGGGTGTCCAATTATTATAACAAAAGGGTCCAATATAAGAACATCAAGAAAGGTTACCTAGTGCTTAGAAAAATTGAAGCTTCAAGAGTGAATGACCGAGGTGTTAAATTAGTCTTGACCTAAAAAGGATCATATGTAGCCAATGAGGTCATCCGTTATTCGACTTACAAGCTATAGGATATGAATGGTAACATTACCCAAGGATGTGAAACGTGAATAAGTTAAAAGTTTATTACTAATAGCTCAGACTAAACTGAACTCGCACTTGTAACCCAAAAATTAATGATGTCAAAACAAATTATGTTCATCCGATGGTGCTTATGTTAACTTTAGGATCACACCCTAATTGACTTAACAAAATTCGAGGTGGGACTTAGATGGATTTTTAAGTTAATTTAATTTGAGATATTCTTGGGTAATTAGGTAAATCTCCAGTTCACTTAACTAAGCTTGGCCAAATCAATTTTAATCAAATCAAATTCTAGCTAATTTTTTTTTAATGATTCAAGGTAAATCCACAGAACTTGTGTTACGATGATTGAATGAGCTTAAACTTGTTTGATTAAAAGAAAAAATAAAACCAATTTGAATTGAAACTTGAACAAAATATATTTGATTTTTTATTGAATTATATGATCAGTACAAAATATTGTTAGCAAATAATTTATATTTGAGGTCTTAATAAAAAATGACCTTGTAGATTAGTATTTCTAAACAAAAATTTACAAAAAGTTAAAAAAAAAAGTTAAAAAGAAAAAAAAGCTATATGTCAGCAATATCAACAGTAGCAATAGCAGCAATAGTACCATCATAAGCAGGAGCAGTAGCAATAACCTCAACCTAAGCCTCCTCAACTTCAACCCCCAAAGCAGCTTCAAGCTTGGCATTTAATGCCCCATCTTCATCTTCATCCTCTTTTTCGGGCTAATTCAAAAGAGGCATTGATTTGATATTATTGATATCAATATTAGAGAGATCGAGGTTGAGGTCGACAAATTTGAATTGCACTTCGTCTTTGGCTAACTCGAAGGCACCAAGCACATTGTCCTTAGAAAACTCCATTTAGAGCTAGAGGAATTTGTTGAAGGCCTTAAAGTCTTCAATAGCTTTTTTTTTTAGTTCTTCTTTCTCTTTTTCTCTAGCCTCTAACTCTGACCTCAGCCTTGCTATCTCAGCTTGAGTATCATTAAGCTTCAGCTCAGCCTACTCTCTCATAGAATCAGCCAAAGCTTTCTCAATTAGGATGGCTTCCAGTTTGGTTATTAGCTAGTCATTTCTCTTCCTTAGCTCGGCTTCTTTTTTTTAGGACACATTGAAGTTGAACTTGATGTTGCCTAAAGCATCTAAGCTCATTTTATGCTCTTTACTCAAAATAGTCATGTCTTTTTTAGCCTTAAGCAAGTAAGCCATAACGAGGTAGACTTGATGTAAGGCTTGACTGGTATTGTTAAGGGGTTGAGATGAAAGTTTTTGTTAAACTGCATAAGATGAGCTCTGACTTAAGTAAAAATAAAAATGAGGAACACTTAAAAGGTTGAATTGGAGTTCAACAATGCTCACTAAGTAAAGAGACTACGACTTTGTAAAATTTTCTTATAATGTCGAAGTTCTCCATGGGATTGTTAGTGAGAGTAGACTCTAGGCTTGTGTAAATTTTCTTTGAGTTGAGCTTTAATATCCTTCTTTCGGGATTCTCCAGGGTAGAAGAGGAGACTTCAATCCTCAATTTTTTGGTAAGAAGAGTGTCATCAAAGAAAGCTCCCAATGAGCTATTAACTTCATCTTTCTACCGATAGGGGAATGCTGCGTTGAAGAGCTCGACGATTTACCCACTACAGGGTTAATGATTTTATTTCTTCCACAAAAAAGGGGTTTTAAGCAAAATCTTCTTACCTTGGGCTTTATTCATGCTTGAATAAGGAAAAGTTAGAATCCTTGTTGGTAAGACATATTTGCAAAATCGAACTACTAGTTAGATAAAAACTAGGTCAAAATAAAATCTTACAAGGTTACCTAATACCTACCTTAGTATTTTGTCTCATTTATTACTTTAGAGGAAGTCAGCTCGTTGGCATCAATGACGAACACCCTCTATAGGTATACTATATTATTTTTTTCTAATTTAATAAATCCAGGATGGAGAGAGCTATTGACGCATCCATAAAAATATCAGGCTCAATTATTATCTCTCATGCCTCAACCTCGATCGTAATCTTGACCTCGATCTCACTATCTTTATTTATTTTTTGCTTTTGAAGGAAAAAGAAGAACAACTTTTAATTTTGATGGAGCTCAAGTAATCAACTAGTAATTTTTTATTGGTCAAGTTGTTATGTAATACCATCTCTTATCGTTGGGGTGCCTTTTAATGGAAAAAATTTTTCTAAATAGAAAAAGATTAAGAAAAATATCTAAATGTTGACAAAGAATGATAAAACCTATTATGTGCCATATAAAGTTAGGAGTGAGTTAAGCAATAGTTAAATTATAAGAATTAAAAATTGAAACAAATAAAGAATGAAGTGAAAACCTCAAATCAACCACTAATGAATCTTAATATACATAGAGCCAATGTGGCTTCAGTTTATTGGTGACTTGATCTGAGGAGCTCAACATTAATATGCTATACCCTTTTCTGAAAAAATGGAAGGTCGTCACCAAAACACGAATATGATGAGCTGAACACATGTTAAGATAGTTTTTAGGTTTAGCCCTACCTTTTAGTTCCCTTATCACATCCTTAAGAATCATACCGAGGTAACAAAAAGTATATACGAGAACCTCAACCAACTTATCATGCCTTGCAAGATTCTTCTTATTGTCATCACTTTTTCTAACTAAGGTATTCCATTCTTTTTTTTTTTCTCAAAACCCTCATTATCGTTAGAATCGTCATCACAAAAAAACTTTCATTCCCGAGTCGAAATGGGTTCTGAGATAGAATCGTGACTGAAAGCATTATCACCTTGGAAGAAAAAATGAGAGGTAAAGACCTATCGAGAGAAGAAGTAATCTCAACGAGAGTTAACTATGAGGGAATGGAAGTGATAACAGAAGCATTTATTGATGGAAGAATAAAAGTAGAAGAAAACTTATGAGACTGGACCTCGGAAAAAGAAATAACCGAAAATGAAGAAAGGTCGATCATAAAAGATAAACCAACTCAAGAGACAGGGAAAGAAGGTGGATTCTCTAGTTCAAAATCTATCTGAGCACATAGGTCCCCTTGTTTAGGACCCATTCTTCTTTTGTTTGAGCATCGTCATCATTTCATTGCTACCCTTCTTTAGACATCGAGTTAAACTAGTAGGCTATCCTCTAACAATCATGAACTCATATTACTGGCAAAATTAGGTCATCATCGTCATCTTGCCTGAGCTGAACCCTCATAGGTTCTATTTTAAAACTCCCGACTTCTCCAAAGCTACAACTAAAAGATATAATGGAAAATACATACCAAAGAAAATAGAAAAAATGGATTAAAAAAAGAATGATTATAAGGCCATAAAGCTTTTGAGGATGAAAAATTTAAGTTGGATTGAAAGCAATAAAAGCAAAAAGATGAAAAACAAAAGCCCCAACAACCTTTTATATAATTGTGCCTTAGATCAAATGAACAGCCCATACTACGTTACATGTTAGAGTGTAGATAGAAAGACATTTTTTCATCTTTCCATTTTAGATTTTAGATTTTTTTTCGTTCCATCTACCTTTCTTCTCATTTAATGCCATCAAACAGTGCAGATAAGATGGCTCCTCAGGTCAGATCGGATGTGACCCTAAAACAAGTCGAGCAAATTCCCCAACCCAAACCAACTTGACAGACCAGTGCTTGGTTTGCCACTAGAGTTCAGAACGAATACTCGAATCCAAAGTCCTAAAAAAACTCAAGTCCTACATCGACTAGATCAACTCTTATCCTAATCTTGGATTATCCTAAATAATTGACACTTCGACAACCCTTAAGCTGGCTATGCACTCAGCCCAAAGGACACGCCCAAGATTGGTCTCCCACCAAGTTGGACTTTACCTTAAAGATAATTATCCCCCAATACAGGCCTTCATGATGACATCAGTTGTAAAAGATCAAATTTCACATCATCCTCTTTCGTCTACCTAGCTTGCATGAAATGTATCAACTACACACTCAGCAGTTTGATATTTAAACTGCTAGGTGAAGGGATAGAATACTATGGGCATTTGATGGTCAAAAGGGTTAGTAGTTTTTTTCTTTATTAGGAGCCCTCAATAGATAGCTAAGGGTAATTTGGACATTTATGCCGACCTGGCCCTAACACACTCAGTGCTATGTCAACTCGACCACGTCGTTATTGTTACCCAATGGTCCCCTACCTCATATTTATAAATGCGAATTTCTAGGCATCAGTAAGGCAAATTTCATCTACTCCTAATTCCCTATATTACTCTCCTTTTGACCTCTGACTTGTGCATTGAAGTACAAATGCAAAGAAGACTCTTTGCCTTTGCTTCTAATCGTTTTTCTCTTCAATTCTTCCAGGAACACCCCCACATTAGAGCTCGACACAAACAAAAATGAACAAAATTAAATTTAAAACAAAAAAAAAAAAATTATGTTAGAATGATTTAGAAAATAAAAAAAGAATAACAAGGGCATTATAGTTGAAAATTTGCAGTAGAAGGTTGTGATTTCCTACTGCACCTTACGAGGCCCAATGTACAACTAGAGGAATGGTGAGATTAATGACATCCCAACGGGATTTGGAGGCAAAAAAAAGGCTCTCAACTGCACCGCAATAAGGTTACCGTGATAATCAAACAAATACATTTTCAGGTTTTAGGTCCAAATTTAGTTCCATAGTTGCCATCTTTTTCTCCTCAACTTGTGCATTAGATTTGAGTTTAATACAATTTGATGAGTGCCATTCCTTATATTTTTCATTTTCACTTGCTAGAACTAATTGCATAGCTCGGTGAGCACTTAATCTTGGGCTTCAGTTTGGATATCAGGTTTCTTATGCTTTGTGTTGATATTGTTTACCTGAAATTCAGGACTGCAGATCACACTATATGGGTGGGTGTATTCCATGAGAAGCAGGACTTCATAGATGTTGTAGAGGTATGTTATCTAATTTTTAATGATCTATGACACATGAGTATCTGGTTTGTTCTTTGTTAGAAATGGCCACATTTAATTCTATTACAAGAGTGTAGAAGAATTCATGAAAATTATGTGCATCAATTTTTTTTTTCTGTTCATGATGGATATACTTGGGTATTGATATTTATGTTGCAGCTTTGAACTTCCAATATTGCAGGGAATATATATTTCAGGGAGCCATGAAAGGCAAGCTGACAGTTAATTGCTCCCTTCTTCCAGTGAGAATAACAAAATATCAGTTGCTATACAAGGATGTGTAGCTTTTTGCGTCCTGACAGGGTTATTTAGGGATCATTGGAACGAAGCAGTGAACCTTGTGGCACCCACTGTCTTTCGGAGACTATGACTGATCCCATTGATGACTTATTTTGAGAAATAATTCAAAATTAGGGAATGAATGAAGCAGTATGATTTGTCTAGAGAGGAAGGCATCTCTTAAAAAAAAATTGTCAGGTAGAACAGGAATATCGTTCAAGCAAAGAAGCAAATTCAGCATTATAAGGTGTAATGAAGAGCAGCTACCTTCCTGTCTCTTACTCTTTGATTTTCAGCTAAACTTGTCTAGGGAGGCAGTGGACTCTGTTCAAGAATTGACATTTATGTATATACATGATGAAATCTTAGTTTATGGTATAGTAATTATGCTCAGCTTCATCTTATAATGGGAAATTTTGTCAATATTTGAGCATCATGCACCTTGTCTTTTTATCCATTAGTTACTTCTATTTCTTTCTTTTCTTATCCTTGTCTCTCTTTCTCTACATTTTGTTTATAATTATTCTTATGTGTGCTATCATGTCAGTAGAAACCAGGGAGATAAAATGAACTTGAAAGCGAGTGGAATTAGATTACCATCCAGTGTAAGAGCAATGATAGTAATCCATGCCAAATCCAATACTGTCACAACTCTAATTTATCTTGCCTTAAACTTTTCCTTGTTTGTAGGGAAACTGTTGAAATATCACTATACACAACAATTTCTTTTATGTGCCAAAAGAAAAAGAAAAATGAAGAAGAAAAACCGAAACGACATCGTATTATTCTTACAAGTTGTGGCAGCGATTTCACGAGCCGAATATTTGGCAAAAATGTTCATCTTTTCTTTTTCTTTTATATCTAAAAAAAAGACCATAGAAAATCTTTTGAGTTTGGAACTTGAACGCTAAAAATGAGAGCTATTTGTGCAATCCCGCCATCATTGGACCTCTTTTCACTTTCAAGAGGACCCTTACCATAACCAGGTGCTTGCTTTTCCTTAACACTCCACCATTTCCTTTCACATGTTACTAGATAATAAACCGAAAGAAATTCTTTTTTTTGTTTTTATTTGTAATGTTAGACAAAAGGGTGTCAAGAAGTTAGATGCTTTTTCATAAACAAGCCAAAACCTGGGAGGAATAAATTGTTAAAAAAGAGAACCATGAAACAAATCTTATTTGGGTTTTTGATTTGCTGGAAGCAAATGAATAGGAAAAGAAAACTTTGCGTGCCTTTGTTGTTCAAACTTAGGAAGGCTTCTGGGTTTTTAATATTGTTTCAAAATCAGCTTTTTTTTTTTTATACTTATTTAGTTGGAAAATGAGTATTTGTTTTGTGTAAAAATGCTGAATTGTTGAGTTGACCTTTCATTCCTCTTGAATTCCTAATGGCACTCAAGGGTATGAATTTTGATAAGTGGATGTGAGTCACTAGAACAAGATGATTGGAAGTACGCATATATTACATTTTAAGAAATATTGCAGATGGTGTATTGAATGTTTATAAATTTTCACACTTTAAGAATTTGTATCTGTTAGTAAGTTGGTGCTGACAAGAAGAGACGGAGTAATTAAGGGTGAGGAGAGAGGAAAAACAATTTTAGACGCTTATTAGGTATCAGGTTTCAGTCTCAAATTAAGATTTGGACGTTGTGGTTTGTTTTCTTTATCAAATGTTCGATTTGATTTACTGTTTTGAGATCAAACCCCAAAGAGGTTTAGATGTTAGAGTTGGACATTTAGTCAAGCATGGGATCACAGAGCTAAGATTTCCTGTTCCAGTTAATGCAGAAACCTTAGAGCTGAGCAAGTGATTCAAAAAATCAGACCGCAGGATGGGTCTATAGATGAGATAATATGAAAAATGGAGAATTTGGGTGTTCTTTACTAGAAAAATGTAGCTTAAAATGGAATACAGGGTTCCTAAGATACAATGGCTGATTATTTAGTGAATTTGTGATGCCGCCAGAATGCATGACTAAATTGCATTTCATTTACTTGGCAAAGACAGTATGCTAAAGAGAGAATTTACTTTATTTTTCTTACAAGAATGGAATTCATTTTCCTGAGAAACTATTCTTTTGCAAAGCAAAGTTTGGTAACGAATTTTCTTTGGAGACTGTGTCAACATCTTTTCCGCTTCTCTTTCTCTATGGGACACAAATGCTGACTTTTGTATAATGATAGCTGATTCTGAGGTAGATGAATCTTTTATCTTAAGAATGGTTCCTTCAACCCTGGTAGCAACAGAAAAAGAAGAAGCCAAGGTTGTTTTAACCTTGTTCTTTAAGAAGCAGGGTCTAAACAATGCAGTTAGTGCAAGAATAATCAACAAATCAGACCTTTTTATTGACCACCTTGTGTCAAAGCTTTATTCTGTTCATAAATCTCGGTATCTTGTAGGTTCGATTGCTTTGTTACTGTCTATTTCTCCACATCAGCATTTTCAATTCTAATTGATTAAACTGCTGACAAATTTCTACTTGACATTGCAGGAAGAGAGCTCACAACTCTTGAGATCTGGGATGCTCTTATCCCTTACCTTGAATCTCTCCTTGAAGAGCGTGGAAGAATGCTGGCAGATGTGGTTGAAAAATTTCCCAACCCACCAGTTATAGATAAAACTGTAAAACAGGTATCTCCTCTAGATTCAGTCCTTGATTATAAGAAAAAGTTAAAAGCTGTCACTCGTGTTAGTGAGACAGTCCCAGCGGGGAAGCTCAATCCTCAAGTTGTCTACGTCATGGAGCTTGGCATGGATTTTGAGAAGATCAAGTTAATTACACACAGATTCCCATCTTTTGCCTACTACAGTCTAGAGGGGAAATCAAACCTGTCATTGAGTTCCTTATTGAACTTGGTGTACCAAAGTCTAACATTCCCATCATTCTCAGTAAAAGGTCACAACTGTGTGGAATAAGTCTCTCTGAAAATCTTATACCCACCATGACATTGTTAGAAAATTTGGGTGTGGACAAGAAACGTTGGGCAAAAGTTATATACCGGTTTGGCGGTTTCCTGCACTTCTCACTTATAGCAGGCAAATGGTTAAGACAATTGTAGATTTCCTCTATGAAATGGGCCTTCCATCAGAGAATGTTGGTAAGATTCTAACACGCTGTCCAAATATAATAAGTTATGGTATGGAGTACAAGCTACAGCCTACAGCTAAGTACTTTCAGTCATTGGGTGCTGATGTTGCTCTTCTTCTACTGCGATGTCCACAGACATTTGGTTTTAGCATTGAGGCAAATTTGAAGCCTGTAACTGAATTTTTTCTTGATAAAGGATACAATGTGGAGGAAGTTGGAACTATGATTTCAAGATATGGAGTATTATATACTTTTAGCTTGGTAGATAACTTGATACCAAAATGGGATTCTTTTTAACCATGGATTATGCAAAGTCAGAGCTGGTTAAATTCCCTCAATGTTTTGGCTACAGCTTAGATGAGAGAATTAAACCGAGATTTGCAATTGTAAAGGAGTCTGGTGTAAAATTACTGCTGAACCAGGTTTTATCATTGTTAAGCTGTGACTTTGAGAAGGCTTTAAAGAAGAAAATGAAGAAGCAGCTTACCGACCAAGTTTAACTGATTCATATAGAAAGTATTGATGATACCATGTGATGACATATTTTGGAGAATGAGGTTTTTGCAGATATTTTAAGAGTTCACTTTCTGAGGTCGTAGAAACATTATGGCCTGGTCAACAGACTTTAATAACTTCGTCCAACTTCAGATGCAACTCACTTTTTGCAAGAACTGTAATGTGAATTTGCAGCTACATTTGCAGAGCATGGGAACGACCTTAGGAGTTGAAATGTTGTGGAATATACAAAGAAAGCATTTAATATTGAGATCCTATGCAGTCTTTTACCTTATTTATTAACCCATCTTGTTTTAAATTGCCTTTACGGTGCACTTCCTTTTCTTTCTCTCTTCCCTTCTGTAGGATGTAATTTCCCTGTCCCAGTTTCATTACATATTCTCAGTGCATTTCAATTCTCTTGGATGTAGTCCATTGCTGAACTCTGATGTAAAGAAATTTTGAAGCTTGGAGGCAATGTTACAAGGAGCCCATATTTACTTTCCATGTGGTATGGTATTCAAAATGCTTGCTCTTGTTCCTTGTCAATCCTTTATCTGTTGCATATGTTCTTTGCTGTTCAAAAGTTTTTATTCCAATGTAATGATGCCATGAGACATGAGAAAAACATCTTGATTATCTTTCTTTTAGAATATAATATTTTTGGTTCCTTTCATCTTTCATACTTCCACCTCTTCAGGGCCTAACCTGGATATTTAGTTTCATGTATAAGTAACTATACATTATTGGGTGACCATTCCTCCATATTCCAGATGCTACATTTGCTTCATTTAGAATTATTGCATGTTCTCTCCCTGTCCATATTATTTTGGGTCAAAGTTCCTAAAAAGTTTGAAGCTTATAGTCTCAAAGTAAGACAATGATAATATTATCCATCCCGGCTTGAACTTTATTTGTTGAACTATATAATCTACTTTTATGTGCACGTTGTCCATTCATTCATGGACATGAAAATGCAGTCCCAGTCCTGTCACATGGATAAGAATGAACAACGTGTATAGCTTTCAACTTACATAGTTACGATCTCATTGGATGGGAAATTTATGTGTCGATTCTAATTGTGACTGGTTGTGTGGTGGTTAAAGTTGAGGAGATTTCTGGTTATTTTTGGTGATTGATGAAAAACGATGGAGCAGTTACATATTGCTTGGGTTGTTTACGCTTGTCAATTGACAGATGTTTTATCTTTTCCAAAATCAGCATGAAAAGAAAAAAGACTTTACTATCGGTGACTACACACAAACCTTATCCAATCTCCTATGTCCAAGATTTTTTACTGTTTCTGTCTCAATCCTTTGGCAAAACAAAAACTAAGGGAGTTTCTATTTGACCTTAATTTTTTTTATACATTCAGTATTTTTATTTTAAAAATATCTCAAATAATATTATTTAATTAATTTTGATAAATTATCCTTTAATCCCATTTTTTTTGTTTACAGTACATCCTAAATATATATCCGAAAAATTTAAAGATTTTTCAAAATATATACTTGAAAATATGCATAAAATTAAAAAATTTTGAATTTTAATATGAACTCAAATATAACTTTCGTACAATCTGATTCTAATAAAATTTTACTGGTTCTATTTATCGATTTTTAATTTTTTTTATTTTTATATATTATTTTAATATAATTTTTAATATATTTAAATAGATTTATATATAAAATAATTATTTTTATTTTATAAAAATTTTAAAATATATATAATTCAATTCAATTTGATTTTTTTTTAATTTTTACTTTTCATTTGAAATTTCATCCAAACCTAATATAAATATATATAACATCTAAACTTAATCTTAATCGAATAAAAAAATTGACCTGAATCAAACCTAATAATATAGTTTCGAATTAATTTTTTATTTTGTTGAATTTTTTCTTATCCCTATAAGTACCATTCAAAAATGTGTATCCGGCTGGTTATGCATTTTAAAAACTTTTTTAATTTTTTGAAAATGTAAATCCAAACACTTGTAAATCTCAATTACCAATTCTCAAACCATAAATTCTAAAGTTTTTATATTTGCATATTCAAAAACTTTCAAAATCTTCTAAATTTGAATATTGGAAAGGTTTTAGAAAATTTTCAGTATACAAATCCGAAAGTCACATAAATCTAAATTATAAACCATTTTTATTTGTCACGAGTTTATGAAAAAATATAGATTATAAATTATAAATCTATTTAATCATTTAAACATCATAAATAAGTTATCTTTATTTTAAAATGGATAAGTTGGAATTGCTGATTTCATTCCAAAATTGATAATTTTAAGTTTCGTTTTAAGTGAAAATAGAAGAAGAGAAAGAAAACATTAAAGAAATAAATTGGCTATATACACGCCTTAATTGATTCTTTTTATAAATTTTATATGAAAGATTAATTAAACAAACGCCTTAATCTTTTATAAATTTGCAAAAAATCAATTAAGGTATTTGATTATATAAAAAGATCAATTGGCTTATTGGGTAAAATCCGGTTATGTGAAGAAACCTATTCCAAAAATTGTATTGGAAGGGATGTGGCCAAAGTTCTACGAAGAGGAAGGAAAATATGCCTTATTTCTTTTGGTACTTTATGGGGGAAAAATGGATGAGATATCAGAGACTGCAACTCTGTTCCCACATAGAGCTGGCAACATGTACAAAATCATATACACTCTTGGCCGAGCAAAAGAGGAAAATTCGGAATTTGAAAAGTACCTAAATTGGATCAGGAAATTTTATCATCACCTGACGGCTTATGTTTCTCAATCTCCACGAGAAGCATATGTCAACTACAGGGATTTAGGCAACACAAGTTATGAACAGGCTAGCATTTGGGGTTTTAAATATTTTAATAATTAACTTTAATAGACTAGTGCATGTGAAGACATTGGTTGATCCTCAGAATTTCTTCAAGCATGAACAAGGCATCATTCCTCTTTCATCTTGGTAGAAGAAGAAAGTTTGCTATATGTCGCATCCTAAAAAATAAAAGCAGTTAATGTTTATTTCATTTTCGTTAGCACAACATTCTCAGAATATATAAATGTTCTTTGGTTGTTAAACATTATGTTGAAATAAGCTAAGTGATTAAAGTTATTGACTCCACCAAATACAAATAGCAGACGTCAGCAATTTTAAACACATGATTTGTTTTTATTTATGAATTCAAAGGAAAGTGATGCAAGAATTAAATCCTATATATTCCATGATAAATAATGATAATGATTAATAGATATATGTCTATAGCATCATTGTATACGTACATTGACGTTGCTTAAATAAAGGGGTTTATGGATAATATTCAAATATGCGTTAAAATTAAAAAAAAAAAAAGTTTTGATATTTTATTACACGAAATTAAAATTATAAAATTATATTTTATTTTAATTATATTTATTAAATTTTAAAAATAAAATAATGACATCTAATTATCATAATTATTAAAATAATATACTTTTAAATATTTATCATTCAATTCATCTAAATTTAAAATTTTAATTAGTATATCATTTTTCTCTCATTCATCATAGTTATTATTATTTTTTTAACAATAATCAATGACATTTTGGAAATATAGAGGATGGGAATTTTCTGTAGCCTAGTATCTTCTATGATTGGGTTAAAACAACAAATATATATATATATATATATATATATATAAGAAAGATCAATTACACAACTATGGATATATTTAAAATCTCATGACGTGTTTTAGAATAAAAAAAGCACAATTGTCAAAATAAAAAATAAATAAATTTTGTCCACTAGAAAATTAATTGCCATTTTGAAACCTTCTCTTGATTGAATATTAGTTTAGCATTGTTATTGTAAATACGAAAAATTTTAATTAAAAAAATGCGTTAAAAAAATGTAGCTAAAATTTTTAAATATTAAGTATTATTATAAAAAAATTATGAGTAATTAAAATAATTAAAAATATATACAATAATAAAATATTAAAAATATATAATAATATAATAATTTTTTATCCCAAAATATTTTTCATTACAAAAGTATGGTAGCTTTTTTATTTAGATTACAAAATCAAAATTTTAAATTAAAAAATAAATGTTTGTTATTTAACATTAAAATTGAATTAAAAACGAATTTTAAACATAAAATTTATTTTCAACAATAATATTAAAATTAAACCTTAATATCAAATTGGTTGGCACCTCTCATGCGACAAACCAGGTAGCTGGCCGTTGCATTCCCGAGACGGGTTTTGGAATTGTATGGATCCTATATATTTTTCATCATCATCTGTGATTTAAGCCCTAGATTAGATAAAGTATTGTTGTTGATTTAAACGCGTTAATCTACGAAACTCTGTAACTCTTGGAAGAGATTCAGCTGAATCGCCATGAAGGACGTCATCTTCCGAAATCTACGGTCCCAAATTTATAGCCAAAAAAAAAGGGAATACTTAGATAAAATTTTCAAATTAAAATTTATGAAATTTTTATTAAAAATGATTAAATAAAAATTCAAATCAACAAATTAAAAGATATTATTTGATAAAATTATGTAAATTTTGAAAATTTTTCATTAAATTTTGATATATTTTATAGATAATTAGTTTTATTAAAAATTTTGATAAATTTTTTATTTTTGAATAAGAGATTATAAAAATCTTGATAAATTTATCATTATTCTCTCACCTTTTTTTTTTTGGATAAACTGAATTTTAATTCATCCAAAAACAGCAAAAATCTGCTACAATATAACTGTTCTACAACTTAACAAACAAAAAAAAAACAATTCATTAATAGATTATTCTAGAAATTCTACATTCAGATTCCAATCTTCACTAAGTTTATTGTTTACCACATCTCCTGTAATATGTTTCAATCCATGCAGCCTGTATCTTATAGTTTCCTTGACTTTATCCACCATTTGTGCAGTTGTCATCTCCCTTTGCTTGAATATCCTCTGATTCCTTTCCCCTCATATGAAATATATACATGCATTCCAGGCAATTCTTAATAGAATTGAGATCAAAGCTTTCCCTTTTAATCTGTTTTCTACCCAGCTCAGTTCTGTATCCCAACTCCCACTCTTCTGTCAATGTCGCATAGCTGAATGAAATTTTGCCAAACTTCTTTTCAATAGACACACTCGAAGTAAACATGATCTCCTGTTTCATCTTTATTGTGGCATAAGTTGCATCTACTATCAATTCTCATTCCCCATGACCGCAACCTATCATTCACTGGAAGCCTATTTAAAATCACAATCCATGTTATTAGTAAATGTTTTGGGATGTGATACTTGAACCATATTAGTTTCTGCCATTCCACTTTCTGTTGTTGTGGTCTGATCTTTTCCCATACCATGACAGTGTCATAATGTCTTTTTGGAAATGGCCATACCTCCACTCCGTTTTCATTTTTGATGAAATTTTGCGCGATCTGCCTTATTTGAAGCAATTTCCTCCAATTCCAACTACTAGTTTGCTTGACAGCTACTTGCCATATGGTCTTTCCCTTCAATTCATAAGCTTCAATCCAAGCGATCCATAAAGAACCAGCTTTTGCAATTATCGACCAGATCTTTTGCAAGACACAAGCTAGATTCCAGGTCAAGATATCTTTAACTCCAAGCCCTCCCTCAGACTTAGGATAGCATATTGCCTTCCAACTTACTCTAGCTCCTTTTGCTGATACTTCTTTTCCTTTCCAAAAGAAACCAGAACATAACTTGTTTATCCTCTTCAGCACATGTTTTGGGAGGATGAAATGCCTACACCAATAGCTCTGCATGCTAAAAGGCACTGACTGTACTAGTTGTAACCTGCCAGCATATGATAGGTGTCTTGTCGCCCAGCTGTTAATCCTTGCTGTTATCTTGTCAACTAAGGGTGCGCAGTCTTTCTCTGTGAGCCTTCTAGACACCAATGGGACCCCAAGGTACGTGACTAGTAACGTACCAATCTTAAACCGAGAAGCTTGGTAGATTCTGGCAAGTTCTTCCCTGCTAACCCCTGCCTGATAGAGCTCACTTTTCTCACAGTTCAATTGTAGGCCAGACATAGGATAAAATGCTTTTAATTCTTTTGCATTGAGGATGATAATCAAAGACACCATCTATGGTAGCAGCATCCAATAGTCTGGACAAAACATTAATAGCTAGATCAAACAAGTCCGGGGAAAGTGGATCTCCCTGTCGCACTCCCCTTGCTCCTTTAAAATAGCCTACAAGTCCACCATTAATTGATAAGGAGAGGAAAGAAGTAGTAATGCAACTTCTTATCCATCCTATAAACTGATTCGGTAACTTCATGGCATACAAGACTAAGAGTATGAAGCTCCAGTCCACTGAATCAAAAGCCTTCTGAAGATCAATCTTGATTGCACATCTTGGAGATAAAGTGGATATGCCGTATCCTCGAACCATTTCTTGAGCTAGCAATACATCATCTATGATGCTTCTACCTTCTATAATGCACTTTGATTACAACTTATCATCCCAGGCAGAGTTTCCTTTAATCGGTTAGCTAGAATCCTAGCGATACATTTGTAGATTGTGGTGCAGCAAGAAATCGGTCTGTAATCCCTTATACTATTAGGATTGGTGCATTTAGGAACCAATGCTACTATTGTAGAGTTGAAAGCAGGTAGCATATTCCCAGATTGAAAAAAAAATGCTCTATAGCCTTAGTAACATCATCTTCGATAATGCTCCAAGTTTGTTTGAAGAAATGAGCATTAAAACCATCAGGTCCTAGGGATTTCTCACCATTCAATGAGAACATTGTCTTCTGAATTTCCTCTTTAGTTACTGGTTGTATGAGAAAATCTTGAGCTTTTGCAGATAAGGTCCCTTGGACTCTGCCAAAAACTCGTGTGCATCTTGTAACATTTTGATCCACCGTTCCAATTAACTTCTGAAAGAAAGAGTTGCTTCCTGTGAAATTTGGTCAAACGTATCCAATCTCTTCCCTTCTGAATCCATTAAGACTCGTATGGTATTCTTTTTATGCTTTGCTGCTACCAAATTATGGAAAAATTTTATGTTTTGATCACCTTCTTGCGGCCATCTTATTCTTGATTTCTGCCTATAATAACTCTCTTCAGCTTTCATCAGGTCCTTGAGTTCTTCATACAGCCTTCTCTCAATCACAACCAGTTCTTTTGGTGGGTTTTGAGCTGGAATGGCTTCTTGCATAGTTCTAGCTCTTTCCTCTTTGTCTGCACTCGACTAGACAAATTTCCATAGTTTTGAATATTGAACTTCCTGAGCTCCAGTTTCAACCTATTTAATTTCTCATGCAATATTAGCATTGGGCTACCTTTAATAGGGTCCTCCCATGATCTTTCCACAATTAACTTGAACTCCGGATTCCCTGTCCAATAGTTAAAAAACTTGAAAGGCTTTGGAGGGGATTGAATTGTCATGCTGAGTTTGACAAGTGCAGCACAGTGATCAGATACGTCTGGAGCTAAGAACTCAACATGCGACTATAGGAGAGCTAAAAGCCAAGAGTCGTTTATCAATACTCTATCCAACTTCCTTGCTAAGTAACTTTCTAACTGATGGTTAGACCAAGTAAATTGAGGTCCAACATAAGCATGATCAAACAAGCCTAGTTGAGTTAAGCAATTCTGAAAATCCTTCATCTCTGAGTTTGCTGATTGATCTCTATTATAATCTGAGCTTTCAGAGGGATGGACTGTAATGTTAAAATCCCCAGCCAAAATCCAAGGGTCGTCTTGCAATATAACACTGATGTGAGTTAAGTTCAACCACAGATTCTTTCTTTGAACACCGTCGTTACTCCCATAAATGGCAGAAAAATAAACTTTCCTGATTTCATATTGTAACACACAAGTTATACTTTGCTCAGAAAACTCTAATGGGTCTACTTGCACATGATCTCACCATAATAACCATATCCTTCCGTTTGGAGGTGCTGCATAATTGTGAAGAATACACCAACCACGAAAATGCTTTTCCAGCACAGGCTGCATTTTATGATGCTTTATTCTAGTTTCTAATAAACACACAATATCTGCCCTTATTCTATTTATTCTATCTACTACACTTTTTTGTTTTCAAGGATCATTAAATCCTCTAGTATTCTTCATGTTGAAGAACAACTAGGCTTACCTTCAGAGGCAGTGGTTCCCGCCTTAGCCTTCTTCCCCTTATCAATTGGACCTTTCTATGGAAAAACACTTATTTATAGCTGGTTGTAATCTTGTAATCTGTATATTTATATTTGTATCTCTAGAATTAAGTATTTGTATCCCTAAAATTAGGATAGACAATCCCTTAATTATAGGATTAGTTTTTTAGGAAGATTTAGTTTCTTAATTTAATCCCTAGTTAGTTGTATATAAACCTAAGATTCTTGTATAATTCTCAATAAGCAATTTTTCAACATACATTCAGTTTTCACACTGATTTATTTCTTAGTTTTTCTACATGGTATCAGAGCTTTAGGCTCTTCTTGGGAAGCAAAATTTTCAGCCTTCATTGCTGACTTTTTTAGGCATTCATTGTCGAATTCTGTTTAGGCCTTCATTGCCAAACCTTTTCAAAAAAAGATATCACTACCACCCAATTTGAGAAAATGTTAACTGAAAAAATTACTAGAGTACTACAAATGTCTCAGAAACAAGGAGAGTTCGACAGGAAAGAGATTGAAAAGTTGAAAAACTTATTGAAAATCCTTGAAAAGCCTACTGTAGTATGCTCTTTGGGTAAGGTTTCTAGTTCAGGTAAAGCTTCCGATTCTCATGGATTAAATGTCTCGGCTAAGCCTATTACGAGTTCTTGGGTCATTGACTCAGGAGCCACAGACCATATGACACATTCCTTACAAAAGTTTAGTACATATAACCTGTGTCCTAGTAATAAGAAAATTATTGTTGCAGATGGTTCACTTATCACAGTGGTAGGATTAGGAGATGTTTAAATAATCTCTCGTTTGTTTTAAAAAATATTCTTCATGTTCCTAGATTGTCTATTAATCTGATATCTATACAAAAACTTACCAGAGATATGAATTACAAAGTAACTTTTTATCCCTTTTATTGTGAATTTCAGGACCAGAGCTCAGGAAAGATGATTGGACTTGCTAAGGAGAAGGATGGACTATACTATCTTGAGACATCAAATAACACAAATAGTATCAAGAATAGTTTACCTTTATCATTTTTTTCTGAAAAATCTTTCAATAAAGACAAAATCTGGCTTTATCATTTTCGTCTTGGATATCTTTCTTTTAGAACCTTGAGAAACATGTTTCCTTCTTTGTTCAAAGGATTAAATGTCGAAGATTTTCATTGTAATATTTGTGAACTTGCAAAGCATAGACGTGCATTTTCCAATTAGTAACAAAAGAAGTTCTACTCCCTTTTACTTGATTCGTAGTGACATTTAGGCTCCCTCTACAATTCTTAATATTTCTGGTGCGAGATGGTTTGTTTCATTCATAGATGATTGTACTAGGGTCTCTTGGGTTTTTTTACTTAAATCCAAATCAGATGTGAATAATGTGTTTGTAAGCTTTCAAAACATGATCCAAAATCAATTTGGAATGAGAATCAAGAGATTTAGGTCTGATAATACAAGAGACTACTTCAATCAGAGTCTATCTACTATTTTCAAAAAGAAGAGATTATCCATGAGTCATCTTGTGTTAATACTCCACAATAGAATGGAGTGACAGAGAAGAAAAATAGCCATTTACTAGCCACAACCCGAGCTTTTTTTTTTTCAAGCAAATGTACCTAAATTTTATTAGGGGAAAGCTGTTCTCACTGCCACACATATTATAAATAGGTTATCTTTAAGAGTTTTGAGATTTAAAACTCCTATGGAACTACTCTCACAATTTTATCCCAACCTCAATACCACAAACAATCTCACACATAGGATATTTGGTTGTACATTATTTGTTCATGTTCACGGTCATAACAGAGGAAAATTGGATCCAAGAGCGATTAAGTGTATTTTTGTGGGGTATTCTTCAACTCAAAAAGGATATAAGTGCTATCATCCTCTTACCAATAAATTTTATGTGTCTGCAGATGTCACTTTTGAAGAAAATAAACTAATTTTTACTCAACCTTATCTTCATGGGGAGACTTCATTCATGGAAGATAAGGATAAAGACTTCTTTTTGCTTGATTTGCTCCCTTTTTCAACATTTACACCCATTAATTCTTCTGAGTCGAAACCTGTTTCTACTGAGCCCAAGTCAAATACTGAATTTGAGTCTGAACCCATTTCAAATTCGAAAGATGTGACAAAAGATAATATTATTCTTGATTCTATGAAAGAATTACAGGTGTACTCAAGAAGAAAAGTTTCAAATCCTGAACCAGTGCCAGTCCAAGAACTTGATCTTAACTCTGGAAATGAGGTAACTATAATTTTTTACTCTGTTTCTCAAAATGAGCATGAATCTCCTAAAACTATAACTAGTGATTATGATCTGCCTATTACCATTAAGAAAGGAACCAAAAAATGTACCAAGCATCTACTATACCCAATCTCTAATTTTGTGTCATTTGAAAAATTCTCACCATCCCACAAAAATTTTCTTGTGAGCCTAAACACTATTTTTGTTTCAACTACATTATCCAGTGAGAAATGGAGGTAAGCCATGAAAATAGAAATTGAGGCCTTAAAGAAAAATCAGACATGAGAACTGATAGAGTTACCTAAAGAAAAAAATTCAATGGGGTGTAAATGGGTTTTCATTGTAAAATACAAGGCAGATGGTATTATTAAAAGGTATAAAGCCAGGTTAGTGGCTAAGGGCTACACTCAAACCTATGGAGTAGATTACCAGGAAACTTTTGCTCAAGTTGCCAAAATGAATACAGTTAGGATTTTGTTATCATTGGCTGCAAATTACAATTGACAGCTTCAACAATTTGATGTAAAGAATGCTTTTCTACATGGTGATTTGGAAGAAGAAATATATATGAAGGTTCCACCGGGATTTTAAGGTCATCTAGAAGCAAACAAGGTATGCAGGCTGAAAAAAGCTTTATATGACCTTAAACAGTCTCCTAGAGCTTGGTTTGAAAGATTTGCCAAAGTGATGCTAGCAATGCGATATAAACAGAGTCAAGGAGATCACACATTGTTTATCAAGCACTCTGATTCAGGGAGAGTCACAATTCTATTAGTGTATGTTGATGATATAATTGTAACTGGAGATGATGAAAAAGAAAGAGAATCTCTAAAACAGTGTTTGGCTAGAGAATTTGAGATAAAAGAGCTAGAGAGATTGAAATACTTCCTAAAAATTGAAGTAGCTCACTCACGACATGGTATTTTCATCTCACAACAGAAATATGTGATGGATCTTTTGAAGGAAACTGGGAAGCTTGCATGTAAACCTGTAAATACCCCTATAGATCCTAATCATAAAATTAGAGAACTAATGAAGATGCTGCTGTAAATAGAGAGATGTACCAAAGATTAGTTGGAAGACTCATTTATCTCTCACATACTAAACCTGATATAGAATATGCTGTGAGCGTGATAAGTCAATTTATGCATAGTTCTAAAGAAGTGCACCTACACGCTGTCTACCATATATTGTACTATTTGAAGGCCAATCTTGGGAGAGGTATCTTATTTAAAAAAAATTCGGGGTTAGTTCTAGAAGCATATACAGATGCTGATTATGCAGGTTCAATAACTGATAAAAGATCCACCTCAAGCTACTGCACTTTCTTAGGTGGTAATCTTGTGACTTGAAGGAGTAAAAAGCAGAATGTGGTGGCAAGATCAAGTGCTGAAGCAGAGTTTAGAGCAATGGCTCAAGGAATTTGTGAACTACTATGGTTAAAGATTATCCTAGAAGACTTGAAGATCAAGTGGGATGGACCAATGAGACTCTACTATGATAACAAGTTTGCAATAAGCATTGCACATAATCCTGTGCAATATGATAGAACAAAACACATTGAAGTAGACAGACATTTCATAAAAGAGAAACTAGACGGTGGGTTGATTTGTACACCTTATGTATCAACCAAGGGTCAACTTGCAGATGTGTTGACTAAAGTCTCAGTAGTGTAACATTTCAAGAAATTATTTTTAAGCTGAGAATGAAAAACACATATTCACCGGCTTGAGGGAGAGTGTGAGAAAACACTTATTTACAGCTGGTTGTAATCTTGTAATCTGTATATTTATATTTGTATCTCTAGAATTAAGTAATTGTATCCCTAAAATTAGGATAAACAATCCTTCAATTATAGGATTAGTTTTTTAAGAAAATTTAGTTTTCTAGTTTAACCCCTAGTTAGTTGTATATAAACCTAAGATTCTTGTATAATTCTTAATAAACAATTTTTCAACATACATTCAATTTTCACACCGATTTATTTCTTAGTTTTTCCGCACGTTCTTCTTGCTTTTAAGGGCCTTCATTAAATCAGCGACACCTGCAGCTGCTGCTCTCTGTTTCTTTGGTGAGTATGGAATTATCTATTCAGCCTCATTTTTTGATCTCTGATGTACATTACCTTCATCCACTACCAATTCTGATTCCTACACAGCTTCTAGGATCGAGAATCTATTAACAGAACCTGATCTAACAGTTGAGAGTGCAATCGGAATCATAGTCTCCTTTATGGCTCTATCTGGTTGTATCTCAACCACTTCAGTCAACTTTGCCTCCTGCATAGCCGTATTACCCTTATCCTTAGTTACCCAGACCATTGCTTCTATCTTTACTTTCTTTGTACAAGTTTTATCATTCTGCCCAAATACACAACAGTGCTTGCATTTCTGTGGCATCCATGGGATTTCAACTGAAACAGACATAATTGATCCATCCCTCCTTTCCACTTCAATGAACTTTGGCACTTCCGTACTTGCCTTCATCTCAATACAAATCTTTGCATATGCCAGTCTCTGCTTATTTGCAGTGATCGAATCCATATATAATGGTTTACCTAGGGCACTCGCTATATAGCTAAGTCCCTTTTTCGTATAGAGCTCAAGTGGTATATTGCCCAATTGCACCCATACTGGCAGCATTTCCATGTTAAACTCTAATGATCGCATTCCTGGCTCCCATTTTCGAACAATCAGTGGTTTGTTCTGGATATGCCATGGCCCATGTTCTATCACCCAATCCCTAACTTCCTCGTTTGGGAATTAAATGACAAACAGATTCGTTCCAGCAGGCTTGATCTCAATTAAACCACTTTTCCCCCATAAAACATTAACCATCTTTTGAAACAAACTGAAATTTGGCATCCTTCCAATAAACTGAGCTACCAGCGAGCTTCGCCATTGATGGATACCTTCCTCGAAGACATCATCAGGAGGTTTTACAGTTATTCTGCCATCTGTCTGTTGAGGGGGAAAGTACTCCAACGCTTGATCCACTGGGGCTGCAAATAGATTCCTCCAATCCATTTGCGATCTCCTTTCACTACCTTACAGATCGACAATCTTCTCTGCATTCAGCCCAACAACCACGCAATCCTCATTGTTAATCTTAGTATTACATTGATCCTTACCAGAATTCTCAAAAGAAGAGGATTGTGAAGCAAGAGATGGTTTCTTGGACATCGCCGATCGCTACTCTCTCAATACCCCAAATTAAGTTCAATGAAAAACCAAATCACCAAATTTATTCCCGAACCAAAGAAATCACTACTGGAATGGAAGAAATTAAATGACACTAGCTCGTAATGATGAAATTTTGCACCAGAATTGATGGCTTACGCGAGGAAATCCTCCACTCAAGAAAGTCCTGCTATCGTGAGCCGAGAGCTTTTCCTAATCGTGCGCCTAGAAATGCTGTGTTTGTACGATATATTTGGAATAATCGATATATTTGAAATACAAAGGAGTGAGGACGAAAATTTGCTAGTTTATAATCCTCAATGCTCAGGCCAAAACCATATAAAATTACACAAGTAAAATGACAATATATATTAATTAACGGATTATGGATATTAAAATCTCATGGTTTGTTTTAGAATTTAAAAAAAAAAAAAAACAATTGTCAAAATAAAAAAAATAAAAAAAAACAATTGTCCATTAGAAAAATTAATTGTAGATTTGTACGTTATAACGACAGGCAAGGTAGCTGGCCCTGCCCGCCGCATTCTTAATTGATGGCTTCTGAAAGCTACCCTGGCCACCGCCATCTTAATTGATGGCTTCTGGAATTTTATCCCATATATATTTTATGTTATCATTTGCGATCTGAAAGTCCATGTTAGATGCATTATTGTTGATTTTAACATGTAATTAATATAAAAAATTCTTAGAAAGAATCAGCACAAATTGCCTGATATGCAATTTGAAGAAGTTATTACATATGCATATATGTATAACCCTTGAATAATAGTCAAGGACGAAATCGCGTGTTCAAGTTTAAATTATTGGTTTGATCAAGTCTTCTGATTGACTGCAGTTACGAAGACAAAAGGAAAACAAATTAAGACAAGTCTTCATGTCATCTAGAGGTTAGTTCACATATTTTGACAAACATGAAACGTTAATTGCTCTCTGCAAACCACACTATAAATAAGGAATCTCTCAATCTATTTTGTACGCACAAAATCAGCTTAGGAAATGAAGTCTCCTCACTTTTCAATGTTGCCTCTTGTTTTTGCTGCTCTCTTCTCATTGTCATGGGCAACTTCGCCTCATGACGATTTTCTTCGTTGCCTTTCCCTTCGTTCAAATGACTCTTCTACCATTTCTAAAGTAATCTACACACCTATTAATTCTTCATATTCATCTGTGTTGGAGTCTACCATCCGAAACCTTAGGTTCTCCACACGAGATACCCCCAAACCTTTGGTCATTGTAACACCATTGAGCACATCCCATATTCAAGCAACAATTTATTGCTCAAGAAGACATGGGCTCCAAATTAGAACCAGAAGTGGTGGTCATGATTTTGAAGGTCTTTCTTATGTTTCTAAAGTTCCATTTATCGTCATTGACTTGGTCAACTTTAGATCAGTTGATGTTGATGTGGAAAATAAAGTTGCATGGGTGCAATCTGGTGCAGTCCTTGGTGAGCTTTATTACAGGATTGCTGAAAGAAGTGGAACTCTTGCCTTTCCAGCTGGTACTTGCCACACTGTGGGTACTGGTGGATACTTCACCGGAGGAGGTTATGGCTTATTGTTTCGAAAATACGGTCTTGCTGTTGATAACATAGTTGATGCTCAACTCATTGATGTAAACGGAAGAATTCTTGATCGAAAATCCATGGGGGAAGATTTGTTTTGGGCAATTCGAGGAGGTGGAGGCGGTAGCTTTGGAATTGTCCTCGCATGGAAACTAAATTTGGTTTCTGTTCCGGCAACTGTAACAGCATTCACTGTTACCAAGACCCTCGAACAAAATGCAATCAAACTTATTCATCGTTGGCAATATATTGCACATGAGCTTCCTGATGGAATCTACTCCGCTGTTAGTCTAAATACGGTGAATTCTAGTCAAGATGGGAAGAAAACAATTCTAGCTTCCTTCAGTTCATTATTTCTTGGTGGCACTGATGAGCTTGTTTCATTAATGCAAGAGAGATTTCCTGAGCTTGGACTAGTAAAAGAAGATTGCATTGAGATGAGCTGGATTGAATCTATTCTTTATTTTGGCCAAATTCAAAATGAATCTTTGGAGATTTTGCTTGACAGGACTTTTAGGAGTCCTCTTACTAGGCCCTCCTACAAAGCGAAATCTGACTATGTGAAGGAGCCTATCCCTGAGATTGGATTGAGGGGTTTATGGTCAAGACTTTCTGAGGCAGAGGTAGAATATGCTATTGTTGGATTTTTTGCTTATGGGGGGATAATGGATGAGATTCCAGAGACTGCAACTCCATTTCCTCACAGAGCTGGCAACCTGTACAAAATCTTATATAGCGTGGGTTGGCAAGAAGAAGACAACATAAACTCTGAACGGTACATAAGTTGGATTAGAACCCTTTATAGTTACATGAGCTCTTTTGTTTCAAAATCTCCACGAGAGGCGTATATTAATTATAGAGATCTTGACATTGGAACAAACAAAAAGGGTAATTATACAAGTTATGCACAAGCAAGTGTTTGGGGTCGGAAATATTTCAAGAATAACTTCGATAGATTGGTGCGTGTGAAGACGATGATTGATCCAGATAATTTCTTCAGGCACGAACAGAGTATCCCTCCTCTTATTTCTTCAAGGAAGTAAAAAGCTCGGTAGAGTGACCTCGGCAATAAAGCTTCTGGAAAAGGGCATTAATCCAATACAATTAAATATTGCACAATAAAGGGTTCCTGGGTTTCTTTCTTAGCATTTCTGGCACAATAAATATCACTGTATTTGTTATTATTAAAAATCAAATATTATTTTATTTAAAAATATCAAAATTATCATGCTTGTTATAATAGTTGTACAAATTAGTAATTTTATATTATTTAAAGATAATAATTTGTATATAAAATATTAATATTTACTTCATAAATATAATTAAATTATTAAATTAAAATATATTTATTGACCGTAAACTAATTTTTTTAGTATAAATTATGTTAAAAAATATTTAAATTAAAAAATAAAATTAATATTTTAAAATCCAATAATTATATAATAAATAAATTTAAAAAAAATAAAAAAATCACACAAAATATTTTTGAATTTACTATAATAAATATTAGTTTAAAAATATAAAAATTATAATATAAAATAAGAACAACTAATTTTAAAAAGATGTAAGTTTTTAATTTATATACTAGATGGATAATATTAATTATTGTTCATTTCATCAATGATAAAAGTTTTTCATCCTTTTAGATAGAAATTAGATCACACACTGAGATAGTGATCTAATCACTTGATGATTCCAGATCACTATCACACGATGATTCAAGATCATTATTACATAAAATCATTAAGTGATTATCAAATATGATAATTTAATTACCGTACATAAATTATTATAATTTTTTAAGTGATTATCCTACTAAACACTACCTAAAAGGTGACCATTCAATTAAAATTCTTTGACCATACACTTCATATTTTGTTTAACGGTGTAAACTTAGTTAATTAATGATACGTATATTATTAATTATAGTAATTAATGGAGGTAGCCTTGTACTTTTTTTTTTCATTATCTCATTTTCTTTGATATTTTCGTCAAACTTTTCGTAAATATGAAAGTGTAAGAGAAATATAGAAAATACAATGTAAGAAGAAATATTTTGTTTATTACGTACTACCAACATTTTCCTATTTATTATAGATGTATTTTTTTGTTTAGAAATAGACGATACTATATTTCAAACGCAGAATAGTAAAAGATATTTTTTCTTTGAATGCAATATTAAAGCCGGAGTCAAAGTCCAAGTCAACCATAGACCTTGTAGGCTAAGCCACAAGCTAGCCGTCCCTTCTTGAATACCTATCACAAATTAACAAGATGAAGAAGCAAACTGAAAATTAATGGTGAAAAATCTAAGCTTACAGAAAATGCTGATTTGCAAACACGCAAGTTTAATTTAAGTAGAAATCAGCAGAAAGTGACCATAATAATTAAAGAATATTAAATGTATATATATATGTGTGAATTATGTCCTCGTTTCATAGTCAACGTGGAAATTTTCCATGCATCAATCCAATTTTATAACGAGAATAAACTTCAGTTAGGTTAGATAAGTCTTTGCCTAATCCTTCCATAAAAAAAGTCTTTAGATCATTTTGAAGGTTGACATTTTTACAAAGTAGATTAGAAAAAAATTTAACTTATTGAATGTTATTATTTAAAAATTATTATATTAATCAATTAAATTAAATTTTAAGCTTGTACACATCTCTTTAGGCACTTATTAAGGGAATTGTCTTTTTCAAAACTTGCTGTCTGACATAATCTTGAAATACATATAAAAAAAAAATCTCTTTTCACTAATTTTGTTATAAAAAAAATACGGGAACCCGCAGTATCAACGAGAGCCTAAGTGACAGTTAAAAAAAAAATTTTGTCTAATTGAATTGTCTTCATTGCCTTCCTGAGTACTCAAGCTCATCATGGATTTCTCATTTAAGTACATATATATATATATATATATATAATTTCTAACAACTGAAAAATAGTAAAGGAGTTATCTATAGATGAAACTTAAAATATTGGCCGTTTATAGATGCTCGAGGGTGATTGAGAGTTCAGCTACAGTAGTTTAGCTCTTCGTCAGACAGACAAACTGTTAATTTTTGTTACAGAAAGGTCAAAGAAGCCTGCGGCAAGAAATGGAGCGTTTATATTTAGTCCATAATTCAAGCCAGCTTGCTTTCGGCTTTAATATAAAATGTCCAATGAGACAACCGGTTTGGGGCCTACGTGGTGGTTGCTTCTTCAAATACATTTGTACTAGTTTTCAAATGAAGGCAATTATTAATAATGCAACTACTGAAACACATTTCAATGCACACAATCCAGTCATCCAGAAACGAGATTTTCTCACTTTAATTACCAATGTTTCCATTTCTTCTTGTTATTCTCCTCTTGTTGTCATGGAGCACTTCAGCTCATCATCCTCCAGAGGAATTTCTTCATTGCCTCTCCTTTCATTTTAAGAACCACTCTTCTATTGCAAAAGTCATTTACACGCCAAATAATTCTTCGTTCTTCTCAGTTTTGAAGTCTGCTGCTCAAAATCTCAGGTTCTCCACACCATCTACCCCTACACCTTTGGCAATTGTAACACCACTGGACGCATCCCACATCCAAGCAACAATTTATTGTTCAAGAAAACATGGACTGCAAATCAGAACTCGAAGTGGTGGTCATGACTTTGAGGGTCTTTCTTATACATCCAAAGTTCCATTTATCGTGATTGATTTGGTCAATCTTCGATCAATTGACGTTAACGTTGAAAAACAAACTGCATGGGTTGAATCCGGTGCAACTATTGGTGAATTGTACTATGAAATTGCTCAAAGAAGTAGAACTCTTGCCTTCCCAGCTGGTATTGGCCTCACTGTGGGTATTGGTGGGCATTTCAGTGGAGGAGGCTATGGCTTACTGTTTCGGAAATATGGTCTTGCTGCAGATAATGTAATTGACGCTCATGTAATTGATGTTAATGGGAGAATTCTTGATAGAAAATCCATGGGAGAAGATTTGTTCTGGGCTATTAGAGGAGGGGGTGGGGGTAGTTTCGGGATTGTCCTTACATGGAAAATAAAATTAGTTCCAGTTCCGGCAAATGTTACTGTTTTTACAGTCCGCAAAACATTGGAACAAAATGCGACTAAGCTTATTCATCATTGGCAATATATTGCACACAAGCTTCCGGAAGAAATACACATGAGCATCACAATATCGAGGGTGAACTCAAGTGCTCAAGATGAGAAGATGACAATTCAAGCATTTTTTAGTACCATGTTTCTTGGAGGCATTGATAAGCTTATTCCTTTGATGCAAGAGAGATTCCCTGAACTTGGAGTGGTGAAAGAAGATTGCCTGGAAATGAGTTGGGTTGAGTCTAATCTCTTCTTTGCCCAATATCCAAAAGGAGCACCATTGAAAATTTTACTTCTGAGGAGTCACAAATCTCCTCTTTCCAATTTGTTCTTCAAAGCAAAATCTGACTTTGTAAAACAGCCTATTCCTGAAACCGCGTTTGAAGGGTTGTGGCCCAAGTTTTACGAGAAAGAAGCAAAATCTGCAGTTGCGGTGTTGGTAGCTTGTGGAGGGAAAATGGATCAGATTCTTGAGACTGAAACTCCATATCCTCACAGGGCTGGCAACATCTACAGCATCTTATACGTGTTGGATTGGGAAGGAAAACAAAATATAAACTCAGTAAGGTTCATAGGTTGGATGAGGAAAGTTTACAAATACATGACCCCATACGTCTCAAAATCTCCACGAGAAGCATATGTTAATTACAGAGATCTTGATATTGGGACTAATAACAAAGACAAAAGCTACGGCCATGCCCGTATTTGGGGTCTCAAATATTTTAAAAACAACTTCGATAGATTGGTGCATGTAAAGACAATAATTGATCCCGAAAATTTCTTCAGGAATGAACAAAGCATCCCTCCTCTTTAGGCTTTGTGAAAGAAGCAACAAGCTGCAGGAGCAACCTCAATAGCAATGGAAGCTTAATTGTAGAATTTCTGAGACATACTACTTATAATAAAGATATTGTTATTATTTATCGGGTTTTCTATTGGGATTGATAAGGTATAAATTATACATATGCATCAAATATAAGTTTATGATAAATTTTCATATTTTCAGCCTTAGCGTTTTATTTAATCCCATATTGGCTTGATGATAAATGGTTTATCAAAGAACCAAGTATGAAGTCTAAAATCAAACAAATTGTATACTATTTTTCTTTTTGCCAGAAAATTGTATAGTAATTCACTGTATCGAATAATAATTGCCAATTTAATAGTAAATTTTAATTAGGGACAGACAATTAATACATTCTTAATTATTGTATTAAAAAAATACATTATTAATTGTCTGAAATTGTTATTAGTCACATTTTAATTTGTCTTTTCACAAGTATTTTTCTGTATACTTGGACTCTATTTTGATAAACGATGGAATTGATTTTATAATATTAAAAATAATTATTATTATAATTATAATTAAAAAAATTATTATAATTATAATTAAAAAAAATTAACAAAAATTTTATATTAAATAAATTTTATTAAAATTAATATTTGAATATAATTAATAATATAATAAACTTAATCACATAGCACCGCGCCGACAGAAGAATCCAAACTAATGCTTTATTGCTGTGGGAGGCCAGAAAAGGTCTGCAAAGCGGCGTTTATTGTTCTCTTTAAGGGGTTTTTTGGGGGGGTTATTTTAGCCTTTAAAATATTTAAAATATCTAAAACAGAGGAGGCTGTATATTTAATTCTTTTGGGAATAAAATAGTCGCTTGTGGCTCCATAAGCAAATGTCCATAAGAATTCTTTTTCATAACAATTTTATGAAAAAAAAAAAAACCCAGTTCGTGGGGCGTGGGTGCTGGTGGGGGCAGCCAGCTACCCTTTTTTTTTGGCTCCATAAGAAAATGTCCATAATTTTAAATATGATACAATATAAAAAAAATATTTAAATTATATAATTTAAAATTTTAATAAAATTTATAAATAAATTTGATTAAAATAAAAAAGATATTTTTTTATTTGATATATCAAAACTGAATTATGATATAAAATTTTATTTTTTTCAAATATTCAACACATTTAATACAAAATAAATACAATACAAATAACAAATTACTGGGAGGAAAGCGGAATATATATCCAAACCTTGCCATTTTGCTCATTTGCAAGGAGCAAAAGTTAGGGTGCGCAAGACTTCACATAAACATGCCAAATTATGGAAAATTATGTACAGGTGAAATCAAATATGGAAAAATACAGAACCCAAAGTGGTTTTTTTTTTTTTTTTACACCAAACTACCACAGAAGGATGTCAAAAGAGTCAGCTTCAGGTCTCAGACTGGTCGGATGACTTCTACAATCCATTAGCAGGACTTCGAGGCAAAGGGGCAGTACCTTCCTCTATGCCTATTTCTTTGACAGCAGAGCTTAACGATGAAGATGAATCACCCTCCAAATCTTCATCTTCTTCCTCAAGGAAAGAACCCTTTCGTCGCAGTTCCTTTACCTTCAAAAACTCATCATAGTGTGCTTTTCGTTGCTCCTTAAAACTCATACCATTCCGATCTGTTTCAGAATCTGACAAAATGGAACAGACCAAAACCATCAACCACAGATTGTACACAAGATAATAAATTGTAAACTATTGATGACCTAAAAGACCCAAGATACATTGGGATGGTGGAGCGTAATGAAAGGTTTTTTTTTTGGCCATTTAATGTAAGGTGTTGAATCTTCATAATTGTTCGGAACTGGGTATAACATGAAATTTAAGACATGTCATTTATTTCTGTTTACTTTCTCAGTAAGTTCAAATGCATTAGAGAACACCAAAAGAATCATACAAATGATCGGAACTAAGAGAAATGGCACAAGAAATGATGGAAAGTTCCAAGCAGTGCATGAAAGCATATGTTTAGAATCTATAACCCTCGTAACGATAATGTTCACATCATGAATCTTTCTAGACACAACAGCAGGTAAAGCCTGACCATTTAAAACAATCAGCCTCCCACACTTCCTCCCAAAAGAAGAAAAAAGTTCTTGAGATGATGAATTTCACTAGGAAAAACAAGAAAGTATTTTACCCATCAAAAGGCTGTCTACTAGAGCAAACCTTATATCATTTGCACTGACAATGATTTTCGCTCACTTTTAACCCTTGAATGATAAAGCAGTCATTAGACATGCTAACCAACTTAAAGTAAAACATTTTTCAATATGCTATGGAGAAAAGACAACTTAAAAGCAATGATTGTAAAAAAACCTTCTTCTTTGTGATCCATAGGATCAGCCTCATCCTCAGAAGATGCCCAGCCACCAGAGCGCCCAGTTGTTTTTCTACTAGAGGAAGAGACATCCTTCAAAGCACAACGTAATTCTTCTGCATCCATGGCATCACCAATATAATCGTTGAAACTACGTCTTGCTGGAGACAAAGACCCTACAACCAAAATTCAGATTTTATGGTAAGAAATGTAACCCAATTTTCAGAAAAAATTCCCACCAAAAGCAGAAATAAAGTGAAAGCAAAACTAGACCAACACCATTCTCTAATATGCACACACATATCCAAACATAAAAGAATAAGCTTCTGCAGAAAGAAAATCATGAGTATACCATCATCATCAATCATGGGGTGGTACGGCGTCTTGGGTTCAGTTATTTTCTGCCTTACAGGTTTATTTGCTTCAATTTCCCCAAGATTTTCCTCATCCCATCTTACACGCCTACTGTTACCCCAACAAAGAATTATTAGATCCAAAGCACAACTAGTAACTATAAAAAACTACAAATCTTTCTTCAGCAACAATCTATATTGGAATAAAAATGGAAGCAGAAAAACAAGCAAATATAATGCAAAATGAGAATAAACTGAAAAACAGCTAATACTTGACCACTCGAGTCAAGAAACTGGAACTCCAGCCATAGCCTAATCAAGGTAGTGATAAGACACTGATTTCTAGCTGAGTTTACCATATCCTTCCTCGTTAAAGAGTTACATCTACATAGTGCATTGCCACTTAGTACAACATATATATAACTAAAATGGGAACATTTACCCCATTTTTTTCTGGGGCAATAGGCTCAGCTACAGTTATATCAAACCATTAACTAATACTTTCAAGAGCCTTTTCTTAAATGTAGAAATTCCTTATGTATTAAGTAATTTGAACAATCCATTCTCCGTTAAAATGAACAATATGCATGGTCAATATACTAAAGAAAGCAATATCTAGAACTACTTAGCTGAAACCTAAATAAGGAGAATACAGGCTAAGAACTGCAGCTGAAGACATTGGGGTTGTAAAAAATGCAAGAAAATGCATCAAACATAGCAATAACTTCCTATCATATGATATCAAGAATAATGAGAAAAACAATTTAAATATCTACAAGTTAACCACCAATCAACCATACATCCCATCCATATCCTTCCAGAAGAAAAAAAAAAGGAAAGGAAAGAAAAGATTATGAGAAGATATCAGGAATTACTTCATCTGGAAAACTCCCGAGTGCCAACAGCAAGCTTCCAATAAACCTGATCCACTGAAATGTTATAATAATCACTACTCAAAACTTTAATATATGGAAAACAAAGCATGTAAACTATTATGCAGATATCTACTACAGAGTGATATGACTGATTCATGCTATAATCAAGCTTGTCTAGGCTGTTATTTATGCAAAACATAAGAGTAGTGAAGAAAGAATCAAACCTGAATGAGTTGAAAGGAAAACAATGTTTGGACTTGATAAAAACACAAATTGAGAAATTAGGTACTAGTAAAGAGCAGAGGATATAACACCAAATTGTGTCAAAAGCATAACTAGATAAACTCAGGAGAAAATTATGTCAAACCCAATAACAGAAAATGCTAATAGTATCCATGAGAGGAAGAAATAACACAGAATTGTCCTGACATAAACTAAAAAACTTCCCGACAGCAGCTTCATCGTGAGAATTACTGGCAGCAAAGAAATCTGATTATCCTAGGGCTATATTCATCAGCTACTCTAACTAGCTTTGTTGAGTTGCAGGGACTCTCAATTCCCGATTGGAAACCCTAATAAGCCCAATGATTTGAGGTTTACCGTTATTACAATCCAAAATGATGAAAACAAGGACAGGCAGAATATACCTACAAGCAAAATGGACCGTGCC
Source organism: Durio zibethinus (assembly GCF_047325235.1). Classification (NCBI taxonomy): domain Eukaryota; kingdom Viridiplantae; phylum Streptophyta; class Magnoliopsida; order Malvales; family Malvaceae; genus Durio; species Durio zibethinus. The sequence continues at coordinate 6,732,939 of NC_143170.1, read as the reverse complement.
TAAGCCAATGACCTATTCTATGAGTCAAGAAAAAAAGAGAATGAAACCGAAAGTGAAAGCATAGATTACACAACTAATAAACTAAAAATCCCTAATTAAAACAATATGCAAGTAATTAAACCTAGAATCAGAAGGGCAGTGAAGCGAAGGGCGAAACCCCAGGATAAAAACGAAGCAATAATCCATTGAATGAACCATATAGAAATAACTAAATCCAATCCATTAATTCAATCCAAGGATAAGCCTATATAACTCAGTTTGGTTGATGAGAAAATGCAGGAATAAATACAAGAAAACGGTCAAATTAACTCCAACAATCATCAACAATCCAAAAAAGATATCCATTTCTTTCTCTTTCCACCGAAAGAATTTAAATTACACGTCAAAAAAAAGGAAAAAGGAATTTGCGAGAGAAATTTGTACCTTTCGATCGCTCCTCTCGAGTAGCAAAGTTCCGCGAAAATGTTGTTTTTGGGGTCAGCCTTACTATTTTTCTCGTTTCTTGACATTTTATTATTTCGTTTTCCCGATTCTACCCTTTTACCCCAATTACGGGTTGAATTCGTATGCAATGGAGTTACCGCCACCTTCTGTTTGTTTGACTTTTACATTGACGTCAGAGTCATAAGTTTTAACGATCGCCCTAGATCTTGCCAAGAAAGCGACTTGTGGTCCATTGACATGGCCCAAGGGCAACACTGGAATATGAATGTTGAGGCACCCAGGCAGCCAAAAATTGTCAAGGAAAAACATAAAGGGGATTTCGTTGCCAATTAGAAGCAGCAGCAGCTCTCATTTTTTAAAGGGCTTAACGGCAGGAGTAGTCAGAATCCTGCGATTGTTTCCGTCGAAAGTAAGGATTTTTTGTCATATTTCTTGGAAATTTTTTTTGCTTTACTGTGACTTTCTTTGGATCTAAGCTCTTCGTTCTTTCTTTTTTCTTATACCTAAATATTTGACAACTTTTTTCACTTTTGATCCGGTAGTTCTCGTCATTGATTTTTTTTTTTTTAAATCTTGCAAAGCTGTTAATTTTCTTCTAATCTACGCATCTGCTATACTGAATTCATATTTCAACTTTTGGTTTTCTTTTTGTTCTATGAGATGAGATCTCAGGCTTATCTTTCCAGTGCTCAATTGGATCCAGTTCATTCATAGTTATTGTCAATTTTAATTTTGATTTCCTTACAAATTTAAAGTTTAAATTTTTGAAGAGATTCATTCGTGGCATCTTAATTGTTAATTCTGTTAGATTTGGCATGTTAATCTTTTGGAAGGAAACAGTGAATGTTGAATGTTAGTGGCATCTTGAGAAGTTTGATTGAATAGTAGGAAAAACTGTAAAAGGAAAAGTTGTTTTTTGCTGATAATTCGCTGAATAGAATGCTTCTGAAATGTTTTCCGGACAAGTTATCGATGACTTAGATTATAAGAGTTGTTGCTGAAATAACTTGAGCAATGAAAACTAGGACATTGAACAATCTGTCGATGACTTAACTTGGCTGGGTTATTTGTATCTGACTCTGCTAGCTTTTATCTTTTAATTAATTCTTCTTGTTTGCCTTGTAATATTGACTCACTTCTATTTTCAGGAGTCGGGACTGTAAATTATGACAACAAGAGACAGTTATTTTTAGTTTTGAAGGTCGGTAGGAACAAATAATTGATAAGAGTAAAAAAGGCAGAGATGTTCTCACTCTTTTATGGATTTTGGAAGTACCTATTTAGTAAGACAGAGTTTCATGTACTCATTCTTGGAATCGACAAGGCTGGGAAAACAGTAATGTCTCTAAACTTATCTCTTGGGTTTTAAAATCAATCTTCTATTGGGCCCTGACAGATAATTACTGACTGTGTAGACTTCATCTATATTGAACTATTTGCTAAAAGTTTCAGCACTAATCTCTTTTGTTATTTGTAAATTAGACTTTGTTAGAGAAGTTGAAGACCGTATACTCAAACTTGGAAGGCCTACCACCTGATCGAATTGTTCCAACTGTGGGACTTAATATTGGTCGGATTGAAGTGTCAAATACGAAACTTGTATTCTGGGACCTGGGAGGCCAGGTAAGTGGAACTGGAATGCATACAGACACACACAAACGCAAAAACAGAAGATATTTCTTTAATTATTTACTATGGTGATTTGAATGCACATATAACTTATGCTCTTTGAATGCTATTTCTAACTTTTGTGCAATTGAAAGCTTTCGGTCTGTTCACTTATTTTGCTGCAATGTGTTTTTAATAGAACTTCTCAAACTCAAAGCACCTTGTTCCACTATTATTGAGATGTATATAAGGGAGTTAAACTGACAATATACAGTTGCAATGTTTGATGCTAAAGCCTTAGCATTTGATTTTGTAGTTTTAACTGTAATGTTATGCAAAAAACATACATTCAAAGCAAGCCCAAATGTGACTTTTTTTTCCTATCTTTCCTAGCCTGGTCTTCGCTCAATTTGGGAGAAATACTATGAAGAGGCGCATGCTGTGATATTCGTAGTGGATGCTGCTTGTCCTTCACGTTTTGAAGATTCAAAATCTGCACTTGGTAAGTAATGCCTAGTTGTTTAATGATATGGGGCTTATGCTGTTATAGTGCCAGGGTATTATATTAGTAATACCTTCTATTTTGTATCTAGAGAAAGTTCTTAGACATGAGGATCTGCAGGGAGCCCCTCTCCTGATATTAGCAAACAAGCAGGTACCGTTAGTCCCAATCCCAAATCCCCAAAATCCTAGTTACTTATATTTTTATTTGACAGTGAAAATTCTTCCCTTTTTCTTCAAAACATGAATGAAAAATCCTTGCTGCATATTATATATCTCTCCTTAAAATCATTCTTGTTTATTTCTGCATTTAGTACCTTACCTGTGGCATTTTTATGCCTTTTGGACTTGGAAATATCTGGTTTCATGTCAGCCTGAATGAACTTTATTTAGCATTTAGAAAGAAGGGGGCAAAGGAAAAAGTGTTCCACAAAATGGAAAGATCTTGAGCTTTGTAACTGTTATATCTGCTTTCCTTTTATTCTTTATGAGAAACGGTATGGTCAAGATTTTCTTCTATCTCCTGTTTTGAATTTGAGTGGACTGTAGTCACTGTTTTTAACACTTGTGCTTCATTGCAGGATCTCTCTGAAGCTGTATCAGCTGAAGAACTTGCCCAATATCTGGATCTTAAAAAATTGGATGAAAGGGCTTACATGTTTGAGGCTGTTTCTGCTTTTGATGGGTAAGTTTTATTCATGAAAATCTTGTGTTCGTCAAGTTTGGGCTCCATTTGTCTGCCTGTCATTATAACTTTCAAGTTTACCTTAAGTTTACAGAAGATATAAACATATAAGATTTTTGTTTTTTTTAACTGCAGGATGGGGATTAAAGAAGCTGTGGAGTGGTTGGTTGAAGTAATGGAGAGAAGCAAAAGAACTGAGACGTTGAGAATTCGAGCAGGTGTAACCGGTCCTACTTAGAGCTTAAAGGGAAAGATACCAAGTTGCAGTTGCTTTGCCCTGTTTTTGTATCTTCTGTAAATAAATCAGGGTTGACATTGGATTTTATATTGATTAAAAGTTAATCAATTTTTTCCATCCTCTGCCAAGTTATGCTTTTTTCTATTGTTTTAATGATGTGTGAAATTCAGATTATACTTAATGAGTCTTGCAAGTTCTTGCCATTGAAATGGCTTCTTAATTCTCATTCATACTAATTGTAAAAGATGCTATTTTATACGAGAAAAGAATTCAATTTGAAAGGAGTTCTCATTCATCCAAATGGGTCTTGGTTGAACTGTTTTTGCACGCAGTAGGGAGTAAGCACATTATTTAGATGCCAAAGCACAGATGAGTATTGACCGTGACGATCAAGGGGCAATGCTAAGTAACTAAGGTAACCAGTGAACCTAGGAGTGAGTGAACCATTAACCAACTCATTAGAGCAAATTATTTTGTTGGTAATCATTCGCTCACTTTTTGGCAATACCGTTATTTGTTCTCTCATAAAACTCTTCAAGGCTAACTTCAAACAGCTCCCTCTCAAGCATCATTTTAACCTCCAAACACCATTTGCCAAACAAGAAAATTACATCCAACAATATCAAGGGGCAAAAGACAGCATTTCATAACATAGAAGCACCAAGGAACATAATTTAGCTGACTTTTAGAAAGTTAGAGTTAGATACAATTCGAATTACCCCACAAATTGATTCACCTCTTACAAAACTAAACTGCTCTAATTGTCCAAAATACCGTCATTGGATTTCATACTGATTGCTTTGTGTAGCAGCTGCTGCAGCATTAGCCTTTCCCTTAACGACAGGCTGTGGTCCTGTTCAAATCGACAAACAAAGTGAGGAGATGTTAGACAGACTTCTCCAGCAAAAGAACACAAAAAACATCCATGCTTGATTAGGTTCTCTATGTCATTTTCATGGTTTTTGTTTCCACCTCAAAAACTCCAAATGGTTAAAAGTTTAAAATTTTCAGAAATTATTCGGCAAGTTTAAAACGAAAATGTTCAAATAGCTAACCAGAAATCAAGGCCTTGGGCCTGTTCTTGAACAAAATCTTGTGGCGAATTATTCCAACAACATCGAGCTCCACCCTTGATGAAGAAGTAGCCTCATCACTTTGGTCGGTGCCCATGCACTTGATTTTCTTGAGAACCAACATGGGCTTCTTCAGGGCCACTTTTGAGCCTGTTAATTCATGATACCCGACCGTGAAAGTGTAATTCTCCTGCGGATTTATTTAACATAAGGGTCTGTCTGTCAATGAGATTTTTAATTAGTACTATTACAGTAATAATCTAAAAAAAAAAAAGAAAGAACCTGGGAAGAAGGGCGGCAAAGCTGTCCGATTCGTAGGTTTTGGAGAGAATCTTGGAAGGAAGGCTGCACTTCAACCACGCCTTGCAATTCGATTATTGCCCATTCAGGGCAGTTCTCTGCTCCACAGCTACATTTTACCTGGATCTGCATTCTTTTTTTCACTTTATCTGCAAAAACGACAGCGATGAGTTAGTAATAATTATGATCGGATTCATTGAAAATTCCTCTCTTCACAAGAGAATTAGGGAACATTTACTTCGACGAATTTCAATTTGATAGCGAAAAGCAACAACCCGAATGTCGCGGGTCTTAAGTTGGAGGACGCTTCGACAGAAAATAAGGAAACACGTTTTGTCTGCACCGATTTTACGATTGAAACGACGTTGTTTGAGTATCAGATTTCAAGTTGTGTGTGTGCATGTGTTTTTTTCTAACGATTTGGTTTGTTTATTGTGGATTTAAAAGGTTTCTTGCATTTAATGTTTAAAACTTAGAACCATCACGGAAAATCTCAAATTAGAATAATAAATTGGGTATAACAAAATTTATGAATGAATAAAAAAAAAAAAAACACTCTCATTTTATAACTTACAATTATACATTAAAAAAAATTAAACCTTAGGTTTGGCTTTGCCAGTAAAAAGAATAGTTTTGGCTTTGTTAAGCAAATTTAGATTACAAGTTTCAAATAAATTTGATGAAATTTAAAGGTTTGAAGAAATATTTACCACATTTCATGGGTAGAAGTGGCAATTAAACACCAATTAGGAAGGGGAAAAAATGATAATCAAGAAAGCAGAGCAGTCATACATTGGCACTACAGTTTAGTATCTAACTACAAATTCCACAAAATGTCTTACTGCCAAGCTAACTAGTGGGCTTAACGATGCAAACCTCATTCTACAACTATGTGTACCCAAGTGGGAAACAACAATTATACTGCAATGTGAAACAATGAAACATAGAAGGAAATGTTACAAGGTTAGTAGTCTATTCTAAATTCTAGCAAGTTTCCTGAACTATACACAGAAGATGATGATAGCCTTCAGCATTCATGGCCTCCCTCCACTGCGACTATGAGTACAATTAAATATAGGATTTATAATAGCATGTTCTTTAGACATAGATTTCTCTGTGACATCATATTGCTGGCATAAGAAATCAGTTTGGGAGAAGTTATCTATACCAACATCTGGCAGGGTAAAGTGATTACTGGATTGGGTCAGTGAAGAGCTCGGTTGCTGCTTAAAATAATCCTGATTCTCCAGATCGTACTCAACGGGAATTGCCCCAGTGAGAGTTTTTATTGCAAATTCGATGCAAGGGTCTGCCCATATATCTGCCATCGGCATATCAAGGGATGGCCAAAGTGTCTCATCAGTCTTCTGGCCTTTTTCAACCTTTCCAGCATGTTCTTTCTGAATAGCCGGGTCTGCTATAGGCATATTGATACCACAATCATGTTTTTCAACACTCCTATATCCATTTTCATCCCTTTCAGCATGAACTTCTGGAGTAGCCAGAACCCCTGGAACTTTACTACTGTTTGACTCAGAGATTTTTGGAGTATCACAGGGTATTCCAGTGAGCGTTTGAATGGCAAACGCAATGCATGGATCTGTCCATAAATCTGCAAGAGGCATATCAACAAGGGATCCTAGCACGTCACTAGCTTTATCACGTTCAACCTTTCCAGAATGTACTCCTGGATTAGCAGCATTCCCCAGAGGCAAAACACCTTTATCTTCATCATCTTTTGTTTCTAAATTTCCAACATGACTGTTCACTGCTAGCATGTCCCAAGGAGAAAGAATGTTATTTGGTGCCAGTATCAGTTCTTTACTCTTAGAAGCATCAAAGGCGAAGCTTGTTTCCAGAGCAGACTCAAGTTGATCAGGCTGTTTGGAGGCCCTATGGATACAGCTAACAGGGAAAGAATTCTCAGCTGCATCAGGTACTATTTCACTTAATTGCTTAATTGAAGATCGGCGAGCTCTAGTAGTTTTTATTTCTGGTGTTGGATCAAGTGCAACACCAGCAAGTCGCTTGGAAGCTCGTCGAGGAATATTAAGGGCTTTTTTAAGCTTGGTCTTGCCCCTTCCCTCTTGGGTTTTTTCAGTTTCATCCTTTGTCATTCCATTTTCTCTAGACTGTTTATCTAAGAGAACTCCGACTACATTGCCTGAAGCATGCACACCTTCTTTAGAATCTTTTACTCCTATTTGCTCAGAGCCTTTAGCTTCTGACAGGATCAAGCTGCTCAATTCAGCACCTACTCCAGCGGTTGCATGAAAGAGAAATTAGATCAGATGCATTACTCTATCCAATGTCATCAATAAGCATATCAGTTGAATACAACACCCCAACTTTCAACATCAAACAATCTATTACCAAAGATTAAACAATATATCTTGTTCAATTATATGTTCACCAAATGTTCCATATCAACTTGTTCAGAATTTCGGATCATATCTCATTAGAACAATACCATAGAACTCTGGATCCACCTCCCTAAAAATGATAAGATAAGAGATAAAGCAAAATGAAAAATGAAGAGAAACATCAATTATTGGGAAAGAATAACAATGACATTAACCAGAGTTTCAGGTGATCATAAATTTAAACCTTTATGCTGATCAGGAGTGCGTTTAGAGAGGGATGTCTGTCCTCCTGTACTGGCAGAAGTAAGCATCTCTTCTTCCTTTATTCTCCCACTCAAATTTGAAACCTGTTCTGCACTCTGTTTCTCAGTTTCATCAGTTGTTCCATTCACAGCTACCTTCTGTCCCTCGACAATTGCAGGCTCCTAAAGGACGGAGGAAAAAATATCAAGAACAGGTCATTTTTTTTTTTTTTTACATAATTCATATCCAGATAGGCCACCTGAGAACAATTTCTTGAGGAAAGAGATATAAATGCTGCTACAAGCACTAATTTAGGGTGACACCATTCAATAGATAAGGCAAATCTTTGAAGTGATTGGTTATTTCAGTCTTGAACTTGAAGGGTTATATATATCTACATCAGATGTCAACTTAAGTGGCATTGTATGATGGTACCAAAGTTTTGGATACATGGACTTCTGCAGAATCCTAAAATAAAGATTGACCAGATGAAAAGGATCTGATGAAAAACTAGTCCATCTCATTTTAACATGTCATCCATTTTGACTGTTGACGTATTTCTGCAAGTCTGCAACTGGATTCTGACAATCATTATCATTTCAAAGAGACAAAGAGGCAACATTCAAGCAGCACAAGCTGGTTTCTTGATAACTGTATGCTCTTATTAAGGAGCATTAGCCCCACTACTTCAACAGAAATGATTGACAAGAAGGTGAAGAAGCAGTCTAAGAATAAAGAAATTCAACCATGAAAAGCTTTAATGTCTCTAGTGTACTTGTGGACTAACTTCAAGTCTAGGTGCTTTCAAGGTTTAGAAGCCTTGCTGAATCATAATTTCTCATAGTCACATAATTTAGGCTCTAAATATGTGTAAGCATATGCATCCAAGATGTACAAAAGAAATCACCAAAAATGTATATAATTACACACAAACATCCATATACATATACATCGATTCCAGACATACACACCCAAAGCATAATCCAATCATCAAGAGAAAGGTACAAACCAATGGCTCCAAGAGAATTTCAATTTTAGGAAAACCCGTAATAAGACAAAATATTAACTTGATTTTCAACTTCATACGCTGGGTGAAATGCAAGAACTTGTCTCACAGATTTCTTACTGCAACTATTTACAGCAGGTTGTAGCCAATACATGTAAATCATTAACCGTTCACAGGAGTGGCATCATTATGTTTATCCCAATTTTCTAAAGGCAGAGTGTGCATTTCAATACAAATTTCCATCATCCTAAGACTTGGGCTAGAGTATAGTTGAAAATAACCAAACGTAAAAGAGTACTGCTGATAAATCCAATTGACTGATAAATCCAATTGACTGATAAGTATAAACAGGAAAATTAAAAAATAGAGGGACTATAGATGAGCAAAGTTTTATATAGAATTAACTGAGAAATGCAAATATAGAAACTTGGAGAAACCAAACATGATTATACATACACAGATATTATCATCTTCAAAGTCCTCATCATTGCTGCCTTTGTCCTTAGGCTTGAATGCAAGCCTTCCAAGCTCCCCAGTTTCAACATAACGAAGTGCATCCTTCATGGAACGAAATACATATCCACTCACAGGATCAGTGTAAAACTGCAGAAATTAAATATCACTTAATGTAGCAGTGACCAAAAGCTAATAGGCAAGGCAAGTAATCAATTTCAAAGCAACAATAACTGAAAGATCGCCGACCAACACCAATCAATGTTCATGACTATGACAGGAGTCACAGGACAAGGATGTTCACAATAAAATACCGGTAATATTTCTTAGAAAGCATGTAGACAAATATAAGAAAAAAAAAGGTTTTAATACTGGATCTTTTCTGACTCTATTTGCCCTCTTTGTTATCCTCACTTCCTTAGTCCATCCTGGAGGTAACCCTTCTGCTGCAGCCTTCTCAACCGTAATCTATATTGCTTGAACAATAAAAAATTTTCTTGTTTATACAACAAATTTTGGCAAAAATCTACATATGAAGTTATAAACAAAAGGCAAAGTGCAGATTCATCAGCAGACATTTTTTGAAGATTGCTTGCCAGAGCCTTTTTCCTTCTCTTCTGTTTTAGAACCACAATTGTCAAGATAGCGAGACACCTCTGCCCTGGAAAAGAATCTAAGTTCACCACAGGGAGCATAGTAACACTGCAATAAGCCCAAATGTCATGTAAGCTTTGAATGGATCATCTTGCATTAAGAGTTGTTGCCAATAAGATGTTTTATTTGTTTGATGCATCCACCATAACTCTCAACTAGTATTCAGAAATCAAGAAGAGAAATAATTCAGAAGTACTGCTATGCCAAAACAAATAAACATGTACAAGACAATTGAATACAGAGAAGAATATTGATGTATGCAGGTGGATCCAATGTGTTATACTGAAGAAACTGGCAGCAAATAAAGATTATGAAAAGGAAGCATAACATATACAAGTATTTACCCCTCACTTGAACACAATATTGTTTGATCTCCTATTATCTTACAGGAAGAAAGAGAAAGGTAGATTATAGAAAAGCATCCTCTGCTCCAGATAAAGACGAAGATAAATGGATAAAGGGCAGTTAAATGCATCTCAGAACTCTAATAAAAATTCTTCTCACAAGGCATCCCGCATGTCATTGGAGATCTATCATCAAGCATGCGCAATGCAGAAGGGCACTAGAAGGACACCTTTTACAGTTGACTTCTATATCTCCAAGATCGTGAAAATCAGTTTTTTCCTTCTCAAAACTCTTCCAATTCAACATTGTTCTAGTTACTATTTTAGTTTATCAATCAGTATATTATGTGATATATAACAATCAGTATATTATGTGAGTGATATGACGATGGTGCACACATTTACTTTCTAATGATTTGATTTTCTATCAAAACCTAATCTCTCACAAATTTGATTTTCAATAAGTTCAAGAAATTCACAGTCCACCTAAAGCTTTACACAAGTTATCCAGAACAGAAGCATTTGTTTCCTTAAAAATGAAACAAGTTAGCATCCACTAAACCTCTCCATTAACCAATAATTCCTGCATCATAAACCCTCCAAGGCTCCAACAATTACAACCAAATGCATAAAATAGTTGTTACTTTATACAAGCGCTCAAGCAGAGAAGGAAAACCGTTCTTATCTAACCTATCCACAAAAAAAGAGGGAAAACTAAATAATAATAATAATAATAATAATAATAATAATAATAATAATAATAATAATTATTATTATTATTATTATTATTATTATTATTATTATTATTATTATTATTATTATTGAAGGTGTTAAATACAGCATTTACAATGGTCAAATCAGGAAGAAATTTACAGTTGAAGTTAAAGATCTTATCTTTTTCATGCTATAAACTTATAACACAAAATAATAATACCAACTACTAATGAAGCAAAAAAGAAAAAAAGACAGAAACACAAAATTCAAGTCCCAGAAGTAAACTTAGGTAAAACAAACCAAGGATCTTACATTCCTAAAGCTAAGACCTCAATATCAAACAAAACAGCTAGAAATAGGTAGAATTTTGAAACTGGGATTTTTTTATTAACTGAAATAACCAATTTACACTTACCTTATCTTTTTTACCACTCCTTCTCTGTCTCGCCTCCACTTTCCATCCAGGTGGTAGCCAGTCATCACTTTGCTGGTCCTCCATTTTTTTAACAAGTCTCAACCTCACGCTAACAACTTCCGGCAACAAGGGAAAGAAGAAGAAGGAAAAAATGAATAAATGGGTGTTTCTCTTTATTATGTTTGTGCCTCAATGAGAGTCAAAAGCCTCAAAAAAAATTAAAAAAAAAAATGTGAAAGTGTAAATTCAGACAAAAGGGTTTCCTCAGAAACCACGTGTTGCCGAACTTCCTGTGTTTAATTGGAGATATGTTTGAAACGTGTCCTCTCCTACCCTACGGTTTTGTATTAGCAGGAAACAGCATATTCCTTCAGTTCTCTTCTTATCTTAAAATTTTTTACCTGTCAAATGCAGTCAAATGTGAAGTGGTGAAGCGTTAAGATTACGTGACAGTCGCTTCGTTGGGTTGTAATCTTTGGACCAAACTGTCCCTGTTGTCGTCAAATACGAACTTATTTATGGATATTCATAATGATAATGGTGTATCCACAATCAATGATGGCAGGCAGGGAAGTGATTTGGTGGAGAAAACGGGATGAGATTGGTCCAATATCGTCCGATCAGAATTACGAAGGCCGTTGACACACTTTGAATTTTTTTTTATCGTGTGGTTTGAAAGTAGGGAATGATTTCTCCGCATAGATTTGGGAGTCGTGAGTTTGTCGTCTAGTACTTTCGCACTCTTATCGGTGTCTATCTACCGAGTCAGTGATGTGTCCAGTACTTCAGTTGAAGATGGGCCTCTTTGCCCCAATGGACTCCTATGATTGAAAATGTGTAAAGGATGTGGGCCCAAAACCCAGATCTTGCCTAATCTCTTAACTATCCTTAGCCTAGTTTCCTTAAGAAGATTCAACTTGAATTTATTATAAGAAAAAGAAAAAAAAAAAAACTATTCGAGCTCAAAGGATGTTTAAGGAAAATCTTTGACTAAGTTTTACATTGAATAAGATCAATTAAAGCTTCAAATCATCTTTCAATTCAATGAAAATTTGAATTGTCAAATGCATCTTACTTCATTTATATCTGTTAAATTATTCTAATCAGTTAAATTTTAAGTTTTTTTTATTGTTTTATAATTACGTTAAATTTTTTTACTTATTTATTAATTAGTTTAGATTAAATATTTAATATGATATCAAAATTAAACATTTACTTTGTTATTCTTACTTCATATTTTTTAAAAAAATTATCATGTGATAAATTATTTTATTTTCGATTTACACGTGATGGTGTGATCTTATTCAATATTTATCAAGTTTCAAAATTTTTTTATTTTATACTTAAGGTAATTTTTTGATTTTATATTTAATTGATTTAAAGTTTTGATTCTTGAAAGCTTAATCATAATTAGAATTAGAAGGGAGTGTTCTTAGAATTGAAGAAAATTTACTCTTTGACTCTCTCTCCTCAATTAATTTAGAGTTATTTTCACAGTTAAAGTTAGGCTATTGAGTAGATTAAACAGTTTTAATTCAAATTAACTTTTATTAAAATTATTCTTTATTCGCATGAAATTATCAAATATGCATGGTCAAATTAATCATGTCTACATTTTGGGTGTTTCAAGTTTAGACTATCATAGATTTATAATTTTGTATTTGCATAGATGGATTCAAGATTTTTCTTCGATGGGGGACAAATTTATTATATAATATATTTACTTAAAATTTGTTATTTAATATAAAGGTAATGTTTTCTATATGTAAAAATACTTTTAATAAAAATTTTAAAATATTTCTTACAATATTAAATAAATAAAAAGTTTAAATAGAAATTAACATAAATATAACAAAAACTTATAATATTAAATACATAAAAATTTAAAATAAACACAAACACATATGAATTTAGGAATCCAAACTAAGAAGTTCGAAAGATTGAAACAGCATGGTAAAGAAAAGCAAAAGTTTATAAGATTCGGAAACTGCCAAGATATGAGATTACCCTAGTGCCATAAAACTTTTTCCCATTTGATCAATTTTGAGTTTAGGGTTTATGATTCAGCATCTTCTAATCCACTAACATTTCTAAATGTGCTTTCAAGTCAACTGCAATGTTGTTAAAGGGCCCAAACTCATTCCTTCTAAAGAGTAAAAGATCAAATTCGTTGACGGCAAGGAAACGTGTCGTAAGGCACACAGAAATTTAGAGGAAAATAATTTGAGAGTCAAGAAAATTAGCTAATTTGTATTTATCTAAGCATAACTGGTGATATGACATCCATGAAGAATCAGACTGAGGAAATGTTCATAGGTCTATAGAAACCTGCTGCACTTCGTTATGGAGCTATCAAATGAATCATGCTGCATTGACATGATTTATTAAAACATTAATTTATATGTTAATAAGTTGGATCAATCTATTATTATTATTTAATATGTTGTATTTATATGATTCTTAAAGATTAAGAGTATGATTAAACAAATATATAATTATAATTCTTATGGATCATGTCATGCTTAGTATGTATTTTTTTTGTACTATATCAATTCAAGTACAATTTTATTAATAGTTTTTTAAAATTTTAACATTTTTTAATTATATTTAAAAATTAATATATAAAATTAATACGTGTAGTGCATAATTCATATAATTTGATAAAATATGTATATTTATATACAAAAGTTAAAAATTTTATCAAAATAATATGTGAAAATTAATAAATACTAATATTATATCTCTAAATTTTTAAAAATATATAAATCATATTATTTTTTTTATTTTTCATTTTCACCAAATGATGATTTATTCCTATAATGTGGTCTGGCTTATTTTTTATTTTTTCATAATTAATCTTTAAAAAATATACATTTCATAATTCTTTTAAAATGATAAATCAAAAGGAAAAATTATAACTTTATCTACTAATAGTTTAAATACTTTATAAGAATATTTAATGATACAATTTAATTTTTATAAATTACAAACATAAAGTATCAAAAAGGCAAAAAAATGTCATCATATGATAAGAATAATATGAAATACAACTAAGGACCAATAAACAAAATTCATTTGTAACATTTATGAGCAAACGCAATACAATATATTAGTGTTAATAAGTCGTGCTATGTCAGCTCATGTGCCACACATGCTGACACTAATCCTTAATAAGTCATGCCTTGTTAGTTCAATAGACTTAAAATGTCTAACCCAATATGATACAAGTATATAAATCATACTTAATATGGCCTGTGATTATAGCAATGGATCATGCTTGCACAACCTATATCATACCGAATTACGCCGTGTCATGAGATGGCAGCTAATTTGACGCCTATATTTATGTATAAACTCAGGCACATATAGTTTTAAGTTCAAAAGGATAACAAACTCTGATCAACAGAAAACCTAGCTCTTAAACTGAAAATGGTAAGAAAGGCCCTGTTCTGTATCTCTATTATCTTGGAGAAGAAATGGAATTTTGTTACAACCAGACACAATCAATTATGAAGTGGGTTTGGTCCACCAGGGACAAGTCGATGTGAAACTGCGTGCAGTAAGCTGATCATTTTGCTGGTTCCAGGCTTCCCAAGGCTATGGATGGCAGAAAAGCTTCTTAGGAATATGGGAGAATACTTGTCTCTCAATCTTTGATCAATTTCTTTACTGGTTGCTTGGTTGATATATCGGCAACTGGTGACTCGAATAAATCCTAGGATAACAAAAAAAGTAAGAAAAATGAATAGAGAGCTTTGAGCTCTCATGGTGGGGAAAGAGAAAAGAAGAAGAGAATCTAATGGCAGAGGAAACAAAGGTGTTTTTCTTGTTTGTCTGTGTTGGTAGCCTAGAAGTCTATATATAAAGGATTCAGCTGACATGTGACGAGCAAAACTTTAACATTTCAAGGACTAAAAATTCAGAATTCTCCATAATACCTTTGATGCACTCGTATCTTCTGTATATATCTCCAAAATGTCAAAGGTTGACTTCTGGAAGAAGTCCCTACCAGGGTACCACTTGTGTATTGTTTATGCTAACGAACTGCTAAATTCTTTTATTAGAGTTTTCTTTTTGTTTAAAAAACATGTTGACAATAAAGCAATTTGGAGCTTTTATCATTATATATGCATTTGCCAATGTTCATGCATCTCCTGTTACTGTTGTATGTGTTTGTTGAGAAAAACCAAATACGATAGTATTTTATGATTCTATCATTTTCCATCGGGAGAAAGACAATATAGCAAAGTTCCAAAACAGATTGCCTGAGCCAGTAAGGCATCTTGGAGAATAAGATAGGTGAAGACCAAAAGTAAAGAAAGAAAAATTATGCGTCCTGTATGTTTATAGCCAAAATGGTGTTATCAGCGGGCAAGCTACTCTGTTAACAAAAACGTGGAAATGACGTCAGGGAAGAATACTTTGAGATTTGACGAGTTCCAATTGTTTTTAAGCTTACTTTGTCTCGAGCATTTGACTTTTAAGGCTGCCTGATTACTTATGTTATCTTCTTGCATTGATTAAAGTCTAAAATCAAATTAACAAAGGACTCCACTCCCATATTTGACCCGCTATATGTTTGAGAATTTGGAAGTATTGGGCTTTGGGGTTGCTCTGAAATATTGAACATGGACGGAACTAGGGGCGAATGGGGATATAAGATTGTCATCCCCTCAAATTGAAATCCTGATTCGGTTATTGATCTTGAGCAAACAGGGTGAAGCAGGAAGTTGGTAGTTGTTATTGATTTGTTGCAAAATTTCAGAGAAGTGGACTTAAAACAGCTTAAACGAGGTGAGTTAAACGTTGGAATGTTTACATGTCAAACTCATAAATTTTTATATATCTTACATTAAAAATCAATCAGCAACTGAATTTTATCAGTTCTTAGTTTCCCTTCTACTCTATAATAATCATATATTTCCTTGTGCACCGTTCTGTTGGATTTGATTTTTAAGTCCCATACTGTTGGTCTCACTATCTTCATTTTTCATAGCATATTTATTAGGTTATAAATTGCTTAGTCCA
The DNA here is from genome assembly GCF_047325235.1 of Durio zibethinus. Classification (NCBI taxonomy): domain Eukaryota; kingdom Viridiplantae; phylum Streptophyta; class Magnoliopsida; order Malvales; family Malvaceae; genus Durio; species Durio zibethinus. The sequence continues at coordinate 6,716,870 of NC_143170.1, read as the reverse complement.
ACTTTTTTTTAAAATTTTTTATTGCTTATCCGAAGGAAAACAATACTTGACTTTTGCTTATTAATTTGTGTTCTATTGGTGGGAATCTATTATTGACTTCTAACATGTGCATCGGTGTGAAGAAGAAAACTCGGATTTTTTTATTCTTTTGTCAGTCAGCTTTGTTGTTCATGCCTATACAATTAAAGGATCATATTGCTTAACTTGATTTACTGCAAAGATTAACGAAATTCATGGATACTCAATAAAAAGCCTTCAAATACATTACTCCAGCTGAAAACGTCACAAAAGAACTACTTCTAATATTGCACAGGTACAAATGATTTTATACACCTGACAAAGTGAACAGCCAACTACAAATGCAAACTTATCGTGGCAAATTCAATAGTTTTTTTTTTTTTTGCCTATGCTTATTTTATTTCATGAACATTGAAACATGCTTTTCAACACACAAACTAATTAAAACGATCATTTTGGTTCCAGTGTAGAAAGAATCTGCTTCCAGATCTAAATGGGGAAGATACTTTCCAAGCGAAAATCCCTTACTTTCTATTCCTTCTTTCCTAGAACCAACTGTATCTCTCTGCCTTCAAAAGAGAAGAGAACACACATTCCTGGAAGATTGCATATGAACATAAATAGAATTCTGATCAGTTGTGCAGTGGGTTTGGTCCTCCGGGTACAAGTTGATGCGAAACACTGTGAACTGCCCTGTACTTCTGATTTTCAGAAACAGAAGGGGAACTAGCAGAACAATGCTCTATAAATGAAAGGGAAAACTTGGTTCTTAACTTTTTTTGAGTTTCCAGGTATGAAGCCAAGGTGACTTGCCGATAACTAGAAAGATGGATTGTTACTAGCATAATTGCGAAAATCAGAAGTGGAAGAAAAGGAATAAGAGTTCTCATGCTCTGAAATGACAGGAAAAGGAGTCCTAGGAAAACAGCACCTTCTGAGTTGGATTTCTAGGTTTGAAGTCTATATATAATGGTAACGAGCAACCAGTTCTTAATAATCACTCCTAGTATTTAGAATGACATGAATGCCCATATTCCAATCATTATTAAGCCTACCTCTCATAATGGATTAATCAATCTTGCCTCAAATGGGATGAATTTAAACAAAGAGCCAAGAATTTGGTGGAGCTTGATATTAGATATGAACTTCAGCTACAGGTAAGTTTAAGTCGGCATGTGTTAATGAATCCAGCAAGACTTCATAAGTTTCTGTGATAATTTGTTGTAAAATGCTGGAACGCAAAATAAGGTTCCTGGCAAGATTGATTGAACGTGCCACCTATCATTTTCAAAAGTGGCATGACCGGACAGATTTGATAACATGGGCTTCAATGAGAGGTTAGTCGTCTTTAAGGGATCAGATCAGGCATTGTATAAATTGTACACTTGATTGGATATGCCAATGGCTCAATGCTCTTCTCAACTGCCAGCCTCAAAAAGTGAAATTTATAGCTTAATCACCTGTCCTTTCACCTTAGCCCTTCATTGTAACTACTCTGTTCCTTGGCTAGAGGGACCTGAGTAACAGGAGCTTTTAGATTAAGATGCACTATCCACTGATCCTATAATGTATAGCATCAAATTGATATCTTGTGTGGGCTACGAATCTCTATCATCAGCAAGCAGTCTTGCTGAGGTTTCAGGAGCTAATTTTATCTATTCTCCAATATGGTGGGGGGGATATTCTCCAGTTTTTAACCACCTGTTATGATTCAAAGGCTTGAGAGACAGGTTCAGAATGTGAAAATGGTTGCGACCAAGGTTGAAGGTACCTACCACAGTGGAAGCTGCCCTAAGACCTATCGGGGCTTCTTGGATCACAGTAAGCCACTTTTCGCACATCGGTTAAAAGTTTTGCCAAGTAATCCTAGTTCATGACTCGCTTATAAATTTCCTGTGCATCCATACAGTTACTGTTTACGGCCCATGCCAGCTTTGGCATACATGCTAGCATGATTGACAACTAAAACCTAATCTGTCCATAAAAATTTAGGAACTAGTCATGCAAAACTAAAATAATACAGTCAACTCAGCCTCTAGTCATCTACCTATCGAACTCCAGAGCATGTTAAATGTTTTAAAGAATTAAATATCAGTAAATCGTTGGCTTTGTACGTGACACATTACGTTAAAAGCCAAACTACCAGCTTTGGAATGTAGAAGTAAATTCATAATTCGTCAAATTCAGATCCGGTAAAGGTTAAGTCAATACTGGAAAGAAGTCCATGGTTAGTTAAGGGCTGATAAGATCCCAGCGTTCGACTGATATAATTGGGAAAAGCAGAATTATAAAAATTCGGCATGGTTTGTTTGAGCCAAACAAATTCATTTTGGTTTAGCAGCTCTCGAGCAGTTAATGAATGAATTGGAATGTAGTGAGGTCATTTTCTTAGCTCTCAAATGCCCTCCAGCCATAAAAGTGCAGAGGACAGGTGCAGGCCGCTGGGCCTGGTTAGAGTTGAGTTTAATGTTCGAAACCAAATGCTTTTCAGATTTTCCAGTAGATTGGATCCGGAAGTTTTTTGGATCTGTAATATGACCATCATGAAGATCATTGGATGATCGAATGGATTCTCACTGTCCGCAGTTCTATTCTGACATATTTGTCTCCACGATTCGAGCTATTTGCCAACGCCTTCAAAAAAAAAAAAAAATCAAGAAACCACTTTTGGCCTCCTACTTTTAAGCTAGACTCTTGCTCTACCGCATAAAATGCATAAGCACAACGAGTAAAAAATTAGCCCCACTTGGCTTGCATCCAAAAGCTTGGAACTCAAAAACTCACCATTCCTGTATCAGCATTTAGCAGGCACCTCAAAGACTGTAATCCCTGGTTGAACAAATTTATCATGCATTGAGAGAAAGGGGAGGACCTCTTTTAATAGCTTCTAATGCAACTACAGCACATAGTAATTTTGTTGAACAAAGTAATTCCTGGCCGCATACATCAACAGTGAATCCCCAAAGTTTTAACATCCCAACTTATTTTTGATGAACTAAATATTGAAGAAAGTTTGCTAAAAGAGTATCCGCACAACGTAAGCTTATATATGGAATAAGATTCACATAATGCATTAATTCAAACAACAAAAGGAAATATCTTCCGGCATCTTCAGTAGAAAGAGTGATCACCCCATCGAAACGGCGACAACTAAGCCCAATCATATCACTCCTCCTTAGCATCAGCACCAGAGGATTTTTCCTCTGTTCCCGCAACTACACCTTGTGATGGACCATCTTCAGCTGGCTTAGCATCAGTTTCTGTAGCACCTGAGGCTTCACCACCGCCATCCCCTTCGTTTACTGGAACTGTCTTCTTGATGGTTCCAACCTTAACATACTTGCTCATGAACTTGTACTCCCAATCCTGCAAAGCATCCAATTCGAATGGACCAAGGCCAGAGATGTCACCAGTTAAATCTTTTTCTTCAAAAGACATCTTTGCAAGAGCTCTGCTAGCATCCTTTCCAGCAAACAATGCGTAAGGTCCACCAGGTCCATAAAACATTCTGCAAGAAATATTAAATTCAGGGAACAGCTAAGAACTTTCTCATTCATTTAATGCATAATTCTTGCACATATATGATTAACGATGCCTCTTGCAAATTCTACAATCATAAAGAATTTCACCACAAATTATGTTATAGATCACTTGAAAAGGTGATACTAAAGTGTTCCCGACACATTACATATAGGTCATATCTGACAAAAAGAAAATCTTGAAATCGGAAAGTAATTTCCATGAACTGAAAGTTAAAAGAAACCAGCAGCGCAGCAAAAATCTGCAACCAAGAAAGCTTTAAAGTTCATGAATGAATTAAAGCGAGAAATAATATAGAAGAAAAAAATTAATCATTTCTAGAAAACCTCAAAAGCAGCATCTCACAAAATAAATAAAAGCCCCAAAAATTTCATACCCATAAAGCTACTATGTCAAAGCTGATTTTCCAACAAACCGGTTGACCCCCAAGAAGAAAAAAAACCCAAAATCTAAAGCCAAAAGAAAAGAAAAAGTAGCATATTTAAACCTGCTTTGAGAAACATCATAGATCTGGCCCTTGATTGCCATGAGGAGTGGCTTCTTGGAATCCGACCCATCATATTGCTTAAGTTCCTCCTCGGAAATCTCGCCGAGCTGAACCGGAGGTGGAAGCGGCTCCGTCTGCTCCTGCAAAGCCCTTGTCCGTTGGTAATGATCATCGGACGATCCAAATAGACCCGTTACTACATAGTAAATGGCCCACAACAGAGCAAGAACAGTAAAGAAAGTGGCCGGAGATAGACCCGTGTACGCCGTTATAGCGGCCTTCAAAGTCTCCCATAGCTGCAAAGCCATCGCTTAAATTCTTTTTCTTCTCTGGCGATTTTTTGTCTCAAACTCAGAGTCAGAGTCTTTTGGTCTTAAAATTGGAGCAGACGGCTATTATGCTCGTACAAATGGAGTTATCCGCCTGTACATTTTATACTCCGTTTCTCCTGCAAATTCTTTTTTTTTTTTTTTTAATAAAAAAATTAGGCAAGTACATATTAATTTATTAAATTATCAAGTATACTATATTAGATTTTAAATACTTTATTTTTTTATAAAAGATTTTAATTAGTTTATTAAATTGATTAAATCAGTAAAATCTCAATCTGATTTATTGGTATGAATTATATTATGAATTTGATTTTTTTTTAATTTTATAAATTGATTTATGGGAGATATTTTGGTTGTTAGTTTTAATTTTTAAATACAAAATGATGTATTGATACATTTTTTCTTGATTTTTTTTAATCAATTAAATTACCTAATAGTCCTTGGAATGGTGGGTAGTCCACATCTATGGTTAAGTTATTTTCTATTCATTTTGTTTTTTCTTTTTAAATTCTTATGATTGCATATTACAATCAAAGTACAAGGACAAAAATTTTTAAATAAAAATTTAATAATTATTTAAATTTATAATATTTTATTATAATTAATCAAATCTAATATTTTTTATTTTGAATTAATTAAAATCTTAATCAGTTATTTTTACTTAATTAAATTTTTATACATATATTTTCATTCAATTAAACTTTTCGATTAAAAAAACAGTTAATCATATTTTTTAACAAAAACTTAATTGATAAAAATAAATATTTGATAATATAATTGATTATAAAAAAAATAAATAAAAATTTGAATAATTATTAAATTTTAATTCAAGAAAATTTTTAACCCAATTGCCTATGATCAAGTATTCATAGTTGACAAATGAGATAATATGGTTCAATATTATACGATTTTAGGAATGAAATTTGACAAAAGCCGAAAAGAAAAGGAACCACAGCTCAGTCAAAACACATGCAGGGAGCCACCAAATAGTTGGGGACTCCTCCTGATCAATTCTGATAATCAGGGTTAGGTTTAAACTAGGGAAAGGCTAGTTAAGAACCTTTAAGAAAGCATGACTTCACTCTTGACCTTTATTTTTTTTTTAAAGAAAATACACTCATAATTTAAAAAAAAAAATTGCTAAGGACTGAAATTTGAATTTTAAAAGTATTAGATGTTATTTTTAAAAATAATTAAATGAATCAACTGAATTAAATTTAAAATTTTTTTAATCCTAATCTTTATAGATGTATTTATAAACTCATACTTTTTAGAGGGATTATGAGTCAAAGGATAGAAAGAAGATATGAAAAGGCAAAGCAAAAATCGGTGCTATCATCTGTTTCAAACATAAAAAGCTGTTTCAGCTGTGATGTTCTCAGCACTGACTTTAATATATTTGAAATTTGATGTTTGGCAAAGTTATCAGACATGATAGTCAAGTTTCGAAAGTTTCAAAGTTGAACAACTCTTTTAGATTGAAATTCAAAGAACTATAAAGAAAAAGTAAATAGATAAATAAATCAAGGTACCAGGAGATCAATCAAATGAGCCACAAAAGCAATATGACAAAAAACCTAATCCTTAAAAGTTAGAATCTTGAATTCTTTCCCACCATTTTGGACCAGATTCATATTTGGTTAAACTAGCTATATCAAAGGAATACCATTGTACTATTCTATTTTAACAATTATTTTTAGAAGACTGAGTGTTTCATATTCAGACAGCTGATCTAAAAATGACCATCATCTTCAGTTTTTTCCTGTCTTAAAGAGTTAAACTTATTAACTACCACACACAATGACACAAAGAGCCGCAGCATGTATTGACATGAGCCAATTGCTTACATTAAGTACCAACATGTGTTTATGTTAGAAGTTTAGCTATTTTCTATCTTTATGCATCTTTGTGGAGTCCATAGATATCACACATCTCAATCGACAATATGCAGTTCCTTAATCTTTTGGATCTGAACTCAACACTGAGGGAAACCAATTGATCCAAGTATCGCAAATCCCAAAGGTCCAAAAATTTTTTAGGCGAATTACAAGAACTCCCAGGTTTAAACTAAGAAATAAATATCATAACACAATAAACCAACAAATAAATAGAAAAAACAAGGTTCTTGTGCAGCTAAGAATAAAAATCCATGACATAAGAATTATTGATTAATGTTTTCCTTTTCCATTTCTAAATCTACCTAAAAAAGATTCTATCATCTGTGAATAGAAAAAAAATTGGACAATTGACCATATATACAGTAAGTAATAAGGCAGATGCCTGTCTCAAAGGGGAGCAGATCATCTAAACTAGCCACTGGGAGGTTGAATGTTTTGAAGAAACATAATGCACGATAAAGACAGTTTTCAACTATCTTCACTCAACAACCTCTTTTTTTGTTTACAGCATAGAAGGAATACATCAACCAAAGAAATAATGGGGGAAAAATGGTACAATAGCTAAGGTTCTAACCCAACCCCAATAATATTTTGATATTGGACGCTCCAAGTAATGTGCACAAGAGCTACACTTTAAGAATAGAGAATGAGCTTATCAAGTTGTAGATATCTGACCATCTAAAATTCAAATTCAAAAGGCTCAAATCAAAGGAAAAGTGAGCTCACCTCATAGTTTTCCAAAGCCCTTCTTCATACTTGTACCACCTCATAAGCCCTTCATCATTTCTCATCCGCTGATACATGATGCAAGAGTCTTTCATGCATGTTACGAATTCACGTAACCGAGATGCCTTCTCAAGAATAGACTGATCGAGCTCCCTTATAATTATTCTTGGGGTAGGAGGAGGTGGTATTTTTATCGGAAGGCAATGAGATATGTTAAGCACTTCTAGGTTTTGTAAGTCATCCAAGATGGAGATCAGGACATCCTTCACAAGCATTGAGCAGCGGAGACTCAAAACCTTTATCTTTGGTAGATACGTTATTATCTTAGCGGCAAAGAAATTGTCAAAAGGTCCCATTACCTTGAGTTCACTAAAATTCTTGCAATTATTGGCAATTTCTTCCATGAGATATGGAGGGTTTGATATGCTAGGCATTGTAAGCGACTCAAGATCCCGCCAGATGTGAATAGCTTTGCATATTCCAGTTTTCTTTATTATGTTCCAAGCCGGCCTAACAAGGCGTCTGAGGCGGGGGCAACTGCAGTAAAGAAAAACAAGATCACATTCCAATGCATGCACCAAAACAGCATATACTTGTGAGGAGAATCCCCCCCCCCCCCCCCCTCTCCCCCAAAATAAAAAAACACACGCGCAGACACAGGAAATCAAGGTGCAATTTGATCAGTTTAATGGCAAGAAAAGACACTGATATATACAATACCATTCATCAATACCATTATCAAATGCATTTTTAAAGAAGCTAAGGATGTGTTTAGTGCATAAGATTATGGCAAGATAGGATAAGATGATATTATGATTAGCATTAAATTAAATAATGCTATACTATCTTATTTTTTATGTATGCAAGGATTACAACAACACACTAAGCCATATATCCCATACTCTGGGGTTGACTGTATGAAAAACTAAATAAGAGAAAGTTAGGTTGTAGTTTGTATCTTCTTGTGCAACTCATTTCTATCAATAATCACATTTTCATCTAATTCTTTAATCATCATATCATTTTTTTTTTATTACTTGCTTTCATATATTTTGTAATTTACCTCTAGATGTTTTGATCTTTCATAGATCTAGACACTCAATTCTCCAAACCGGTGCATAGCTAGGCTTACATTTTACATGTTCAAATTATCGCAAACGATCCTCTCTCATTTTTTGTTCAATTTAGATTATTTGTAATTTTTCTCTAATCTCTTTATTTTTTATTTTGTTTCTTCTTGGCTTACAACATATTCATCTAAACATCTTGATCTCTGTTATGTATGTAAAGATTATGATAGGATAATTTATTTATTGGTCAAGATTATCCTTTTAAAAAGATTAAAAAAATTTAAATTATTGATATAATTTTGAAAGACATAAAATATAGGACATATAAGTTTATGGATTATTTAAAAATAATCTTCTCCACTTTGGGAAGATTAAATCATCCTATGTCAAGAGGATGATTAGTCTTATTTCTTTTTTTAGATACAAATCAAATATAGGTTCTATTTGGATGGATGGTGAGATTGACTGCGATGAGATTAAAAACAATAATAAAAATTATTGTAACTGTAATTAAAAAATATTACTGTGGTTGGGATTTTAAAAAAAAATTAATGAAAAATTTATGTTGACTTGATCTCACTGAAATTAGTGTTTGGATTCAACTGAAGGTACGATGAACTTAATTGCACCGTACCAGAAGTGCGGTAGAATCTAAATGAGGATATAGTATAAAATAATTATTATTTTATCCTATTAATAATCTTATGCATTAAACATGACATAAGATACTAATACAAGAAAACACCATGGTAATTGATATTGAAACTCAAAGAAAAGCATTAGATATGCTCATGATATAGGTAACAAATAATCGTTGTTAGCAGGCGCCCTTCAAACATTAAGATGAAGTATCATAATATGTTTTTATTTCACAGAGATCATCATCAACTCTAGACAAAGAAAGAGGTTTTACTGTTGAGATTGGTAACACCAGCTTGAGAATATTCTAAATAAGTAAAATTCACGAAAATTACCTTTAAGCAGTATTGGTCAATTGATCGTTGCTCACATAAGGATTAAAGTGACAAATCAAGGCCATTACGTTTCCCTAGCCGAGACTCAAAGATATCTTACAACAAACGGGTCAATGTCCTGTCAGAACTAGCATCCAAAGGTACATTAGGCTGCAATGGAATTTTGATAAAATTTGACTTGATCGCTGAGTGTTTTCCTTTAACAGAGGATCACAACAGGCCATACTCCATGAACTGCAGACAAGAACAATGCATGTTAACTTAAAGATGTCAAAAGACTAGAAGATCTTCACCAACATATCTGTTCCAAAGTCCTACCATCTCCTTGCTACAGAGTGACTTTCTTCCATTCAACCAAGTTTTCTAATATTTCCAAGGAGTTTCACAGCATCATCAAGCCTACAAAGACGTGGACTATATATAGAAGGTTCAGTCCGTTATATATATAACTTGTATTGACAATTATATGATGAATCAGCATTCAGCAGATAGAAGTTTACATCTTGTCCTCAGAGAATAATCAAGGCGACATTCCGTATTGAAAACCAAGGAAAAATAAAAGATTGTGCTTGGAAGCATGAAAACTCACTCTCTTGGTGTTTTTATAAAATGAATTCAAAGTCCAAAAAGATACTCCTAGCTGGCATTGCGGGCAATAAATTCCATAATCCATATGGTGAGGAAAAAAGGGAAGTAAATATCGTTGGTCCATGTACTAAAAAAATATACCGTTGGTCCTTGATTTCCATTCAAAGATGCCTAGCAATGATAATATGAGAAGAATCAAAATGCAATTAAACAGGCATGCACATGTCACAACCATGAATAAAAATTTGGTCCAAAACTCTTCCTACTATGTAAGAAAGCAGAATACATACACAAGAGAATGTGTTTTATCTACACAAGTACAAGCATGCAAGTATATAACTACACCATCAAGTGAGGCCCTGACCATACTGTGCTTCAAAAAAAAATCATGTTCCTTGCCTTTCAGCCAAACTTAGGAGGTTATCAATCAATTGGACTCATGTGGGAAAATGGACAACAAGTTGTCAATGTCTAAATAATTTAAAATTACTGTTGCCTCGAAAAAATATAAAATTATCCAATTTTGGCAACACAATTGAAGGAATTCATAAATATACCGCATATTCGCTTTCTGTATTAGCATAAATAGATCAACCACCTTTGCTACATGTACATTATTGATAATATACCCTCCTAGATCCCGATTAATCCAGCTTTTTGTCTAGCTTCTAACTTTCAAGCCACTTTTAACATTCACCATTTTACAACTGTCATGCTAATGACAAATCTCGTTTCTTAACATAAATTGAAAACAGAAGTTAACCTCCGGTGTGATTTACATACAACCGCCGTGCAATACCAAGAAATCTACATAACCAAACAGCTAATATATCACATTACCCTCCATGATCTCTCTCAGACAATGGATCTTGATCTAAGGAATCAAGAATCTCCATGCTACAAATGTCTACCTATTATCTCTTCACATTTTTAGCCCACTGCCTACCATTAGGCTCGATAAAATTTATAATTTACATCCTATCCCCTCACTGCATTTTTTCCCACCTTTTCAACTTAAAACCTATATATCATAGGAATTTCAAGATTCAAGTCTCTCACCAGCATCATCTTGTATTTCATCCAGCAACATCAAGATACTTTATATTGTTAAATTATAACATTAGCAAGAAGCCATTCCATGGAATTTATGACTCTAGCTAAAAGGGGAATTACCTAGCACATCAAAAACCTGAAATTGGTCGACGGCATGTACCAAAGGTTACAAATTGAATGACATTGAGTAGTAATAAATATTGAATACATTAAACATAGTAATGTAAAAAAAAAAATGGTTAAATTCTCTAACTTTTAACTCGGAAATTTCATTGTTTTAAGCCAATCTATAAGTAAAGACCTTACACGCAGAAAGGGTGAAAGTATTTTCACACGGACTTGTTCTATATCACGTCAACAACATTGAACAAGCGACAGTCAATAATAAAACCCTACAGAAACCATACCAACAAAACAGATACTATTTGATATTCTGATACTCCTAATTACCGCATTCCACTTCAATTCCTAGCTTCAAGTCCGTCGTTATAACAACATCTATCTTGTTCACTCTACGCAAGACAGAAAACTCATTCTCAACAGTAAAAATTTCATCTACAAGATCTATATTCAACAATTTCAGTACAAAGACGCCAAAGGAAGAACCAACCTCTGCAATTAAAAGAGAAAAAAAATTCACTATTAACAAAATCAAGTTTTCATGCTTCAACAAATCTAGGTTCCTTCAATTTTAAGTAGATCTTCCATCTTTAATTACCCCTTAAAGAAAAGATCCATATTGATCTAACTTTCACCTCACACTCTCAAAAACAACTATATCTAAACATATATATATGAAAAAAAGAGAGACAGTTACCTTAAGACAAAGATAATCTTGGGATTCATGAGCTTTGTTTTTCATTGGAAATTTGTTTTCAATAATTTCCAGTTTTATATAATAACTAAAAGTATGAAAAAGACATAAGTTTTCAGCGTTAAGAGTCCAGAAAAAGTATATATTACTTTGAAATTAAATTAAATTATAAAATGTCTTCAACAATTAGTGGGGAAGAAGATTTAGAATGAGTTTGACAGTTATAATTCTTCCATCTCCATCTCTTATCCTCTACCAATAAAAATAAATAATAAATAATAAAATAATATCTCTATGTTCTGCCAGGCTTGGACTCAAAACGTTAGCCCAAGCCTGGGCTTAACGAGTCAGATTACGGGTCGAGTTAATAGCTCGGCTCATGAACAGTATATCTCGCGCTTTCTGTGGCTATTTCAATTTCCCAACTCCCAAACGGGAAAGGAGAAGCAGAGGGAAAAATGGGGGTGAAGAATTTGTGGGATATTTTGGAATCATGCAAGAAAACTTTGCCTCTTCATTATCTCCAGAACCAAAGGGTATGTGTAGATCTGTCCTGTTGGATGGTGCAGCTTCAAAATGTTAACAGATCTCACTGTCCCATGAAAGATAAGCTTTACCTCAAGGGTCTCTTTCACCGCCTAAGGGCTCTCATTTCCTTGAATTGCAGCCTTATTTTTGTCACCGGTAAATTCCTTTGATCTTCAGTCTTTGATTCAAGTGATATAGGATATGGGTTTTCTTTCCAAGTTGGAGATTTTGTGTAAATGGCAGCTTACTAAAGGATTTCTAAAGTTGGGGTTTTTCCTGAAATAGGATTTTGCTGACGATTTTGAATTTGTTATTTCGACGATTCAATTTGGTGACTGTTGCATTTATTTGCGGAGACAGTGGCCAAATGAATTACAAGACCATAAATTTTCGAACTTGTCATGCTTTATCAAAATTTGCTGAGTGTTTTCATTTTTTAGTTGTAGTCTTGTAGATTTATGGTAACATTTTAATACATTCTTTTGCGTCTGTCAGATGGTTCAATTCCTGCCATCAAATTATCTACATACAGGCGGCGGTTATACTCAGGAATTGAGATAGAGAATCAGGTATGTTATATTTCACTCTGTTCCATATTTCTTCTCTAATTTCTTTCTGTTGCTACAATTTCTTGGGAAAGTTACCTTTTGAGGAACTTAAGTTAGTTGTTTAAGGCAGGCTGCTCAGAATGGGACAAATTCACAAAAGTTGCCCTCACTTAGAAGGAATATGGGATCTGAATTCTCTTGCATGATCAAAGAAGCAAAATCCCTTGGATTAGCACTTGGTATTCCCTGCCTAGATGGGTAATTTCCGATATTTTATGTGGTTCACTATCTTTTGAAAATGAATCCAGGGATAATTCTTCCATCTCTTTTTCTTCCCTGAAATTCAGGATTGAGGAAGCTGAAGCACAATGCGCATTATTAAACTTAGAATCCTTATGTGTAAGTAGTTCTTTTTTTCTTAGAGAGTACAATTGGAATACTATGTAATGCACTCAAAGTTCGAAGATGCCTTCCCTTCATGAAGTTACTTTGCTATCATCAGGATGGGTGTTTCTCTTCTGATTCAGATATCTTCCTTTTTGGCGCACGGACAGTGTACAGAGACATTTGCCTCGGTAAGTGTGTGGGTATTATTTTACCTTTTGAGTTTTTTTATGGTATTGTTTTGTAAAAATATAAATCTTGCCCTTTTATATTTTGAATTAGGGGAAGGAGGCCATGTTATTTGTTATGAAATGGATGATATAGAGCAAAAACTTGGATTTGGAAGGAACTCCTTGGTAATTTTTATCTTTGCTTCAATCATCTAATAGTTAATTCTACTGTTTGGTAACTCAAAATTTTGGGATTTTCAGATTTCTTTGGCCCTTTTTCTTGGCAGTGATTACTCTCAGGGTGTTCATGGTTTGGGTCCGGTATGTTTCAGTATCAAAATGCTCCTAATATCCTGGTGGGTTTTTTTTTGCTTCTTTTAAAAATGCTTATTGAACATGAGACTCACCTTCATTGCTGATATAGGAGACAGCATGCCAGATTATTAAATCAGTTGGAGACAATGATATTCTTCAAAAAATTGCATCGGAAGGACTGTCTTTTACAAGGAAGAAAAAAAATTCAATGAAACAGGGTCGAGTCAAGTGCAATGACAAGGCAACCACATTGTGTCATGAAGTGAACATGAATGGTGAATGAAGAAACCCTCCACCATTACAGATTTGGATATTACTAGCTTGTGCATCTGGTTTTCCAAATTTTATCAAGTTAAGGTTCCCTAGACAAAATGATTGAGCTAGAAAGGAAGAACCATTTGTAAATAGTACTGGAATCAGCAAAATGCTTATCATATTGTGAGATGAATTCTATAAAGTACCTTTAGTCCAACTAGTAAATTTATCCTTGTATTTCAAAAGGTTTTTTCTCTTTTATAGGAAACAATAGCACTTGACATAGTTTGTCATATATTGATTGAGATTACTATTTAGAAGAATGTTGGTTGAGTATTATTGAACTTTAAGCTCGACGTGAGTAGATTGACATATGCTCAAACTGATACAGCTAACCTTTTTAAATGATCATGATAGGAGGCAATAAGAATTCGCAAGGAGATAATCAGTCTTTGCAAGTGGTGGAAGCATATATGAAGCCCAAGTGCTACTCGGCAGACTCTGATGTAGTCCATAGGTAAAGTTATATAGATAATTTCTCTTTGTATAATCTTGTACCAACACAAGGCACTCGGTAGAAAAAACAGTTTTACTATATTTTTTTATCTAACTTTTCTTCTTCTTTTTTTAAACTTTTTGTATCTCTCTTTGTATTCTTTTCTCTAGCCCCCTCCGCCTCTTAAAAAATGTATATGCATATGAAAAGGATGAAACGAAGTTGATATTGACATGTGTTCTCTCATGGACATATGCATGTTTGATTTAATTATGGATGGAGTACCTCTTTATAGCATTAAGGGTGTCTGACTTTTTCCTAGAAAAGAATTGTGTTTGTTGACTATGTCCTAAAGCCTTGTTTTTGTTTGTTTGATTAAAAAAAGATTCTGGGTTTACTGTGCATACAGACCTTTTCTAAATATTGTGATAGTCAAGGATAAATCTTTAATGAAAATAGTTTCAGAGATTTAGGAGAATTTAGAGCCTATGATGACTGATAGTTGGGATTGGGCGTAGTCACCAATTCTTGCTTTTTAGAAGCCAGGCTGTGAAGTTTTTTTAACTGCTTTATTCTTGTAGGGTTCTTGTGCAGCATCCATTTCAGCATCAGCAACTTCAACTGATATGTGCTCAGTTCTTTGAGTGGCCTCCTGAAAAAACAGGTATCCTTTGTTCCAAAATTTACCAACATGCACAGGTAATCATGTCCTTGTCCATGCAATTTTTGCTATATGTTCATCACTACAACCATGCACTTGGAAGTTGGAAGCATGCATTTTACACTGCTCATAGTGTATCAATGGCTCAGATGAATACATCCTTCCAAAGATTGCTGAAAGAGATTTGCGACGGTTTGCCAATTTACGATCAACTTCATCTCAATTAGGTGTTAACATTCCATTGAAGCAGGTACTACTGCCATCTAACATCCTTATACAAATTCATTCCTGAACATCTGCAAATTGAAATTCTTGTTTGACTTGCTGCTTTTGAAAGACTTATTGCTTCTGAAGGACCCTTATTGGTCATTCATGTTGTGAAAAAGTAATTGCTAGTGTCATTTTGAAAGTGTTATTATTGAGAGAGTTTGCTTAGAGTTGCTAATAATGTCAACAGATCGTTGTGCTCTCCAATGCACTTTTAAAAGCTAAAACCATCCTTTTGATGAGAACCACAAGCAGCGCTAATAAATGATGGTTTAAGAAATGATTAGACTACCATTAAATCATTTTGGATTCTAGTTAAGGAAATAGACTGGACTCATATATGAAGTAATTTAGATAGATTGTTTCAATGTGATTACCTGTAACCAGAATATGCATCATAATCTCTTTATTCACCATGAAAATATGTGAGATTATATTTAATTCTCCATTGAAATTCCTGTTTGATAGTGTCAAGGCTGATCTTTAAATCCTAGACTATTGGTAAGCTTTCCCATTACAGGTTCCAGTTAAGTGTCCTGTATCAGCAATTATTAAGCGCAGAAAAGTTCATGGGAGAGAATGTTTTGAGGTGTCATGGGAAGAGTTCGTTGGAATTAAAACCTCTGTAGTTTCAGCAGATCTCATAGAGAGGTATGTTGCCATTATCATTTGCTTACCTGTATCTAGTGATGACAAGTTGATACTTAGGAAGATAAAAGTGTATATATATATATATATATATATATATATGTATGTATATAAGAACAAAACCATGGTTGAAATCAATGTATACTCTGAATAAATGATTCATTTCCTGTTTTCCACAGTGCTTGTCCTGAAAAAATTAGAGAGTTTGATGATAGAAGAGCTCTAGAGAAGAAAAATCACCGTAAATCAAGGCCAAAGAAATCAGAGAAAAATTGTTCTGTGGCTGAAATAGATCTGAAACTCCAAGATCTGTTGCTTGACATCGAGTTAGGGTGCAAGTCCAGTCCCATTGCTTCAAGAAAAGTTATATCTGACAAAATGACCATAGCAACTGAGGTTAATTTCATAAACCAAGATCCCCCGGTTATTTTGGAGTCAGAAGGCAATGCTGACAGCAAAGCTGCAATGTCATGCATACAAATTGGTGCAACTGCCCTAAAGCATGAAGTTATTGATCTTTCGAGCCCCTCTCCACAGGTGCACTCCCAGAATATTTCCAGATTTACTCAAATGAATGGTCAAGACATTAGTGTAATCGATTTGAGTGACTCTGAAACTGAGAGATCACCAGAACATGCAAGGAAAGCAAGAGAGCTTAGACTTTTTCTTGCCAGCATTCGAGATGACATTCACTGAACGAGCCATGAAGCACTCAGTGGATAGACAACTCTTATGCATGTTTTTTGTTGTAATATGCCAAAGATGTTGCTCTGCTGTTTAACG
Source organism: Durio zibethinus (assembly GCF_047325235.1). Lineage (NCBI taxonomy): Eukaryota > Viridiplantae > Streptophyta > Magnoliopsida > Malvales > Malvaceae > Durio > Durio zibethinus. Next base: position 6,700,315 of record NC_143170.1, on the reverse strand, counting down.
TTTGTGTTCTATTGTGTGTTATTTTGTGAATTCCCCGTCATTCATAAATAATGCATCCATTCAGATGCTAGCCTCACAACTCACACCCTACAACCAAAGCTACTGGGATTATTTTCATGCAATTGTTTAGGATACCATTACGTTATCGAATGGAAGATAAAATTTTTTTTATTTACTCCTTATACAAGACTGATCGGCCCAGCCCAAAAATTGAAATCGCATTGGGCCTTTTACTCGGTTTTTAACTTATATAAAATAAACTATCATTCACAATTTACATTAATACATCAAATTTAAAACATACTTTTAATTTTTATCAAATCAATTTATAATTTTTGTTAAAATTTTCGAGGTGTCTGTTTTTTTTTTTTTTTTTTTGCTTAGTATCACCAACAAATTTAAAATATACCTTTAATTTTTATCAAATTAATTTATGATTTTTGTAAAAATTTATACGGTATCTTTTTTTTTTTTTGGTCTAATGTCAATGATGTTTGATATTACAATGTTGTTGTTTATTTATATTTTGATAAAAACAAATATATCAACAAATGGTTGGTTCAATCAGTTCATATTATTTTTTTTTATGAAAAGGTCTTGGATTCGAGTGTTGTCGGTGGGTATGACCTGTAGTCATATGTCTTAAATTGTTAGGTACGACATATTTTATCCTGGCTCTTGATCTGGGGAACTGAGTAACTTATCTATTATCGAATTTTTTCTTTAAAAAAAACAAATATTACAAAAAATACTAAATTTGCACTCGTCAGCTTCGTTTGAGCTAGGGGTGTAATCGAGTTGAATTGAGTACATACAGTGAAAAGCTCAAGCTCGACTCCTAACTCGTGGTTCAATACTCAGGCTCGAATTCGATCGAGTTTCATTTTCTTAGCTCGAGCTCGATTCATGATCAAAATCGAGCTCGCTCAATAAAGCTCAATTCATATATTCGACAAATGCTCGATTATTGGTGCTCGAGCTTGAGCTCAAACTCAAGCTCGAGATCTTTTACAACTATTTTTTATCAAACCTAATAAATATTATATTTTTAAAATAATAACAATAATAATAGCAACAACAACAACAACAACAACAATAATAAAAACTTACACAACAGCCAAATCTAAGCAAATAAAAGTCTCATCAAATTATTCAAATACAACATACAAATAAAAGACATAATGAAACTTAGAAACTAAAGTCTTAATTGAAAGAGATTAAATATCCAAGCAAATAAGTTCAGAAATAAGTTACAACAAACCAACAATAATACATATGCTGCCTTTACAATATTATATCTTCAAATGAATATTAGGCTCATATTGTTTTTCAACAAACTTACATAAAAGAATAATTACAAAACAAACAAATTATAATTAACAATAAGAATAATAGTAGAAGCACCCATGTAAAAAAAAATTGCGATATCATTGCAATGATCAATAACTTTAAAATTTTAACATTAACATCAACATGTATTGTATCTTGTCAATTGCCTTATAATCAAAGCAAAAAATATAGACAATGTCTTGTCAATTGCCTTAAATGAGTTTCTGTCATTAGTCAACCTACGATTCGTAAATTATAATGCAAAAAGCTCAATCTGGACGAGCTACCACCTATTTTTCTTTAGTAATGTTGTGATAAATTAAAGATATTTAGCAATAATATTTCATACATGTATAGAAGACATTAGATATCCTTCTTTTAGGGGATTTTGAGTGCAATCTCAATTGATTACTTCTCTTTCTATATAGATAAAGTAAAAGAAAATAATAGTTAAAAATTAGATTAAAACAATGATAATCACCCAATAACAAAATAATAATAATAAAAAAACTCACTTTGTTATTTTTCTTCACTACATGAAAATTCTGACACCAATCTTCTTCACAAAGTAATGCTTGCACTGTGTCAGGAGCTAAAGAAGCATGATAAGTATCAATAACTCTACCTCTCGCACTACAAATAGCTTCTGAAGCCATTGTAGTAATAGGAATAACAAATATATCTTGAGCCATCTTAGATAAAATACAGTACTTCAAAGTGCACGTTTTTCACCATTTTAAAACATCAAACTTAGTGAAATCTCCTTTATAAATAAAGCAGCCTTCAGCTAGGTAGACATCTAGATTAGATTGTTGTGGTTGAGTAGTTTCAACTGATTTTACATAATTTGTAAATTCAGACCAACCAGAAGAAGAAGCTTCTATATTCATACCACTAATACCACTATCATGTACTTGAGTTTTAGCACTATGCTCATTGCCAAATTGATACTCACGAACATATTCTTCATAAATCTCATAAAGAGCACCTCAGACTCTAGTAATACTTTCTCTTGCTTTTTTATTAAGGTACATTCGAGGAAAATAAAACTCAACCACCCTCATTTTGCACCTTGGATCCAAGATAGCTACTATAGCTATTAACAAATTACATTTTCCCCAATACTTATCAAATTTACTCTTCATCTTACCAACCATTGCTTAAACAAATTCATTTTCATCATTCATCCTTTTATCCAACAACACTTTCACACGATAAACTTCATTCAGAAATAAGTTTGAAGTCGGATAATCACTTCCAGAGATGATTTTAGTGGTTAAATTAAAAGCTTTTAAAATTTCATAAACTTTTTCTACATTTTCCCAATCTTCATGACTTAGACAACATTAATAATGAGATTCTCATTCTTTGAGTCTTGGAAACACTTCTTTGAATTTGATTACAGTAGACAACATCTCGAATGTTAAATTTTAACGTGTTTTACAATCGAGAATGAGTTTCCTATTAGGTAACTATAATTGCTGTACTATGTCAGAAAATGAGTTAAGTCTTGCCTCATTCTGATTAATAAAACTAACACTTTCATAAATATCACCAATCACATTCTTAATCTCAGAAAGACCATTTTAAACTATGAGATTTAAGATGTGTGCATAACACCGAACATGAAATAATTTTCTCCCATAAAGCAACCTTCTATTTCTTGAAAAAATGTCTTTAAAAATGTAATAGCCCCATCATTGCTTGAAGCATTATCCACAAAAATTGTAAACACCTTGTTTTCAATTTCCCATTCCTTTAGACACTTAGAAATAAAATCAGCAATCTCAACACCGCGATAAGAATGAGGTATGTGAACAAAGCTAATAACACGCTTTTGTAATCTCCAATTAGAATCTATAAAATGTGCTGTAAGAACCATATACTCAATCTTTTGATTACTTGATTTTTACAAATCAATCATCAAACTAATCTTACTAACAGTCTTCAACAGTGCCTTCAACTTCTTCTTTTTTACTTCATACACTTGCATGTAATCATTTTTAATAGTATTGCGTGATATTTTTTTCCATTCAGGCATCCTACATTTTTGTATTATGTTAAAACCTTTCTCTTCTATAATCGAAAAAAGATGCTCGTGCATGAATATCCAATGTGTAGCTACCTCTCTCATCTTTGCCATATCAAACTTGTCATCTGTGAGAGCAGGTACTATTTGTACATCACCACATGTGTCTACTGGCTGAAAGTTGATCATTTGTTGTTAATTCTAAAAAAATTTTCGCTTAACACAAGTTATCAAGTGCTTTTTAAATTAAGTTGTACTTTTACTTGCATTTATTGTTAACTTTTTCTTGCAAAGGGACATACTTTTCTTTTTTAAAACCATCAGGAAGAGTAACTTTTTTGAACTCCAACCAAACAGTAGATGTATTTTACCTTTTTTTCTCATTACCTTTCTCACACTCTTCAGGGTCAGCATCATCACATTCTCTATAATTGATATCGATGACTGATGTTTTATCTATGTTGCCATCAGTGATATGTAAAGTCTCATTCATTGAATCATTACCATCATCTGACATAATTTGGCTAGCAAAAGAATTTGTTATCGGTTGAACTGGTACAGAGGAGATATTCGGTGTAGTTGATGACATGTTGAGTTCTCTATAACAAAAAAAAAGACAAATCAAAATAATAATTCAATTTTGGGATCAAATAATGATGTCAAACAAATTGTTAGAAACATGTGCGGTAAATTTTTTTGTGAAAAACATGAAAACAAGTTGCAAGAAACAAGTTATTGAAAGAGTATGAAATTTAACAGTAAATGATAACCATATATGGGAATCGCAAGCAATATACATAATCTATAAGCATAGAAATCCTGGAAAACTAACCCAGCATTTACTCTTTGAATAATTATAACCTATAATAAATATGAATTTAAATTTTAAGTTAATTGATTTATATAATATTTTTTAAAAAATAATTTTTAATAATTTTAAAAACTGAGAACCCATTTTTCATTGAAGAAAAAAAAAGACTTTTTTGCAAAACACAAAAGTATATAGGAACATACGAAAAGTGTAAAAGGGGAAGTATGGCTAAATGGAGTAAACAAACAAGGTAAAAAAAACTACGAAAAGCAACACAATTAACCCGGTGATGAAACCTCATCATTTATTCCCTTAAAGTTGAAAAACCAAACTCTAAAACAACCACTATCTTCAATTTTTTTTTCTTTTTTGTTGGCTTTGATAGGCCTTAATAGTGAAGGCAACTGAAATAAACAACACTAAAACAAAATCTAATCAACAACCAAAAAGAAGTAGCTTAACTTAAGTACCCAACATCATATGAACCACTTTTTCTTTCTCTTTCTCTTCGTTTTCTTTCTTACTTTATCTTCATTTTCTTTCTTACTTTATCTCACTTTTCAGGCCTTAGTTAAGGTATCTCGCATGGACACCTGTACAGCTTTAAGTATGAAAAATTATGTACTTTTCTAAAGAGATCCCATCCAAAATAAAATCATAGATAAAGTTTAAAGTAAAGCAACGTGAACGAAGGGTTGGAGTCTGTAACTTAAGTGACAGTCATATAATTTTTGTTTGGTAGTTGATATGTCAGTCCTAGTCTTTTGCGAGACTTTAAAATCAAAAATAGGCAACAAAAAGTCATCGACTCCAATCCAAGCCGATAACGCTTTTCTTTTTTTTGGTATGCCCCTCCGTAAATAAAGTGAATGAAGAGAAATTTAGGGTAGCTAATGAGACTAAGCTAAAAAAGAGAGATGAAGAACAACTTAATAACTCTGATAATGGCTTCATACCTGGCAAAGTAAGATCTCAAAGCATGATAATGGCTCCACACCACACTTGCCAATGCCTTGTCCACTGACTCTTTGGAGGTAAATGTATACAGACATGATGAGCCAAAGTCATGTTTAATCATGCTATAAAATATTCAATAAAATGTGGACAAACAGAGGACAAACTCTGGTCAAGACTGTTGAGAACTATAGGACAAATAGAGGAAATGGATCATGTTCAAAGACTTTATCATCGTCATTTTTTTATACGAAATTACATGGATGACTACATAATCAGACACAAGAAAGAACCATGGCTGCATCTGTAAAGTTCACTTACAATGAAAAAACCTTTTGTAGTTATGCAAAAAGGTAGTAGCTTGCTCCAACTTTGATTTATCTCAGATTTTTCAGCTTTGATTTGTCTTGAATTTGAGTTAATTATGGAAACTAACTTCAAAATATTGAAAAAGAGGGAGAAAGAAAGACGCCATGTGCCATGTAAGATGAGGGAGACAGGAGAAAGGGGAAAGAAGAAAACATAATTTTAGGATTTTTTAGGTTAAGGGTAAGATGATAATTTTATAAATAAAATAATAATAAAAAAATAATAAAAAAATTCACAAGTTATTCGAACCGAGTATTAACATACTCAAATTCGGTTCATTCGATAAGTCGAACTACTCAAGTTCGTGCTCAACTTAACAATTATTAAATCGAATTCGAATTTTAATTAAATCGAACGCAAATAACTTAAAAATACTAATATATCATTTACCCTATTAGTTCTAGTTTTTTCATTTTGTCATTTTGCCTTTTTGCCTACCTGTGTATTTTCTCCGCTCTCCCTCCTCTGTACCCAGACAATATAAAGAAACCGTTTTGCCGCTGGAAAGAGAAAGTTTTAAACGTTTCGATAATCTAATACAGTTCAAGCTTATACGATTTACGAGAATCTTGGGGGAGGAGAGAGATGGTAACGTCATCGGTGGTGAACACTTATCCACTGTCGAGCTACACCTTTGGCACCAAAGAGCCGAAGATGGAGAAGGACACGTCCGTGGCGGATCGCCTTGCTCGCATGAAAGTCAAGTAATTTAATCACTTTTTCCTTTTTATTCTCTTGTTTAATTACATGTTTTGTAGGTTTTTTAAAAACCCTAAATAAACCCTAATTCACCTTTTCATTTTCCAGAATGCCGAGCTAGAGTTGTGTTTTTTTTTTTTTTTTTTTTTATGCGGTTTAGATTCGCTTTTCCTCTGTGTTATTCGGTTTCAGAAACAAGAAAAAAAAAAAAGAAAAAGAGTTCATTTTGAATTGCTTATTCTGAACTGTTCGACTTAGTTCGGTCGATGATCTAAGATTCGAAACCGTAGTTTCTACACTTTCTTATACCATATTGGGAACTGAGGGGAATTTGTAGAGCAAAACGAAATTACTGATCGAAGTAATAGATATTTGAACTGAGCTTGAATTGTGTTTCTCATGTTTTAGATTAAGGAAAACTTTCTACATTTTTTCTATTATTGATTAATTTTGAGCTTCGATGAATATTCTTTTTTTCCTTTTCCAAACCCCCAAAGAAAAACCCAAGAAAGCAAATTCGGGATCTAAACTAATCTTTTGCTTGGTATGAAGGATGGAAAGAGGTGAGGATGTAAAACTTGTTAATCTGATGGTTAAAATTCATAACCATTCTTTTTACTTTATATCTTAAATGTTAGATTAATAAATTTTCTTTATCATCCCTTTCCATCTTTCCTACCAAGCAAAGCCTAAAAGTTCTCATTGAAGATTTAAATGGGGATGGAATAAGTTTACTTTGAATATTGGCATGTTGAAACTTTACTTTATATAAGCACAAGTTTGTAATTGCTTCTTTTGACTGCGAGTTGCAGTTATATGAAAGAGGGCATGAGGACTAGTGTTGAAGCAATTTTACTGGTATGTTAATTTGCTTCTGGTTTGCCATGCTGCCATAATGTTATGTTTATTCTTCATTCTCTTTTGTGAAAACTTATAGTAATATTTTTCACTCCTAGCTTTCTTTTCTACACACCGTAGTCATGTTTTAATGTTTTTATTTTCAATTATTCAAATGATAATCCTATGTGGCCTGCTTTCTTTAAATTTGACTAGTAACAATCTTTTTTTTTTTTTTTGTAAAAGATTCATTGCATTGAAACGTCAGAAAGACTTAATGCTCTAGTAATATTTAATTTTTTTCATAACAATATCTTTCTTTATTATGAGATGATAAATGCATTTTATTGGGGATGTGATGCTTCATCATTTTTCTGAGGAGGAAAAATTAGAATACCCTGTAAAGTTTGAATTTATTATGAGATAGTAACTTTAACATTATGGCTTCTAGGAATTTGAAACTACTATATTCAGAGATGTAAAATGCTAAAGGTTTACTTGTTCAGTAATTGGTTAAATAATAACTTGACTCCATTCAGAAAGAAAAAGGTCTTTCAAATGTGCGTAAAACCTTTAGGTAATGTTTGGTGCATAGGATGATGGACAGGTAAGATGATAATCATTTTATATTATGTTTGGTTTGTATCTAAAGAAAGAGATAAGATTACAAGGAGGATTAATCATCCTCTTGGTATAGGATGATTCAATCCTCCCCTAGGATTGATCTTATATTTCCTATTATACCATTAAAAATTACATTAATAATTTACATTGTATAAACTTTGAGGAAGGATAATTTTGACCAACAAATAAATTATCTTGTCATAATCCATGCACACATCAAACACAAGATAGGATGGCATTATTTAGTCTAATCCTATTCATAATATTATCTTATCCTATCATAATCTTGTCTACCAAACACGTCCTTAACTCTTACTTATCAATTTAAGGCCGTTACTTCTTCTATCTATAAGGTTGTGTATTATTTGTTTAACAAACAAGGAAAAGGGTCGTTATGGTTTATCAGCTTTTCGTTTTTACCAATGCTGCTCCAATATCATAGCCCGATTCATACTTAAGCATCAGCAGTCAACATTTCTGTGCATTGCACATATTTTATGATACAAAGGGATGCTTTTGCATCTTAGAGGTCTATAGCTTGTAAGGTGTTTACTTATGACCACAATAGTCTACCTGGCAGAAATTTACAACTTTGTCTTACATATGTAAATAGGAAATTGTTCTTCAAGAAAAGAGGAATTACGTCCTAATTAATGAAGGGTTCCTTCTTAGAGGCACAAGACTTTATATGTATAGGATCGACAATGGTAATATCTAAAGGAATTAGCATTCTTTTTGCCATTTTGAGTTTGTGTTGTACTTTTGCTGCTTTCTCTTTTATCTATAACTTACCAGTTACTATTATCTTTGTGAAGGTTACAATAATTTGGGTTCTAAGATGATCGCTTTAATGCTTATTCTTAAATTGCTTATACTGTCTTCTCATTCAGGTCCAAGAACATAATCATCCTCACATTCTTCTTCTGCAAATTGGGAACACATTCTGCAAACTTCCTGGTGGTCGCCTGAAGCCTGGAGAGAACGGTATCTTCTTTTTAACTTTTTTACTCCTACATCATAATGCTGATGTTTCTCCATACATCTTTTCTGCTGTACTATTTTGGAGATTCTATGTTGCTTGTAACCCCTATGCTCTTCTTTTTTGCTTCAGAGATTGAGGGTTTAAAAAGGAAGCTGACCAGCAAGCTTGGAGCTAATTCACCTGCTCTTGTGCCAGACTGGCAGGTACAGATTTGTTGTAATTATCTTACTTGGATGAGGAGGACAGGTTTTCCTCACAATTTCCTTTGAACTTTGCAGAGAGATAGTTTGGAAACAATTTCTTTTAATGCTTAGTTCTGTTCCTTGTTATCTTGTTGCAGATTGGTGAGTGTGTGGCCATCTGGTGGAGGCCCAACTTTGAGACCATAATGTATCCATATTGTCCTCCCCATATCACAAAACCCAAGGTAATTTTCTGTTGTTCTTGGTCTTTGTGTTACTTCACATGGCTTTTATGAGCTATGCTATCCTTTCTTAACCTCCTCTATTATCAATATTGCAGGAGTGCAAGAAGCTTTTCCTTGTTCACTTGTCTGAGAAAGAGTACTTTGCAGTACCAAAGAATTTGAAACTTCTTGCTGTGCCGTTGTTTGAGCTTTATGATAATGTTCAGGTAGGGAGTCTACCTACACTTAATCCATTCTTCAACTTGATTTATAATTTGAGTTTTGTGCTTTTCTCTTCCTTCTTTTTTTTTCTTTTTTTTTTTTTTTTTGTATTTGAGTTAATAAATATGTGTTTGGAATTCAAGATTTCAAAAGCTTGATAAAGAGGAAATGGAGAATGAACTGTGTCTGTGGCAAATTACCCTTGTCAGATCATATGTTTCTTCTCTGAAATTATTTCTGCTCTTATCAGCCGACTATATTACCCCAGTTATTTAGGTCTCCCTTTTCCTTTCATCTGGATTTCTACTGCTAATTTCCTGCATTTTAATGAAATGGTAAACTATAGTTTTGTGGCTTATATGTACCATGTTTCTACTTTTTCTTTTGAAAAAATAATAATTTTTAGCTTTATTGGCCATCTGGTTCTTCCATCTGACAACAGCACTTAAATGTCGAACAGAGATATGGACCAGTCATATCAACCATTCCTCAGCAGCTTTCTAGATTCCAATTCAACATGATTACTACATGACTTTGGCATGGATGTAAAGAGTGCCAACCTTACTGCTTGCTTCCAGACAGCTACATCGTAAGAATATTGCTTGGCTTCAAGAGCTGGAGCTGGTGGTATTTAATGAGAGACTTTTGTGTTACTTGGGTTTCCTAAGTTGATTAAGATGACTGAAACGTTGACACTATGGTAAACTCTTGCACTTTAATTTGATTACAAACCATTTTTTCAGCTTATATATAAGTTTAGAGTCATTACTAATCAGAGTCGTATCTTGTATGGGTCCGTAGCCACGCTAGTGTCCCAACTTAGATGGTTTAATTTAATGGTTTATATTCTTTAAGAATGTTTAACAAGCTATTGTTGTGGGGTTTAATGGGTTGTTATATCTTGGTTATGGATGTGTGATTGTTTAGATGTAGAGCTGTTTTGCTCCCAGTGTAATTTGTAAGGTGGATCATTAGTTATGACTAGCGATGTTTATGTATCTTGGTTGATGATTGTTCATCAAACGGGCTTACAATGCAATCATGTATTTGAGTCCCATAAATGAGAAGTTTATGCTTGATGTCGGTTATGAAACAGGTAAATTAGTTTGTTGGATTTTGGAGTGTATTATTTCTACTCGACAGATTGGAATTATGGGCAAAGGGACCGCAGGTACGGATGGTTCCTTTGTGATGGAATGAAAAATACCGAAGCTCCTATTATCTGTATCCTGGTGAAAATTGTATAATTTTCATATAATATAGATGTGCGAGGAACTGTGAGAAACTGTTCAGTTTGTTCGATGGAGGCATCTTCATTGGTTGATTACTTGGCTTATTTTCCCAAGTGGTTGGGGGTCTGGAATTACTTAAATTCAATTTGAGTGGAACATTGTTTTATTATTAAAGAGGTTGGGATACCAGAAAGAATTGGAAGTATTAAAATTTAAAATTTAAATTAATTAAATATTAATTTTTAAAAGTAATCTTATTAATTAATTATATTAAATTTTTAGTCTTATAGCAAGGGCGGCAATAGTGAAAGTTTTACTCACCATTGAATGATTATTGATCAAAATCAGCAGTCATTCCAAAAATTGGGTGACTAGTTATTTTAAGACAAAAAGATAATTAGAAATTACTCTACTCGATTATTATATTTAAGTTTTAATAAACAAAATCAATGGGATTCCCTCCCATACTGTTAGGGCTAATCCAGTCCTCTTCCAATATAGAGCGATGGAATTGCCTCAAATGTTGGATTTCATTGATCCTCTCCTCTGTCTCTTCTTCTTTGTTTCCATTTTTTTTTTCTCTTTATAAACGTTCCTTCCTCTTTTGCTCAAAATTTTTTAAAAAAATGTAATTATAAAAATAACTTTAATTTCAATTTTGAAATATAAAAAATAGCCCTAAAAGGAACCCACAAACTTCAAATTATTTAAAACAAATTAAAATTTTCTTTTATATCCAAAATAAAATAATACGTCAATTGACATATTACTTGCAATGTTATAACATGATAAAGTTAAAAAAAGGTCTATTCATTATAATTCTAGAAGTTTAAGGACAAACAAATTAATCTTTTAAATTTATGAACCAAAAAAAAAAAAAACATGGGATCTAAAATTAGAGAACCGCGTATGTAATTTACCTTCCATTAAAATTGGTAATGTGTACGAGCAAGTGAACAGCCGCATAGACCACAAATTTTTTCCCTCCAATAAAAGTAGCTCCAAATATGTTTATATCAAACTAAAAAATGCAACGTGCCAACACTTGATTCTCCCCTCGCGCAAATCAGATTATGAGAACTACTTGTTGAAAACCACTATTTTGACAAATTGTCATCTCGTAAATAGAAAACTAACTCTAGAGAGGTAGGTTAAAGTTGAGAGGCTTTCTCAGGTTTCGTCATTGGTTGTGATTTTTATTTTTTTTTTAATGTAAAGTTTGGTAGCAGAAAGCTGACTTAAGCAATTGCGTAAGTTAGCACGACAAGGCATCTGCCAGGAAAGGTTGATCACTTGACTGCATGAAAAACGACGGGATTTCATTAATTTAGCCACAGTAAATCAGAACATATTATCTATAATTATTATAATATAATTAATCATTTATAATTTAAGATTGTGTATGATTCATTAAAAATTCTGTAAAATTCATATTTTTAAGTGATGAATATTTATATAATTTTTTTTATTATAATTGATTAATTATATAAAATTGTAATAAAAATTTATAAGTGAAATGCTTCTTAAGCAAACATGCGTTACTGGGTATAAGTATAGCCTATATATATATATAAAAATCAATTAATAATATTCATCAAAATTGCGATAAATTTGCATGAAAACCAACATAGTTAAGGGAAAATTAGAGAAAGAGTGAAAGCTCTCATGTTTAATGGGACAACAAGTTGGGTAGACTTCGTTAATGATTTTATGGAAAAAATAATTAAAGAGATTAAAAATCTCCGAATCTGAATGTTCGATCCTTTTTTTTTTTTGGAATTATGCTTCAATCATGATCCTAACAAAATATGTTGCTTTCATGTGATAACAACTTAATCAAAATTTTAATAAAGAATCTTTTAAATCAATTTTTAGGATTTGGTTTTTTTCTTTTTTTTAAAATACGGTTTTTTCTATTACTTGATTTGTAAGCCAAAGAAAAAAGGTCGGTCTTTCTAACTCAGACTAATCAGCAATCTTAAACTCCAAATTTAATAATAAAATGCAAATTTCAATACGAAAGAAGATGTCCATCACGCTCATAAATGGAGCCTTAAAATATTCTTTTACGTGTGTACACTTAAAATTGTATTTCCATCACATTGTTTAGTTAGAATTTTTTTTCCTATACTTTATGTATTTACAGCTTCAGACAAAATTATCAAACCAAACAAAAACAAACGGGCAAAAAATCTGTCCTTGTTTTCCCATCATATGAACACATTTGTCAGAAACTTCATCGAGTTGCGTAAATGGAAACAAATTTGTTACAAAGTGTCAGCCATCAACACCTAACAAATTTATCGCGAATTTTATCAAGGTAAAAGTCGCATCAGATACAAAATCATTGGTTGCCCATGGAATCGGACCAAACTAATTGTTTCATTTGTTCTCGGAACAAAAGAGCCAAAAGAAATATGTATAACAACATCTGGCTAATCGCAAATTTTATTTAATAATTAAGCTACAAAAAATTATAAAATTAATCATTTATAGCAGCCTTTTAACAAACATGTAAATTACACTAATCAAATACAATGTCGTGTTTGGTTCAGTTATGAAAAAGGTTTTTTTTTACCGTAAAAACAAAAATAAAGTATTTGGATCTCAAATTTTTAATTTACGCAACTAGTTCATTTTACTTTAGCAATAACTGATTAAATTATAAATTCTTTAATTAAATACTTTTTAGAAGAGAGAAATGTTGATGTGGCACCTAATTGAATCAATGTGTTAATATATTACTGGTATAAACATTAAAGTATAAAAATATGTATGATTTTAATCTATATGTACCTGTAGGATTTTATTCATTAATGATTATGTATGATTTTTTTTTCTCAAAAAATAAAATTTGGATCTCGTTTTCAACTTAATAAATAACATAACCTATATATTTTAGTTTGAAATAATTAAGGATTGTCGGCAACAATATCATTGTATTTAAGGCAATGCATGTTTATATTTCATGAAATACAGGCTCTCTAAAGTTCGGCAACAAACTTCAATCAACTTTATCAACCCCTTCCATTTTGGCACGTGCATGTAATAGAAAAAGCTTGTTGGACAGTACATTTTTTGTAAGAGATATGAGAAGTTAAAAATCTTGGATCCGTCTCGAGTATTTGATTTAGTGGTTAAAAACGTTTGAAAAAATATTAAGGGTTTGATTTTGAATTAAGTTTTTTTTTTTCTTTTATTTGTATTAAGATATGAGAAGATAAAAATCTTAGATCCTAAATTTTAATTATAAAATAATAGGGATTAGTTAGTAGGAGAAGAAAAGCTTAATTTATTTTGTGAATTATTAAGGATAAATAGGAGCTTCAAGTTGACATAGCCAAATTATTAATATGAACTATAAATGATATTCTAGAATATGTTAATCCATGGGCTACGACAATTTAATTTTTTATTCATTTAAATAATATATTTCTTCCAAGTTGAAAACGTACGTATACAAATCTGTCAAAAAGCTATGAATATGCAGCAATTTCATTATTAGAAATTAAAACTTAATGAACTATAAAAAGAGTGAACGGTCCATAAAGGGCAATGATTTATTAATGATTGCAAAATGTTCATCTGTCCCAAAGAAATAAAGCAGTAATTGATCTTTATACCCAAAATCCCGACCATCAGATTTTCTGAAATAATGTAACAAAGCATTTGGTACGCGTTTTATTTTTTTAGGTAAAAAAAATTTAGGGTAAATAGATTGTTTAATTTTTTAGATTAGGGTAAGATATGTCATCTTTTTAGGTAAAAAAAATTTGGGTAGATGGACTGTTTAATTTTTTAAGTCAAAGTAAGATGTGTCATATCTTACAACTTAAGACAGGTGATTGCAGATTATGCATTCGAAATGATCATCGACAAGATTCAAACTCAAAATTTTTTCATTGAAAAAAATGATCTTAACAAATTAAATTAATCACTTATTGATGATATGCGTTTAATTATTTGAATAAAACTGTCTATTTGTTTGAAAAATGAATTTTTTTTTAATAAATTATAAAGTCTTTGAATCAAAGTATAAAGAAATTATGCTTGCTTGTTTGAAGATATAAGAATGAAAAATTCGTATCAGTCGGACATAAGATTTATTTATTTGTTTATAATATAAATAAAAAATTGTTAATAAATTTATTAATTTTATTGATAAAAAAATTTTAAAAAAAATTAAAAGTATTAAAAAAAATTTTCTTTAATTTTTTTTTTCAATCTTTGAAGATATCTATAGACATTTTAATTTCCCATTGTATCTACCACTGCTATGTACTGCCAAACAAAGAAAAAGAACATTGAACTATATATTTCTACTAATTTTACTAGCTATAGAATAAATGGTCCAAAGACTGCTTATAATTAGTTTTTTTTTATTCGTTAATTAAAGACTTTGTAGGTTAGGTATTACAAAGTCAATAAGATTATACAAAGTAATATTGCTTTAGAACGAACACAGGGTAACATTGACATTTCTTAAACTTTGGTGTGTTTGAATGTGGTATTTGAAAAAGAGACTTTTATTTCAATGAAGGTTTTTAAAAATTAAAAAATAAATTTATTTATTTGAGTAAAAATAAAAAGGCATTTCAAAATTTATGTGAAATATCAGGAGAAAATTTGAGGTGCTCAAATTCTCTCTTGAAACTCTAATTAAATAAGTGGTTTGTCAAGAGTCTTCTAAATCATTCATCTCTTTATTGCACAAAACTCATCATAAAATACAAAAAAGAAATAAATATAATTTTATTTAACTTTAAATTTTAATATATATATTTTATTTTTGCATTATTAATAATATTTACATTTTTTAAAAGTCTAATGAATCCATGTTGCATATTTTATTTGTACATATGTATTTTTTATCTTTAATATAATTAATTTTCTTTTATAATTATTTTTTTTATCTCATCAAATTTCCTTTCTAAGAAACACTTATCTAAACAAAATAATTACAAATACTAATATTTTAAAATTACAAAATACCTTATTTTAAATTTTTTTCCAAATTTTACAATTATCTGATCAAACGCACTATTATAGGTTTACTCTTTCTTCCACAATGAAAAACTTAAAAAAAAAAAAAATGGATAAAGAATTCTTTATTTGACACTCGACAGCGATAAACTTCACAGCTCATAATTAAGTACTAATACTAGTAGAATTAATTTCTTTTTCATTTCCAAAACTAGTAATCTTACAACTAATCTTTGCTTTAATACTCGTAAAACCTTTTCGGATTGGCTATTTATTGCTTTTGCCTCTTCTCCTCTAAACTGCCCTTAACCTCATTGCTTTTGGCTCTCTCTCTCTCTTTCTCTCTCTCTCTCTTTATTTCTCTTTCATAAGCCAACTTTTTAACGTGTAACAAGGCGGGCACTGCCTCTCTCAGGCAAAAAATGGGTTGCAAGTCAGCTGACAAGCCAAAAGCTAAGCACAGGAAGGGGTTATGGTCACCTGAAGAAGACCTAAAGCTCAGAAACTATGTCCTCCAACATGGCCATGGTTGCTGGAGCTCTGTTCCCATCAATGCAGGTCAGTTCATTACTCTTTTTCTTTCTTCACTCCTTGTCAGGTTCTTTTACACCCTTTAATTAATTTTTAGCTTCAACAAAGGAAATGGCATTAAAAGATTAACCCTTTTTTATATTGATTGTTATTGAGTCCCTTTTAATTTTTCTGGAATTTATTTGTATCCAACTACATTATGGATTTCATTCTCTTAAAGGGTTGTGTATGCTGTTTCATTAAAATGCACCTGTTTTTCTTTGCTTTGGGACTAATTTATCTAATTCATGCTTGTCCTGAAATGAGTTTTTTTACCAGTGACAAACCGACACTGGCAAATGGCAATACAGTGATTCAATGTAAGATCATGCCATGTTTCAGGACCAAGTTGTTCTTTATTTTACTTTTCTTCTAACCATTGAGGAAAAAAAAAGGGGTTGTTCTTACAAAGTAACTTATGTGATGTGGAATAAAGATTTTTGTACGTTGGTTTCCCTGTCTGCCTAAAACATTCAAGAATTTTTGTTGTCGTTACTCGAGTCAGCAACAATGAGTTTGTGATAAAATCTTGCCTTCGGTTAAAGGAAAGCGATTGATTCTTTTATTGTGTGTGAGAAAAGAAAAAGAAAGTGAAGGAGATTGATAATGATTTCCTTTTCAAATGACTAAAATAGTCTCTCAACAGTTTACCCTGGTTTGTTCTGATGAGTTGTAAACTTGTAAATACTTCACTTCCAGGTTTGCAGAGGAATGGGAAGAGCTGCAGATTAAGGTGGATTAATTACTTGAGACCAGGATTAAAGCGAGGGATGTTTACGCCGCAAGAGGAGGAAACAATCCTGGCCCTTCACCATTTGTTAGGCAACAAGTAAGCAAGAAGGCTGTTGCATTTACTGCTACACCCGACTGTATTCAGTTTTTTTAACCTTTCCTATAATGAAAAATTATCCTTTGATTTACGATGAACTAACGAGGATGATCTATTTTTTGTTGACCAGGTGGTCCCTAATTGCAAAAAATTTGCCTGGAAGAACTGACAATGAGATAAAGAACTACTGGCATTCCTATCTGAAGAAGAGAGTGGCAAAATTTGAAGAAATGGAAGCTCAGACGAGGACTCGATACACCAACTCAAGCTCTGAAAATACAGAATCTACTGTGTCTCCACAAAATCTCACAGACCAAATTCCAAGCTATGAATCCTTCCAGCACATTGAAAAATCGTCAATGACTACTGATCAAGCTGTTCCACAGCATTTTGACTTCGCTAAAGAGCCACATAGAAGCTCACTACCAAAGCTTTTATTCGCAGAGTGGCTATCGCTAGATCAAGAAGGTGGAAGCTTCTCGAATTCAGGTAAGCCAGTGGCTTCCTCAGATGGACTTAATCATGGTTCAAGTTCAAACTTCCAGGATCCCTTCATGAATGCATATTTATCAAATGAGGGAGCATTTGGAAGTGATTTTCATGATGGACTAAGCAATGCATCAGTAAATGAAATGTTTAGCTCACAATTCAAGTTCGAAACGCAGATTTCAGGAAATGAGTTTGTTGTTTCTATATCTGGGGACGACATATGTCATGATTTCAATATCAACGATGATGTAATGTACATATAAGGGCATCGTTCCATGGAAACTTTTGAAATAAGCTACTTTCAAGAGATACCTCACTTCTGTATCGTTCACAAATTCTAATAGTTTATATGTGTTTTTGAAAACAAATTGAACTCTCAAATAATTGGGTTCTCTTGAATCATTGAGAAAATAAAGATATGTATTTCTGGTGTTTGTTCTCTTACTTCACAACTGTGTTCGAGTGCCTCTTTAATGTTCAAAATGAGTTTGGAGTGAGTTGGAAAAGGTTTGAAGTAAAAAACTACCTTTCCCTGCAAAAAATGACCGTTGCAGAAACCCCAAAGGGATCGATTCCTTAAAGCAAAATATGCGTTTACCCGTATATGGGATTTAATCTTATAAAGAGGGAAATGATCCCCTACATCTCATATTATGTTCTCTAACGTATTAATGATTTATTAATGACTTGAAAGGAATATTTAAGATATATTTGTTCACTTTTCTTTCTTTCCACAGTTTTCTCAAGTTTGAAATGTTCATTTCACAATTATTTAAGGCCAAATATTTAAAATAAAAATTAAATAGATTTTGAAAATATATTTTTGACTTAAAATATAAGTCTAAAAATAAAATTTGCAAAGTAAATTTCTTGGACTTTCTTTTTGGCTTAATATGAAAGTGTTTTCTTCACTTTATATTTTTTTCAAAATTTAATTTCTTAAAAAAAATATTAGAGCTCAAGAATTTTTTTTTTTTGAAAAATAAAAGCACAAGTCAAGTAAATCATATTGATTTTTTTTTTCCTTAAAATCAATAATGTTCATATTATATTAAATTCAAAAAGAATATATTTTTTTTAAATATCAATTTGGACTTGTGTTATTCTTCCATGAAGTTGCGTCAAAGTACAGATTCCAACAGGTTGTATTTGATATCGCTTCTCTGGTAACAGGATTACTTTTATATTTCTCGACTTCCTGTTTCCATCTCTGGTTGCTGAATCATTTGGTTGACTTTTTTTTCATAAGGATTTTAATATGAAAAAAAAATAGTTACAGCTTAGTACCATCTATCGTATTATATTACTTAATCATCTTTCAGAAGAGTAGAGAATTTTTGGTTTCCAATGACTTTCTAGATAAATTCAATGGGAGCACCACTGCCATTTTTGCCAGCTGGTGTAGGTATGTTGAAGGAGCCAAACTTTGCTTTACCTCATCTACACGTTTATTGATTTCCATTAGGCCAAGGAGGCTCTCTTTGTCGTTCCGAAGAAGCTCAAATAGTAGTACAATAATTCACCCAAAAGTCAATGAGTTTGGCCAAAGACCTAGGCTTTGTGGTTCACTTTCTAGCGCCAGGGGGGGGTGGGGGGGAGGGCGCATTGTGAAAGGGTCAGCTACAGCATGTAATGCAAGCAAACTAGCATTCTAGCTTGATTGAAAACTTGGATTTAGAAATTGATCAAGGAACCAAGATCAATGTGCCGCCCTTTTTACTGTTTCAAAATAAATGGGAAACTTACTACACGAAACGTATATATAACATACATGATCATAATGTTTTTTCATGCAATTGCAGGCTTCATGCCGTGGATACTTTAAGTTGTTGCGGTGAATAAAGCTTCTTTGCTCCTTTTGGCACCATGGCTTTATGCTCAAATCTACCAAGTCCTGATTTTAGGAATTGTACAAAGTTGATATTAAGAAGTCGTCTGTAAGGATTAGGCTAGCCCATAAAATAACTGAAGCAGCAACAGCAATGATTAACGTTTCCTCCCTTTATATGTTCCCTCCTTGATTAACGTTGGAAGGAAAAATGGAAACTTGGGAGCAATATATTGATACAATGACTTTCTTAAATTATATCCTCCCTATGTTTCCTCTGCTTTATTAACAATCAAATATTATAACTGTTTCAAAATTATTAAAAATATAAGCTATAAACCAGTTCATGGCGATATTACCGAATCTAATAAAGCTAGATGATCTTGTAACTTTCTCAATGAGACCATAATCAAACTTGTCAAACTCCTTTAGAAGATCCTGCAAATAATGGAAAGCTAGTTTTCTTGGATAGGGAGAATAGGACAATACGATGAAGCAGATTCCATTCACGACCATATGTATAGCTTATGGTAAAAAGGGAAAAGGTCAAGTAAAATAGTAGTAAATAATTTAACGAATATCTCATAAATTTTGTGATTTTGTTTGGTAAAATGTTGTTTTTTACTTTTTGCTATTTGTTTTTGGTTTTTTATGTAAATTTTATTTTTCGACGCATCTGCAAGCTATAAATACATGTAGGGCTCCTCTTTTAAGTTTGATCAATGCTGTCTATCAGAGCATGCCTATAAGAATAACTGCAATTTTCACACACTTCTAATTAACGTTTGTAACTGGACTCTAATTGCTCTAACCCCCACTGGAATCCATTTTTATGAGGGCCAATTAGCAAGGAAAGTTATCATCTGGCAAGCTGCAAGCTTGAACCATGTTCGTTTAATTATATTTTGATAAACCGACTCTGAGGGACTTTTCCTTAGTCCACACATTCCTGTTAAATAACGGCCATTCTCATATAAAGAAAATTGCTGACCATATTTTAGATAAGAACCCCAGGTGAGCATGATTTCAAAGCTGACCTAATATATTTTAGAACTTAGCCCTACTCAAAAGAAGGATGAAAATGAGTAAATGTACCGAATTTACCACATTCCAGGTGCACTGCTATAGCATCTAATCTGCCAGGAAGGACAGACAATGAGATCAAGAACTTCTGGAACACCCATCTTATAAAGCGTCTCCTTTCCACAGGCAATATACCGCAGACCTTCCTGTCCAATTTCCACCTATGAATCAAGCATTATTAAATCCGAGTCACCTTCAACCCGCCACACTGTTCAATGGAAAAGCGTCTAGCTTGAGGCAGAGGGCCGCTTGTCAATGGAATCCTCAATGATGTATTCCTCATCAACAGGTAAAAACTGACTGTGACATCTTTCTTATGTTATGGAATTCTGATGTGGGAGAAAATTTCCGAAACACTGCTAAGCATCCTAAGAAAGAAGTGAAAGCCCTATGTCCCAAAGACCCAAATATCTTCATCCACAAAATTTGAATCAAGTTCATACGTCAAATGTGAAGAAAGACCCACCATTACTTGTGGTTCTGGCACCCATGAACAAGTTGATAGCTGTAGCCCAGGTTTAGACGCATTAGCTTATTCAGACTCCATCAACTCCAATGAATTTTTGGATTCATCATATACAGCAATGAAACTGCTGTTAGATCTAACCTAGCTAGTGATACTGATCTGGGATTTTATATATATATATATATAGGAGACCGCTTCAGAATAGGGAGGGAGAGAGATTTTAAATATCAGGATTTGAACTCATTTTTAAGGTGGTTGCAAGAATCAATTCGAAATTTAATTTTTTTTTTTTTTGATCTTTGAGAAGGTACGGTTAAACGGTTAAAAGGAGATTAAAACTTGGATATAGCTGGTTGCTTCATTCTAAGTTTGCTTGCCCACAACTTCTCATAAATCAAAAAGAGCCTAAAATAGGAACCAAGTAGGGAAGATAAAAGAATTTCGAGTTTTGTGGTCTACCAGTCAGTAATTAATGGCTGAAGATGTTTTTTGTTCAATAATCCAGTATACAAGAACAAGGCTATGTGCTTAAAAGAGCTGTATCTGGGAAATTCTGTCCAAAGAATAGAATGTGAAGCTATATATTCTTATGTATTTTTGGCCTAGGAAGATTTTTGGAGAGGCTTAACATACTTTATTCAACTTATGTAAGAGCATCCTACTTTGGAACAGGGATTTCATAAATGCCACTTCCTACGCCTAGTCCTAAAGGAGCTAAAATTTTCAATTGCAGCATTCAAGTCACAAACTAGAAGTTGCCAGGTTGCTGCGTTCTGGACTTTCAGCTATGCAAGAACAATATGAAACTTAAATAATTTACTTCATTCTATAATCTTCACGAGTCAACATTATTACATTAAACTTGTTTCTTACAAATTCAATAAGTAATTTCTTCCGATATACACACACGCAAACAGAGAATAATGAAAAATGGCCAATGCCGCACCATATAAACCAGACAAACACATCTAAAATTAACATGACCTCTCAAAAGAAATATACAATGACCCAATTTTCTAATCCAGACTTTTTGAAGAATTTTATCCTCAGAAACAACCAAGGATCTTCTTCGGCGTAGTTCCGGTGGCACGGTACTTTGCAGCCATCTCCTCTGCCTTGAGAAGATCTTCCCCCCGCTTAGCTTCAACAATTGCCTTCTTCTCTTCTGCTTCCTTGTGGATTAAGGCTACCTTGTTTTTCATTTTTTCCACATATTCGGCCTTTTGCTTCTCTAATTTTTGCTGCTCATGTAAAATTTAATAGTCATGTTATTAATAACTATTCTGCTTCAAATTACATATCAAACTCTTTTCTTAAAAAAAACTGAATTAATACCTCAATTTTTTTCAGCTCAGCTTCCATAGCTGCTTTCTTGCTATTCTCCCAAGCCTCAATAGAAGAAAGCTTTTTCTGAGCTCTGCTCAACAATTTCAATAAGCTCGAAGTTCAGTAACATAAAAGCCTAACTGAATTAAATAAAAGACCCAAGCTCCAAGTTCAATTGGCTTTTTTTTTTTTTTTAAAGTAAAGGACATCATCTAGAGCATCGCAACCACAAAATCTAAACCAAAAGCAGTTAAAAAAGCTTAATTGTGTTTGCATGTTATGCAAAAATTCATACTATGAAGTTTCCTTATATTTTCAAAAAAAAGAAAATATAGAAGTTAAATAAAGACCCAAGTGAAGAAGTTCATACTTGTTCTCAGCTTTGCTTTTTTCACTTTCTTCCCAAGCTTTGATTAGTGAATTTCGCTTCTCTGTCGCAACTCTAGCAAGAACAACATCTGGACAAACAAACCAGTAGGGAACATTTTCAATTAATCATATTAATTACATTTATTGGGTCATTATTAATAAAAACGAAGATTTTGATAAACGTAAGACTGAGAGATTACCTCGATGAACAGAACCCTCCTTGCTTTTCTCCTCAGTCGATTCCACCGTCTCTGCCATAAACACCAAAATTAAATTAAAAGGAAAAAAACAATACAAATAAAAATATTAAATTGACACAAGAAAAAAAACAAAGAGATAAACGGCAAGCTAAACCAAAGAAAAAAAAAAGAAAACTGAAAAGGGAAAAAGAAAGTTGTATACTTTCGACTGCAGGGAGTTCTGTCGGCTCAGCAGGCTTTTCTTCAGTAGCAAGAGGTGGGATTATGGATTTTTCCTCGGCAACATCTTGGGGGGCTGCGGCCGGTTCGGGAGCAGGCAGCGAGGCCGGAAGCTCCGAGGGGGTCTCGGTTTTAACCTTCTTGGATTCTTCCTCTGCCATGTGTTTGTGCTAACAAGAATCCTTAGCAGAAAACAGGGCGAGTTGAAACAGAAGAGAGAGAGAGCCAATGGGTCGATTAGCTGAGATATTATAGTTGGGGTTGGATGAGAGTGTAACTGTAGCTTCTTCGATTGACTGAGCTGAGCTGGATGGTAAGGTACAAGTGGTCTATTGTGCTTTGGCAGAGAGTGACCCAAGCAGGCGTTGAGATGTACGTGTAACTATCTTTTTGTCCAAACACCCAAAGCCAAAATTATCTTAAAAAAAAAAACGATTCCTCTGGTTTTTGCTGTTCATTCGATCGAATCATTGAAAGGTGAAAATTGCGGCCGAAAGTTAAAAAAAAATCTCCTTTTGTTATTGGTTTTTTAATTGAAAGATACTTAAGCTTAAAAACTCGTTTATTCAGCCTTAAGTTTTGAATTTGTCAGAAATGAACCCAAGATTTTTAACGTGCTGGTGCAAATATTTGTCCTGATTTAGGATTTTTTTATGATATAAGGTGCAAAGAGAAGTTTCTCCAACAACAATTTGTGTCACAATCGTTTCACCGGAGTTGTTAGACCAAATCATTGAACTAAAAGGAGATTAGGTTCAATTCTATATCAAGAATATAAATGATATATTAGTATTTATAAAATTTTAGGTTCAATTAAAATAAAATTTAAATTTGACTCAATTATTATTGAATTAAACTCAAATTCGAATAGTTAAATTTATCGATTGAATTGAATTTAAATATTTTTATACCACATTCGAATAGCTTACAAATCTAATCAAGTTTTATATTTTAATTATTTTAATTAATAAAATATTTCAAATTCGAGCTCAAACTTGAGTATAAAAAATCAAAATTTTATTGAATATAAAAGTTAAATTTATTTTTATGAGTTAATTGAGCTTAATCAAATGAGCACGAATAGCTCGATTTTTATCTTGAGTCAAACTTGAATAAAAAAATTAAAACTCAATTGAGTTTGAACAAAATTTTGAGCCTCGAATTTTGAATCGAGCTTAAGCTCGAGTTTAATACTATATCAACTTGATCTCGATCGATTACATCCCTATTTTGCAATGATCAATTAAAAGTATTATTATTTTTAGGATAAACTTTAGAAATATTCTCTAAAGTTAAAATCGAAATGAAAGTGCCCATGAAGTTTAAAATGTGATACTTAACTACTCTATAATTTGTTTTATTATTTTTTACTCAAAACCATTACTTTTTCGTTTCTTTATTTTTTTCCCTTTTTCTTCATCTAAATTCATACTTTCTTTCTCTAAAACCAAACTAATTCTCTTTTTAAATTCAGACTAATTTACAAATAATAACTTTCAAATCGTCAAAATCTCCACACCACTTCCACTATTAGAAGTTCACATCACACCAAACTTCATCCTTAACTAATTCAATGCTTCTTCAGAATTTGGCATACCTCTACCATTGCAATCGTTGTCAACTACCATCAATCACCACTGTCAATCGTCCACCAATTATAGTGTCTACCTGAAAGCTATTTCTAAAAATGGTTTGATCTCTTTAGTTTTCAACCAAATGGATTTTTAAATTTTTTATTGTGTTTGCCTAAACAAAATATGTTTGCGTTAGTTGCTAGACAGTTTTAGGCTTTGGTTACTAGACGAAGGTAGACTTTATAGCCAGTGGGGTTTAGATATTGGTTTTATGTTTTGATTGGACGATAGTGGTGATTAGGTGTTGGATGTAAAGGCTTGGTAGAGATATGTGCTATTAATTTTTGTGTAGTTTAGGTTGAATTGGTGGTGGCATTGAGCAGCTAGGGTAATGGTTGTGGATGGTTAAAGCAAAGAGTATGAATTTTTAGAGAGAAATAATGAGTTTTTTAAAGAGAGAGTATAAATATTTAGAGAAAGAGTATGAATTCAATTAAATATGATAGTGGTGTGAAGGTTTTGGTGATTTGAAATTTACTGTTTTATGGATTTGTTTAGGTTTAAAGAGAGAATTGGTATGATTTTAGAGAGAGAATAAATTTTTAAAGACAGAATATAAATTTTTAGAGAGAGTATGAATTCAAACGAAAAAAATAAAAAAAAATAAAAAAAAGTAACAAATTTGGATAAAAAAATAATATAACAAATCATAAAGTAGTTAAGTGTCACGTTTTGAATTTCATGAGCATTTTTATTTTAACCTTAATCACATGATATATTTATGAAATTATCTCTTAATTTTATGGTGTAATTCAACCATAAAGGGGAAAAGAAATCAGTTTCTTTTTTTTACTCGAAACAAATTTAGAGCACTTGGTTTGCAGTTGCATCAAAAATTCATTCTCCAAGATCAGGTTTAGATTTATCTACACATTCTTTTTTTGGTACAAAAGGTATGATTAGACCACTTACATTTTGAAGGCTCTAGATCTTGCCGCTTTTAAAATATCTTCTTGCATAAAGTTCATAACACCTAGAGAGAGGGTCAGCTAAAATATAATGTACACAATTCCCACTAAAAGCCTAGTTAATCATGTAATCAGCACCAAAACTTACTTCTAAAGATATCAATGATCTTAAAATTCCAATATCTGTGAAGAAACTACTGACACTGATAAATAATGTGATGCAATGGGTTTTTGACTAGTAATTTTTTCGCTATTAGCATCGAATCCGATTCAATAGTCAATCTTTGAATACCTCTTTCCATGATGTCCTCAACACCATTCAAATAACATGAAGTTCAATCTTAAAAATCCAACTGTTTCCATCTTTTTTAGAAAACCTAAAAAATTAATGTTCATTAAAGTCTTGCGCAATACGATTAAAAAGCCAATAAATCATATTTTAGTATGATTTTTGGATTTTATTTTAATTTTTGAATGAATTCCTAGTTTTCGTTTTTGTATTTATTGAAATTATTAAAAGAAATATTTTTCTTGAATTTTTATGGAATCTTATTTTTCTAAAGAACCACAGATACAAAGAGTTATCTACTATTAAATCCTAGAGAAAATAAAATGGATATTTTTATCCAAGAGTGACTATGAATACGAGAAAAGTATAATGTAAGAAAAAAAAAAGTAAAGATATGAATGAAGAATACTCTATCCATTTCTGTTTCTTTGATATCACTGCTATGAACTATTGTATATATATATATATATATATATTGAAATAATGAACTATCTTTATTTAAGTTATTTAATGAAGATATATAATAACAAATTAATGTGCTTTTATAATTTGTTATATTCATTTTGTTTTATTTGATCACTTCTTTAGAATAAAAATATAAGTCGATATGCTTTAAAAAAAAGTTGATAAGTCTAAAAAAGGGTTATATTAAAAAGGCAAAAGAGTAAAAAAAATTGAATAAAAATTGAATAATTATTTTATTTTTAATATTTTATTATATTAATTAAATTTAAAAATTTTTATTTTAGATCAATTGAATATTGAGATTTTTATTTTTATTTAATTGAATTTTTAAATATTTATTTTCATAAAAATTTAATGCTCAATTAGATGAAAATTTGTGTTGATAGTTATCTAATTTTCTTTTAATAAAATTTAAATTAATAAAATAATAAAAACTTATATAATTATGGAATTTTTACTCGATAACTTTTTTAACTCTTTAATTTTGTTGGTTTTTATGTTGAAGCTTGGCTCTGATTTGCAAGTATTTTTTAGGAATGTTGTTTTAGAATAAAATGTCATGAGGTCTTCAGTTGGCTTGAGTCGATTTGCATTTAAGTTTGGCCTTTGATAGATTATCTTTTTTTATTCCATTAGGTCAGGATCATTTTCTAGAAAAACAGATCTCGACGTGATGATTATTATATCAAACAACTTATTGAACATATTAGTAGAAGTGAAGTATGCTATTCATTTAATGTTGTATTTTAGCCGACATGTTAGCTTGGGTTAAGTAACATAAAAAATTTCACACCAGCTTAGGAGCTCGGTTGTTTCTACTATTGCTTTAAAATTAAAAAAATAGAACAAAATTAAACTTTTGCGGAGTTTAGAAGTTCAGAGCGGCTTAAGAGCTCATTTTTCTCAGATTGGTCTTATGTTCTATACTCTTGTTGGCGGTTTCCTATTTTTTGTCAGTTCTCTATGTTAATTCCTTTTTGCCTTCCACCTCGGTATCGATCGAGCTGCCTGTCTGCTTCATGTCTTACCCTTCATTGTTGTGACGTAACATTACCATGCAATGGACTGATCTTCCTGAACTTCTTTAACCTTTACAGGTGTTGAAAATTTCACTTTCAAGTATGGAGTTGAGCCTATAAGCCATATAACAGATTGGTTAGTCTATCTAATATCATATTATAGGCAGAGAGGATATCTAAATAATAAACTGGTTAGGTTTGTCTAATATCATATTATAAGCAGATGAGATATCTACTACCATGAACTCCACGATCAAGGTAATCGTCTTTGACTCTATCCCTAGGGAGATTAAGAGCTTGATAGTTTCTCTTACTGGCACATTTTCATTTTCAAACCACACTAATGTGGTGGTGATCGACCTCAACTAATCTTCGTCAATCTCTATTTTCTTGAAACAACCATAGTACGTAATGTTGATCAAACTTCCATTGTCAAATAGGATTTTTTTTAACCACATAGTTATATACCAAGGCTATGATCATTATGACATCATCATGTGGATGTTGGATCCCCTTCAAATCTTTCGAGTTGAATGAGATCGGGTCATTTCTCTTGTCTTTTTTTCTTTTTTTAGTTAAAGTGTCTACTACCATTACCATAACTAGATTAAACTTCATTTTCGTCGAAGTGGAGCTACCTCTTGTGATCACGTTAATCACCTTGGTGATTAGCTTGCTATTGTTAGCTCTACTTTTTTTCTAATTTGACAGTTCTTCTTAGGTATCCCTTCTTTCATGATTTGATTTTCTCTCTCTACCCCGAGTGGGTGCTCTATGGTCATTTTTGTAATTTTTTTTAAAGTAGTCTTGTCTTCTTTATCCTACAAATATTTTCAACTGACATCGCTTTATCAGAGCTTTAATCTTATTTTTTAGGTTGACACATTTTTTGGTATTATAGTCGATGTCATGGTGAAAAATATTTTTTTTGTCAAATCTCACATCGTGTTCTGTCTCAACAGCTTAGGCCATCTGAGGTCAAAATTTCTTTTGATTTGCATCAAAATCCTCTCATGATAGGTATTCAGTGCAGTTTAGCTTATTTTTTCACTTGAGCTTTTAGCCTTGTGTTGTCTTCTTCTTGAGGGAGGATCATAGAATTTTTTACCTTTTTTATGATCGATAAAGGGGGATGAATCTCTCTCACCTTGGCTATCAATGAGAGAGGATGAGCCTCTCTCACCTTGGTTTGTTTTCATTGTAGCTTCAACATTGATGTATTTATCTGCTATTAGCAGGACATCGATAAGAGTTTTGGATAGTTCCAATGACAATGTCAACTTTAAGTACTACTTATTATCATTGAGTTCACTAGTCAATGTGGCAACAACGGTCGTATGTTATAGGTCTTTAACCTATAGAGCTTCTTCGTTAAAACACATGACATAGATTTTTAGAGTTTCATTCCACCCTTAGTGACTCGACATCAAGCTCAAGGTCATTTTTTTAGCTCTTTGGCTACTTACAAATTTGGACAAGAATGAGTGATTGAGCTTCTTAAATGTAGTGATCAACCTTGGCTCCAAACTACTATACCAAGATCAAGTTGTGCCTTTCACTGTAGTGACTAAACCTTTACACATTAGAGCCTCGTTTGCCCACTGTATCATCATGTTAGTTCTATAAAGTTTTAAATGATCAAAGGAGTCAGAACTACCGTCATATATCTCTAACATTGGCATTTTAAATCCCTTAGGAGGCATGGCTCTGTCAATCTCTTCAATAAAGGGTGAAGTCTCTAGAAACTTGAACTCATCCTCAAATGTTACTATTTTTGTTTTTAGCTCTTTCTCCATGGCTTGTATCTGAGCTTCTAAATCTCTATTCGATTGAAGTTCATAGTCTGTTTGTTTAAACTTTTAGGTTGTGGCATGTGTAGAATTATAGCTGGGGTAATAAGAAGTTGGGTTTGTGTGTTTTTCTTCTGTGGAGGCCAAAAAATCTTTTCCCTTTTCGTAGCTCGGTCACCCAACAACGGTTTTTTGGCCTGGTGTGACTAAGTTTGGCATTTTGAAAACTTGTAATAGGGTTATAGTTTACAGCATTTGTCTGAAGGTTGTATTTACTCAGTTAGGGCTTGAAATTGCTTCATGGTTGGCCCTGTTAATGATTGAGTTGGGTAGACAGAATGTTGACTTTGATAAGTTTTTATTCCAATCAAGGTGGCTGCCTTTTTTTCTTCTTGGGTTCGTTTTTTTGGTGACATTGTTTTATACGGGTAAAATGAAAATGCTATCCCTTACCTGACACACCAAATGTTGGTGTCGAGCTCTAACCTGATATTATTCTTGTAAATACAAAAAAAATATATAGTTAGAAACAAATGCAGAAAGTGTTCTTTATGTTTACACTCCTATACATAAGTCAATAAAAATAAAGTAAAAAAAGAAGTGATAAAGTAAAAAAAGAGAGAAAGATGAATTAAATGAACTTGGGTTCATGATACCTGAATCTTTATATTTATAAATAAGTTAAAAAATATAAAATGAGAATAATTAAGATAAGATCGAATTGAAATGATATTAATCATATAAAACTTACCTGATAAATAATTAAAATTATCTGATAAAAACTTTAAGAGAAAAAAATTTATTATATCTTTTGACTATTATATACCCTAACAAATTTATTAAAACTATAGTTAAAAGGCCGACTTTTCAATAGAAAAAGATGCCTAATATATCTAAAGTAAGAGCTATGACAATGACAACGAACAAGGAAAGGCAAGGGCTGGACCTCCTAAAAAGGGCAATTACTGCTAATTAGGGTGTAATTCCAAAGTGTTCGTGGGCTAATCCATGAAAACACCCTCCCGCGTGGACGGTGGCCACCACGCATTCCAATGTCTAATATTGCGCCGCAAAAAACATATCTTAATTATTTATATATATATATATAATTAACATATGTCATATGCATAGTTATTATAACCGATTGAATATTGAACTAAGTTTCAGGTTATCATATTAATAATTTAATTATCAGATTAATGGAATCAATTATCGATTTAGTAAAATATATTATAAAATATATAAATATTTTAAAATTTTAAAATTCAAACTTTTAACTCAAATTATAATTTAATAATTCTACCATAAAATTATAAAATTTAAAGTATATCATAAATTATAAATTTTAAAATATAAATTCATAGAACAATTAATTAATAGTTAGAAATAAAATTATTTAACATTTTACTAAAATCATGTTTTATATTTTAATAATTAGAAATAATATTTATATTTTAATAAATATAATAAATTATAAATTATTATTTATTAAAATATAAATATTATTTATTAATATATAATAATTAATCTTTATGTAATAAAAAAATATTTATATATAAAATTAATAAAAAGGAAATATTTATATTTATATGCAAATTAGTAAAAGAAATTTAAAATCATTTTTATATTTTTATATGAATGTAGATTTTTTTAATTAATTTTAAGTATATACATTTTATTTTATTAATTATTTTTTATTATGGTTAAATAATAAATCATTTTTATTAACATTTTATTTTTTATTAATTTAATATTTATTATTTTTGTAATTATTTTTAATTATGATATCAATTAATAAAATTTTTATTAGATCACCTTTTTTTGAAAATTGCTTATTTTTACACATGTGTAAATTTTTTTTTTTTTTTGCAATGTCATTATCTACATGTTTCAAAATATGCCAACATATTATTAATATAAAATTACAAGGGTTTTGATAATAAAAAATAAAAATTGGGAGGCTTATTTAGATGAAATAATAATATAAGGATTTAATTAGATTATTTTGAATACTTGAAGGGCTTTTTTCATATTTTACCTAAACTTATTAATTGGTATTGAATCAATCTAGTTCAAAAGAAAAATCATCTGATTTATTGGTCTATTATATAAACCGTAGATTCACAATGGTTTAAAATGATTTAACTGTAAAATTGATCTAATTACAAAATTAGACCAATTTTAATATCGATTCACTGGTTCATCTGATTAGATTGATGGTCCGATCTAATTATGATAAATATGGTCATATGTACTTTTAGTAGATAATTTATAATTTTGACACATAAAATGATACATAAAATTATTATGTAATTAAAATTAAAAGAAAATAACAAATCTTTAAACTTAAATTTTAAAAATACTTAAATTTATCCTAATTAAATTAATTAAATTTCAAGATAAAATTAGATGGGGGATAAAACAAAAAAGAAAAAAGGATTACAAGTTGATTACATGAAAACATGAAACTCCGATGCTAGCTTTTTTAAAATCAAAATTCAGTTGAAATATATAATTTTGAACTTAAAAAATGCAAATTAAATCAATAGAGATATCTAAATTTGAAAATTTTCAAATATAATATTTATGTTTATAAATTTTTATATAATCCTTTACTATTTGGTTCTTTTAAAATTTAAAAACACACATATCACTTTTTTAAATAAAAAAAAAACACTTATCAATTTAGATATATATATATATATATATATATATATATACATCCTAATTACTGTCCAATAATAATACTATTTGCAGCTTTACATTCAAAGCTATTTATTTATTAATCTTAAGTAATAGTTTTTTCAATTATTTTTTTGATAGACATTTGCTAATTGTTTTAATATTTTGTTTAGCAATTTGAGTTAGAACACATGAGTGAAGGTATGTGAATATTTATTTTATGATGTAATTTACCATTCAATAATATTTGTTGTATTTTGATACACATCTATTTTTATTTCTTTTTATGATTTTGAGTTGGATCATAATAGTGATGGGATGTCTATATATATATATATATATATTAGAATCATTAAAAGAAAAAAAATTGTTATGATTGATTATTTTCAAAATAAAATATATCTAATTCTCCTTTAAAAAGTTTTATTTTTTTTATGAAATGTCGGTTATATATATAAATTTTATATATATTATAAAGATTGGAGACTTTGATATAACTTTATAAATAATACTAATTTGTGTGTATATACATATAATTAAATAGATAAACTAAATTGTGCATGCGTTGTACGAGTTGCAAACTTGTTATTAGGAAATGTTAACGGGTGGATAGTCTTTATTTTTGAGATATTTGTATTTAAATTCATTTAATTTTTATGATATCTGAATCTATTTAATTATCTGGTTAAATTTAGCATTATTATTTGAATTTGTATCTAATTAAATAATCACTATTTGTTAAGTATCCAAATCCTTTAAAGTATTTGTTTATTTAATTTTTTATCAAAACATAAATAAATAAAAATTTAATTTCACTCTTAATTAATAACAAATAAAGATTCTTTCTTAAGGTTCCAACCGTTTTACAAATATTTTTTTTTTATATATTTTGCATATATAAACAAATAACGAATTCAAATATCCAATATTATTCATTAAAAATTTTAAATGAATTAGAATATCAAGTAACTAAAAGATATTACCCAAAATTTAATTGAATTCACTACAAAAAATAAATTTATTATCTGAATTCATTAATTATTTATTTATAAATTTTCGAATATGATATAATCATCAATTATTTCCATTGCTGTCCATAAGCTTCAGATTCCATTCCTTGTCAAATGTTTTTTTTTTTTTTTTGCATCATCAATTATATCCAGTTGCCAATAACATTAAGACATTTTTTGCAAAAGAATAACATATTAATTTTTTTTTCTTTGGAGTAATAGCATAAGACGGTTTTTTTTTTTTTTTGGAATGATTGAGGAAAATTATGTTTGTTTATCTAAGATATAAATTAATTGAATTTTCATTTCAAAAAAATTTATGAAATTCTTTTTTTTTTTTTCATCTACGACTTAAAATTCATTTGATAAATAAAAACCTTTTTGTTTTTCAACAAAGTATTTAGTTATACCTATTGTATGTCTAATGAATTTAAGATAAAAAAATGTCAACTATCGTGTGGTTATTTGTTGGTAGGGTGTTAAATTTTTAATTTTAATTATTAAAATTTAAAATTTAATAATTTTAAATATTTAAAAAGTAAAAAATATTAAATAAATTTATATTTTTATTAATTCATTTTCTTTGTGAAAAATGCATGATCTGAGCTGAGCAAAAGAAAAAGTATGCATGATGACCTAAAGAGCTTTGATTGTTTGTTCGGTTTTTTTTTTTTTTTACTTTAGAGAAATTTTCAAGGTTAAATTAAATTTTAAAAGTGTTACGGGAAAAAAAAAAGGGGGGGATTTGGGTGGAATGAGGCTAAAGTGTTTTGGCAGTCGTAAGAGTGAATTAACAATCAAATCAAAAAGTGACACGGGGTTGTCTCTTTGATACTTAAAGATTCTCAGCTTTAGATTCACAATCTGGGACGTCAATTTGGATACGTGGTCCATAAATGTCCATAAAAACCGCAATGTGTCCCAATCAACTGCTGTCAGTCTGACATCTTGATGTTGTCATCCAATTTTGGCACTATATAATCTGTACCACTCTTTTTTTATTACTATTATGATATTTATTTTCTTCTACGTATATTCTGCAGACGAGGGATTTTTCTTTCTTGGCCAAGGTTCAACTAAAATTTTAATTGCATCTTTTATATTGGGAAAGATAAAAGAAAATTAATCTAACGTTTGAATTGCTAAATAATAAATGTAATTGTGAATTCTAATAATTAGATGAAATTTTTTTCATTCTTTCCTTTATGATAAAACTTTAGTTTTATTTATAAAGAGAAATCAAAACTTAAATATAAAAGAATAAGAATTACAAGCATTGAAGATTGAATTTAAATTTTAGGCTCTATTTATTTTGTAAAAATATATTTTTAAAAAATAATTTTTATATTTTTAATTATTTATTTAATAAAAAATTAATTGATCAACAAAAAATAATTATTGATCAACAAAACAAAAGTAATTTTTCTAAAAATTATTTTATTTTTTTGAAAAAAAGAAAGATAATTTTTTTAAAAAAATTGTTTATAAGTAAAATTATTTATCAATTTATTTAAGTATAATTTTACTTGAGTCGGATCTTATACATGATTTTTTTGAACGTAAACTTAATTTAACCTAACCCAAAATATTATTATATTTATAAATAATATTTTTATTTAATATTTTTAAAAAATTAAAATATTAACATTAAAAGTCTTTTAATATTTTAAGTTTAAATATTTTTATAATTTTACTCAAATAAAACTTTGAACATAATGTTTTAAACTAGAACTTAATTCGATTCGACTTAAAATATTATTATATTAAAAAAGTATTTTATTTAATTTTAATTAAAAATTAAAATGTTAACATTAAAATATTTTGATATTTCAATTTTAAATATTTTTATTTTGTATATAATTAAACATAAATATTTTTAGTATTTCAATAATAAATAGTTTTATATTATTATTTTAATAATAAATAATAATTATATAATAATAATTTTATTATTTTAATAATTAATGTTAAATAATATAATAATATTATTTTTAATATTTTTAATAATTTCTTATTATTTTTAGTTTAAAATATATAATTTTATATTTTTACTTATTAAGGTACATATAATAAATATAAATAAAAAATATTTTTGTTATGATTTAATAATAGATACTTTCCATATAAAATATAAATACTTTAATAGTATAAATATTTTAGTAATAAATATTACTATTTTAATATTAAAAAATAATATTTCAAGAATAGTAATACTATTTTAAATATTTTAAATATTAATGTAGAAATAAAAAAAGTTCTATTTTATGTATTTTATAGTAATATAATATTTTAGTATTAAATATTATTATTATTAAAATATAATTATTCTTGAATATTGATAATTTCAATAATAAATAATTTTTAATATTTTAATAGTTATATCAATATTATTTTTAAAAAATATTTTTTCAGAAACAACCAAATAGTAACAAATATTTTTTATTAATTCATTCAAATAATAAAAAAATTTTATTTTTTTAGAAAATATAAATATTTTTCAAAAAATATTTTCTAAAAGTTAACTTTAGCGAAACAAACATAATCTTATAAAAATTTATCTTTTAAAGAAGTGAGTGAACAATTTGAATCAAATCTCAAATTTTAGTAAAATCTTAATTAATTACCAAAAAAAATTACTTTAACAACTTATATATTATGTCTGATAAAAAATTAACAAAAAAAAAAAAATTTAAAACGGCAGTCACTTGTTCTTTTGCCAGATGCCAAATATATACCGATGCAAGTTTTGAATGGAAACCAAGCGTATTTGCATTGCTAACCCATTGTGATTGAGAAAGCCCATAATCACTTTTGGGCATTGCTCACGTATATGTCCATGTACTAAACTAAAATAAAATGTTGATGAGGCAGTGCTGAATCATATAATAATAATAATAAATAAATAAATAACCAAATGAATTTATTTAGTTATTTTGCTGCTTGTTTACATTAGTTAAACCCAATATGATAATTTCGTCTCTCTCTTTGGTGAAATTTTTTAATTTTATTTGATCTACGAAAATAAATTAATCTTTACGTTTACCAAAACACAGGTCTTTGGGAGAGTAGCAGTGGCAAGATATTTTCCAGCCTTGTCGTCATCTATGGCAACTTCACCTTTATCACGTTGAGCTCCAATCTGAATCGGTGCTTTTTTTTTTTTTTTTTTTCACCTTCTTCCCTACTTAAGCTTCCTTATTTTTCAGTTGCTTCAGTTTCTCTGCATTTATCTCATAATCATATATATATATATATATATATATATATATATATATTGGTACGAACAGGGAGGCAACTAGCATTAAGATAAATAACCGTACACAATGGTTCCAACTGCTAGGAAAGTAAAATTCAACTTAATGTAATTAGATTTAGACCAATCAAAGATCATGGGTTTTAGTTTTTTTTTTTTAACATAAAACCATAATTACTTAATAAAAAGATGTAAGACTATTATAAGGTAATGTAAGACTATTTTAAGGTAATGTTGCAAATCAAAAAAAGAAAGAAGAAAAGTTAGAAAAATAGAGAGAAAAGATAGAAAATAGAGTTAATTGAATAAAAGTTTATTTGTAGTTCGATTGAACTGAAATTTTATCAGTAGATTTATGATTAAGAGTTTTACATTCTGAACGATGAAAATTGAGTTTGAAACTCTCTAGGAATAAATCTATGATGTATTTATTGAGTCACCTATTTGGTGAAATTTTTTCAATTATTTCTTTAGTTGTTGATTAACTCTAGTTTTAGCTAGAGAAGAACTTTTTATATTCATTATTTGATAGTGGAGATTTTTTTAATAGTCCGTGATTTTTTTCCTCTATATTGGAAGGTTTTTCACATAAATCTTGGTGTACTTTATTTTTTTTTACGTTTTTTATTATTGATTATTGTTTATTGCTACGGATTTACTGTGATATATTACTTCTACATTGTTGTGATTATTGCCTTAGGCCCAACAAATGGTATCAAGCCAAGGTTACGGTGGGTTCGAGTCCCAGTGGTGTTACTGGAAGGGAGATTATTGATAGATTAGAGGTTTGCCACATCTATCAACTCCATGTGCTCAAACGTCGGTATTAAAAGGTTTGACTTGGATGCAGTGAGTCTATGATAATATGCAAAAGTGAAATACCAAAATAGCAATGTGTTGAGTCAACCTAGAGTGTAAGCTTGAAGAAGCATTGAGACAACCTAGGTTACTAGGTTGAGTGTCGTGCCCTAGCCCAAAAGTGCACTAGAAAAGTGAGGTTACCTGGCCCAAAATGAGGAGTTTGCTTGGCTCAAATGAGGTGTTGATAGGACTTATTCCACAAGAGAATCGATGTGAGACTTGATTAAAACTCACAAGTGAACGGGAGAGATTGTTGGGATATCGTTCACATGTGAGTAAAAAATCGTACATCATCAAAAAATCTGAATGAGATGTCTTATATATGCATGAAAGATATAAGAACCTAATACCTTATGCTTTTAGGTTCAAGTGGTATCTAACATATATGTATGAACTCTCTAGTGTGTTGCTATAGGCTCCGAGTATGATTTATCTCCCTAACAAGTAGTATCATAGTAAATTTTGAG
Organism: Durio zibethinus; assembly: GCF_047325235.1. Taxonomy (NCBI): domain Eukaryota; kingdom Viridiplantae; phylum Streptophyta; class Magnoliopsida; order Malvales; family Malvaceae; genus Durio; species Durio zibethinus. The sequence goes on along the minus strand of NC_143170.1, from coordinate 6,663,081 downwards.
ACATCGATACAGAAGTAGTCCAAGATAGAAGTAAATTCTGTTTGAGATCATAGAGGGTGATACAATTTTTATGATAAAATTGACAACATCAAATTATTCAATTTAAAAGCCTATGATGAAAAATCATTTATACTGTAAAGATTTGTATGAGTCGATATTAGGTAATTCGGTTAAACCAACAGATATGAACATAAAAGCTAAAAGAAGTTAGGTAGAAAGACATTGGCTATAATAAAAAAATAGGATGATATTAACGTGTTTCATCATATAGCGTAGGAGATAAATGTCGACACTATTTGAAAAAAATTGACAGTATTATATGAGAGAAAAATGAGTATGAATAAAGTTATGCTTGTTAAAAAGCTTGCAACTTTATAGTGTAAGGATGAACAATTGATTACAGAGCATTTGAGTGATTTTCAAGATATGTTTAATCAGATAACTACTATAGAGCTTAAGATAGATGATGAAATAAAGACATTATTTCTTTTATGTTCATTACCAGATAGCTGAAATACTCTAGTTGTGACTATTTTTAATTTAACTCCTAATTACAATGTGACATTGAAGATGGTAAAAGATAATATGCTTAATGAAGAAGCAAAGTGAAAAGATTCAGACCCTGGGAATCAAGCATTGATCATAGAAAATAGGGGTAGAAACATTGACAGAAGTCAGAACTCGAAAGGTCGTAGTAAGTCTAAACATTGATTCAAGTCTAAAGATAAAGTGAAGTGCTTTCATTGAGGTAAAGTAGGTCATATAAAATGATACTCTAAAATTTTGAAGTAAGAGCGAAAAGATGAGAAAGGTAAAAGTTCAGATGATGGCAATGTTATAGCATTGAATTTAGATAGTGATTCAGTTACTTTGATTTATACACATGGTGATTGTAATCATATTGGTGATCCCAACATTGAGTGGATAATTGACGTAGGAGCGACATATCATTGTGTTTCTAAAAAAAAGTTGTTTACAAAGCATAAGACTTTGATTGCACCAAAATGAGAAATAAGAGTGTGTCGTAGATTGTTAGGATTGATGATATTGTTGTATAAACTAGTACTGACTGCATGTTGACTTTAAGGGATGTTAGATATATTTCAAATATGAAAATGAACTTGCTGTTAATGTCCTTGATAAAGAAGGATATGAGAGTTGACAAAAGAATGAACAGTGGAAGTTTTTTAAAAGATCTATGGTAGTTACAAAGGGAAAATGATGCTACACAATGTATAAGACATAGATACAATTAAATAGTATCTAGATGAATGTTGTTGAAGATGATGCTTCAGCAAACTTGTGGCACAAGAGGCTGGCACATATGAGTGAGAAGGAGTTACAAATTTTGGCAAGATAATCTCTTATTCCCTTGACCAAAGGTATGTCTCTCGATTCATGTGATCATTATTTGTTTGGTAAGCATCGTAAAGTTTCTTTTAGTAAGAGTTCTCAGAGAAAAAAATAGATTGGAATTGATTTAGTTTGACATATGTGATCCCATTGAAGTTAAGTCATTAGAAGATAGCAAGTATTTTGTTACTTTTATTGATGATGCTTCACATAAGATTTTGGTGTATATATTGAAAAATAAAAACCAAGTATTGTAGTATTTAAAAAAATTGTATGCCATGGTAGAAAGGATGACAAGGTTACTTTTAAAATGTATTCGAATTGATAATGGTAGGGAATACGCATCCAAAGACTTTGAAAAGTACTATTTAAAGCATGGGATCAAGCATGAGATGACAAAACCTAGAACATAGCAACATAATGGTGTAGCTAAAAGGATGAATCTCACCATTTTAGAAAAAGTCAGATGTATGTTGAGGATAGCAAAATTACCAAAGCCATTTTAAGGTGAGCAGTCAACATAGCTTATCATTTGCTTAAAAGATCACCATCAATTCCTTTAAGCTTTAACATTCTAGAAAGAGTGTAAACAAGGAAATATACTTTATGCTCTCACTTAAAAGTTTTTTGGTGTAAAATATTCATACATGTGTCAAAAGAGCAAAGGTTAAAGCTTGACAATAAAGCCATATAGTGTGTATTTATAAGATATGATGATAAAAAATTTGGCTATAGGGTATGGGATCCAATGAAGAGAAAAATAGTTAAAAGTAGAGATGTGATTTTTCATGAAAAAAAAATCATAACAAATCTTTAAAAAAATGAAAAAACTATACAGGTTACTGTTAAGCATGATATTTCAACACCAATATGGGTTACACAAAAAAAAAACCACAAATGGTGAAAATGAGCAAGAAACAGAACTTGGAGATATGAATGAGCCAGCCATAGTTAGTGATGACCTAGATGCAATTAGTTTTGAGTAGGGAAAGCAATTTTTTTACCTGAGAGTGTTGAACAGGATGGGCAGCCTTTTCCACTAGCGAGTGTTGAGTAAAGAAAGCTATATTCGGCATTAGGTGATATAAAGTCTTAACCTAAGAGATATACTAAAGAGCACAAGCCATCTACTAGGTATTCAAGTTTATATTTTATTTTAGTTACTAGTGAGGGGGAGCTAGAGAGCTTTCAAGATGTGTAGACTATTTCAGATAGAGAGCACTGATTAAAAGCAATAAAAAAAGATGGAGTCATTAGGAAAAAATGATACATATGATCTTATTAAACTTTCAAAAGGAAAGAGGCCTTTGAAAAATAAATTATTGTTCAAGTTAAAAAAGAATGGTGACAAGCTAGTAAGGTTCAAAGCTTGATTGGTGGTGAAAGATTTTTTTTAAAAATCAGTCATCGATTTTGATGAAATTTTCTCTCAAGTTGTGAAGATGAGTTCCATTCAAGTGGTATTAGGATTAGTAGCTAGTTTAAATCTTGAGCTTGAACAACTTGATGTCAAGACTGCATTCTTGTATGGTGACTTGTAGGAGGATATTTATATGAATAAGTCTGAGGGTTTTGAAGTAAAAAGGAAAGAGCACTTAATTTGTAAACTAAAAAAAACTTGTATAGCTTGAAATAAGCTCCGTGATAATAGTACAAAAAGTTTAATTTTTTTATAGTGAGTCACAGCTATAAAAGAACGACAGTAGATCATAGTGTGTATGTCAAAAAATTTTATAATAGTAATTTCATTATTTTTTTTATTATTATTGATGATATGTTGATTGTAGAATAAGATGTTGGTATGGTTTGCAGGTTGAAATAATAATTGTCTAAGTCCTTTGACATGAAGAATTTAGGTTCAACAAAACAAATTTTCGATATGGATAGTATCCGAGATAGGAGAGCTAAAAAATTATGGTTGTCATAGAAAAAATATGTTGAACAAGTGCTTAGTAGATTCAACATACAATATGATAAATCAGTTAGTAGTCCACTTGTTAATCATTTTCATTTGAGTAAAAAATCTTGTCAAGTGATTAAGAAAAAGCAACTAGCTATGTCTAGTATTTTTTATTCTTCTACAGTCGATTCTTTGATGTATCTTTATGCTTTGCACATGGCCTAACATTGTTCATGCAACTGGTGTAGTGAGCAAATTTCTTTATAATCCGAGAAAAATTTACTAAAAAGCAGTGAAATAAATTTTTAGATATTTGAGGGACACTTCAAAAATGTGCTCGAGTTATGAAGTTTCACAATCAATTCTAGAAGGGTTTACTGATGCTGATATGGCAGATGATCTTAATAGTAAAAAATCTACTTCAGGGTATTTGTTTATTTTTACAGAAAAAGCTATGTCTTAGCAGTCTATGTTACAAAAGTGTATTGTTTTGTCAACTACAAAAGCTGAGTATATTACAGCAACTGAAGCAGGTAAAGAAATACTTTAGATGAAATATTTTTTTAATTGGGATTGAATCAGAAAGAGTATGTGGTGTTTTGTAATAGCCAGGGTGCTTTAAATTTGTGTAAAAATGTCATGTACCAAGCTAAAACGTAGTACATTGATGTTATATATCACTAGTTATGTTTAGTGATTGAAGAATAATAGATGTTGTTGAAGAAAATTTATACTGATGATAATGTAGTAGATATGTTGACTAAGATACTTATTAAAGTGAAGCTTGAGTTATGTAGTAACTTGGTCGGAATGGGTTTCTTGGCCAAGGTAAATTCTAAAAAAAATTGCTATAGTGATGAATCTCCTCTTAATGAGGCTAGAGGGGAAGATTGTTAGAAAAGTGAGATCCAGCCCCATGTAATTGGTTTTAGACCGATCAAAGGTCATGGGCCTTGGTCTTTCTTTTTAAATAAAGCTCTAGCTACTTAATAAAAAGAGATGGGGCTATTTTAAGGTGATGTCGCAAACTAAGAAAAGAAAAAAAAGTCAAAAAAATTAAAAGAAAAGGGAAAAGAGAGAGTTGTTTGAACAAAAGTTGATTCGTGGTCTGATTGAGCTGAAATTTTGTTAGCAGATTTATGAGTCAAAGTTTTATATTCTGAATGATAAAGATCGAGTTTGAAGCTCTCTAGGAATAAATGCAAAGTATATTAGTCGCTTATTTAATGAGAGTCTCTAATTGTCTCTCTAGTTATTGATTAGCTCTAGTTTTAGATAGAGAAGAACTTTGTATATCTTTTATTTGATAGTGAAAATTTTTCTAGTAATTTGTGATTTTTTCTCTTTACACTGAAAGATTTTTCATGTAAATTTTAGTGTGTTTTATTTTTTTGTGTTTTTTATTATTGATTGTTATCTATTACTGTTGGTTTATTGTGATATATTACTTTTACATTATTGTAATTATTGCTTCTAGCCTAACACTAACTGTATCCTTATGCAGTAAATCAAGCATAAAGTTTGGAGGTTCTACTAAAGCAATAAAAGAAACAAAAGTGGTATCATTGCCTAAATAACTATTACATAGTTTACTGCTACCATACATGGCCAGTGCATCAGCACACCTATTGCCTTTCCTAAACACATGAAGGATCTTTTGGTTGTAAAGCTCTTTCAAAAGCTGCATGCAATAAAAAATAAGAGGTTGAAACATAAGGTTAGGCACCATTTGGCTTTTAATCATAGAAATAACAACAAATGCATCAAGCTCAATTTCAAGATTCCTGAGGTTAAGGTTTTTAGCAAATAATAACCCATCCCTAAAGGCCTATATTTCAACGATAATGTTAGTCCCAACCTTAATGAAATAAGAGGATCCCCCAATCCACTGCCCTTTATGATCCCTAATAACCACTTCAGTACTAGCTTTACTTGGGTTTCCAAGCATAGATCCATCAGTGTTCAATTTAAACCAACTTTTTTTAAGAGGATTTCAGTGAATAGGAATAAAAAAGTTTCTAATCGCCCTAACTTCCTTTTGGTTCATAGCAAAGTATTCCCCAACGCTATCCATAGCTTGTCTTGTGATGTTTTTCCCGCTCTAATTACCTTTAAATACAAGGTTGTTCCTTTCATTCCATATTTCCCAGATGGTATGTATTAATATCACACCTTAAAAGATTCTTTTATGAGAGACTCCTTGATTGTTAATAGCATTTCTCTTGATCTACTCCCCCACCACAACGTTCAATCTTAAACAAGAACCTCCCATATCCCTTAAGCTATCCCAAATGTTTCTAACCTGTTAGCACTGCATGAAAATGTGTTCAGTGCTTTTAAAGTGGAGGTTCCAGAAGGCACAAACATCTTGAAGGTTTAGCCTTTATCTATATAAGAATGCTCGAGTATAGAGAACCCTATGCATACATTCTCAGACAAAAAACTAAAGCTTGCATAAGATTTTAAATTTTCATATCCATTCTTATTCCATATTTTTTAGCTCATTAGATGCCTCTTTGATCATACATAGGCCAAATGGGTGGTAAATTGGCTACTCTTTGACTTAGTCTAATAGATGAAATCTTTCTGTTGTTCTATAAGTTGACTTGGAACAACCTTTATGGCATCAAGGATATTAGAGGGTAGTTGGAAGGATATTAGGTTAGCTAGGGAATTGCAAAAGAGGTTCAAAAAATGTTTAACTTTTATCATATCCTTTTTTGCATTGAAAGAACCATGGACAAGTGCCCTGATGTTACCTAACCCCGTCTAGTTATTATGCCAAAAACTAGTGTTTGAGCCATCTCTTATAATCCAACCTAATCCCTTTTCCACAATTTCACCTACATTTTTCATTGCTTTCCATGTCACTGAAGTCGAGGATCGTGACCTTTTGAATTTACCTTCTTGAAGGTACTTAACCTGAAATGTCTTTGGCCAGGTAGTTTCTTGTTCATGTAAAAAATGCCAAACCAATTTGGCTAGAAGTGCTTGATTCCTTGTTTTCACTTTTTTCACTCCTAAACTCTTATCTTTTTTGCATATTGTGACCTCTTGCCAATTGAAAAAGTGTACTTTTTTCTTTTGATCTGTGTCTCCCCAAAGAAAATTCCTATTAAGTTTGTCAAGCTCATTGTATATGCTAATAGGGAGAGCACTACACTATATATAGTATGAAGGGATAGATTTTATGATAGAATTTATAAGAATAAGCCTACCCTCAGAGGAACGAAGGCTTGTTTTCCAGCCAACCAACTTGGCTCTAATCTTATCAACAATGAAAGTGTAGTCCTGTTTCTTTACTATGGTTTTATGAAGAGAAAAACCTAAGTATTTACCCAGCTCCATTATTTCCTTGATCTTTAACCTATTCATAATGTCTTTTTTTTTTATGTGTTTGTGTTAGGCGAGAAAAAAATTCTAGACTTGGTCAAATTGATTTTTTACCCTGACTTACTACCAAACTAGTCGAGATGGTCTTCATGGTTGAAGTAGTTTTCTTATCGGCTCTTCCAAAAAGGATGATATCATCCTTAAAAATGATATAGGAGAAAGAAAAGCCCAATCGTAAGGCTTTATAAAGGTACCATTTTTTGTCCTTGTACGTTTCAAAAATTCTAAGGCTAAAGAACTCCATGTACATAATGAAGAGATTCGGGGATAACAGTTCTTCTTATCTTGTTGGGAAGATAAACCATACTTGGAGCTCATTGGAGCATATAGAGAGCCTATACATACATGTTGGATATCATTTGAGCCCAAAAGCTTAAGCTATTAGGTTCTTAGGTCCTTATATAAACATCTCATTTAGATTTTTTAATTATGTGAGATTCTTTACTCATATATGAACCATATCTCAATATCCCAACGATCTCTCCCATTCATTTATTATGAGTTCTAATCAAGTTCTTTTAGGCTAGACAACCTCACATTTAGATTTTTTAATGATGTAAGATTCTTTACTCATATATAAACCATATCCTAATATCTCAACAATCTCTCCCATTCATTTATTATGAGTTCTAATCAAGTTCCTTTGAGCCAGACAACCTCACATCTCTAATGTGCTTTTGGCTAATATGCTTTTAGGTTAGGGCACAACACTCCACCTGGGTACCAACAATCTCTCCCATTCATTTATTATGAGTTCTAATCAAGTTCCTTTGGGTCAGACAACCTCACATCTCTAATGTGCTTTTAGCTAATATGATTTGGGTTAATATGCTTTTAGGTTAGGGCACAGCACTCAACCGGGGTACCTAGGTTGTCTCAGTGCTCTTTCAAGCTTACACTACAGGTTGACTTAACACATCGGGTATTTCATTTCTGTTACAGGCGCCCATTTGGATATTTCAACTGCAACAATATATACTTAACTGCATCCAAGTCGAACCTTTAATACTGGTGTTAGAACACATATACTCACTGCATCCAAGTTGAACCTTTAATCTTACACTACAGGTTGACTTAACACATCGTCCACTTGGATATTCCATTCCCATTCTATTTGGTCGCATGCCTTTTCAAGATCAAGTTTCATTTCCATAAACCCTTTTTTTCCCTTTTTCTTCATGAAAGAATGTATAAACTCTTGAATGATGATGACATTATTGCATCTATTTTTGCTCGAGATGAAGCTTGTTTGGTAAGAAGATATAATTTTGTCCAAGAGAGGTCCAAGTCGTTGGACAATAATCTTGGTAATGATCGTATAGGGTGGGTTGCATAAGCTGATACGACGAAATTGCTTGATATAGGTCAGGCTCTAACATTTAGGGATGAGTGAAATCAGTATTCCATTTAAATCCTCAGGCAGGGCGACTTCTTGGAATGCCCTGATTATGGTACTACATACTTTGTCTCTAACAATGTTCCAATATCTCATATAGAAGAAAGCTTGCAATCCGTCAAGGCCCGAGGCTTTGAAATCCATGAACAACCACAACACCTTTTGGATTTCAATTTCTGTCACTGGCATTGTAAGTTCGGGGTGTACATGGTTAGGGATAGGAGTAATGTGTCTGGATCCCTCATACATGGCCCATGCACAAGTGACGTGGGACGTGGTAAATAGGTTCGTGAAATAAAGCTACACTATATTGCAAATCTTCTTCAGCTCGGCAATCCATTCTCCCATTGAGTTTTCAAGTTCGAGGATTCTAGTAAATCTTTTTCTTTCAATGGCTGAAATGTGAAAGATTCAGGTATTCCTTTCGCCATCAATGATCCAATTGATTCTCGACTTTAGGGCTTACAAATCCTCTTTGCCCTTGAGGGTTCTGTTGTACTCCTCTCTTAACTGTTTATGAAGGTCTAGAAAGAACTGATTTTGGGCCCTTTCGAGAGCTTTTTGGATTCCTACCAGACAAGCAAAGAGTTTTCTTTTCTTTCGAAAAACATTGCTGAAGGTGTTCTTATTCCAGTTTGCCATATCCTCTTTAACCACTTCCACAGTTTTAGTAAGAAAATGTCAGGTACAGTTCCAACTCTTTTAGACCACTTGAAGGAAGTCAGAGTGGTTCGTCCACATCTTTTAAAAATGAAACAGTTTAGGGCCAATCTTAGAAGATTTACCTTTGCAAATAAGAAACACTGGACAATGGTCTGAATGTGTTCAAGGCAAATGATGTACCTTTTTTTCTGGGAAAAGAAGTTTTCATTGAGGGTTTGCAAAGGTCATGTCTATTCTTTCTTGGATTAGTTCAATGATGTTCCTACAATTAGACCATGCGAATCTCGGGCCAACAAAGCCAAGATCGGAGAGTTAACAAGCATTGGGGCATTCATGGAATGCTTGATTTTTAGAGAAGGAAAGGAGGTTCCCTCATATCTTATCTTCAAAACTTAAAACTTTATTAAAATCTCCTAGTGAGAACCAAGGTAAGTTATTGTGTGAACCTAGTAACATAAGATTATCCCAAAGTAACAATCTTTCTTAAGAACTTGGATAAACATAAATAGCAAATAAAAGCCAAGTAAAGTTTGAAGATTATACCCGAACAGTCGCATGGATTTGCTGTTCCATGGCACAAATGTCATTGAGTTCTACTGGGTTAGACCTCCATAATAGCTATGTTCTACCCTTATATCCAATGGTAACATTATCTTTTCACGCATCAAAAGGAAGCCGATCTATGATATGTCTGACATCCTCTCCTCTGGCCTTAGTTTCTGTTATGATCATGATCTCAGGACCATGCATGCGAATCAATTCCCTGGCTGTGCGAACAAAATTGGGGTTTCGTGCACCCCTACAATTCCATAATAGTAACGACATTGGCTGAATTAGGGAGTTTTGGTGGCTCACCAATAGCCTCTGAAAGTAAGAGGCAAATTGTTCTTCCCTCAGGTCCCATCCTTGATTCACTTTCCTTATTTTCAGGTAAACTTCTAACTTGTGCATGAGAGTTTTCTCCCCTAGCAAAATGAAGGAGCTGGCACAGATGTGAAATTATTTTATGTTCGGGCTGTTCTTTATTTTCATCGCCATCTGTTGTGTGCTTTTCAACATGATCTCCAGAGGTCAATTTGTGAGTTGAGCTTCTTGTATGAACAAAATCCATAGGGGGGTTCAACCTTTTTTTCAGTCCATGAGAAGGTCTGAAATAGTTTTGAGTTTGATTCTTCCAAGGTCAGTATCGATTATGGGTAGATGAAAAGAGGCATAATTGATATCGATTTTCCTACTAAGCTCTCTACCTTCCTTTCTTGCCTGACTTCGCCTTCTATCCCGAGGAGAAATGAACCTCCTAAGCCTTTTCCCAGACCATCCCTGCGTTGGGGTTCTGGGCTCCGAAAATGAAAGGCTGAATTCCTAATCCCAACTGAAAACTGAATAGAGTTAGGGGATGTCATTTGCTACTTGTTTTAAAGAAAACAGGCTCTCTCATCTGTCGAAAGTGTTAAGTGACAAACCTCTTCTGATGATGTCACACCCCGAGATCAAGACATAACACGGTCATATTACCTTGAAGAAAATCTTAAAGTAATATGAAGTTTTCTTTCTTAAACATTCTAAAATTCTTCAATAAAACAATATACCAAGTAAAATTCATATCTTTAATCCAATTGATGATATATCTTTATATATCCAAATACAAACCATATAAAATACAAAACTATCTATTAAGCTCTCATTGACCAACATATTCTCCGACGACTAAGTAATCTTTTTCATTTCATCTTCTAACTTCACACAAGACTAACCAAACTTATCACTTAGTCATCTGTAAAGAAAAAGTAAAAAAAAAAAGAATGAGCAAATCACAGCTCAGTAAGTATAGGCTCACACATCTTATCAGATCAATCATCGTTTTCTTACACATCATATAGATCATTCAAAACATTCATCAAATCATAATATCAAAACATTTCAAGATCATCGTTTTGTCAAATATTTCATAAATTTATAAATCAATGTAAAAATATGTCACTTCATAAATCATCGTAAAATACGCTATCATTCAAATATCATAATCAAATCATGGATCAATCATTAAAATCATCATAAATCATCATTATCATTCATTTATCGTTAGCTACGGTCATTGCTATAACCCGTGACATTGGCCATATCGACAATTTCATTCTCATGATCATTGCTAACTATTATAACCCATTAACTAGGGCTTACACTAACTACTATTACCCGTTAGCTAGGGTCATATGATCATGTCTTTGCTAACTACTATTACCCGTTAGCCAGGGTCGTAGAACTAGTTTTGGTGTCGATGATCCCACTTCCCAAGGATGTAAAAACGCAGCCATCACAAAATCATTCTTTAATCATAAATCATTTTCTCATTTCATTCATAAGCATGATCCATCATTTACATAGAGAAACACAAAATAATCATATGCATGATCCTATTTTTATATATCGAAAATAAAGAAATAAAAGCATTCATTCATTTAAAAACATATATATATATACATAGATTTGAAAACAAGCAAAGTGTGTGAGATTCTGCTTACCTCCATTCGATTCCACCACTTAGTTTTTCTCCCAAAATAATTAATGACCTATCCAAGATCATTTCAACATATCAGAATTTAATCAACCCTTTTTGAGACCATTTATAGAAAAATCAACTAAGTTACACAAAGGGTTAACTAATTAATACTGGCAACCTGACCTCTTTTTATTAAAACAGTTATATCTCAACATATCCAAATCAGAATTATGACCTCTTTAATGCGTTAGAAACTAGACTTAATAAGCTTTCTAACCATATATGGCACACATCGTAATTCCTTGTAGATTAATTATAACAATTTTTGAAATCCACGTCATATACTGCTGCTAAACAGCCTGTATACCTTCTAATAAAAATTATATATTTATTCATAAAAAGCTCCAACTTCAATTTCACTTATTTCATTGGAAAGTAGACTCAATAAGCTTTCTAAACATATATGGCTTAATCTGTAAATCCTTGTATACAAATTAAGAAGAATTTCGTAATTCAACCCTGATGTTGTTGTCTTACAGCCTACTTATCCTTAAGTTAAAATTAGACAACTCTTCATAGAAAACTCATATTTGACTTTCGTTTGTTTCATTAGAAACTAGATTCAACATGCTTTCCAATGATATATAATAATCACAGCAATAATCTATCCATTAATACAAAATTCTATTTTAATTCATTATTATAAATCATAACATCTCATCCAAAAATAGAATTTCTCCTTCAATCTTTAAAAACTCAAATCTTTACTTTCAGCCTTCAAACTCCATTCAATAATCATCAATAAATCTTAAGAACATGAAATAAACAAAGCCCAGTAATTCACCCAAATAGATCATGAAGATTAATGAAAGAATTCATGATTTTTCATGGTTTTGCTCTCAAAACTTCAACTTCAAATAATAGCAATCAACTTGATATTTCTTTTTAAATAAAAAGAGGGCATGTACTCACCTTTAAGGGATTAACTTGATTGTAGCCTCTGATTGTGAATCTCCAACTTGATTTTTCATATTCTCTAACTCTAAAGAAGATGAGGAAAAAGAACTCTATTTCCTTTCTGTTTCACGATAGTTAGGTTTTCTTTCATCTAATACTTCAACCATTTTTCTTTTACTAAATAATATCTTAATAAACTGATGGGCTTTAGTATTAGTCTAGCCCAATTATTATTTGGGCTAGGGTATTACAGATGAACTTCTTTTCTTCTCTAATCCATTCGAACTCGGTTGACTTCTTTTCTTGATTTTTGATTGACGTAAGGCTCTAATTTTTCCTGAGTCGGTTTTGGCCTAAGGAATGCATTACAAATGTTTAAATAAGCTTATTTTTGCACGAAAGTAGGTATAGCTTGGGCCCTCAAGGCATGTTTTAGACTATGTGCCAATTATGTGTTTGCATACAGCCTTGGTACATCAGAATCCTTTGCTGTTGGTTGCATGGAAAAGGTTTGTGTTGGATTTATATCCACTCTCCTTACCTTATCAAGAGTCTTTACTTGTTCATATGTCATTTCATGTTTGGTTTTAGGATAGCGTGGCTCGTGTTTGCGCACAAGGAAGGCTCTCCTTTCTCCTTGTTGGCTCTAACCACCCATCTGTTGTTGCTCAGGTTGTTTACAGACATTGAAATTTTACTAGTATTGGAAATCAAAAATTCTTTCCCTTTGTCCCTTATTTCCTCATTGTTGGTACTTTTTTCCAAGGTACTGTTTCTTTTCTCTTTGTCAGAATGCTCTATCCTCACTTCTTTACTTGTTTTGAGGGCATCCATGATTATGCATAGATCCCTGGTATTGGGTTGTTTTGGTCCTTTGGTTAAGAGCAATGTCCTTTGGATCTTTAGAACCTAGTTTGTTACGTTGTCTCATTCTTTGTACAATCATCCATGGGCCAAACCCTTCATCGTCGATTTTTTGACTAGTATCACTTGTCTCCGCCTGCCTTGAGTGCTCTTGATCTTTGCAAACCAGCTGGGTGTTGCTTATGCTAATGTTATTAGGACAGAAGTCTTTTTAATAGCCTAGCCTGCCGCAGTGAAAACATAGCGTGCCAAAACTCTAGTAGACAATAGCTTGTTTCCTTTCTTCCACTCTAATATACTTAGGTAGGGGTTTTTCCAGGCTCATTTGAACATAGATTCTAGCATACCTGCCCCTTTCGCCAACGAGAATGTGTTCATCCACTCTAAAAGGAACCCCAATATGCCTATCTATTTTCTTCAGGATTTCGAGGTCGAAATACTCTACTGAAAGCTCAGGTAATCTTAATCCAACTGCTACTAAGGAGAACGAGGCTTCAGAAGCTTCAAAGTATGACTCCCATCTTTTAAAGGTCAGGAAATGCCCTTTTATGAACCACAGTCCTCCTTTTAAGACATAGTTATAATCTTCAGCGTTTTAGAACTTCAGAAAGAAAAAGTCCTGACTCTTTTGGAGTTTCTATAATAGATTGATTTTCATTGTTAGGTATATATACCTAACAGTTTTCCTAAAGACCTTCACAATAAGGGACAACGCCCACCTTTCTCTGATTCTTCTCTTTTCATCTGCGTTGAGGAAGATTCTTAACTCCCCTCCTTCTTCCAATTCTTCGGGGGCATCTTGCTCTTCTTCTGAAACCACCTCCATTTCCTCACAGTTAGACTGCTCTTCAATGGTATCATAGGCTCCGTAACCTCCACCAAGAACTGAGTCCTTGTATGATATTTTCTGTCTTTTTGTTGATTTCCCTTCACAGACATTTTGTAATGTTTCATGTTTGCCTTTTAACTTTTTTTATACTCTGATGAAGTTCTACCATTTCCTCGCCAGAAGGCTCTGTAATGTTGTCAACAGTTGTTTCCCTCAATGATGTTGCCATTACTTTTAATGGCATGTAATCTCTCGTAATCATATTCATACACCAAATTTTAAAAAAAAAAAACTTCAATTTATATCTAAATAAATCATTAATTTTCAATTTATACTCAAATTATATTTTATTTCAAATGAATAGTTGGCCTTTGTTATTGTTAATACCAACTAGATTTATTTTTATTTACATGAAAGTTGACATGATCTAACGACGTGGCCTGAAATTTAAAATAAAAAGTAATTTTTAAAAAAATTTTAGTTTTTATCCACGTTAGCAAACCACGTTAACTTTTTGTTTATAAAAAAAATCCAATTGGTATTGACAAGAGTATAAAAATTGAATTACTAAATCGAATTAAAAATTGAATTAATTTGTATATTACTAAATCGAATTATTTAAAATTGAATTAATTGAATTATATTATTTTATTTTTGATAATCGAATCGAATTTATGAATTTTAAAAATTAACCAATCGAATTTAATTCAGTTAATTTGGTTATTTTTTTATTAATCGAATAATAAATACATTTAAATTAAATTATATTTTAAACTCTTAATTTCTCATATTTTAAATAAATTAAATAAAATTATTCAATTAAATATTCAAATACTAAAGTATTATATTAAAAGTTCTAACAAGTTATTAAATTAAGTGATCTATTTCATGTATTTTTCCTTTTATATTTAGATTATCTTATATTTATGTTAAAATTTCAGTTAGTTCGATTAATTCGGTTTTCAAACCGAATTAACTGAAAATCAAAATTCTTCTAAAATCATTTTTGTTAATCGACTGAAATTAATTTGGTGAGCAACTAATTAATCAATTTAAATTGGATCTGTCAGTTAATTCGATTAAAATCGAATTATGAACACTCCTAGTATTGACTATAAAATGAATCAACATTCTTTTTGTAATAAAAGTGTTTTGGACACAAATTAAAATTAAAAAGTTTGTTTGAATAAATTAAAAGTATAAAAACATATTTAAGAAAAGTGATAAAGGATCTATTTGTAGGGAAGTCAATTTTGCTCATATTTAATGAAGAACTCAACTTTTTACTCAAATAGAGATAAGTATGCATTATATTGTGAATATAAATGAGTATAACTTTAAATTTTTATGGAGAAATGAATTCTTTTTCTGTAAATTTTTTTTTTATTGAGTACGATAATAAAGACAGGTAATATAATACTTTTCCTTACTTATATTTTACATATATATTTTTATATATTTAGTAAATATATTTTTATTAAATAATATAACTTATTATTTTAGATTAATTAGAATTAATATATTTTTATTAAAGAATATATATTAATATATATTTATAAAAATTACTTAAGTATATAAGATAAAAATTAAAAAAATATAATTTTATTTTTATTTTAAAAAAAATTATGAGTATAAAGATTACCCTACTTATTAAATACTTGTAAGGATGTACAGAAATGGATTTAGGATGGGGGCAATAAGGACAACTGCCCCACTGAAAACCTAAATTAATTTTCACCATTAGCAAGGTGTCCAAAATTTTAATGATTTGTATATTTTTACCCCATTAAAATATAAAAAAATTAGTAAAATTACTAAAAACAAATCCAAAATTTTTATTTTTTTTAGACCTTATTAATTGTAAAAGAAATACTCAAGTATGAGTCTTGGTGGTGGATACACCTTTTACATTAGGATGTCCATGAATATCCCAAAAATTAGAAATTATGAAAGTTTGAAAGGAAATTTTCAATTGGACACCTTTAAAAATTTTTCATGGATATCTCAAAATTTAAAAAAAAAAAAAAGAAAATTTAAAGAAAATTTTCTATTGACATCCCGGAATTTTTTCACTGACACCCTTTTCATCAACAAAATTGATAAATTCATTGGTAGATTTTTATACATATTATAATGGACACTTGAAAAAATTCCTCAATCCACCATTGATGAGTCTTTTGAAATATTAAAAGATATATAAATGTTTAAAAAAAAAAATTGAATAAAGTAATAGTTCACAATGTAAATATAACATTATATTATTGATAGTTAATGTAATAAATTTGCCCTATTGAGTATAAATCCTAGATCTATCCTTAGGGATGAGATAGATTTGAAATACTCATTAGATATAAGTATAGATATAGATATAATATAAAATACAGGGATAAAGAATACTCTATACGCCATTTACCTTATTCATTGACATCCCTAACTATTTGGATGGGTACTAAGATTGGTTTTGATGATATTAAAATTAATAGTGAGTTATATGCTTGGATGCAAATTTAATGATAACAGTGAGGTAAATTATGATTAAAAGAATGATCATTAAGGATATTAGATAAAAATTTTAAAGTATTTAATATTTATAAAATAAATAAATCATTAAAAATCATTAAATTATTTTTATGACAAATAATAAATTTTTTATTAAATAATTAAAAATTAATAAAAATAATAGTTTATTATATAATAATACTTTTGTTTATTTATTAATTCATAATATAATAACAAATTTTATTTAGTTATTAATTTATTATATAGTAATAAAATTATTTATTATAATAAATTAATAATATTATTTTGTAATTTTTAAATAAAAATAAAAACAAAAAAAAGTTTAAAAGTTTTTTTTTTGTTATTTTAGTCGATCCTAATTCATACGGTGAGTTAAAAAGTCAATCATTTTGTTTTTTTATTGTTCATCCAGGACAACGATTTTTTTTTTTTTTTTTTGGTGAAAGATGTGATTATCCAGTAAACTATATCTCAATCATTAAAAAAAAAAGACAAAACTTTAATCCACTGATAATAGGGTGACATAAAGTTTGTAAAGCCCATTCATATATAGATAAAATCATAACATTGGTCCAATAAATTGCCACTATTATATTAATTATTTACAATTTCATGTCTAAAAATACAGATAATAGATGTATCCATTCATCACTACATAGATTTATATAGCCTTGTAGCTGGAGTCATCTTGAGTAGGCCGGGAAAAAACTGTAAATATTACGAAGGCTCCATATAATATTGTGACAATAGCTGTGAAGTTTACAAGGTAGGCCTCAGCACCATTTTTGGCAAGGCCTGAGCTCTCAAGGAATGTAAGCTTCTCCAGGAGCCCTAGGGCGGCGTTGCCAACAGCCAAGCTGTATACAAACAGACCTAACAGTACGTGCCAAGGATGGGATTCGCTTTTTAATCCGGTCGATCCTCCAGGGTAGTAGAATACAAGAAAGCCATATATCCACTGCAAATTAGAGTTTCCATTTCAAAATCATTATCTATAAGAGAGCAAATGTGTTCATCATGCTTAAAAATCCATGTTGTGTAGATCCAAACGAAAACAAGGAAAATCCTGTTGCCCAGGTGTCTTGTGAATTAGCCAATAGACCCACACCACTCCATTCTTGAGAGGCAAGCCCAATAGCTCAAACATTTCAAACGTTTTCAGGAATTAGCATAAGTGATAAGCCAAAATATATAGTTTAAACAAGTTAATATATTAATCAAGAGATTGTATTACTTGAATGCCATAAAGGACAATGATTCCAATCCCAAGCCAAGAATGCAAGCTGTAGAGATTGGTTATTGAACTCTCATTATGATACTTGAATGCCGTATAGATCCCAATAATGCCCAGAATTAGTGCAATGGTATGGAGCACAAGATGTATGACTTTCTTCACTTCCTTCTTCAGAGGCAATGCCTTGTAGCTCATAATGGCTGCATTTTGTATGTTGTTCAGATCATTGTAGCTCAGAATTGTTACTCAATCCAGAAAACAAAATTCAGAAGCAAGCTATTTGTATCACGGAATAGGTGAGTTGGATTACCTTCACCGCCCAAGATAATGAAGCCAATCAACATCAATACAGGATGTATCTACAGAAATATTAAATGGTTAGTGGATTTAAGCACATTAGCAAAGCAATACGGACTGCCTGAAATATTGTTTCACCTATTGCTTCCTTATTAAGGAGGGTAAACTATTCCACATATCATGATGAGAAGGGTATTGATGGTGTTGAACTGAACATAAGGAAGCAACATTTAAATGTCTGAAATTCATGGAGCATTCAACATGAAAGAGGCAGTTTTTTTTTTTTTTTTGTCCACAGGATTTGGGGATGGGGAGGGAATGGCTTGGTTCGAATCCAAGTTTCGATGAATATGTCCAAGTCTCTCATTAAAAAATTAAATCCGAAATTATAAATTTATGCATAAGTTTTAATTTGAATATGTTTAAGTCTCTCATCCTCCTTGTTCCTATAAACATTATCCATTTTAAAGATATTTTCAGAAACCAGGTCAAACGTTGTAGTATATTAATGTCTTGTGAAGTTCTTGAAAGGTTTTTGATATTTTTATACCGAAAATGCCAAAAAGGAAAACAATAATAATGATGGGATGAAGATGTAGTTACTAGATGATTGAATTTTTTAGTTATAAAGAAGGGTAGGTAGGTCTTTTCCTCATGAGAAACACATGGGTGGGTCAGACTAGTTTAATATGCATAGTTTTAGCCTGGTTTGCAGGGATGAAAAATGGCCACGCAGCATAAAATTTTGCCACAAAAATGGCATATTGACCTAGCCCCATGGTCCATCCCCCAATCGGTGCGCCAACAAGAAACTTCCAAGTTGTTTGGTGATGGCTAAAGGAGCAACTGGCCTCTATGAATATGAAATCTAACTTTCTGTAGCTACCATGTTTTGGGTTGGCTACATTTTGGCTACAGAACAGAATTTGAGTAGCAGTACCGTTCCTTTGTAGGGAATCAAATGAATAGAGCTCTACCAGTGAGAGGCCATACAGATATGATCTCTTTTTTGTTGTAATTATTTCTCTATTATAATTTATTAAAGACTTTACAGACTGATGAAGGTAATTACAGAAAAAATTATGCGTTCAAGTCAATTCACAATTGTGAGGCATCCAATACCATAGCAACAAAAAAGGGGATGATCATATATGAAATTCAAAGAATCAAACAACTTGCCTAGTGCCATATGGTAAACAGCAAAGCCCTAAATTCTCCTTCATTAGTAAGTGCTCAACGATTAAGATTCTACGAATAATTTGGCAAGGGCAGAGTTGTATTCCATTCGTCCACTGTAACAAACAGCCAAAGGACCATCGACTGATAGATATGAACTGGGGTTGAATGAACAAAATCACCCAAAGTCCCAAATTATTTAATCCGAAAGGAGAAACAAAATCCCAGAAATCAAACAAAATTCTACTGGAAGCCATAATTGAGTTGATAAAAACACAAGAAAAGTAAACAAATATTTTATGCAACCCCAAGAGAAACAGAGAGAAGAAAGAAAGACAAAAAACCTACATTAAAGATGAGACTTTTGTTTGAAGATTCCCAAGCTAATCCACCTCTGAAGTGTATGCACCAAACCAATACCATAACAGCACCAGCAACTGCAAGCGCTTGAGGCACAACCGTCAAATGCGATGCTTTAACTCCTATCGCCATGTTCGCTCACTCTCCGTTTTTCTTTTTCTTCTTGGCCGTTTTAAACGATAGAATGAAGCAAAAACTGCACAGCTTTGATAAAAATACAAGTCCAAAATATGAAAGGAAAGACCTTTTTTCATTTTGAGCTTTGGCTAATTGGCTTACATCTCCAGTTGTCGGGAGAAAACGACCGTTTGATGGAGATCCATGTCGCACTGGTTTACCGCCTCGTTGATCAATTGATTGGTGGCGTTCTTTTGTTGTACTTGTATGCACTTCGAGTCTAGTCCTCTAGCTTTGGGTGTTCGATATTACATGATAGTATTTATTGAGATGAATATTTATGTAAATAGTTTTTTTTTTTACACAGAAGATAATTTTAAAAAAATTTTATTATGACATATAAAATGTTTATTAATTTTAAATTATTTATAAAAATTATTAAATTATCTAAAATTTTAAAATTTAATCAAAAATCAATTTAAATTTTAATAAAAGTTTTTTTCTTATACATTATCTCATCTCAATTTAAAATTAATTTTTAAATAATTTAATTTTTTAAATTTATTTGCACTTAAAATGATTATTTAAATTTATCAAAAATTTTAAAAATATTATTCAACATCTTTAATATTTTTTATAAATAATCATTGCATTATCTCTAACTTTTAAATATATTAGTTATAGATAAAGATAATTTTAATAAACAATCCACCAATTTTAAAAAATAGATTTAAATATATTTGAATAAAAATTAAATTAATATTAATATTAATATTTATCATAAGCTTTTAATATTATTATTTTATGAAAATATTTGAAAAAATATATAAATACTTGAATAATTTCAAAAAAACCCTCATTGTTGGTAGTTTTTAGTTATATAGCTTTCATAATATTCCATAAAGCATATGAGTTAAACGTATTTTTTTATTATTAATTTAATCTCTATTTTTATTAATTTATTCTTATTATAGGAACTAACATATTTTTTCTTTTATGATAGGTACTATTTTACTAAATATACTATTCACTCCATCAAATAGGATTTTTTTTTTCAAATTAGCTGTAACATTTTTTTTATTTCTCAATTCATAATAAATTTAATTAGAACCCACTTAAGTTAACATATTTTTTATTATGATTTAAAAACAAATAAGAAAATAAACTCAATAAATTTGCTTTTATTTATTTATATAGATGAAATCACAGTGCAAACTAAATAACAATAAAAATAAAGTCTGTGTTAAATAACTTTTAAACTCTAATAAGTCATATTGGTCACTTTTATGAAAATTTTTGAATATAGAGTTATCAAATAATTATCTGATTAGATTTTTTTTTGGAGGATAAAGGTATAAAACATCAAAATTTAAATATTATTATCTAATTAGATATTATTTATAGATAAAATTATTATTTAAATATATTTATGGATTAAAATTTATCAAAATTTAAATGAAAAATCAATCATATATAATATTATAATATACTTACAAAAATACCTTATAAAATTTGCTAACGTGTAATCCTATGTGTATAATATATTTTGATAACACATAAGATAGTTTTAAAAATACAATCAAATAAGCATTTTTACATGATCACTTACATGTACAATCTTTACATAAGATAATTCTTTAATTTTAATTATTTACCAAATAATTTTAAAATTTTAAAAATTAAAGTTATCCAATATTTCAATTTTATATAAATTTTAACTTAATTTAAATCACAAAAAATCTCAACTAACTTGTGTCATCAATATATATTAAATCCAAAATTCAAAGGCTAACTTTTAAATATAAAATATTTTTTAATTAAATCATTATAGTTTTACTAACTTTTTCACTTTTTCCTATGTATATTACTTTAAATATTTAGATTAATTATATGTAAAGCATATAAATTAAATATAATTTTGATATATTTCTTTTAAAATAAAATTTTTCAATAATATACTTATATCTTTTTTAAATTTGAAATTTTGAATATATTCATAGATTTCCTCATAATTTTTTAATATTTGGTATTTTTTTAACAAAATTCAAACAAATTAAATTTACTTATTATATCCTTTATATTTTCAAAATCTTTTAATATTTCCTTGATTGAACTTGCATTAATTATAGGTTAACTATGAAGTATGTATTTCCACATCTAATAATCCTACAAATATATTATTTTTATTCAAATTATTTTTTAATGGTTTGATCAATATTACAATTAAGTTAAGTTAAGTCAATTTTTTTGAGTTAATTTTATTTTCTAACATTATCATTTATTTTTAACTCTTTTTTTTTATTTGCTTCACTTTTTAATTATTTTAATTACTTTTTTTTTTATCAAGATCAAGATTTTCAAACATTAAAACAAAATTTGGAGGTATATATATATGCCAAGAAAAAATCATTGAATAAAGAAATTGGTTTTATATCGTTTATAGATAATATATATGTATTTCATTCATTAGATTTTTTGTATTATGTGTTGAGTTTAACTTTGTAAAAATTTTGCTTTATGCAAAGATTCTATTTATGTGTCAAATAATTGGTTAGTCATTAATCTTACTACTTGTTTTTTGGACATATGAAATTTCTCAATAATGGTTTTTAACATGCAAGGTTATGTTTATTATAATGTTTATTATAATTATTATTGCTACTATATTTAAATTTTTAAATATTTATTTTTTCAACTTTTATATTGACACATTTTTTCTTAAGTAAAAGAAGTGATAACATGAATTATGCATATGAATATTAAGCCACAAAATATTATTTTTCATAAAGGTAATGATAGTAAGTTTTGCTTAGTCAATAAATATTATTTTTTACTGTTTTGTAACTTGAGTATTACATTAATTATTGGCTTTGGAATCACATAAATTTAAAAGTGGGAATCAACTATATTCCAAAGAAATTTCTTTTTGGATCCAAAGTAATTTTTTTTATCTATTGATTACATAAATATTTTATTGTGAATTAATGTTTAATTATTGATAGATATTTTAATTTAGTCTTTTCAATTTGTTTGTTGTAATAAATTTTAATTAATAACTTCACAAATTTAAAATATTTTAATTAATAAATAAAATTAATTCGTATATCGTACGAGTCACAAACTAATTTATTAATAGTTTGAGATTTTAAAATGTTCCATATTCAACTTGAGTAATTTTTTATTTTATATTATTATCATTTTTGTATTAAAAATTTATTGTTTCAAGAAATAAGAAAAAAAATTTGTAATGAAAAGTTAAAAGAAACGATTTATTAATATATATAAATTTATGATTTACGATTAGTATATAAATATTACCTTTCATCAATGCATCACAAATCGTTATCTCATTTATAAATAAATTTAAAATATTATAATATTAAATTTTAAAATATATACATTTTTAATTTTTTCTCCATTCAACTCTTTTTAAATTTGTTAAGTTGTAACATAATAATTTATGATGCACTAATTATGTATAACATTTATATATTGATAATCTTTAAATATAAAATCTTAACATATTATATTAATTTCAAAATTTATTGTATCTTAAATATAAAATCTTTTTGTCTTTAAAAATACTTAAGAATTAAATTTCAAAATTTAGTATAGACTTTAGAGGCTGCATATTTGAATTTTGAAAAGAATAAATGAAAATTTTAAGATGGAAGAAGGCTACAATTTATTGTATATGTCCAAGTTCAGTGAACTTTAGATAGTAACTTATCAAACAGATTTTCCATTTCTTTCTATGATTTCAACATACTGATTGCTTTCATTTCAAAAACATATAAAGATTATTACAGATTGTTCTTTCTCTCTTTTCATTTTAGATGAAAATTGACCTATTCTTTGCAAATCTTCAATGTCTACCAGAACTCATAGCACCGCCAATTTCTCCCTCAGATATATTTATAAATTTATAGTAAGATGAGTTGTTGGTGTTGGATATTGCATTTGGATAAGCATGTTTAGTGTCTTTGTTTAAGGATGTCAGTAGGTATAATATAAGAAAGAGCATTTTTTTTAAAAAAAAATTTTATATTATATTATTTTTGTACTCATATCTAATAAATATTTTAAATTTATCTTCATTTTTATTTCTACGAGTATTTAATGAATATGAGTAATTTTTTACTACAAAAAAAATATTTTTAGTGAAGAAAAAAAATTTATTACCAAAAATATAAAATTTAATCACTCAAATTTATAGTGACCAATTTTAAAGTCATCACTTATCATTACAAATAACTCTGTCAATATTGTATTAGTGACAACATTTATTAAGTCATTGCAATAGATTTATTTTTTTACATAAATTCTAACTCTAAAAGTATTGGAACGTGTAACTAAAACAAATTGTCACAATAGCTCAATTTATTATAACAATTTTTTTTTACTCTAAAAAAATTTAAAATAGTGACAAAAAGAGTTATCACAATAATATGATTTTCTTGTGATGATAATATTGACTCTAAAGGTATTGCAATCGTTACAAAACTATCGTCACTTAAATTACTTTTATTAGTGACAAATTTTTCCTTACTAGTGTTCATCAAAATAATGTTAAATAAATTATGTCACAAATATTAAAATTATTTCTTATTACAAAAAATTGCACTTGTAATCACAAAATAATAATCACTAAAAAGTTTCAAAATAAAATATGATTATAGTGACATAAAAATGTAGTCACTTTTTTTTTTTTTTGAGAGATAGAAACAAAGTCAATTAAAATATTTTAATCTTAGAACAACACAATTAATACTCAATTAACTTCTAATCTAGGAAAAAACATAATAACAAATGAAAAACACATACTAAGATCCACTACAATAAAGGTCTGGAAACAAAACTCAAACCATGTCTAATAATGGAGGAAATGGTAAGTTCCACATAGCCTTTTTAAAGGTTCCTAGTAGTGATAGTAGCCTTAGGTTTACTTGTCTTCCTCTTCATCACCATCTTCACCAGCAGCCTTTTTGGCGGCTGCTCTCTTCTTCTTTCTCTTCACTCTTCCAGGGCGGCCACCTCTAAATGGACTTGTTAGAGAGAATTTGATACGTTTTTGTAAGTCAACCCTCACCATGAAGGATGGGATGTTGACAACCTCCCTCCCAACCCTATCAATGACAACATTCAGAGCATCTATAACATCTTTCAGACAAGAAGTTGCAAACCAAAAATCACATACAGGAATATGCAAAGGCAACAAAGCACAAGGCAATAAATCACAACAACTTGCAAACCAGAAGGCAAATTGGCACATCATCAACTAGCTAAGCAATTTGTCAGAAAACTAGTTGCAGTCAATCACATAAATTCCTTGTTGGCTGGCAAACGTGGAAATGATCATGATTGAATAAAACAATAACAATATATAATTAACAGATACACCATGTGCAGTAAAAGATAATAATTGCACCTCTTCTAAGTACAACCTAAATGTCAAAACATCAACACAGTAATTACAAGCACAACTACCTTCAAGTCCAAATACATTGACAACTATATCTACTATTTCACTTGTCCAACAAAATATGAAAATAAACGGTCACCAATTGTGTAATAAGAGAAAAAGTAAACCTTTACCTGATATGCCTTTGCCTAATCAACATGCGAGCATAGTGGATTGACTTGGTCATACCAGCCTTGAACACAAGTGTTTGCGAGCGGGGCTCAAGGAAGTTCTCAAGAGTCAAAGCCAATACATAATCTGTTCCTGCATTTCCTTGTTCCCCTCAACCATATTTTGTCTAATTTTAAACACTTAACTTATTTTCATTTAAGAATTTAAGAGGACAAAAAGATATGAAAACATTGTCTGAACTCTATGCTTTCAACAGAGAAAATAAATAGAAAAAGAACAAGCATCAGATGAGACATTAACATATTTCTCAACCTACTTTATACACTGCGATTTAGGCCTACGTTAGACTCTGCAAGTGAAAATCCTGTGTCGAACGGTCTGCAAGATGAAACAAAACCAAGTTCTCTCTTTCTTACCATCTTCCAGCTATAGCAGAAAATAAAATAATCGGACCACGTAATTCACAAAAAGCTCGATTTTTGCTTAGTTTATTGGAATAAACAAGGAGTAAATAAAAAGTTTCAGAAACAAAAGTCACAACATTTTTTCAGCCAATTACTAATTGTTCGAACTAATAATAATAATAATTAGCAGCATGTCAGCATCTGATTAAATTTAAGTAAAGAAAAACCCTAATTCTGAGAACTCACTTGAGAATCGCTAGGACAAAAGGCGAAGCAGCGTTGAACGAGAGCAGAGGAGTAACCTTTGCAGGCGGCATTAGCATTTGATTAAATTTAAGTACAGAAAAACCCTAATTTTGAGAACTCACTTGAGAATCGCCAGGACAAAAGGCGAAGCAGCGTTGAACGACAGCAGAGGAGTAACCTTTGCAGGCGGCATTGAATTGATCGATGACGAGAACGAGATCTGGTGAAGAAGGGTAGAGGCATATGCCGATTACAGCGAGGATCTTGCGATTGGACTGAAAATCTTCCCATGGGCTGGGCGGGGCCCCGCCCAACATGAATTTGAATTGGAGTGAGCCCGTGTCCCAAGGCCGGTGAGCAAAAGGGGATTTCTAATGCTCCGGGTAGAAGGAGCTAATCGTGGAGAGAGGGATTACGTGGTGACGTAGAAGCATGGAGTGGAAGTACCGCAGGAGAGGAGGAGGCACATCGCAAATTGGAAAGACGGCAATTCGTATCATGGACAAGGTCCCGATGCTCACGTCGGGTCATTTTGGTGAGACCGGGCCGAATCGCTAGAGTAAGAGAGGCCTGAGTTGCAGAGTATGAAGTATTGATGGTTTAAAATGTGATCCATTTTATATTAAGTAAAAAGATAATTTATATATTATTTTAAAAAATTACTTATATTATTTAAGTAATTGAGTAAAATATTAGAATGAGTTAAGTCATATGAATTTTATAAAAAAATTTTAATGGGTTAAATAATTTTAAAAGTCAAAAATAGATATTTGGGTATTTGAGCTTATTAGATAAATATATTTAATTTTTAAATCTTTTTATTATTATTATTATTATTATTTTATTTATTTCAGAATATTATTGATTCTAAATAAACATATTTGAACAGTGAAAAATATGGTGGTACGAAAAATATATCTGAACAAAAAAATATTACTGTTTAAATAAAATTTATTTAAATAATAAAACATGATTATACTAAATGTTATGACTTTTTGAATTGACTTGATTGATGATTATTCGTTTACTATAAATGAATCTTTTTGTCTGATTAATTTTACTACTTCTGATTTAAAGAGTTTTAAGGTTTTTATTGTATCTATAAACATAACTCAAAGTCATATTTTCTTCTTTCTTATTATTTCTGTTTTCTTAAATTTTCTAACAATTTAAAAGTAATTTATGGATACTATATCTACTGTTGTCCATACTACTGCTATGGATTTGAAATCAAACATGAAGATTTATTTTCAAAATAAAGATGTAATCAGACTTGATTGTTTTAATAGAACTAAACTAGGTGGACGGATAAAATGGTTTTTCTATTGAGTGCATTGAAGATGTTTTATGTACTTGATTTAAATTTGGAACCAATTTCAAAACTAACTCTTGAAGATTCTAATGCTATTAAGGCAACGAGAAGAAAACGTGAAAAAGATGAACTAATCTGCCAATGTTATATTTTGAATTCATTATCTGACCGTCTATATGACCAATACAGAAATATGAAAACACCAAAAAAGATATGGACTGCTTTTGAACACAAATACATGAACAAAAAAAAAGGTATGAATGAGTTTTTGGCTTTGAAATACTTTGAATTTTCAATAACTGATGATAAACCAATCATTAACCAAGTGCACGAGTTACAAATGTTGGTTTTTAAGTTAAGTGGGCTAGAAATTAAGGTTCCTGATTCACTTCAAGTTGAAGCTATTTTGTCAAAACCTCATCTTTCTTGGAATGGATATAGGAAAAAAGTTATGCATTCAACAGATACTTTCACTATTGAAGAATTTCATACTCATATACAGTTGAAGCGAAAAATCGTGCAAGAGATGCACTCTTTCTTAAATGTTCCAATGTGAATTATGTGAGTGGACAAAATTTTGGAAAAACTCACAAGTCTTCTGATAAATTTCAAAATAATTTTAAAGTCAAGAAGAATGGATTTAAGAAATCCAAATTTAACAAGAATAAAATATGTTTCCATTGTGGAAAGAAAAGGACATTTGATTAAAGATTGCATATTTAAAACTGTCAGAATTAAAATTGGTTCTAATTCTAAAAACAAGGCAAATTTGGTTCAACAAGAAATTAATGAACTTGTTACAATAGTGATTGACATGCAAATTGGAATGATCATCGAAGTTAATATGGCTATTGCAAATAAGTCATCTGATTGGTGGCTAGATTCTGGTGTAACAATTCATGTTTGCAACAATAAAAAGCGATTCAAAACTTATAAAGAATGCAAGAGACTAGAAAACATCCTTATGGGAAATCATGTTCCTACCAAAGTGATTGGAAAAGAAACGGTTGAATTGAAATTTACCTTAGGACAAAAACTAACTTTATTTAATGTTTTTCATGTTCTTGAGATTAGAAAGAACCTTGTATATGTAAATTTACTATGTAAGAAAGGCTTTAAGATTGTATTAGAGTATGATAAAGTTATAGTGTCCAAAAATGGTGTATTCGTTAAAAAAAGATATTCCAATGATGGTATGTTTAAACAAAGCATTGATGAAATAAATAATGTTTCTGCTTATATTATTGAACATTCTTCTTCTTTATAGCACGCTAGATTATGATATTTAAATTATCAATATATGAATCATATGACTAAGCATGGCTATATAATATACCAGAAAAATCATGACAATAAATGTGCAATCTGTGTCAAAGCAAAAATGACTAAGAAATATTTTCCTAAAATTGAAAAAAATACAGAATTATTAAAACTCATACATTCTGATATTTGTGAGTTAAATGGTTTATTAACAAGGAGAGGAAAAAGGTATTTTATAACATTTATAGATGATAGTTCTTGTTATACTTTTATGTATCTAATGATAACAAAAGATAAAACTTTTGATAAATTCAAAGAATATAAATTAGTTGTTGAAAATCAAAAGGAGAAAAAAATCAAAATTCTCTGAATTGATAGGGATGGCGAATATTGTTCAGATTCATTTTCTCTTTTTTGTGAAGATAATAAAATTATTCATCAAAAGATAGCCCTTTATGCACCCCAGCAAAATGGTTTAGCCGAAAGAAAAAATAGAGCCTTGATTGTATGGTAAATAGTATGTTGTTAAATGCTAAACTACCTCTAAATCTATAGAGATAAGCACTTTTAACAGCATGCCATATACATAATACAATTCTTTCAAAAAAATTCTTAAAGACACCATATAAACTTTGGAATTATGGTAGAAAACCAAATTTGGATTATTTTAAAGTGTGAAGGTGCATTGCCTTTTATAAAATACCTTATTTTCATAAATCAAAATTAAGACCTAGAGGTATTAAAAGTATTTTTGTTAGTTATGTACAGAATTCAAAAGTATATAGACTTCTTGATTTAAATACTAATGTTATTGTCGAATCTATTCGTGTAAAATTTTTTGAAAATAACTTTATATGTGATACTGAAATTGATATAGAGAAACAAATTGAAATGATTCCTATGATTGAAAATAAAAGAAAAGAAAGTAATGATTATGTTTAACTTAGAAGAAGCAAAAGAACTAGAAAAGAGAATCTTTTGCCTTCTGATTTTGTTTCTCCAGATTCTATAGTATCATAGTAGAAGGAAATAAAACCAAAGTGCTTAATAAAACACCAGTTCTATTAAATGTAGATGAAAACCCTAAAATATTTAATAAAGCTATGACTTCAAGAGATGTTGTTTTTTGAAAAGAAGTTATTAATGATAAAATAGACTCAATCATGTCTAATAATACATGGGTCTTGGTAGATTTACCTTCAGGTTCTAAACTTATAGATGTAAATAGGTGTTCAGAAAGATATATAATATAGATGTTTATGTACAAACCTTTAAAGTAAGATTAGTTGCAAAATATTTTAAACAAAAAGAAGGGATAAATTATTTTGATACATATGCTCCAATAGCTAGAATAACATCCATTAGAGTTTTTATAGCTTTGGCTTCCATTTATAAATTACATGTGCATCAAATGGATGTTAAGACAGCTTTTTTAAATGGTGACTTAAAGGAAGAAGTATACATGGAACAACCAGAAGGTTTTATTCTTTTAGGTAATGAGAATAAAGTTTGTAAATTAATTAAGTCACTTCATGGGCTAAAGCAAGCTCCTAAACAATGGCATGAAAAGTTTGATTCAACCATAGTAGCCAATGGTTTTAAACATAATAGAGTAGGTAAGTGCATTTACTCAAAATTTACTAAAGAATATGGAGTTATAATATATCTCTATAAGGATGATATGCTAATTTTTAGTACTAATATGATTGGCATAAGTGAAACCAAAAAGTATCTGATTTTTAACTTCAAAATGAAATATTTAAATGAAGTTGATACCATTTTAGGAATTAAAGTTAAGAGATATAACAAGGATTTTGTACTTAATCAAAGTCATTATATTGAGAAACTACTTAATAAGTTTAAGTATCTTAATATAAAAGAAGCCAATACTCCATATGATACAAGTATAAAATTAACAAAAAATTAAGGTTATGTAATTGTACAGCTTGAATATGCTAGTGCTATTGAAAGTATTATGTATATTATGCATTATACTAGGCTAGATATAGCTTTTGCTATTTGTAAGTTATCAAGATATACAAGTAAGCCTAGTATAAATCACTAGATAGTCATAGGAAGAGTTCTAGGTTACCTTAAAAAAACTAAAGATTTTGGCTTATTTTATTCCAGAGATCCAACTGTTTTGGAAAGATATTCAGATGCAAGTTGGATCACTAGTATAAATGACAATGAATCCACTTTAGGATGGATGTTTACCCTTGAAAGTGGTACAATTAGTTGGGCATCCAAGAAACAAACTTGCATTTCACATTCAACTATGGAATCTAAATTTATAGCTTTAGCTGCAGTAGGCAAAAAAGTTGATAGCTAAAAATTTTTTTAATAGATATAGAGTTGTGGCCACAACCAACGATAGCCCTTTCCTTATATTATGATAGTGAAGCTACTATGTCTATAGCTTATAGTAAAATTTATAATGAAAAATCTAGACATAATAGTCTAAAACATGATTATATCAAAAAATTGATAAAAAAATGGGGTAATTACCATAATATATGTTAAATCTGCTAACAACTTAGTAGATTCTTTTATCAAAGCGCTACTTAGAAATTTGGTAAGAAGCACCACAAGTGGAATGGGTTTAAAATTCCTTTTAGACACTAATAATGGGAACCTCACTTTGAATTAGTAACCTCTAATTGCAAAGCTTAACAGGTAACAACATGTTATTGTTATGTGTTTGTAAACACTAGTCAACCTATTCTAAATATTTAGAATACTAGTTTAAGCCATTGTGCAAATGGAGGATGAGATTGAACTCTCAATGGAGTTTATAATTAAATGTCTATAGCAATGAAGACATAAATAAGAAACTTCACCTATATAAACATAGAAGTGGTATCACTTCAATAAGAAAATTGAAAACTTTCTTGTAAATATTTATGAATAAGGATAAGCATATGGCTATAATAGTGCTAAAGTAGTTATAAACCTTTGACAGAATATTAAATAAGTATTATGTGTGTTATATATTCAATTTTAACACTATGAGTTGAGGTTTAATTTACGGACACTATTAACTTTGTTAGAATTCCAAGGTATATACACTAATTAAAGGTTTAAATTGAAAAATACCTTCTTGTATTCATAATATTTATTTGTGTGAAAGGTTAAAGATTAAACACCAACATTTCAAACTAGTGGGAGATTGTTGGTAATTTAGAATATGGTGTATCTCATATTAAGTAGAAAGATCATTTATATGTGGTTTAAAAAAAATTACTTATGTTATTCAAGTAATTGAGCAAATTGTTAGAGTCGGCGAAGTCATATGGGCTTACTAGAAGTTTTTCTAGTGGGTCAAATAATTTTAAAAATCAAATATAGGTATTTGAGCAGTTGGAGTACTTGGGCTTATTTGACAAATATATTTAATTTTTAAATTTATTATTATTATTATTATTATTTATTTATTGTAGAATATTACTGATTCTGAATAAATATATTTGAATTGTAAAAAATATGATGGTACAAATAAACATATCTGAACAAGAAAACATGATTATTTAAATAAAGTTTATTTAAACAATAAAATATGACTATATAGAATGTCATGACTTTTTGAATTGGCTTGATTGGTGATTGTTTATTTATTATAAATAGATCTTTCTGCCTAATCAATTTCACTACTTTTGATTTAGAGAGTTTTAAGGCTTTGTTGTATCATATAGGCATAATTACCTTTAAGATAATATTCTTCATGCCTCAAAATCATATTTTTTTCTTTCTTACTATTTTTGTTTTCTTAAAGTTTCTAACATAAAACACGTTTAGAAATGTGCTAGAACAACCTAATAAGGGTTTAGAAAATAAATAGAAAAAGAATAACAGATGAGCAAATTCAGGTTGCTATAAGCTTATTTTTTGATAATGAACATTACTTTAAAAAAAATGTCATGATTGTATATGAAAAATATATATCTCTCCTTTTGAATCTATTAAAAACATGTATTATTTTAACTTTGTTGTTATCAGATTAAAATATTTTAATTTTTTTCACATATTTTCTCAATTTTTAAAATTCTATTAAAAGCAAATAATAAATTAATAATTACAATAAAATAGGAGCAATAATCATTTTTTAAATAGCTTATTATCATATATATATATATATAAGTAATTTAACTTTTTTATAAGTAAATTAATAAATCAAATGACCATTTTATTTACCCAATTGATTTATGATTTTATGCAAATAATTAAAACCATGTACTTTATATAGTTTGGTTTTGCATTATATTGTTTCGTATTTATAATTGTATAATTGCATTTAAAATAAATAGGAGTTTTATATTTATTAATCAAACTATTTTTATATTTTATCTTATGTTCTTATATTTAAAATTATCATTGCATTACATATTAACATGATAATATTTGACAATATTAGAAAACTTTATAACTCTTATTTACCTTTGAATTTATTTTTTTAAATCTTATATATTAACATAATGAAACTTAGTTTTTATTATTATTTAAACAATTATGGATTATTATTATTATTATTATTATTATTATTATTATTATTATTATTATTATCCATTTATGAAAACTATCATCAATTAATTAAATTATTTTTATTAGACTCCTATTAAGATACAATATTATAATTTCAACATGAAAAGAAATTAGTATATTATGAACAAATTTTTTGCAATGACCACATTAGGTGATTTGGAGATCTTTAATGTAACTTGACCACAATGATCATAGCATTTTAATTTTTTTGGTTTAACTTTCATCATCAAGTATAAAGGGAATTCAATTAAAATCGAATAAATCAATTAAATCAAACTAATTCGATTTCAATAGGTCATTGAATTCATTGAATTAATTTAAAAATACATACTTGCTTTAATTGATAATCTCTTCGAGAGTAATTATATTCCTTCCCGCCCTTTCAAATCTAAAGTCTTTAAGTCATAACCGATTGCAAGGCTCAGTAAATATTCAAGGTAAAGTTGTACTGTTTTTTTAATTCTTTGTAGAATTCTTAAACTTATTAAAAGGATAGATTCACGTTTGAGTATTTTTCTGTTTTAGTCAAACTTTTACTTTTGCTTTGCCTTTTTTTAAAGTTAAATGACCATATTAGACATTGTTTAAACTGAGCCCATTAAATTTAAGAAAAAAATCAAACACCAACTCATTGGAATAACTATTTATAATTTATTTTTTTAATTTCAGTTTGAGACTTTTGTTTAAGTATAAATTTTTTATTGATTATAAATCTTGATTTTTTTTATATTTTCTTTTAATATTGTATCAAATTTATGTTATGTTTTGTAAATATCTATTAATATGCTAACATTAGTGATGAATTTTCAATATTAGTAGTTTGAATATATTTATATTTAAAAGCTTTTTACAATTGTTATTACAATAAAAAATAAATTTAATAATATACAAATTGTTATTGTAATAAAAAATTAATTTATTAAATTATTAATATAAATTGTGGCAAAGTTAATTTCTAGTCATTATAATTTTTTTAATAGTGACAATTTCAATTTTCATTGTAATAAATTTGTAATTGTAATTGCATAGAGTTGACAATAATATGTTATGTTTAATGGTAACAAAAATTTTCAAAACAAAAAGTAGAGTATTATGTGACAAACTATTTTTTTGTCACAATAATATCTAATAGTAGTAACCACTTTATATGTCATCACTAGTATATTACTTGCTAAAAATAAATTGCCACCAATTTGTGCATTTTACCAGTGACAATTCTACAGTGACAAATAATTTTATGTCACAAGAACATACTTATAGTAACGATTTAATTGTGAAAAAGTTTAAACTATCACAATTACAATTATATTAGTGACCACATAACAATATGTCACAATTACTTATTACAATAGTGTCATAGGAAAATTTCGTCCCAAAAAATCTAATATTTGTGATGAAATCACTCATGGTCATAATAAGATTGTCATTACAAATCTTAATTGTTATAACCCATAACCATAGCTTTTAAACAAAATAAAAACCAAAATTTATTTTTTTAATTTTTTAATTTTTATGTTGTATATTTAAGTAATTTTTTATAAATATGTATATATATATATATTTTTCAATAAAATATATTAATTCTAATTAATCTAAAATAATAATTTAGATTATTTAATAAAAAATTTATTTACTAAATATATATATAAATATATATGTAGGGTACAAGTATGGGGCATGTATTATATTATCCGTTCTTATCCTGTATCTAATAAAAATTTAAAATCATACCCATCCACATTCTCATACCCATAACATAATACCTATTTCTATCTCCATACCTTTAACACAATACCCATCTTCATCCTCATTTAGGTAAAAAGTCAGATTTTTCATTAGGTATGGGTAAGATTGACATTCCTTTCTTTATTAACTTTGATTATGGAAAGAATTTGTACAGTGTAATTGAATTTTCAATGGACAAAAACATTATAAAAAATAACAAAAGTATAAAGATTTTTTTTACACTATTAGTGAACTTTTTTTATTTTATAAATGAATTAAAAAATTGATATATACTTTTAATTATTTTTTAATATATTATGTGTTATAATATTAATTGAACTCATAAAATTTAAAATCTTAACTGATAATAGAGATAATAATGTCTTGGGGTATATTTTGGATTTAAAGTTGATATGAACCTGGTTTAAAAAGAGATGAAAGATGAAAGCAAACGTTTTAGGAGAAAAATGCATGTAGAAATCGATGATGCTAATTTGGAACTGAATTCCAAAACCTAATGGGTTGATTTTGATTTCAAAATTTTGAAATTAACATATATACATGTGTTACAAATGTCATCACAAAATCACTTTAATTAACTGATGTTTGATTTTATAAAATCTCACTTGTTCTTTATTTTTCAACAAAAATTTAACCATGCATTCATTCTAATAAAATAGCTCATTTTGAAAATCTCATCTTCAAAAGTAGTTGGATTTTAACTTTAAAACATAAAATTTTACTACCATATTTGGATGCAAATTTGAACCAAGACTTCTTAAAGCTTACATTGTTAATGTTTACCTTAAATCTCTTAATTTCACATTAAAAGTTGAGTGAAGTTATAGGAGTTAAGAGTTTATCTTGTATCTCACATTAGGGTAAGAGTTTATCTTGTATCTCATATTAGGAGCTTAGTAAAAGTATAGAAAGATTCACTTTTATAAATAAGATGTTTTATTTTTAGTTTGATAATCTCAAATAGTTAGACATCAAGAGAATAATGAAGTAAAAGGGCTATTAAAATAGTACAATTAGATTTTGGGTTAAGTTTTGAATAAGGAGTTTTTAGTGACTTTTCTTATTCTAAAATTTTCAGTTGTAAATATTTATTTGTTAGTAGATTAGGTTTGAAGTAGGTTATTTTAAGATAGGCCGAAATAAATATATTTATATATTCTTATTCTTATTTTGAGCTTACTTTATTATTTGTGTGTATAAGTGCTATGTGTATTTATTTCTCAACAAGTGGTATCAGAGCAGAGGTTTGAGACATGAAAAGAGACAAGGTCAAGAGATTGTGAAAACAATGTGAGTATTTTAAAATGTTTGAAGGAATATCTAGTATGCCTAAATTTGATATTTCTTTATTTGATGAAAAGAGTAATTTTATGCTATAAAAAAGTACAATTCAAGATTTGTAAGTACAACAAAAGTTAGATCAGACATTAAAGAGTAGTAAGCTTGAAGGAATGTCTAATGGTAATTGAAATAGAATTCAAAAGAATATTGTTAGTACTATTAGATTGACCGTAGCCTCAGAGATAAAGTACAGTGTATTGACTGAGAGTACTTCAAAGAATTTGTGAGATAAACTTTAAGGTATCTACGTATCGAAGTCATTGACTAACAGATTATATTTAAAGATGGATTTGTATTCTTTAAAGATGAAAAAAGGTATGAATCATCATACTCACTTAAATGAGTTTAATATGTTAGTTTCTCAATTATTGACCATTTCTATTGATGAGTTAAAAGATACAGAAAATGTTTTAATTCTATTATCATCTTTACCCAAGTCTTATAGAGATCTAGTTTAAACTTTGTTGGTGGGTAAGTCTACTTTGAAATTAGATGAAGTAATTATCTTATTGCATGGGAACGAAATGTTTATGGGAACATATAACTCATCACTTGAAAAAAGTGCATTAGTTGTAGAGGGTTTTGATCGAGAAAAAACTTAAGAAAAGGTTGATAGATCAAGAGAGAGATTCAAGTCAAGAGACAGAGATTGCAGTGATGTAAAATGTTATTACTATGGTAAAAAAAGACATATCTAAGTACGCTATAAAAAGCTAATAAAGGATATGGCTACTTTCAAAAGGACAAATGGTTAGAAAAAATCAGATAAAAAAAGTAATACTACTACTATTGTGTTTGATGATGATAATATCTTTTTAATGATTTATTTGGATGAGACTCAGACTTTGAAGGGCGATAAAGGTTGTGTTTTAGATTTAACAGCTACTGTCCATATCTATAATGATATGAGTTACTTTGTGGAGTTGAAAGAAAATGAGAAGTATGAGGATATTATGGTTGTCAATAATGAAAAGGTGTAGATTCAAGGAATTAAAACTGTTCACCTTAGATTTTACAATAATGTTGTTAAGACTATTCCATATAAGGTATGTTCCAAGTTGTAGCTACAATTAGATTGCTTTGGGTGAGTTAGCTTTTTATGGATATACATGTTATGGACGAAATGATTGGTGCAAAGTGTATAAAAATGGTAGTATGATTCTACAAGAGAATAGGATCAAAAATCACTTGAGTCGTAACATATAAATTCATAGACTTATCACTAGACATAACCTAAAAAATCACCACCAATCTTTTATTAAAGTGTGATTGGTCACTTAAGTGAATCCATCCTTTTAAGGATATCCTAAGCTTGACTAAGGATCTCTAAAAGAATAGGTTCTGGTATGCATTTCAGAACTAAGTTTGAAAGTTCGGTTACGTGTGAAAAAAATTATAGCACCTCTACAACACCCATCCTAAGATGTTACCATTCAATTTGAAATTATTCTAACAATCATCTTGGTTCTAATGATATTTTATTTTAATGTTTAAATATTGAAAATAACTTCTAAGATTTTTTCATCAATCTAGTAGAAATCCTAAAAATACTTAATCACCTTAAGAGTATTCAAGAATTCCATTTGTTTTCTTAAAGAGGCTCTATCATCGAAAATTTTTTTTATATTTTTTGGTTAAATTTTTGTTTTATTGAAAAAATATATAATTCTTCCACAATTTAGGCCAAAATTAGAAATATTTTGTCACCTTAAAATCTCATAGATAACCATCAATTTGCAATTATTAAGAATTTCATCCTTGAAATTTATTTTTTTATTTTACAGGTTTCATTTCTAAGTTTTTCACCATTTAGGTTAAATTTAGAAATATCTTTCTTAGAATTTAAACCCTTGTGTTTTGTCATTTGTTTCTTTAGAAAGAAAATAATATAACAATTGTTTTTTTGTTGAAGTCTCACCTAAATTCTTCTACCATTTAAGTTGAATTTAGAAGAAAAAACCTTTACCTAGAAATTTCATAAAAGTTCAACCATCTATGATTTTCTTTGAGATTTCATCCTTAAACAATTTTCAAATATTTTCAGAAAAAGTTCTAAGTTATATTTTTAATTTTTATTTGGAAAAGAATATAATTACTTTTATTGAAATTTCATCTAAATTATTCCACCATTTAGGTTAAATTTAAAGAAGTTCCTTATCTAGAGATTTCTTAAAAAATTTACTATTTAAAATTTTTAGAAATCTCATCATTGAGATAATTATTAATTCATTTCCAAGAATTTTATTAAATTTATTTAGAGTTTTTTTATTTTCAGAAAATAAATACTAATTATTGTTATTGAAACTTTATCTAAATTTTTTCTCCATTTGGGTTAAATTTAAAAAAAAATTTCTTACCTAGAAATTTCTTAAAAATTAGTCATTTGCAATTTCTAAAAACTTCATTATTGGATAATTATTATTTATTCTCAAAATTTATTATAGTTTTATTTTATTTTTTATAATTAATTTTCTATTTTTTCCTAAAATTAATCATGAAAAATATTTTTAAAATAAATAAATAAACTAACCATTAAAAAAAGAATAAAATTAAAAAAAAAAAAAACCAAAAGAGATTAGCTCAGCTTGGCAGCTTAAGGAGCGCAGAGGTAGAAAGGCAATCTAGTTGGGACAACTCAAGTATCGGCTTGACTCCACTTAGCCACGACACAAAGGGGATGGCTCGTAAGTCTGAGTTACTCTAAGGGTCAGGTCACCCACTTAGAAAATGCACGGATCCTACTCTCTTTTAAAATAGTCTAAACGGTGCTGTCTTAACCAAGTATATAAAGCCAAAATCTTATTTTTCTTTTCAAAATTCACTTTTACTTTCTCTCTTCATCCACTTTTCTCTATTCCTTTCTCAAGAAGAATAAAGAACATTGGTTAAATAAAGGTAAGTTTTTGTAAAAAAAGCTTGTTTGAATCTGGATTTTCAGTCAAAATCTAGTCGATTTATGGAAAAACCCATCGAATTTTGGAAATGATGTCGAAAACTGGGTTTTTTTTTTGAAAACCCACTGGAAAGTTGATCGAAAAATTCATAAACCATTAGAAAATTCACCAAAAGATGAAAATTTCAAAAAATTTCAAAAAATTCCAAAAAATTCACAAAAAAATGATAATTCAAGTTTCTCTAGCTTCTGGAATTCCCCAAAACACTATCTAAACCTAATCAAATTTTCACAACCTCAAATTTCCAAAAATACTTTTCTACCAGAAAGAAAAATCTGTCATCAAATTATTTTTTCTTACGTGTGCTTTTTTGTTGGTTTGCTATCTTTCTCTGCTAATTTTTTGTTTGTGATCCTTGTATTGCTGTCCATAATTTTTTTCCCCCTTGTTCTATTGATTATAGATTTTTTATAAAGGAGAGTCCAAATGTGATCAATATTTCAATTGATCCTGGATTCTTCAAAAAACAATCTATATTGGGTTAACACCTTGTCCTGACGAAAATCTTTTTGTAAAATGAATTATCTTTTGGAGATGAAAATTCAATAACCAATCATAATCAACCCTTGATTTTTAATTATTTTCCTCTTTTTTGTAATGGATAATAAGATAAATCAACCATAAAAATGATAAACAAAGATAAATAATTAAAATAGATAAAAATAGATAAATAAATAAACATATATATACATAGATAAATGCAACAAAAATAAAATGTAAAAAAAAAAATCTTATAATTGGGCTAGGGTTGATTTTGGGTTTGACCAATTTGGGCCTAATTGGTTTGGGCCTGAACCAAATAAGGTGTCTATAACTTGTACATGCTTAATGGAGGTTTAGTTATTGGAATTCCTGTAATAAAAGCAAAAAAAGAAGGATAAGTGTGTCAACTTTATAAATACGATTAAAATGTTTGGAAATTCAAGTCAATGGAGGATTTGTTGAAGTTTATCTTAAATCTTTTAATCCCATATCGAAAGTTGAGTGGAGTTATAAAAGTTGAGAGTTTGTCTTGTATCCGATATTGAGAGTTTAGTAAAGGTGTAAAAGAGTTTCACCCTTATAGATAAGATATTTTATTTTTAGTTTAATAATCCCAAATAGTTATATACGAAGAGAATAGCTAAGTGAGTAGGTTATTAAAATTATGTAATTGGTTTTG
The DNA here is from genome assembly GCF_047325235.1 of Durio zibethinus. NCBI lineage: Eukaryota > Viridiplantae > Streptophyta > Magnoliopsida > Malvales > Malvaceae > Durio > Durio zibethinus. Next base: position 6,622,965 of record NC_143170.1, on the reverse strand, counting down.
GGTTAGGTTTTAAGTAAAGAGTTTTTTAATGACTTTTTTCATTTCAAAAGTCTTAGTTGTAAAGATTTATTTGTTAGTGGATTGAATTTAAAGTAGACGATTTTAGATTAAACTGAAATAAATATATTTGTGCATTCTTATTCTTATTTTGGGAGAAATTTATTATTTGTGTGTGTGGGTACTGTGCATGCTTATTTCCCAACATACATCTCATTTCTATAAAGTGTATTGTATACACTTAACACCTAACAAAGGCTATCATGGTCTCTTTGTTTAACGTCCAAAGAAAAATTAGGTTTTTTTTTAATTAGTTTCAAAGATTAAAATATTAAAAAAGTTTTTGAAGTATTTCATGTTTTAGAATAAGTATTTATATTTTATTAGACTTAAATAAATTTTTATTTTTTTTATTTATATTCAAATAAACTATTTTTTAAATAAAAAATTAATTTATGTTAAGAATTTATAAATACAAATTAAAGATTAAGAATTTATTTAAAATTAAAAACTTATTTAAGTGCAATAAAACATAAAAATTTATCTTAAGAAAAATAGTAAAGTTTTAATTTTTTTTATTTTAAAAGTGGTACTATTTGTACCTCAACTTTTTTTCAATACACTCCAAAAATTATATTCCAAATTTAACTTTTAATAAATGACTTAAATACCCATTAATCAATTACATATTTGCTCCTAATGCAACTTTTCTTCTTATATTTTTTTTTCCTTTCTTCCTAGCACAACTTTTTTTTCTTCTTTTTCTTCTCGGTAAGCAACAAGATTGTTGTCAAAATTGATAATCAAAATTTATAATATCTTGTATACTGTCAAAATGGAAAGTGAACTTGAGAGAAATGATTACAACAATAAAGATTAGGGGAATGACGATCCGTTAAGTTGATTTTATCCCTAAATTTAAAATTTTGAACATCCCAAAAATACTTTTTTGAAAAATACATTCAGTTTCCAAAAATTGATTTATGAAATTATCATTATATCTTCGGATAGGCTTTATCGAAAATGAATTTCTAAAAGAATGTGAATGTAGCTAAATATACATATCTGGAATGGCTCAGTATTTATCAAAAATTCATTTTCGAAAAAACAAGCTATTTACCAAAAATTGATTTTTGGAAATAAAGAAAAGTTATTGAAAATTCATTTCCATAATTTTTTTCAATCTATCAAAAATTTATTTTTGAAAAGCAATGTGATAGCCTGAAAATGCATTTCCAGAAGTAAATTTCTTTCTAGAATTCTAATTTTGTTTGATTAACATGCAAAATAATTTTTAAAATGCATTAATAGAGTGGAATAAACCAAAGAATTTAAATACCAACTACAATTGTAATTCTTCATTTACTACTGAAAAGTTAATATTATGTTTGTGAAGTAAACTTTAAGAGGCATAAAGATTTGTGATTTAATGTTAGTTTACATAGATGTAAAATGCGACAATTCAAATTAGTGTGCACTTGTTTTGTAATAAGGAAGTATTGATTTCTTGGGCAAGATAGATAGAAAAATATATTAGCTTTGTGGTAGTGATTAAAAACTCTTATTTAGAAGGTCTAGGCAAAAAAGCTAGAATCAGATTTGCATGTGAATATAGTAGAAAATATAGATAGCAAAAGTATAAGACAAATGTAGAAGAAATGCAATATAAGAGAATAGGAACAAAGAACTGTGATTGCTCATTTTAGTTATTTGAGTTTAAATTGACAAGCAATGATAAGCGAGGTGTGAAGGTAGTATGTGGATTTCACAATCATTTACTAACAAAACAATTAGAGGGATATTCATTTATGGGTTGATTATCTAATAAAAAATAATAGTGGCTGATATGTCAAACAGTATGGTCAAACCAAAAAATATATTATTGACCAAAAAATAACATGATGAAAAGAATGTTAGCACTATAAAGACTATATCTAATGAACATCAAAGAAACAAATATGTTGAGAAAGTTGGTAGATCATAAATGCAACAACTCATGAAATAGTTGTCTGATTGTAAATATGTGAAGTAGCATATGATTAATAAGTTAAATGTAAGAAACTTGTTTTGGGCTCACCTTATTTGTATAGATTTGTTGCATGCCTTTCTAAGTGTCCTAATTATGGATTATACATATAAACATATAGATATCGTCTTTCTTTGCGAGAGATTATTAGTATGACTTTCACTGAGATGACATTTTCTGTTGCATTTATGTTCATGAGGCCGAGCGCTATGTCAACTACAATTGAGCACTATTAAGATTAATAAGTTTAATGCTTCTTGTTACATTTCCTAATGTCATTATTATTGATAGAGATTTAACATTGATGAATGCAATACATATTGTGTTTTCGAGCACAACAAGTCTTTTGTGTAGATTTCATATATAAAAAAATGTGCTTGTGAACTATAAGAAATTTTTTTAATGAAAAAGAAGTGGAAAGAATTCATATCAAGTTAAAGTGTCATTGTGTTCTTTTCTACCCATGATGAGTATGAAAGGCATCTAAGTTTATTGGAGATTGATTACTAGACTTATCGAGATGCAATTAAGTATGTCAAAAAGTAATGGTTGACAAAACATAAGAAGAGATTTGTTGCTGCTTGGACGGATAAAGTAATGCACTTTAAAAATGTTACAATAAATAAGTATGATTTGATATAATTTTTTATTAAGATTATTTATATTTGCATAATTCATAACAAGACTTCAATTCTAATATATCATTATTAATTCATATAAGGTTGAAAGTGTGTATTCGAAATTGAAAAAACATCTTAGATCATTCCAAGGAGATTTTGAATCACCATGGAGTATAATTAATGGCCTTACTGAGTTGTAACATACAAAGATAAAGGTTTTTTTTTAGAAAAATATTACAATTGTCGAGCATAGTTATAAGTCTTCTTTATGGTTATGTTATACGATAGACATATGGATTATCTTATGCTCTTGAGATTACAGAGCACACAAAGGTAAAAAGTCCAATTTCTTTAGTCAAAATGTATCTTTATTAGAAAAAGTTAGATTTAATAAAGAAACAAGCAGATGTCATATTAAAAAAGTTGACCACTGCGTTGAAGGTTGAGTGAATCATACAACACTTGAACAAATGGGATGAGTTTGGTAAATTAACCATGAAAAGAAAGTTAAGATAACTAGGTGATTCATTAACAAATGCTTTGATTCCACCACTAGAGATTGTTAAGACAAAAGGTTGCAAAGCAATTAAAATAAATAAATCTACGCAACGTGACCCATCAAAATGGAAGATTGTGTTATCTGCACAAAATAATAAATCACCACCGGCCACTGCTAATTTAGTGAAAATGATGACACAAATAAATAAACTTCGTGTTAAGTGTTAGCATGGTAAACAAAAAATGCAATATTTATCTCGTTTTCTAGTGGAGTTACATCCATAAATATAGACCATCGTTGATGTTGTGGCAAATGAACATTATGATCTTCATTCTACTACTGGATTGCTTAGATTGGGTATAGATGGTTAGATACAAGTGCGACAAATTTAATTGATGCACTGATTCAATATCGAGGTGAATATGTAAAATTATATGAATCCATTGAGCATGTTGAGAAATTGGTAAAAAATTATTGTGTTTCGACACTTATGCCTTATACAATAAGTGGACGACCTTCCCTAATATGGGTCATTTGATTGTCTCACGATATAATGTCATATTAGTTCACATTAGTTTGAGACAGTACTTGACCTATCTCTTGATTAGATCTGTACCGCCTGCACCATTAGAGCATATAGTCATTACAATTGGATTTGTAAATAATTATCATTTTATGTAGGTACCATTTATTAGATTTGATATTTATCATTCTTATTATTTATAATCACATTATAATTGATACATATCATATCTTGATATTTATTATATCTATTTATTTTGTGCAGGAGTTTATAAAGCCATTTTCACCAATACTTTTAATTGCATGCAACTGATGGAGGTTTAGATATGAATGTGCTGGAGGATGAGAGGCTCTATATATTGTGTGTATAGAGGATTTTAAGTTATTATTTAGCAAAAACTCTGATGTAGCCACCTAAGAAACAATTAAAATTGATTAATGACTTTAAATGAATATTTTGTATTTATTAAGATGTTTTATTTGATATCTTATATTTTTATATTTAATAACTTCTTTAATGCATATGTTGTATGTCAAATATCATATATGCCTACATAAATAAACAATAATGGTAGGGGAAGTAATCATATGAAAAGATAATTATAATAACATAATGTACGTCTGAGGTTTACAATAATAAAATTCTACTCCCCAAACCTTAGGTCTTTAAGTTTGGACATATATATGATGTGATGGAGCAAATAGACCAAAAGAGGCTAAATTTGATGTTGGGGATCAGGTGGTGCTATTATTGATGCTATAAAAGAAGAGTGTAAGGAATCGAGCAATGCTCCTGACGATGGTGAAGATAAGATGTGCAAGGAATTAGGCATGCTACTGTCGGGGCTGGAGGTCAGGAGAAAGTGGGATCAAACACTAGAATCAAAGATAGTTTGGCAATTGATGTATGCGACCCAAACAAAATGTCATGTGCTTTCAAAATTGAATTTCTTCATACATCAAGTCCCTAATGTAGACCATAAAAAATAGTGGTCCGAAGAACTGCTAATGCTTGTAAGCTCACTTACAAAATTTTAATAAGGAAAATCAATATTCAAAACATGTAATTGGGTATATTGTATAAGTAATTAGTACCAAAGTTATAACTTACTGTATCCCTAGAATAACTACTAACAATCGGGCTATCGGGATATACTAAAATTTAGATTTATGCATTGGATTCTGAATGTACTAATGAGAAACTAATGCATACCAAGCATAATAAATCGATGAAGACTTGTTTGGTGTAGCAGATCTACACATTTAATGATCGATAGGCAAAACATGTATGTATCATCAATCCCATAATTTATGCAAAAAGTTATGCGCCACCTCATACATATTGGAGGTCGCACCACAGTCAGCTCCACACAGAGTTAGAAGAGTTAGAGGAATGGTCTATACATATTCGAACTATCCTAATACCTTCTCCAGATGATATGGCTTAATGATAGCCTCGCACATTATACATACAAAAAAATAAAAAATCTCCAGTAAAGGGTGATGTTTTGTTGCATTTCATAAAGATTCTAACACATTCAAGCTGATGGTAAGTCATCTAGCTGCTCTTGTAGTTGTTGTAGTGAATTAGAATATGTACATGGCTTCCACCACTGAGCATAAGGCTGATCATCAAAATATTCATTGTTAGCTACTGGATTAAGCATAGAAAAGTGATCATAAATCTAGGCCAATATTTATATTAAAGAAACATAAATTATATAATCTAGATACATGAAGAAATGTAATATAAACAAATATAATTAATATATAAATCATTAAACTAATGTAATTAATAGACATAAATAAATGTAATATAACTAGCAATTTGATGAACCTAAGCTCTGCTTGTTATGCCAAATTGCCTAAATAAATACGTTAGGCAAGATGCCCCCTAAGTATATGTACTGATGGTGCTCAAGTTGCTAAATAAATGTAAATACCACACCGATAATTTATTTCTTCTCTTGTTGACAAAAAGCATGCATCCTAAGAGAAAGAGTAAGAAAGCTTTGGTAGCGTACTTCACATCTCAATCAAAAGCACTATCGGTAACACTTCTAAATGTATTCTGTAACCATTATAGCTTGATAGATTGACCATGAGAAATCTTCATCTTAGTGGATGCCACATCATCTGAGACTCTAAGCAACCTCACCAATAACACCTTCGCCTCATCTGTCGTCAACTTTTAAACTGATAGCATCGCCCCCCCTAACAGGTATGTGGAGAATCGCATATATATCATCCAATGTGATCGTCATCTCATTGAATGATAGGTAAAAGGTATTTGTCTCCGACTGCCACTGCTCAACAAATGTTAACACTATCTTATTGTTGGACATATGATAGGTGTAATTGATCAAATGTAACAATCCTGACTCAACAATGTGATGAGTAATACATTGCTAAGAAGTATCTAGAGGCCAATGTTGTAACTTTGCCCCCATGATTAATTACTTTTAAGATAATTGGCTATTATAAAAACAACAACAAATAAAAACTAATTAATAATTTTAAGTACATTAAGTAAGTAGCAAAAGTAAGCATCAATCATTAATCTTATTTAATTTATTGCCTAGCCATTCCATATTTGTGCTGCAATATGAGTTTCGAAAGCTTGAAAGCAAAAAGTACCCATCGACCCTCTAGGAAATGGCTCTAGGGGATGAATAACCAACTCTGTGGGATAAACATCCTATTGCTCTATGGGCTGCTTTGCCAAATCAACATCCGACTGCTCTGTGGGATCAATAACCTACTCATGTACATAATCATTAGCTTGTCCGTCTTTTCTTAAAGGCAGTCGAATGCTTTCGAATATCGATTGTAGCATGTCCACTACCTCGATTAATGTCTGCTCCTTCCATTTGTGTCATATCTATTTTTACAAATATTAAATGATAACATAAAAGCAAACATACATGACTAACGATTACATAATAACACATGTATATAATATCAAAGTATTGTGGGTTTTCATACATTTGTAAGGGATTTCTAAAAATGAATTTTCGAAAGTTTTTGAAGGTTTTCGAATATCCATTTTTGAAAACCTTTAAGAACTTTAGAACATGGATCTATAGAATTTCTTAATGGTTTTCAGAAATGGATTTTCAAAAGTTCTTAAAGGCTTTTAGATATCCATTTTTGGAAATCTCAAATAACTTTAAAAAATTCTTAAAAGCTTCCGAGCATCCATTTTAGAAAACTTCAAATAACTTGCAAAAATTCATTTTTGGAATTTTTGAATCGCACCTAAAGTTTTAAAATCTTAAATCTTACGAAATCAAATAAAAAAGTAAAAAGAACAAACGATTTAACTCTTATGCTAAGCTTTGTAACTTTGAATGGGTGAAATTTTCTTTGAATGTGGCTTGATTAGGGCTTAATCTTTTAGGGTTTTTGGTTTAGGATATGAGGGAAATGAGATGGGGTGTTTGAGTTTTTAGTAAATTTGAATTTAAAGTTTGAAATGTGTTGAATAAAAAATGAACTGTCAAAAGTAAGGGTTGTGTTGAGAAGATTTTGGGATGCAAATAGCAACTATCTTATTTTAATGCTAATTTCAACAATCCGTTTGGTTGGAGTCCTAACTTTTTTCCAACAAAATTTGGATCTAATAAGGCTCAAGAGTTTTGAGGACACTACCCAAGAAATATTGAGCTATGTGCTTTAAAGTTTCGATCTTGAGCCTAGACCATCATAATTAAACTCTAAATCAGTACTAGGTCCAAATCGAATTAAAGATAGTATGGATTTGTCTTTTTTTATTTTTTTTATAAGGTAAGGCATTATCGTTGATATACAAGTTAAAAGTAACAAAGAGGAGTGAAACTTTAAGCAAATATCATTCAAGAACACAAGTAAGCATTAGAGGGAAACCTAAAGAGTATCTTGAAACCTTTTCTACTCAAACATTAACTTAATGATTATTATATTAAAAGTCTATTTGGATGAGCGATGAGATTTATTGTAGTAAAATTAAAAACAGTAATAAACATGAGATTAATTACTATAATGATAAAATTAAAATCAATGATGAAATATATATATTTAATATAAAATAATAGTAACAGTAAGATGAATTGTAGTAAGAAAAAATTATTTTTAAGAATATTATATTAAAATATATATAATAACAAATTTAAATTATTAATATTAATAAAAATTAAAAATTATTTTTATAATAAATAATAATTATATTAATAATAATTAATAATTAATAATAATATATCTAATAATATTTTTATATTAAATTAAAAATTATTTAAAAATTTTAAATAAAAACGGACAAAATTAAAATGAAAGGATATGTTTGTATTTATAATAAAAGCTAAAGGATAAAAAAAAGTAAAAAAACATAATGAATTGCTCGGTGAGCCACTGTAATAAAAATGACCAGTGGCCAACGGGGATTATTTTTACCTCTCAGTGAAATCCAAACGGATGATTCTTGCCGTGCAGTACAGTTGGGCACAATTTGCCATAGCAATTGAGGGTGCGATTAAATTCTTGATTGACTTGTTTGATCAACCATGGCTTTTCTACGAAAAAGAAGTGTAGTTTTAAGTTCAAATAATCTTCCCCAATCATATCTAACATAGGAAGAATTTTAGTAATGTTTATCATTTAATCTTAATATTTCATTCAATTAAGTAAATATGTGTCAAAATTATATATTTATTATTTGTATAATTTTTGCACTTCACCTAAGTAAATGGAATAATAATCAGTAAAATAATTAGAAGTACACCTTTCTTCATCCTCTCAAATTTACAGTAAATCTATTTTATTTTCTTTATTTTAGAAGAGGGATTTAATAACTTATTGAACAAAAAAAAAAGAGTGCGAGAAATCAATTTTTAGTAGTAATTGCATAAAAACGCGCCGTTTCATAGTAAACCCTGGTTACACTCCTTAATCCCTAGCACTTCTCCTCTGTTCTTTACACCAGCAAAAGCTGCAAAACCCCTGGGGGCAAGACTTTAACCAGCTCGAACTAAAAGTCTACAAACTCCCAATCAACTAGCTTAATCCCAGGTGAGTCCTCTCTCTTCAATTACCTATTTCTATTGTTCACAACGAAACTGTATCGATCAATGAACATTTCCTTTCCCAATAGACAGCTATCATGCAACTGGATATTTTCAGCTTAATGGGTATTTCTCAACGCGAGAGCACAACGTTTTCCGAGCTTTCCCTGTTTGGATATCCCAATCTGCTTGTGCATTTCTTGGATTTGTTGGGTATTTTGAAGATTCAAAAATAATGGGGGTGTCCCATTGCTTACTTGGTGCTAAAAATGAACTCTATAGCTCTATTTGGTACAAGAATTGTTTATAAATCTTGTTATATTATTGTTTTATCCAGAAAATTATGTAATAGTAGTTTTGATAGGGATAAAATTGTTAGTGAGTTATATTATTTGGAGGAACCCTTGAAGAGAATGTGGAAGGGTTCCAGTTTTGACTCTGTTTTCGATGAAAATCACGATGATTTTGGGGGTTATGGAAGCGGCCCTGAGGACCGTTTTTCAACGAGGCAAGGATTTTTCGACAGTGGAAGGGATGATGCTAGGAAAATTCTTGAGATTTTACAACAAGATGGGCCGGAATTTGATGCAAAAGCTGCTCTTAGTGAAATGCAGATGAGGGTCTCCGGGTTTCTCGTGAGAGAAGTTCTTGTGGGAATTTTGAAGAACATAAATTATGCGAATAAGTCCAGATGTGCAAAACTAGGGTACAAGTTTTTCGTGTGGTCTGGTCAGCAAGAAACTTATAGGCACACTGCAAACTCGTATCATTTGATAATGAAGGTATTCGCAGAATGTGAGGAATACAAGGCAATGTGGAGAGTAGTAGATGAGATGATCGAGAATGGCTTCCCAACAACAGCGAGGACGTTTAACATTTTGATATGCACATGTGGAGAGGCAGGCTTAGCTAGGAAAGTTGTGGAGAGGTTCATCAAGTCAAAGACATTCAATTATAGGCCGTTTAAGCATTCATACGATGCCATTCTGCATACACTTCTTGCTGTGAACCAGTACAAGTTGATTGAGTGGGTGTACCAACAAATGTTAGCTAATGGTTTTGCCCCAGATACTCTAACTTATAATATTCTTTTGTGTGCAAAATACAGATTGGGGAAGTTAGATCAATTTCACAGATTACTTGATGAAATGGGTAGATGCGGATTTTCCCCTGATTTTTATACATATAACATCCTTCTGCATGTTCTTGGCAAAGGGGATAAACCACTTGCAGCACTTAATCTATTGAATCACATGAAAGAAGTGGGATTAAACCCAGGTGTTCTTCATTTCACAACATTGATGGATGGCTTGAGTCATGCTGGAAACCTGGATGCTTGCAGGTACTTTTTTGATGAAATGATAAAGAATGGATGCATGCCAGATGTGGTTTGCTACACCGTAATCATTACGGGATTCATTGTGGCCGGGGAGCTTGATAAAGCTCAAGAAATGTTTGATGAGATGATTGCCAATGGACAACTTCCAAATGTATTTACGTACAATTCGATGATTCGTGGTTATTGTATGGCAGGAAAGTTTGAGGAGGCACGCTTCATGCTTGAAGAAATGGAAGCTAGAGGATGTAACCCAAATTTTGTTGTGTACAGTACCCTAGTGAGTCATTTGCGGAGTGCTGGAAGGCTTTCTGAAGCTCATGAAGTAATAAGAAAAATGGTTGAGAAGGGGCAATATGTTCATCTGCTCTCAAAAATCAAGAGATACAGAAGATGCTAGGTAGTAGATTGTAGGATATAAATATTGTTTATTGTAACTTAATTGCCATTATACTCATTGGTTCAGCTATGCCAGCACCGCGTACATGCTGTTTGTGATTGATGTCAAGGGAGTAGAAAGGAAAGTACGCACATTCTTCTTTCCCGTCTCATATTTTGTTATTAATTTGTCTGAAACAATGATACTCAATAGAAAGCTAAATTAATCCATCTTTTCCCTTCTTAATCAATGAGATTTAACTCCCCCTCTCCTTCCCCCCCCCCCCCCCCCCGGTTCAGTTGGCTTCAGTGTGCAATCAAATTTTCTTAAAAGTCTCTTATGGAATGAATAATTAAAGATAGTTGACTTCTTGTTCAAATCTAATTTACTGAACTGTAAATTGTGAGAATCTAGGATCTGGATTGAGAGTTGAAATTTTCAGTTTTGTATTTTCACTAAAATGTAAAAACTATCCTAGATGCTGCCAACATACTCTATGTATCTGCCTAATCTGCTCTTGGCTTTGCTTTTCTTTTCTTTTCTTTTGATTCGTGCTCTTTTCCCCTTTTCTTTTATTGTTCTATACTTTTACTTTCTATGTTGTAACCTATAACTTTACCTCATCTTGGCCACCTGTTTGAGCCAGGGATTAGGCATTTTAAAAATTAATGGTGAATGGAGTCCTTGTGCCATTAAGGGTTGTGCTAGCTTAGGTATTGCCTTGGAGGATTAGACATCAGTAATAATTGTTTGTTAGTTCTGAAAAGCATGAAATGGAAAATATAGGAGTTGAAGTTTCTTTAAGTAGACTGACGTACTGTGTTTCCTCTAAAAATACAGTCTCTCCTAACAGGAGATAAGCAGCGTTTTCTCTTCCCAAGAGTCAAAAGAAAGTGAGCTGTTGGCTGGTGATGGTAGTGCCATTGGTGGTGAGCTGGGCAGTGGTCACATGAAGGTGACAATGGCAGTATTGCAGTGGAGCTTGATTTTTCTGGGAGAGTTTCAGTGACAGTGAAGTTGATGTTTCTGAAGAATTAAAGAGGTTCAGTTTGCTAATCTTGAGACCTTCAATTCCCAACTAAGAAATGTGACTTATGATTCATCAATTGTAAGATTTGATTTCTTTCAAAGAACTCTAATGCGGTAAAGTTATACAGTTTCTAAGTTATTTCTTTGTTAATTATGGCTTCCTTTTCTTTAGGCCGGCATTTTCAGAAGATATGCCTAGATGTTCCTTCTTTACTTTTATTTGCTCCTCCCTTGTCAAGATCTGTATCTGAGTCATATGTAGACATGCACAACTTTGTTCATTATCATGTTGTTCATAGTCAAGTCTCTTAATTCTCTCAGATATTGTCTGAAACTGAAAAAGAAGAAAGGCTGTTTTTCATTGAGAACATAGAGAATGTTGTTTTCATTGGAGGGCGATTAAATAATAATTATGCTCTTCTATTTTCTTGACATGCAGATATCAAATATTCCATGCATGACTGAGGAATTTTAGCCTATGTTGTTCCTATTTTTGCATCTCAGATTTGTGGTCATTGTGGATCAACTCAAAAGCAGCCTGCAAGGTTTTTCATCCCATTCATAATCTTTGTAGTGTCTCTAGACTTACAAGGCTGCCGTCTTCTAGGGGAAAATCTTAAATGACTTGACAGAAGATAGGATGACATCTCCAGCTAGTATTGAGTGTTTTTTTTTTTGTTTTTGTAGGGTTACATGGAACATTGCCATTGATCCCTGGGGGAGGATGTTGGCCTCAATTTGGCGATGATATTTCATCACCATCCTTCATTACAAGTGTAAAACGTCTCACTTGAATAAGGTTTTATTCTTTTGGCTTTAGGTATTGCAACAAGGAAGAAGAAATGTGCGGTTAGGTTGAACAGAATGGGGGCCTTCAGGCTCCTACCACATTAACTGCTTTTTGACTTTGTTTCCCTTAGATTACATAAAAGCGCTTGATGCCTTTGTGCAAGCATCTACATTGCGATATTTGGCCATCCTCAAGTTCAATGCTCTATCCTCGTGTAGTCCCAAGCTTTGATTTGGAGAAGATGGAAGATACCTCGTTGTAGTTGACTTCCAGGGATTTGGTAAGATTACAAGGAACCTGCTCAAAGGTTCATATAGCTAGCTTTTACAAGGAATAGCCTTTTATATCATTGATCTCCTTTGAGCTGGTCATTCTTTTTGGTCTTTTTCACTCTGCTGAGGCCCAGAGTGACAACAATAATAAGACGTGTTCATTCTAGAGTATGTAGCTAAGTTTGGGTTTTCGATGTCTCAATTTCTCCTGTAGTAAAGGCATGTCATTGTTTCTTTGGGATGATGATTTATTACTTTACAGGATTGGATAGGAAGCAGATATCTTTCTTCCTTGGTTTGAAAACCAGAGTCATCACTGTCACTCATTTTACGAGAACGACATTGCAGGCTGTTGTTATACCTTGGTGGTAACGTCATTAGCATTTGACTGCCACATCATCGGTGCTCACACATGGCTTCAAATAATCACAACTCACACTTCGCTATTTTCAAATAAGATAAACACAACTCACACATGGCTTCAAAACGTGTAGTCATATGTTCAGCTAATCACATCACTATTTACAAAGCAAAAAAGGAAGAATAAAATCAGACGTACATTTTTACTTTACACTTTATTCTTCCTTCTTTGCTTCTTCCCTCTCACTCAAAAACTTAATTGACTTGCCGATCGAAGTGTATTTTGGAATGTTACCTCTGGCACCTCTTAGCTCTATATTTTTTAAACAGGTTTGACATGCGCTCTCTCGTCAGACTAGGAATGATAACAACACAAGCGAACACAGTAAGCAGTTTTCCATTCTATTATGTATATTTTAATGTTAAAAACATGAATATCCTGGGAAAATAATAACTACTTATCTAAAGCTTAATCTCTTTAACTTTATGTTTAGTTCAAATGGGGATGGTAGATTATGTAAGTAGATAGCATGCATAAAAAAGTGAACATATGAATCGTGAATCCTCATCAATCCACCTTTTTTGCTCTATTTTATTCTCTTATAAGTTTCATAATAACTATAAGTTTAAAATTAATGGTTGCAAAATTTTGTTTGCCTTTTACTTGGAAAATCTCTTTGAGCGCCGGTTACGCAGTAAGAGCTTAATACGGTATATAATCGAGGCTTTCGCTTTTATGAATAAGAGGACTAGGACTGAGAGAATGTTGCACTAGACTAATCGTGCTCTTTTTAATTCCTTCCTAGAGAAGGACGATTTGCGTGTTTTGACTGCGACGTGCAATGCACCCTTTTTCCACGATTGAAAATGACCCCTTTTTTTTTTTTTTTTTTCTTTTTGGATTGAGCTATTGGGGAGGAAGGAACACTCAACAACCCAAAGTAACTTCTTTGTAACTTCAATTTGTTTTAAGGATTTTCTTAAGGTATATTCTTTAATCTTTCAAGCATTCGGCAACAGAATTCTTTGTTCAATAACAAAACAAAACCGGCAAATCTCTCGTAACTCAAACTGCATAAATTAATTTTACATAAAAATTACATAATCTATCTAAATATCAACCATCTAATTACAGTCTGCTAAGATGACACGCTAACTTCTCTAAACCAAAACCCCTTTCACATTGCTCATGCTTGAATTTAACTCTTCTGCAGACAGGAACCTGGCCTCCTCCATCTCTCAAAACCTTATTTCTTTAACCTTAGAAGATGGGTTTTTTTTATTTTTATTTTTTCTGTTCCTTCTTTTCATCTTTCTTTTCCTCTTTCTTTTCCTCTTTCTTCTGTTCTTTCTTTTCCTTTGTCTTATCTTCTTTCTTCGCTTCTTTAGCAGGTCCAACTGATACTATGTCAACTTTGCCTACTTTCTTCAACTTCTTCACCACTGCCACTGCATCCATCTGTCCTACCACTGTCAGCTTCTGATCCTTTAGATCCGCCGCGATTGAATCAACTCCTATCACCCATAATTTTCACATTAACGAACTTGCCAAAAAAATTGTCTATTTGCTCTGATTTTTTATAGTATGCATAAAAGGCAACCAGAGATCCAAACGGTTTTATTATTAGATTAAGAAGTTAAGAGCAACTCCCCATTACTCTTGAGATTTCAAAGACAATCAAGATCTGAATTTTGACAAAGATTAAACTCACAAATCTTTATAGTGTAAGCAAATTAGTATATGGTAAATCATAAATATACCATAGATATCTGCAACAGCTTCTATGGCTTTTTGCTTGGTCTTGTCATCAGTCATGGTTAGAACTTTCAGGACCACCTTCTGCTAAAACAGTAGACATGAGACATAAAATAGGGTGAAAAAGGAAGAAGAATAACATCAACATGAAAATAAATAGTGCTTAGCAGAATCATAAAGAGCAAAGAGAAAATCACCTGAGCCATTTTACTGTGAAAAATAATGTGAAGATTGAGCAAATATGAAAATGAAATGAATTTTGAGGATCAATGGCCTTTATAAAGAGTGAAATTTGTGTACGAGTAGTCACAATCTTCACTCAGGCTTCAAGTGGATGCTTATTATTTACGGTTTCTGGCCACATGGCCAATTTTTGTCGATTATCAAATGGCAATTCATGTTTCTGCATCTCGTGTTATGTTTGACATTTGTAATAATACAAATGAATACGGATATGATATAAATTATAAAATATATTTAAATTTTAAATATAAATATGATATATTTATTTTATGTATTATATATGTCATAACATAATTAATATGTATATAATTAATTTTAAACACGATATAAATAAATATAAATAGGTATAACTAATATAGATATTTAAAAATAAATATAATTAACATAAATATATATAAAAGAACACAATTAAATTAATAAATAATTATAAATTATTAATTATTTACAATTTAATAAACTTAATATATTAATAATATAAAAATATTTATATATTAAAAAAATAAAAAATACCCATTTAATATGTATATAATATATACATTTAAATTTTAATATATATTACATAATTATATTAATTTTTAGTATCAAATTTAAAATGATAAATTATTAAAGATTAAAAAATAAAATAATAATATATATGACTAATATTAATATTAATATTAATATTATATTTATATTATTAATATAAAAAATAATTTTATAATAATTATTAAATGAGTATTATAATTAAATATTTAAAATAATTTTTATATGATATTAAATAACTAATTAAGTATTATAATTAAATTTTAAAAATTAAAATAATTTTTATATATTTATATTAAATTAAAATAAATATAAAAATATGTTAAATATGTTAAAGATGTTAAACATATAAAATATGTCAAACGTGTATTAATATAATAAAATTAAATTAAATATATTATTTATATTATATTATATATTTAAACGTATTAATATATATAAAACATAAATTATGTGACGATAAAATTCATGCACAAATAAATATAAAATATATATTTTTAATACATATATATATATAATATTTTTATATTATTTTTATATCATTATCTAAATATAATTGAAAATATTAGGATAACAAATGTTAACTTGACGAGCATTTCGGCCACTTGATTGACTTTTTTTCTATCTTTTTACCCCCCATTGAAAAACAGGTGGCAGTCAAATCATCACTCTAATCGTACAGTTCCAAGTTTGTAACTAATGTTAATGATGTGAATATTAAATTAAATATAATATTTAAATTTAAAAAATTTTAATATAATATTTATATTATAAATTTATTAATTAATATAATATTAAAAAATTATTTATCTATTATTATTTAAGATTAATTATGTTAAAATTAATTATTAATTTATTAATATATTTATAATTTAAATATTAAAATAGATATTTTTAAAATTTACCATAATACATATTTTTTATAATTTAATGAGACAATAACCTTTATAACTATTGCTATTTTAAAAAAAAAATTAAACCTTATCATCAATATCTAAAGTTCTATTGACACTGAAAATTTCTTTTCAAAGAAATGACCAAATCTAGATTAGATCATGGACCATAAGCTTTGCTTTTAGGAGAAGTTTGGTTTAGAGAAATATTTTTTTTTTCAAAATTTTTTTGTTAGATATTTAATTTTAACGTTTAATTTAAGATAATTTGATTTTGAAAGAAAGTGATTAATTTTTAATAATATCTAAAGTCTCAAAATAAAAAACTTATCTCTCTTTATGATATTATAAGATTTTGAAAGAAAAAGTTATGTTATTTTTAAATTTGATTTGAATAAAAAATTATGAAATAATTGTTATTATTTTGAATAATATGTTTGAAAATGACTGCAAGTCGGTTGTATGTTTCTACTACTAAATTTTTTTTTATATTGCAATTATTGACTTTTGGCATGAAAAACTCTTTAAATAATTTGTAAAAAAATTGAACAAGATTATTTAAAACATTTTTTTGCTAGAAAACACCTGAAATAATTTTCTAAAAAATTGATCAATATTATTTAAGGTGTTTTTTTTGGCAAAAAACGTTTTAAATAATCCAAAAAACATCTTATAAGTAATCCCTTAAAATTAAGGTTAGAAGGAATGGTCAAACCTACGATCCTATTATTAATAACTATATATTCTAATCAACTGAGCTACTCTATTTTTTTATATTTTATATTTTATCTTTTAAATTTTATAAATAATAAAAAAATTATTTAAGATATTTTTTATCAAAAACACTTTAAATAATGCCCTTAAAAAATTTTTAAAAGATAATTTAAAGTATTTTTAGATCAAAAACTCATTAAATAATCTCCTTCAAAAAAATTAAAGCATTAGAAGAGGAGTCAAACTTATGACTTTATGATTAATAGCTATATGTTTTAACTAATTGGCTACTATGATTTTTTTATATTTTATATTTTAAATCTTATAACTAATAAAATAAATTATTTAAGGCGTTTTTAGTTAAAAACACTTTAACTAATACGATTCAAAAAATTGAAATGTATTATTTAAAATATTTTTAGTCAAAAATACCTAAAATAATACCCTTTAAAAAATTTTAAGTGATTATTTAAGATATTTTTAGACAAAAAATCCCTAAATAATCTTTTTTAAAAAAATAAAAGAGATTATTTAAGGTGTTTTTCAATAAAAAATATCTTAAATAATCTTTAATATTTTTTTATTGATATACTTTATAAATAAAAATAGTAATCAAATAAAATATTTATCTTCTTTTACTATAAAAAGTATAATTTGTTGTTTGGATATTTTTATTAATAAAAACTAATAAAAAGTTCACATCATAAATATCAAAAAAATTATGATAATTATTTAAAAATTAATATATGTAAGTTCCCTCAATTAAATAAGTGGATCTAAATATAAAATATTTTGAAAATGAAAAAAAAATTTGGATATCATATTTTTTTTCAAAATTTAAAATTTTTCGAATCAAATTACCCTTAATAATTTTTTTTTTAAAAGAGAAGTTGAGGAGAGATGAGTTATTTGATTCTCATACTAAAATGTAGATTACAAATGATTTTCATATTGAGAAGAGTCAGAATTCAAAATTCACTTACGATAAAATACTAGACAATCTTACCATTAAATCAATTTGTTGTTGACAACGTATTATTTGTATTGCAGCAATTCTTTCAAAATTTGGGTATGTCATCCTTTTGAAAACGGTGGGCTTTTGTTGTCATCCTTTTCAAGATTCTCCCGTTCAAAACGGAAGCCTTTCCTCGCCTCGAAAGTGCCAACAATTAATTAAGAATTAATTTTAACTTTAGAAATTGAATTCTGAAAAAAATTTATATAAATTGATTTTTAAAAAAATAAAATATATAATTTACATCTAAAATTTTATAAAATGTATAATTTATATATTAAAATTTTAAAATTCATATTATATTAACTCAAATTTTAATTTTGTTAAATATACAAATTTATATATATATATGATATTTAATAAATATTATCAAATTGATCACACATATTTTTATTTTTTTTTCAATAAAAAGATTCTTAAAAATATATTTTTCTTTGAATCCTAAAAATTATTTAGAATCTGTCAATTATATTTATCAAGAAATATTTATATGCTGTTTTTATAAAATATTTAATATTTTTATTTAATAAATAATATATATAATAAAATTATATTAATTAAATATTATATAAACTAGTTAAATTAATAGTATTAGCGTCCAATCATAAAAGGAAAATCTGTCGGCCATAGGAAACATCATTGTAGATATTAGACAAAAAGAGAAGACTTTTTGTTCATTTAGAGTGGGGACATGTTAGAAGGGGACAAATATAGCTGCTCACAAATTAGCTCAAGTAGGCCTGTAACACCATTGCGATGAGATGTGAGGTGTGGACATGGGAATGCCCCACAAGCATCTTGGAATTTGTTAACATTGAATTATTTTGGTAATCTATGATTATTTTATTTTAAAAATATTACTGTTAAAAATTGAATTAAAATTATATATTATTTAAAATTTTAAGATATAAATTATAAATTTTATTTTTAAGATTTCAAGATATTAATTTATATATTTTTAAGATGCCATAAATGTAATTAACTCATTAATTAAAGGGGGGAGCAAAACCCACCATCGACTTGATCAAGAAGTAGTAAAAGTGAACCTGATGAGTGGAAAAGTTAAAGACTTGTATCCAAAGTAGTTCAAACTGGTTGAACTCGTTACTCATCCCATTGCAACTCTTAATACTGGTACGAGGCTTAAAATTCAAGTGTAATAGATAAGCAAAACTTTGTTTCGGCTTCAAAAGAGTTTGCCTCTATCTTTCTATGCAACTAAAGCCTGAATATTGGAATGAACAGAACAGGGCGATTTCAATGCGCATGGTAAGCACAGCGAACATAGAATTGAAAAGTAAGAGAGAGAAAGGGAGAGAGAAACTCAAAAAACTGAACCATGAAAGCTAAGAATCAAATAGTGGTTATACCGACTATAAAATTACGATGGTATTATCATTTGTCATCATAATTAAAAAAAATACGATTGAGAAATTTATTCGTATTCGAAATGGTGCATAACAGCTATTACAAAATAGCATAATAGAGAATAATAATAATAACGGTTCGTTATTATTGTTATCTTTATTTTTCTCTTCATCGATTCAAGTTATAAAAAAAAAAAAATTTCAACATTGCTAAGAATTAAAATAAAGTAACAAGATTAAAAAAGTAAAAGCAAAAGCAAAAATAAATAACTCAGAGCCTTAGTTTGAAAATTAATCTAAAAAAAGTTAAAAAATAGTATCAAATTATTTGTCAACTATTCAATTGACAGCAATTCTAGCTCAATCCGTAAATTACCTAAATTCAAATCAACTTCAAGTCTTCAATCAACAATTAAGATCAAAGAAAATAAGAAGAGAAAGTTAAATTATTATTTTTTATAAAATTTTTATAAAAAAATATCTATCTTTGTGAGAATTTAAAAAAGATGAGGGAGGTAGTCTGTAAGTACTAGACATGTGATAGTGATAAGAGTTTGCGAGAGAGAGTGAAAAATGCAAAGAAAAAAGGGAAAAGAAGAAAACGCCTGAGGCATGAAAAACAAAAGAAGATTTGATGAGGGAATTAGGTAGCCAAAATTTGGGGAAAATTTGGGAACATGTGGGTGGAGTGGGACAAAAGGGGAGGGGAGGGAAGGGAAAGGATGGGGTGGGTAGGGTGGGTTTTTTTTATTTAATTTTGTAATCAATTTTATTAAAATATAAGTTTAAAAATTTTTAATTTTTGAAATTTATTAGATAAAATCTAATTAGAGGGATTGATGATTTAAATTTAAAAAAATTAAGAGATTAATAATTTAATATGATATATATAGAGGTTTTACATGAAAATTTTGGATAATTTTTTTTTTGTATAAGTTAGATGAAAAATAATTAAAATTAATATTATATATTGATTTTTTTTTATTAATTTATGATTTTGTATTTGAAATTTAATAATTTTGTTTGTTGTTTTAGTATTTATATTGTTGCCCATTCTTTTGCTATTAAATTAATTCTTGTTATTTTTATATAATTATTGAGGATTCTATTTATTACATAATTATTGAAAGTAATTTGTGATAAAAATTTTTTATATCAATTAGTATATCAAAAAGATTAAATTACTTAATAAATTTAGCATTTTATGACCTATTACTCTTAAGATTAAAAACTAAAAATAAAAAAAATTTAACGTAAATTTAATTTTTAATGATGAAATAAATTACATTAATATTTCTAAATATAAGTTTATTTTGTTTTTATCCAAAATAGTAAATATGCCACAACGTGAAGAGTTCCTAAGTAAAAGAGTAAAGAGCGTGCCAAGTGATAATATAAGTTGGCATTTTGAAACATCTGTCCCAAATACAAAAGAAAATATTTCATGCAAACTTTGTGGTAAAGTTGTAAAAATAGGAATGACACGTTTCAAAGAACACATTGCTCATAAAACTGACAATGTTGCACCATGCCTTAATGTTACTGGTATGTTTTGTTTTCATAATTCTTTTGAAAATATTATTGTTAATTTCTCAATAAAAATTATAAAATTACATAAGCATGTGCAACTAATTTTTTTCATTTTTCTTAACTATATTAGTAATAGATATACTAAAAGAAAGTATGATAAAACTCCTTTAAGAAAGTAAATTAAAAAAAGTTGACAACAAAAAGAGAAAAGATAAATTTTTATCACAGCTAAGAGGGAAAGATAATTATGAAGGATTTATTGATGAAGACACTACTACTAGACAAGCCATGCGAGATAGTATCCAATCACAACATAAGCATGTACAACTAATTTTTTTCCCTTTTTTTTAACTATATTGTTAATAGATATACTAAAAAAAGTATGATGAAACTCCTTTAAGAAAGTAAATTAACAAAAGTTGACAACAAAAAGAGAAAAGATAAATTTTTATCACAGCTAAGTGGAAAAGATAATTATGAAGGATTTATTGATGAAGACACTACTACTAAACAAGCAATGCGAGATAGTATCCAATCACAACATGAGTGGTATAGAAGAAAAAAATTCATATAAAAAACTAGTGGTTGGAGTAACATATATGAAGATGTATGAAGCTCTCATTGTTCAGTTGCTGAATATTTTGAAGAAAGAACAAAGAAATTAACTCCAAATGAGTCTAAATTTTCATTAAGAATAGCTATTCTTGAATTGGATGGAAGTAAGAGTTCAAGACAACTAAAAATAATTCATTCATTTTTAAAGATATTAAGAAGAAAAATGGATAAATCAGTATCAAAATTTTTGATATATGATTGACTTCATTTTCAATTAGCAAACTCGCTATGATTGCATAATTTGATTTCTGTGGCAGTAGAAGTTGGCCAATATGTAAAACTTCTAACACATTATGAGGTCTTAAATGTGTATTTAGAGTTTGTGTATCAACAAAATCATGAATGGATTCATGGATTAAAAGCTCATTGAAATGAATTGGGTGTCACTTTGATGTGTGATGGTTGGACCAACAGTTTGAATCAAATACATATCATTAATTTCCTTGTTTACTGTAGTAAAAGTATCATTTTTTGAAAATCTATAAATGTCTCAAGTGTTCATAATAGAGATGCTAACTTTTACTACAGATTATTGGATGAAACTGTGAAAGAAATTGAGAAAAAAATACATTATTCCAATAGTCACTAACAATAAGACAATACTTAAGGCTGCAAGAAAAAGACTAATGGAAAAGAGAAAACATTTGCATTAGACAACATGTTTAGCTCATTGTTTGGACTTGTGACTTAAAGATATTGGCAAAAAAAATGTGGCAAAGGTTTTGGATGATGTAAAAAAAATGACTTATTTTATATACAATCATATTTGGACTGTTAATTTGATGAAAAAATATACACAAATGAAGCAAATATTTCATCCTACTCTTATCCGATTTGCCACTCATTCCTTATAGTTAGAAGAAATAACAAGGCAAAAGTAAAGTTTGAGAGAGATG
Source organism: Durio zibethinus (assembly GCF_047325235.1). NCBI lineage: Eukaryota > Viridiplantae > Streptophyta > Magnoliopsida > Malvales > Malvaceae > Durio > Durio zibethinus. Next base: position 6,600,548 of record NC_143170.1, on the reverse strand, counting down.
TTCAATTCAAAGGTTAGTACTTAGTAATTAGTATAACTATTTAAATTTAGCATCTTTTTATAATATCATTGTTTAAAATATTAATTTAAAATATATTACTCTAAAAATTTATTGATGAATATATAAGAATTTAAAGAATTAAAATGAAGACAACAAAAATCAGGGCTACTTATAAAGTAAAAAAAAAAAAAAATCATTTTGAGAAAATATTTTTAGAAAAAAGTAAGTTGTAGACTCCGATTTTGTCCGGTCTTTTTTTTTAATAATAATAATGATTTTAATACTAATAACAATAAAATTGATTTAATTAAAATTAAAAATTAATTAATTATTAAAAATTAATAAAAATTATTTTTTTTAAAAGAGAAAGACAAACATAAAAGTTTAAACGAAAAAAAACAAAAACATAGAGGCTAGTGCCAGTAGGTGCCGTGCACGGCACCACTGGTCACCCACGCCTCTACCGTAGCCATCATACCACCCACCCCTGTCCAGTCCCTTCACCAGGCCTCTACAACCACTCCCATACCTTGCAAACCCTGTTCACCCTCTGTTTACCAAAAACCCCTCGACCAACCCTTTTAAAGCCCCAGACCTGTCATAGAGAAATGGCCAGTTCGGCCACTATTAGAAAACCTACTAGTCCCAATCACACCCTATATCCCTTACACCAAACACTTCCAAATGCAATCAAATACATATACCCATACCCAAAACCCAAATACAAAAAAAAAAAAAGAAGAAAAGACAACAGAATCACAACACAGTCCTCCCCATAGGGAGGAACCTTAGTGCTGATGCTCCCTGCAAGAACAAAAAAAAATATCAATCTTCATTTTACAAAAGAAAAAAAAACAAAAATTTTCAAACGTCGATCTACATCGATCTGGGCAGTTTCTAACGAAAGGAAGGCTGGATTGAAGCTCAGAAGAATACAAAAATTTTTTTGGACCTTTTACGACTTTTCGATCGTCGACGATCGGTGACTAACGATCGAAGACGGTGGTCGAAAGGACGGATAGTCACCGTCCGACAGTTTAGAGAAAAAGGCTCTGAAGAAAAGGAAAGCTAGAGAGAGAGAGAGGAGAGAAAAATGAAGCAAATTTTTTTTTTTTTTTTGCTTTTATAGAGGGCTAAAACTCAAAACGATGTCGTTTAGAGAAAGGCCTAAAATGACGTCATTTTAGCTAAGGAGATCAGTGCGTCAACTCGAACCTGACCCAGGGTCTATGCATCCGACTCGTCAACCCGACCCCTCATTCAGCTTTGAATCGATTTGACCAGATCGGACCAAACCGCTCCTTATCCAGCTCAATCGAACCACACGCCAAACTAAACCCTTTTGCGGTCCAATCGAATCATTGTTGACCGGTCCGGTTCAAGTAAAAAAAATTTTTTTTTGAATTTTTTATATTATTATTTTTGTTATTTTGAGTAATTTTTTTTATATTTATGCATGATAAATTTTTAAATTTATTAGAATAATTATTTTATTATTTTTATTAATAATAAAATGAAACAAAACAAGATAATAACTAAAAAAATTTTAAAATGCTAAAAAAAAATAATAATAATTTAAAAGAATAATAACAAGAATAAAATATTTTTATTTTCCTTACCTAAATGTTGGAGGGAATAAAAACATACCCCAAAAATATAATTTCGCCTTGATGTTGAAAAATTATATTATTAAAAATATATAACAATAATAATAAGATTAATAAAATAAAAAAATTGATAATAATAATAATAATAAATCTTCATTAAAATATGTATAAAGTATAATATTTTTAAAATTCATCAAAATCGAACTTGCTCCGAAAGTCTGCTTAGATGTTGAAGATTGTTAGAGATATTCGCGTTTTAAAATTCAAAAAATTAAAACCCCAAACCCTAAATCTTCGAACCCCAAAATTGAAATCCCAAACCTCAAACCCTAAAGTCGAAACCCTAAACCTTCAAACCCTAAAATCAAAATCTCGAACCTTCAATCTTCAAAATCAAAACCCTAAACCCTCTAAACTCTAAAATAAAAATCTTAAACCCCAAAATCTGAAACTCGAAAACCTAACCCTAAAATCAAAAATGTCAAACCCTAAAATCCAAAAACCTCAAAATTCAAATCCAAAAATTCCAAATTTGGTACATAACTCCGAACCGTCACTGAAAAGACTGTTCAAACTCCAAAACCTCTAAAACCCTAAATCCATTCTGAAAATCCTAAGGACATGGGTGAAAATCTCATTTGAAGTAATTTGTTCCCAAATGCCGCCTAGATGATGGGGTATTTAGGAAACTTTATTTCATTAAGTTTTTTAACACGTATTCTTAATTCGTATTAATAATGGGATTTATATATAAAAAGTATAATGGTATAATGAGATCTTAAATATAAATAGTTGCACCAAAGCTTCGCCTAGATGATGTGAGTCTATGTGGTCTCATTATATTTAAGAATCTAATTTCAAATTTGCACTTCATTATCATACATAGCATTTATTGGCTTACATACATTTATTTGTTACTGTTTGCACTTGTTTTCATTTTTTTTCTTTAATTGTTATTTGCTATCTGATAATACCATCATTTACTCTTTTGCACAAAAATATTTTTTAATTTACTTACTTTTAAAATTATGATATTATAAAATAAAACAAAAATAGCATTTTAAAGAAAATAATTTTTGGTATTTTGCCTAGATGTTGGAGAGTCACCAACAATTATTTTTCACAAAGAGTGTTATTTTTATTTTAAGGAGTATTTTATTTTAATCTTAGGCGAAAAGAGTTATTTTAAATTTTGCCTAGATGTTGAAGAATTTTAAGATAATTTTTTAACTTAAAAATTTCTTAAATATTCCTAAAAAAGAATTTTAACCAAAATTTATTTTTTTTAAGTGAAAGAAATTAGTGTTAAATTTCAAATTGAAACCATCTTTATCCAACACCAAAAATAATGTGTAATTAAATGGTACCAATTTATGGGCGTTGTGGGGGTGCTAATCCTTCCCCACACGTAATGACTCCCGGACTTAACCAAAATTTTCAAGATCAAATTTTATCTTTTTGATAAACTTTAAACATACTTTTATAGTTTTATTAAAAAGATAAACTTTTGGGTGGTCAATTACACCCTAATAAAGATTGGTGACGACTCTCTTTTATTTTTTTTATTATAAAACACTTTACGTCTGGCGGTTCCAAAATCGTTACGGTAGCTTGACGACTCCACGAGGACTAAATTAGTTGAGAGTCAGGCCAAAATTTTAATTATGCGCTATTGACAATGGTTGGATTTATTTGGTTTTATTTAGTATTTAATTTAATTCTTTTATTTTATTTTTCAAAAATATAGAGGTTGATGAACAAAATGAAGCATATGTTAGTTTTTACTTTATTTTAGATTTATGTTATACTTTATTTATGTTATGTTGATTAATATATCACTTTGCATATATTTTGCATATTCATGCATGAGCTCTAAACCCAGGCTCTATTCTTTTTAGGAGGAAGTGAAGTAGCTACGCTCTTGAGAGGTAATAACCTTCGCATTTGCTAGCGAAACACTTTCACTCAGATTGAACCCATTTTGTTAGTAGCCTATAATAGGTGAGGATCAGAGAGCCTTACTAGTCTATAATGGATGATGATCTAAGGAATAGTCTGGGAACCTTTAGACACATAAATCTTAACCCAGCATATAGTGAGCCGTAAGGTCCAACTTTAGGATAAAGCCATGTTGTCCCTTTTACGAGAAAATTACCTAAACTAGGATACTATGTATATTTTATTATGTCGTATATTATACTTGTTCATTTATTTTTTTATTTACATTATTGATTTATTTAATTCTTTTATTGTCTTCAATTTTGTTGCATGCATCATATAGGTACCATATTTCTTAGAGGGTATTGTTTTGGACCAATTTTCAGCAAAAAAAACTTTCAAAAAAACTTAAGGGATGTCATCCATGTGTAAGAGCTACTTAGAGGTCAAGAACCAATCAAAAAGTACTCAAGAAAAAGAAAGAGACTGTTTAGTAGATGATCATATATCGGTGCTGCCACAGTCAGTGCATATAGATTTCAGTCAAAATGATATATCAGAATTGCAAGCTATTTAGAAATAGTGGTAAACAGAAAGAAATGAATCTTTTACTAAGAAATACGGAGATGTGGCACTGTTTAGGTCGGTAAAGATTGATGAACAATTAATAAGAGCTGTAATACAATTTTGAGATCCATCTTATCGATGCTTTGTGTTTAACCAAGAAGACTTAGCCCCCACGATTAAAGAATTTTTTTTTTTACTCCAGATAGAATTTATCCATCAAGATAAGATCTATTGGAAGGAGCATAAGACTATCGAATATAGAAAGAAGTTAGCTAAGATCATGCAAGTAGAGGTTGAAGAGATAGACAAGCATAAGAAAGAAAAAAATGGGGTTGAGACTATTCCATTAGCTTTTTTGCTTGAGTATATAAAAAATATATTGATACTAATCAGGGGTTGGATGTATTTGCTTTGGTCGTGTATGGATTGATGATATTTCCTAAGGTGTTAGGACATATAGAAGCATCAGTGGTTGACTTTTTTAAGCAATTGGATAAAGGTATAAACTCTTCACCAACTATTTTAGCAGAGACTGTTAGATCACTTAATTTTCGTCGAAAAAAGGGTAAAAGATGATTTATAGGATATGCTCAGTTGCTTTTTGTTTGGTTCAAATGTCATTTTTAAAGAAAAGAAAAGATATTGTTTCGACCATTCTCCATTCATTTCATTCCCATTAAGGAGTTTGTTGCCAAGGAATGGAGAAGGGATTACACAAAAGGTCAATGGATGTCATTTTTTTTTTAAACTCATTAGTGAGGATGTAACATGAAAGGCACCATGGATGCTTCCTATGACCATCTTGTATAGTTATGAAGATGAGTCATAGGTACATTTGTTAGAAATATGAGGGGCAGTGAGTTATACAACTCTTATGGTTTAAAGATAATATGACTCACGATAGTTCATTCCTATGACTCAGACTCAATTTACTCGAGTTTGATTATGAGGCACCTAATTACGTGAAAAAGGTTCATGAAATCATCAAAGCATGAAAGCAAGTCAATCGAATGGGCCCAGTTAGATTTACAGATAATGTTACAAAAGGTTACCTTACATAGAGAATGAAAAAGGTTAATGAAATTAGGCCTCTACCAGCAGATGTTTCAATAAAAGTTACCAAGTCTTATTTCAATATTGGTATTGTCAACTTTTGAAATTGCCTAATGAGAATTTGAGATTGAAAGGAAAAAGTTAGAGAAATAGAAGATGGCCATGATGGATCAAGTTAACCAATTGAGACATGATTTGATGATAAAAAATGATGTAGTATAAAAATTGACCAAGAAACAAAATGTATTAAAAGAAGATCTGTAAAATTTGCATCAAGAAAATAAGAAATTAAGATTGGACATAGACCTTTGAAGGGATCCAAGAAGGATGTGGAAGAACTAAAAGATATGATGGAGTATTGAAAGAATAAAGCTTAAGAGAACAAAGAAGTGATCTCTGCACTCACCAAAGAATAGCATAAATGGAAAGAAAAACTTTTAGGAGCTTCTGAAAAGGTAACAAGGTACCAAAAAGAAAGTGAAAAGCTAAAAATCAAACTAAAAAGGAACATAATAGGAACTCCAATTTGTAAAATGAGAAAAAAGCTTAAGAGCAGGAATTAACGAGCTTGAAGCTTTAATTAACAAGCAATCAGAGTCACATAGATAATATTTTGGCTGAATGGCAAGAGAGAAACGATTATTGGGTTCGCACTTACAACATAAAAATGGATGCTTGAGAGATGTGGAGAGTGAAAAGTTTAGGGAGACAGTAATACGTCAAACATTTAACTACTCAAATCTACAAGGCTGTTCAAAAAGCAAGCAACATGGTCGAAAAAGTAGAAGCACTAGAACGAGAGATTGTACTAAACCAAGGCCACAGTATGAGATTATTAAACTTTTTATATGAAGCTGAGGAGTAATTTTCTCAAATCAACTATTTTTATGGTTTTAATGCAAAGATGATCGGATAATGTATAAAGACTCCCATGATTAATGAAAGTATCTTTTTGTTTCGATTGATCCAAGACAATACCTCAATTTGTATTTCATTCATTTCATGCATGCATTTTAATAAAAATAAATACTAACAACAATATTAACGATATTATATCATGCGATCTAATTCATAGTTAATAAACTACGGTTCAAGGATAGCAATATCGAGAAATTGAAATTAATCAATTTCGTATAAATATAATACTCGTTTTCAAACTTGAGCTATGGAAGAAGAGAATATAACCAGATTTGAAAGGGTCGAAAGGACACATGAGAAGATACGAGAAAGAGTGATAGAAATACAATAAAGTATCAAAGCACAAATAGCTGAATTAAGACAATTGTTGTTAGGTTCAATGAAAGGAAAAGGAGTTGCTGTCGCGTCAAGGACATGGGAAAAGGTTAATATGAAAGAGCCATTATACCATCAAGGATTTACCCCAGCTCAAGCTTAAGTTCAAGCTTCTCGGGGTATACACGTATAGCCACAAAGTGTGCAACCATACCCTTATATCAATCATTCAGCAACACAACAATTGACTTGCTTGAATACTAATTCGAGACCCATCCCAATCAATCCCATCATAGTACCAAATCTTGATGACCTTGTTGAATAAAAAAAAGTCTCGTGAAATGTCAGAGCTTATTACAAACTCAAAAATACGAAACAAGTATGATCAACTTGAAGAAAGGCTCAAAGTAATAAAAAAATGATATTTATGGAGTTGGTGACACTAATGAGCTGAGCCTAGTACCTGACTTTGTTGTTTCACCTAAATTGAAAACCTCAAATTTTGAGAAATACGATGGAACAAAATGCCCTTCTGCTCATTTACCATGTTCTGTCGAAATATGATGGGCCATACTCAAAATGATAAACTCTTGATACACTATTTTTAAAAAGTTTAACTGGATCAATAGCAAGATGGTATATGCAGTTAGATCGAAGCAAAATTCATTCATGGAAAAAGTTAGCCAAAACTTTTATTGCTCAATATAAGCATGTCCTCGATACAACCTCTGATAGGTTGTCATTACAAAATATGAAGAAAAAATTAAAAAAAAGCTTTAAGGAATATGCACATCGATGGAGAGATGCAGTAGCCCAAGTCCAACCACCATTGACTAAAAAAAGATAACTGTGCTATTTGTCAACATACTGAAAGCCCCGTACTATGACAGGTTATTGGAAAAAGCCACGAAAAACTCTTCTGACATGGTAATTTAGGGAGAAATGATAAAAAACGCTGTTAAAAATGATAAAATTGAAGGGCCTAAAAAGAAAACAGTAAATTTAAAAAAAAATGAAGGTTAAAAGATGCGTGAAAGAAGTAAAGATCCCTTTTGAACGGGTGTATGACTGTTTATGTGATACAGGCATGATTCAATTGCTATCTTGGAATAACAATGAAAGTCATGAAAATTTTGATCATTTTTGTAAGTACCACAGAAGATCAGTTAGACATTCGACCCAAAGTTATAAGGTCTTTAAACGAAGACTACAGAGCTTGATGAATGTGATAAAAACAGTATGAATACAATGGGTGACGAGCATCCTGGCAAACCTTTTATAGCAAAACCTCTCACTGTTTATTATGATGAGAAATCAAAGCGCCTAACTGAGAAAACCATAATTTCTTTCAGGACATCAATGATCATTTATGTCCCTAGTCCATTCCTTTATCAGACCGACAAAATAATCCCATAGAGATATGATTATGATATGGTGATGTGAGGGCCTGATGTGACCTCGAATAATTTAAGTATAAAAAATACTACCAATATAACGGGAGTAGGAAAAATGACCCGAAATAGTCTAATTTACACTCTTAAAATATCAAAAGGGCTAGGAAAGGGAAATGTAAGATAAAAGAAGAAGGCATAAGAGAAAGCTAAGATTCTCAGTCGATGGTAAGCTCAAAATGCAGATTAACAAATCGGTGTAAAAAAAAGTTTGTGAGTTTCTAAAGATCATTAAGCATAGTGAATATAATGTGGTTAAACAACTAAACAAACTGTCAGCTCATATTTCTTTACTATCACTACTATTAAATTTTGAGCCACATAAGAATGCCTTATTGAAAGTGCTCAACTAAGCTTATGTCAAATATAACATTTCTGTTGAAAAGGTAGATCACATGGTTGGAAATATTATAGCCTCTAATGATGACAAAATACCTCTAGAAGGATGTGGTAGTGTTAAGGTTTTACATATTATTGTCAAGTGCAAGTCCCACTCTATGGCCAAAATGCTGATTGACAATGGATCGTCTATTAATGTTATACCTCTGATGACATTGTCAAAGCTTTCGATGGACCCTTCTCACATGTGAAATAACCATATGATTGTAAGAGCATTTGATGAAGTGTGAAAAGAGGTAATTGGTGATATAAAGATCCCATTACAGATCGATCTTTGTACCTTCAATATCATATTTCAAGTAATAAACATAACTTTTGCATATAGTTGTCTACTGAAAAGACCTTGGATTCACACGATCGAAGCTATACTTTTATCTTTACACCAGAAGGTAAATTTTATCATGAAAGGAAAACAAGTCTGTGTGGATGGTAAGGAGGATTTATTAGTAACAAAGACCTTAACTACCTTTTATGTTGAGGCGGCAGAAGAAGCTATCGAATGTTTATTCAGAGCTTTTGAAGTAGCAAACGTTACTTATGTTAGAGAAGGGTCAAACATACCGATCTCTCAATTATCTAAAGCTACAAATATAATGATCAAATAGACTGCTGGTAAGGGTTAACGAGTCGGGCAGGGTTTAGAAAAAGCTCTATAAGGAATCGCAAGAGCACTATGCTCGATTAAAAATAAAAAAAAAATGAGGGTTAGGCTATAAGCCTATAGCTGCTTATGAAAAGAACATAATGCTAGAGAAAAAAGAAAAGAGAATGGCATGCCTCAAAGGATAAGATTCAATTGATAGAAAAATGTGTTCTCTTATTTGTATGAAACCTTTCGTTCAGCCAGGCATGTCTATCCTTGGTCAATGAAGGTTGAACAAAAGGAATCGGTAATAGGATTGAAAGAAGCTTTCTCTCGATTTCAAGTTGAAACAGTTAAAAGAGTGATGCAGGATGAAAAGATTCTTTTGTAGGTTAAGAGGCTCGAAAATGGTATACCATTTTGTTGTCCTTAAACCTTTTAACTTGAAAATTTTAATTGCTTCTGCCCAAAAGCATGTGGAGGTTAAATATATGGGCTTAGTTTCATTGTCTTAATAAAATGATGGATGCAGTGCATTTCACTTATACCATGTTCCCTATTTTTTATTTTTATTTTTTTTTTATTGCCATTATTTCTGCCCTTGCCAAGATCAATATATATTTTTTGTGATTATACTCATTTTTAGGTTTTCTAATAATAAACATTATGGATTACCAAGGCAATAATACTGGGTTTGATTTTGAAAATTTGATTCACATTAGCGAGCATGATAACGATATTGATTCAGAAGACTATGATTTGCCTCATGATCTATTGAAATGGATGGAGCAAGAGGAAAAAATTATAGAACCCCACCAGGAATCAACTGACCCATTAAATTTGAGAGATGGTGAGAATAAGAAAGAAGTTAGGATCGATACTTCATTATCACTAATTGAGAAGTAAAAGTTGGTGAATTTGCTACAAAAGTATGTGGATATATTTGTATAATCTTACTAGGATATGCCTGGATTTAGCACAGAGTTAGTTGAGCATAGGTTGCCTTTAAAACCAGAGTGTTGACTAGTACAATAAAAGTTGAGACGCATGAAGCCAGAAATATTACTAAAGATAAAAAAAGAAGTAAAAAAATAATTTGACATTGGTTTCTTAGAAGTAGCCAAGTACTTTGAATAGGTAGCTAATATAGTCCCAGTTCCTAAGAAAGATGGAAAAGTTAGAATGTGCATGGACTTTCGAGATTTAAATAGGGCTAGCCCAAAGGATAATTTTTCATTACCCTATATTGATACCCTTGTGGATAACACTGCTAAGCACTTTACTTTTTCATTCATGGATGGGCTTTTCGACTATAATCAGATCAAAATGACTCGTGAAGATATGAAAAAAACTACATTTGTGACAATGTAGGGGATATTTCGCTATAAAGTAATGCCCTTTGGGCTAAAGATTGCTCGTGCCACATATCAAAGGGTAATGGTTACTCTTTTTTACGATATGATGCATAAGGAGATAGAGGTATATGTTGATGATATGATAGCTAAGTCTCTGAAGAGTGAAAATCATGTTGTTAATCTTAGAAAGCTCTTTGAAAGATTACGGAGATACCAGCTCAAGCTGAATCCAACCAAATGCACTTTTAGTGTTAAATTTAAAAAATTGTTAGAGTTTATAGTTAGTAAAAGAGGTATAAAAGTAGACCCTGATAAAATTTGAGCCATTCAAGAGTTATCAACACAAAGTACGTAAAAAAAAGTGATAGGTTTTTTTGGATGATTGAATTATATTTCTCGCTTCATAGCTTAATTTATTTCAAAATATGATCCAATATTCAGGTTACTTTATAAAAATAATCCTGGTGAATAGGATGAAGAATGCCAAAATGCATTAGAAATGATTAAAGAGTATTTGACAAGCCTACTAATATTAGTACCACCAGTTGGAGGAAGGCCATTGATTTTATATCTAATGGTCCAAGAAAGATCACTGGGATGTGTATTAGGGCAAAAAGATAAAGTTGGCAAGAAAGAGCATGCCATTACTATTTGACTAAAAAGTTTATGGAGTATAGACCAAGTACCCCCAAATAAAAAGAATGTGTTGTGCCCTAGCTTATATTACTTGTAGACTCAAATAATACATGCTCTATCACACAGCTTGGCTAATATCAAAATTGGATCCCTTCAAGTACATTTTTGAGAAATCATCTTTATCGAGCAGGATAACAAGATGGCAGGTCATGCTCTCAGAATATGATATTGTGTATGTGACACAAAAATCCATAAAAAAATATAATTACTAATTTTCTTGCTGATCAACTATAGAAGATTATGAACCTATAAACTTTGAGTTTTCAAATAAAGATTTGATGGTAATCTTACAAGATGAAGATGAAAAACCTATAAGAAAAGTGTGGAAAATTTTTTTTGACAGGACATCCAATATAATAAGGCATGGCATTGGGGTAGTGCTAATATCCCTAGAAGAAAATTACTACTCCTGTATTGCAAGGCTGGATTTTAAATATACATACAATGTTACTGAATATGAAACATTTGTCATAGGGTTACAAATGGCCATTGAAAAGAAAATTGAAACACTAGAAGTATATGGGAATTCAACCTTGGTAATTTATCAACTAAAAGGTGAATGGGAGACTATGGACCCAAAATTAGTGTTATATCAAAAGCACATAACTAGCTTGATGAAACATGTTAAAGAGATCCAATTTCAACATGTTTCTCGAAAAAAAATCAGATTGCTGATGCCTTGGCTACTTTGGTAGCAATGTTCAAGTTAAATGATAGTACAAGAATTTAGCCTACCACAATACAAATGAAAATTTCACCAGCCCATTGTTCAAATGTGGAAGAAGAAGTAGATCAACAATCATGGTACTATGATATTGTACAATATATCAAGTGTCAAAACTACCCAGAGTAGGCTTCAAAAAATGATAAGAGGATCATTCGAAGATTAGCAGCAGGTTTTATGCTTGATAAAAAAATCTTGTATAAAAAAAGTCGAGACCAAATTTTCTTAAGGTGCATCGATGTTGTGGAAGCAAGAAAGATACTTGAAGAAGTACACGAAGAAATTTATGGCACATATGCTAATGGACATATGATGGCTAAACAAATTATGAGAGCTAGTTACTACTGGTCTATAATGAAAAATGATTGCATCAGTTATGCTAGAAAATACCATAAATACCAAATTTATACAGATAAAATTCATTCTCTTCCAATCCCATTGCACGTCTTAGCACCACCATGGCCTTTCTCCATATGAAAAATGGATGTGATCGGACCCATAACCCCTAAAAGCTTTAAATAAGCATCGATTTATCTTTGTGATAATCGATTACTTTATAAAATGGGTGGAAGCAGCTTCGTATGCTAGTATTACAAGATCAGTGGTGTGTAGATTTATAAAAAGAGAGATAATATACCGGTATGAGCTCCCAAAAAAGATCATCTTAGATAATGCTAGCAAATTAAACAATAAAATGATGAAAGAATTATGTGCACAGTTCAAGATAAAACATCATCATTCAGTATCATATCGTTCAAAAATGAATGGTACGATGAAAGTTGTGAATAAAAACATTAAGAGAATATTGGAAAAAATGACTGACACATATAAGGACTGGTATGAAAAGTTATCTTTTGCTTTACTTGCCTATAGAACATCAATTCAAACCTTCACGGGGTACCCCGTTTTTGCTAGTATATGGGATAAAGGTTGTACTATCAATTGAAGTGAAAAATTCCTTCTTTAAGAGTGTTGATGAAGGTAAAACTAGATGAAACAGAATGGGTTCGAGATCATTTCGAGCAACTGAATCTTATTGAAGAGAAGAGGCTCTTAGCACTCAGTTATGGACAAATGTATCAAAAAAGAATCATGCGAGCACATCATAAAAATATACAACCTTGATGCTTTCATGAAGGTGAATTGGTTTTGAAAAGGATTTTGCCATATCAGCATGACAATAGAGGAAAATGGATGCCCAATTAGGAATATCCATATTTTGTAAAAAAAGCCTTCTCTGGTGGAGCTCTGATCCTTGTAGAAATGGACGGTGATGAATTATCAAATCCTATAAATTTGAACACTGTTAAGAAATATTTTACTTAAAAAAAAAAGAAAAAAAAGGGAAGTGATTTAGATTGAAAACCCGAAAAGGGTGATTTGAACCAAAAGAGGGTCATTTAAGCTAAAAACCTAAAAAGGCATCTTAAATGAAGATGAAGCTAGGAGAAAGTCTTTCAAAGAACGAAAGAGTGGCACCAAATGGATGAATCGTCGCCAAAATTAAGAAGGATGACTTTTAGGGGCAAATTCTCATTAGCCGTAGATTTTGGTTAAGGATTGGTTATATGAAATCAAACGTGACAAGATCACAAATGTAATGAGTTTTTGGAAAAGACCTAGCTTGAGTAGGTCGAGGTCATTCAAATATTCATTATCTAGAGAATTGACATTTGATTTTTAAAATACTTTAAGTTAACTATTCTTTACGTCTCGAAAGGCTTATCTTTCTAAATCAAAAATACCCCATTACTAACCATTTTTCACACCTAACTTTGAATATGAAATCATTGCATTTGTCATTTAAAATTAAGATAATGATTGATAAAGTTCATAATAGACCAATGCATCACTCGAAAAAAGAATGCAATATGAAGATGACAGAAATAGTAATATTGGGGCAGAAAGAATGAAATGAAATTGATTTATTATCAAAAACAAAGAAGAGAAAAGGGATAAAGAATAAAAATAAAAGATTTTAGAGCAACTAAAAGCCAAATGGGTCCGTCATAAGACAGAGATTTTTGGTCAAAAATTAAAAAATTTAAATGGATGAGATTACTGGAAGCAGCTTTTAAAGTTTGGATGAAAATGCATGATATAATTCGTTGACGGCATCTTTGTCTTTTCATTCATCATAATCATTGCATGCATTACATACCTCTTGATAAGTTGCATAGAAGGTTTCTTTATGAGACATCAGGGAGAATCAATATTTTTCTTTTTCAAAATAAAGATGATGATCTTGAAGATGGTATGTTTGTAGAATCTTTAAAATCAAAACTGTCAATCTATAAGATAACTAATCCCCTTAAACTCACAGCTCAATCTTATTTATTTTTTTGACTCGTGGTTCAATCCCGATCATTTTTATAGTTTTTGACTTACAGTTTAATCCCAGTCTTTTTTTATTTCTCTAACTTACAGTTCAATCCCAGTTATCAATAATATTTGGCTCATGATTTAATCCCGATCATTTCTATAGTTTTTGACTTACGATTTAATCTCAGTCTCTTTTATTTTTTTGACTTACGGTTTAGCCCCAGTTGTCACTAATCTTTGACTCATGGTTCAATCCCGGTCATTTTTATAGTTTTCGACTTAAGGTTTAATCCCAGTCTCTTTTATCTTTCTGACTTGTGGCTCAGTCCCAGTCATCATTAATATTTGGCTCATGGTTTAATCCCAGTCATTTCTATAGTTTTTCACTTGTAGTTTAATCCTAGTCTCTTTTATCTTTTTGACTTACGATTCAGTCCCAGTCATCATCAATATTTGGCTCTTGGTTTAATTTAGAAAATTTTTATAGTTTCCCTGATTTGTGATTTAATCCCAGTTTCTTTTATTTTTCTGACTTGCGATTCACCCCCAGTCATCGTTAATCTTGGACTCGTGGTTCAATCCCAGTCATTTCTATAGTTTCCCTGACCTACGAATTAATCCCAGTCTTTTTTATTTTTATGACTTGCAATTCAATCCTAGTCATCGTTAATCTTTGACTCGTGATTCAATCCCGATCATTTTTATAGTTTCCTAACTTGTGATTTAATCCCAGTCGCTTTTATTGTTTTGATTTGTCATTTAGTCTCAGTCATTTTTAATCTTTGACTCGCGATTTAATTTCGATCCTCACTACTTCTCTGACTTATGGTTTAATCTCGGTCTCTTTATTTTTTTGACTCCTGATTCAATCTTGATCTCTTTACTTTTAAGTCACGGTTTAATCTCGATCTCTTTCTTTCTCTAACTTACGGTTTAATCCCAGTCTCTTTATTTTTCTTGACTCATGGTTCAATCCCGATCTCTTTACTTTTAAGTCATTGTTTAATCCCGATCTTTATTATTTTTCTAACTTACGATTTAATCCCAGTCTCTTTATTTTTCTTAACTCATGGTTCAATCACGATCTCTTTACTTTTAAGTCACGGTTTAGTCTCGATCTTTATTATTTCTCTAACTTAAGGTTTAATCCTAGTCTCTTTTTTTTCTTGCCTCATGGTTCAATCCTGATCTTGTTATTTCTCGACTCACGATGTTGTCCCGATCATTTTCTTTACTTCTTAACTTGCGGTGTTATCTCGATCGATTCTTTATTTATCAACTCGTGGTATCGTCTTGGTTATTTGCTTTCTCACTCGACTTGTAGTAAAAAAAAAAAAAAACAACAACAAAACAACAAAACAAAAAGCACAAAAAAAAGAAAATTTTTTTAGAAATCCATGATTTGCTTTCGAACAAAATTGTTATCCTTGTCTTTGCCCTATTTCTGATTCTCAGTAATGTGCAAAGTGTGGTAGCTGTAGACACTGATTTTGTCTGGTCTTTTTTTTAATAATAATAATGATTTTAATACTAATAACAATAAAATTGATTTAATTTAAATTAAAAATCAATTAATTATTAAAAATTAATAAAAATTATTTTTTTTTTAAAAAGAGAAAGATAAACAGAAAAGCTCAAACAAAAAAAAACAAAAACATAGAGGCTGGTGCCAATAGGTGCCGTGCATGGCACCACCGATCACCCACGCCCTTGCCCTAGCCATCATACCATCCACCCCTGTCCAATCCCCTCACCAGGTCTCTACAACCACTCTCATACCCTATAAACCATGTTCACCCTCTGTTTACCAAAAACCCCCCGACCAGCCATTTTAAAGGCCTAGACCTTTCGCAAGGAAATGCCCGGTTTGGCCACTATCAGAAAGCCTACTAGTCCCAATCGCACCCCATATCCCTCTTACACCAAACACTTCTAAACGAAACTAAATACACACACCTATACCCAAAACCCAACTACAAAAAAAAAAGACAACAGAATCACAACACAGTGCTCCCTGTAGGGAGGAACCTCAATGTCGAAGCTCTTTGCAAGAATAAAAATAAAAGATCAGTCTTCATTTTACAAAAAAAAAGGAAACATAAATTTTCAAACCTCGATCTACTCCGATCGAGACAGTTTCTAGCAAAATGAAGGCTGGATTGAAGCCAAAGAGAATACAGGAATTTTTTTTGACCTTTTTACAACTTTTCGATCACTGACGATCGACGACTGGAGATGGCGGTCGAAGCGACGGATGGTCACAGTCCAGTAGTTTAAAGATAGAGGCTCTGAAAAAAGGGAAAGCTACAGAGAGAAAAGAGAGAAAAATGAAGCAAAAAATTTTTTTTTGCTTTTATAGAGGGCTGAAACTCAAAACGACATCGTTTAGAGAAATGCCTAAAACGATGCTATTTTAGCCAAAGAGATCCGTGCGTCAACCCAGATCCGACTGTTAACCCGACCCTTCATTCAGCTCTGAACCAGTTTGATTAGACCGGATCGAACCGCTCTTCATTTTGCTTAACCGAACCACACGCGAAACCAAACCCTTTTACGGTCCAATCGAACTGCTGTTGATTGGACCGTTGATCGATCCGATTCAAGTAAAAAAAAAATTTTTTTGAATTTTTTATATTATTATTTTTGTTATTTAAGTAATTTTTTTTATATTTATGCGTGATAAATTTTTAAATTTATTACAATAATTATTTTATTATTTTTATTAATAACAAAATGAAATAAAACAAGATAATAATTAAAAAAATTTTAAAATGCTAATAATAATAATAATCTAAAAGAATAATAATAAGAATAGAATATTTTTATTTTCCCTGCCTAGATACTGGGGGGAATAAAAACATACCCGAAAAATATAATTTCGCTTAGATGTTGAAAAATTATATTAATAAAAAATATATAACAATAATAATAATAAGATTAATAAAATAAAAAAAATTGATAATAACAATAATAAATCTTCATCACAACCTATATAAAGTATAATATTATTAAAATTCATAAAAATGAACTTGCCCTGAAAGTCTGCCTAAATGTTGAAGATTTTTAAAGATGTTCACGTTTTAAAATTCAAAAAATTAAAACCTTAAACCCTAAAACTGAAACCCTAAACCTCCGAACCCCAAAATCGAAATCCCAAACCTAAAACCTTAAAGTCGAAACCCTAAACCTCCAAACCTTAAAATCAAAATCTCGAACCTTCAATCTTCAAAATCAAAACCCGAAATCTTCCAAACTCTAAAATAAAAAACCTAAACCCAAAAATCTGAAACTCGAAAAGCTAACCCTAAAATCCAAAATGTCAAACCCTAAAATTCAAAAGCCTTAAAATTCAAATCCAAAGATCTCAAATTTGGTACACAACTCTTAACCATCACCTAAAAGATCGTTCAAACTCCAAAACCTTTAAAACCCTAAATCTATTCTGAAAATCCTAAAGACACATGTGAAAATCTCATTTGAAGTAATTTGTTTCCGAATGCTGCCTAGATGATGGGGTATTTAGGAAACTTTATTTAATTAAGTTTTTTCAGACGTATTCTTAATTTGCATTAATAATGGGATTAATAAATAAAAAGTATAATGGTATAATGGGATCTTAAATATAAAAAGTCGCACCAAAGCTTCACCTAGATAATGGGAGAGTCAAGGTGGTCTTATTATATTTAAGAATCTAATTTCAAATTTGCACTTCATTATCATACACAACATTTATTGGCTTACATACATTTATTTGTTACTGTTTGCACTTGTTTGCAATTTTGTTTCTTTAATTGTTACTTGTTATCTGATAATACCATCATTTACTCTTTTGCAAAAAAAATGTTTTTTAATTTACTTTTAAAATTATGATATTATAAAATAAAACAAAAATAACATTATAAAGGAAATAATTCTTAGTACTCTGCCTAGATGTTGAGAGTCACCAACAATTATCTTTCACAAAGAGTGTTATTTTTATTTTAAAGAGTATTTTATTTAATCTTAAGTGAAAAGACTTATTTTAAATTCTGCATAGATGTTGGAGAATTTTAAGATAATTTTTTAACCTAAAAATTTCTTAAATATTCCTAAAAAAGAATTTTAACCAAAATTTATTTTTTAAAAGTGAAGGGAATTATTGTTAAATTTCAAATTGAAACCATTTTTATCCAACACCGAAAATAGCACGTAATTAAATGGTACCAATTTATAGGCGTTGTTGAGGTTCTAATCCTTCCCTACACGTAATTGACTCCTGGACCTAACATGATTTTCGTAAACCAAAATTTATCTTTTTGATAAACTTTAAATCTGATTTTATAGTTTTATTTAAAAGATAAACTTTTTGGGTGGTCAATCACATCGTAATAAAGATTGGTGGTGACTCCATTTTATTTTTTTCGATTATAAAACACTTTACGTCTAGCTATCTCAAAACCGTTACGACAGCTTGACGACTCTACTAGGGATTAAATTAGTTGAAAGTCAGGCTAAAATTTTAATTATGCGCTATTGACAATGGTTGGATTTAATTGGTTTTATTTAGTATTTAATTTAATTCCATTATTTTATTTTCCAAAAATATAGAGGTTGATGAACAAAATGAAGCGTATGTTAGTTATTACTTTATTTTAGATTTATGTTATGGTTTATTTATGTTATGTTAATTAATATATCACTTTGCATATATTTTGCATATTCATGCATGAGCTCTAAACTCGGGCTCTATTCTTTTTAGGAGAAAGTGAAGTAGCTACACTCTCATGAAGTGATAACCTCCGCATTTGCTAACAAAATACTTTCACTCAGATTAAACCCATTCCGTTAGTAACCTGTAATGGGTGAGTATCGGGGAGCCTTACTAGTCTATAATGGATGATGATGTGAGGAATAGTCTGAGAACCTTTAGACACATAAATCTTAACCTAGCATATAGTGAGCTGTAAGGTCCAACTTTAAAATAGAGCCTTGTTGTCCCTTTTACGAGAAAATTACCTAAACTAGGACACTATGTATATTCTGTTATGTCGTATATTATACTTGTTCATTTATTTTTTATTTATTTGTTTTATTTACATTATTGATTTTTTTAATTCTTTTGTTGTCTTCAATTTTGTTGCATGCATCATATAGGTACCATATTTCTTAGAGGGTATTGTTTTGGACCAATTTTTAGCAAGAAAAACTTTCAAAAAACCTAAAGGATGTCATCCATGTGTAAGAGCTACTTAGAGGTCAAGAGCCAATCAAAAAGTACTCAGGGAAAAGAAAGAGATTGTTTAGTATATGATCATATATCGGTGCTGCCACAGTCAGTGCATATAGATCTCAGTCAGAATGATAAATTAGAATTGGAAACTATTTGGAAATAGTAGGGAATAGAGAGAAAAGAATCTTTTACCAAGAAATACGGAGATGTGGCACTACTTATGTCAGTAAAGATTGATGAACAACTGATAAGAGCTGTAATATAATTTTGAGATCCATCTTATCGATGTTTTATGTTCAACCAATAAGACTTGACCCCCACAATTGAAGAATAATTTTCTTTACTCCGGATAGAATCTACCAATCAAGATAAGATATATTGGAATGAGCATAAAACTATCGGATATAGAAAGAAGTTAGCTAAGATCATGCATGTAAGGGTTGTGGAGATAAACAAGCACAAGAAAGAAAAGAATAGGGTTGAGACTATTTCATTAGCCTTTTTGCTTAAGTATTAAAAAAAATGTATTAATATTGATCTAGGGTTGGATGTATTTACTTTGGCTGTGTATAGATTGTTGATATTCTCTAAGGTGTTAGGACATATAAAAGCATCAGTGGTTGACTTTTTTGAGCAATTAGATAAAGGTATAAACCCTTCACCAACTATTTTAGTCGAGATTATTAGATCACTTAATTTTTATCGAAGGAAGAGCGAGGGGTGATTTATGGGATGTGCTTAGTTGCATGACCTTTGGCTCAAAGGTCATTTTTTAGGAAAAGAAAAGATATTGTTTCGACCATTCTCCGTTCATTTCATTTCTATCAAAGAGTTTGTTGCCAAGGAATGGAAAAGAAATTGGACAAAAGGTCAGTGGATGTCGTTCTTTCTAGAACTCATTAGTGAGGATGTAACATGAAAAGCACCATGGACGCTTTTTATGGCCATCTTGTATAGTTGTAGAGATGAGTCATAGGTACCTTTGTTAAGAATATGGGGGTAGTGAGTTATGCACCTCTTATGATTCAAAGATAGTATGACTCATGGCAATTCATTCTTATGACTCAGACTCAGTTTACTCGAGTTTGATTATGGGGCATCCGATTATGTGAAAAGGGTTAGTGAAATCATCAAAGTATGAAAACAAGTCAACCAAATGAGCCCAGCTAGATTTGTAGATAATGTTGTAGAAGGTTAGCTTCATAGAGAATGAAAAAGGTTAATGAAATTAGGCCTCTACCAGTAAATATTTCAAAAAAAGTTACCAACTCCTATTTTAGTACCGATATTGTCAACTTTTAAAATTGTCCAAAGAGAATTTAAGATTGAAAGGAAAAAGTTAAAAAAAGAAAAAATGACCATGATGGATCAAGTTAACTAATTGAGACATGATTTGATGATAAAAGATGATGTAGTATAAAAGTTGACCAAGGAATGAAAAGTATTGATGGAAGATCTGTAAAGTTTACATCAAGAAAATAAAAAATTAAGATTGGACAGTAGACCTTTGAAGGGATCCAAGAAGGATGATGAAGAACTAAGAGATATGGTGGAGTATTGAAAGAATAAAGCTCGAGAAAACAAAGAAGTGATCTCTGCACTTACCAAAGAATAACATGAATGGAAAGAAAAACTTTCAGGAGCTTCTGAAAAGGTAAAAAGGTACCAAAGAGAAAGTGAGAAGCTAAAAGCCAAACTAAAGAAGGAACAAAATAGAAACTCCGATTTACAAAATGAGAAAAAAGCTTTAGAGCAGGAATTAACGAGTTTGAAGCTTCAATTAACAAGCAATCAGAGTCACATAGATAATATTTTGGTTGAATGGCAAAAGAGAAAGGATTATTGGGTTTACACTTACAACATGAAAATGGATGCCTAAGAGATGTGAAGAGCAAAAAATTTAGGGAGACAGTAATACATCGAACATTTAACTGCTCAAATCTACAAGACTATTCAAAAAGTAAACAATATGGTCGAAAAGGTGAAAGTAATAGAATGAGATATTGTACCAACCCAAGGCCACAGTCAGAGATTATTGAACTTTTTGTATGAAGCTAGGAAGCAATATGCTCAAATCAAATGTTTTTATGGTTTTAATGTAAGGATGATCGAATGATGTATAAAGACTTTCATGGTTAATGAAAGTATCTTTTTTTTTTATCAATCTAAAACAATACCCCAATTTGCATTTTATTCATTTCATGCATGCATTTTAATAAAAGTAAATACTAACAATAATATCAATGATATTATATCATGCGATATAATTCATTGTTAATAAACAAGGTTCAAGGATAGGAAAACGAAAGAATCGAAATCAGTCAATTTCGCATAGATATAATACTCATTCTGAAACTTAAGCTATGGAAGAAGAGAATACAACCAAATTTGAAAGGGTCGAAAAGGCACAAGAGGAGATATGAGAAAGAGTGATAGAAATACAACAAAGTATTGAAGCACAAATAGTTGAATAAAGACAATTGTTATCTGGTTCAATGAAAAGAAAAAGAGTCGCTGGTGTGTCAAGTACAATGGAAGAGGTTAATATGAAAGAGCCATTATACCATCCAAGATTTACCCCACCTCAAGCTCAAGTTCAAGTTCCTCGGGATATACACGTATAGCCACAAAAGTGTGCAACCATACCCATATATCAATCATTTCGTAAGTCAACAATCGACCCACTTGAATACTAATTTGAGACCCATCCCAATCGATCCCATCATGGTGTCAAATCTTGATGATCTTGTTGAACAAGAAAAGTCTTGTAAAACGTCAGAGCCTATTATAAACTCAGAAATATGAAACAAGTATGATCAACTTGAAAAAAGGCTCAAAGCAATAGAAAGAAATGATATTTATGGAGTTGTTGATGCTAATGAGCTCATATTATTATGTTCTATCGAAAGATGATAGGCCATACCCAAAACGATAAATTCATGATACACTATTTTTAAGACAATTTAATTGGATCAGTAACAAGATGGTATGTGCAATTTGATCGGAGCAAAATCCATTCATGGAAAGAGTTAGCCAAAATTTTTATTGCTCAATATAAGCATGTCTGCAATACAGCCCCTGATAGGCTGTCATTACAAAATATGAAGAAGAAATCAATGAAAAGCTTTAAGGAATATGCACATCGGTGGAGAGATGTAACAGCCCAGGTCTAACCACCATTGACTGAAAAAGATAACTGTGCTATTTATCAACACACTGAAAGCCCCGTATTATGACAGGTTAGTAGGGAATGTCACGAAAAGCTTTTCTGACATAGTAATCTCAGGAGAAATGATAGAGAACACTATCAAAAATGGGAAAATTGAAGGGTAAAAAAATTAGCAAATAAAAAAAAATTAAAAGACACATGCTATCACTTACAAAAAATTTTCACACCATCTTTTTGTCCCATATAATCCAAACCTTTTATACCCTTCTTACTACCCTATCACCAACCAAAATTTTCAACAACCATATGATTATCGAGCACCCAAACAACCACTGTCCAGACCAAGCTTTGGCCCTCAGCCATCCCATTATACCTATGTACCTCTAACTCGACCATTTGCCCAATCAACCCACCAAAACAACAATCAAAGAAACTCATAAAATAATAACAATAAAAAAAGACCTCATTTCGATCTAATTTTTATGTCTTATATCGATTTGTACTCTCGGTTGGTGAAAAGTCATCTTATTGCTCCTTTCTACATAAAGCCATTAAAGCTAACCTACCCGAGTTGGTATAACCCTAATCTAAGTGCAATTATCATTATGGTGTTACAGGATACTCTACTGAAAATTACACGGCACTTAAACATAAGGTGTAAGGTCTAATAACTGATGACCTCTTAACTTTTGACACCAAATTCAAGCCAAATGTTAGTGAAAACCCTTTGTCAGATCACACTGAAAGAAAAATTAATATGATGGATAACGAAAAAGATATGAGGGTTAAAATATGTGTGGAAGAAGTAAAAACCCTTTTTGAATGGGTCTATGACTATTTATGTGAGACAGGCATGATTTAACCACTATCTTGGAATAGCAATGAAAGTCATGAAAATTTTGATCATTTTTGTAAGTACCACAGAAGATCAGTTAGACATTCGATCCAAAGCTATGAAGTCTTTAAATGAATACTGTAAAGCTTGATGGATGAGGCCATCATTGAGTTTTATGATGAATATGATGAAAGTAGTGTGAATACAATGGGTGACGAGCGTCCTGGCAAGCTTTTTATACCTAAACCTCTCACTGTCTATTATGATGAAAAATCGAAACTCCTAACTGAGAAAACTATCCCCTCTTTCAAGACATCAATGACCATTTATATCCCTAGTCCATTCTTTTATCAAATCGATAAAGCAGTCCTCTAGAGATTCGATTATGATGTGGTGATGCGAAAGCTTGATGTGACCTCGAATAATTCAAGTATGAGTAATACTGCTAACATAGTGGAAGTAGGAAGAATGACCCAAAGTGGTCCAATTTACACTATCGAAATGTCAGAAAGGGCTAGGAAAGAGAAAGGTAAGATAAGAAAAGAAGACATAAGAGAAAGCCAAGGATTTCAACCAGTGATAAGCTCAGAAGTGCAAATTAATAAACTAGTGTCATAAAAAGAAGCTTGTGAGTTTTTAAAGATCATTAAGCATAGTGAGTACAGTGTGGTTGACCAATAAAATAAACTGTCAGCTCGTATTTTTTTATTGTCACTACTATTAAATTTTGAGTCGCATAGGAATGCTTTATTGAAAGTGCTCAACCAAGCTTATGTCAAGCATAACATTTCTATTGAAAAGGTAGATTACATGGTTGGAAATATTATAACCCCAAATTTCATTACCTTTAATGATGATGAAATACTTCCAGAAAGATGTGGTAGTGTTAAAGCTTTACATATTACTGTCAAGTGCAAGTTCCACACTATGGCCAAAGTGCTGATTGATAATGGATCGTCTATTAATGTTATGCCTCTGATGATATTGTCAAAGCTTTCGGTGCACCTCTCCCACATGCAAAATAGCCATATGATTGTAAGAGCATTTGACGAAGCGTGAAGAGAGGTAATTAGTGATATAGAGATCTTATTGCAGATCGATTCTTGTACCTTTAACATCATATTTCAAGTAATGAACATAACTTTTGCATATAGTTATCTATTGGGAAGACTTTGGATTTACATGATCGAAGTTGTACCTTTATCTTTACTCTAAAAGGTAAAATTCATCGTGGAAGAAAAACAAGTCTGTGTGGATAGTGAAGAGGATTTATTGGTAACAAAGACCTTAACTACCCCCTATGTTAAGGCAACAGAAGAAGTGATCGAATGTTCATTCAAAGTTTTTGAAGTAGCAAATGCTACTTATGTCAGAGAAGGGTCAAAGATACCGATCCTTTAATTATCAAAAGCTACAAATATGATGATCAAATAGACTACTGATAAGGGTTAACGAGCCAAGTAGGTTTAGCAAAAGCTTTACAAGGAATCGCAAGAGCACCATGCTCGATTGAAAATAATAAAAAATGAGGGTTAGGCTATAAGCCTACGACTATTGATAGAAAAAATGTAATGCTGAAGAAAAAAGAAAAGAGAATGGCATGCCTCAAAGGGCAAAATTCAATTGATAGAAAAATGATATTCCTTTATTTGTATGAAACATTTCATTCAGCCGGGCATGTCTATCCTGGGTCAATGAAGGTTGAACAAAGGGAACCGATAATGGGATTGGAGGAAGCTTTCTCTTGATTTCAAGTTAAAGTATATGAAAGAGTGATTCAGGATGAAAAGATTTTTTTTGTAGGTTAAGAGACCCAAAAATGGTGTACCATTTTGTTGTCCTTGAACCTTTTAACTCAAAAATTCCAATTGCTTCTGCCCAAGAGCATGCAAAGGTTAAATGTATGGGCTTAGTTTCATTGTCTTAATAAAATGATGGATGTAGTACATATCACTTATACCATGTTCTTTATTTTTCATTTTTCATTTCTTTTTTATTGTCATCCTCTCTACCCTTACCAAGATCAATATATATTTCT
Source organism: Durio zibethinus (assembly GCF_047325235.1). Lineage (NCBI taxonomy): Eukaryota > Viridiplantae > Streptophyta > Magnoliopsida > Malvales > Malvaceae > Durio > Durio zibethinus. The sequence continues at coordinate 6,575,369 of NC_143170.1, read as the reverse complement.
TTATGATTATACATATTTTCAGGCTTTCTAATAATGAACATTATGGATGACCAAGGCAATAACATCGAGTTTGATTTTAAAAATTTGATTTACATTAGCGAGCTTGATAACGATATTGATTCAGAAAACTATGATTTGCCTCATGATTTGTTGAAATGGATGGAGCAAGAGAAAAAAATTATAGAACCCCACCAGGAATCAACTGACCCATTAAATTTGAGAGATGGTGAGAATAAGAAAGAAGTTAAGATCGGTACTTCATTATCATCGATTGAGAAGTAAAAGCTGATGAATCTGTTGCAAGAGTATATGGATATATTTGTATGGTCTTACTAGGATATGCTCAGACTTAGCATGGAGTTAGTTGAGCTTAGGTTACCTTTAAAACCAAAATGTTGACTAGTACAGTAAAAATTGATATGCATGAAACCAGAAATGTTACTGAAGATAAAAAAAGAAGTAAATAAGAAATTTGACGTTGGTTTCTTAGAAGTAGCCAAGTACCCTGAATGGATAGCTAATATAGTCCCAGTTCCTAAAAAAGATAAAAAAGTTAGAATATGCATGGACTACCGAGATTTAAATAGGGCTAGCCCAAAGGATAATTTTTCATTGTCACATATTGATACTCTTGTGGATAACACTGCTAAGCACTATACTTTTTTATTCATGGATGAGTTTTTCGGCTACAATTAGATCAAAATGGCTTGTGAAGATATGAAGAAAACTACATTTGTGACAATGTGAGGGATATTTTGCTATAAAGTCATGTCCTTTGGGCTAAAGAATGCCGGTGCCACATATCAAAGGGTAATGGTTACTCTTTTTCATGATATAATGCACAAAGAGATAGAGGTGTATGTTGATGATATAATAGCTAAGTTTCATGAGGGTTAAGATCATGTTGTTAATCTTAGAAAGCTCTTTGAAAGATTACAGAGATATCAGCTCAAGCTGAATCCAGCCAAATGTACTTTTGGTGTTAAATCTAAAAAATTATTAGGGTTTATAGTCAGTAAAAGAGGTATAAAAGTAGACCATGATAAAATTTGAGTTATTCAAGAGTTGTCAACACCACGTACACAAAAAGAAGTGAGAGACTTTTTGGGGTGATTGAATTATATTTCTCACTTCATATCTTAACTTACCTCGAAATACGATCCAATCTTCAGGTTACTTCGTAAAAATAATTTTGGTGAATGGGATGAAGAAAGCAAAAATGCATTTGAAAAGATTAAAGAGTATTTGACAAGCCCACCAATGTTAGTACCACCAGTTGCAGGAAGGCCATTGATTTTATATCTAACGATCCAAAAAAGATCACTATGATGTGTATTGGGGCAAAACGATAAAGCTGGTAAGAAAGAGCATATTGTCTACTATTTGAGTAAAAATTTTAAGAAATATGAGGCCAAGTACCCTCAAATAGAAAGAATGTGTTGTGCCCTAGCTTAGATTACTCGTAAACTTAGACAATACATGCTTTATCACACGACTTGGCTAATATCGAAATTGAATCCCCTCAAGTACATTTTTGAAAAACTGTCTTTATCAGGCAGGATAACGAGATGGTAGGTCATGTTCTCAGAATATGATATTGTGTATGTGACACAAAAATCCATAAAAAAAGTGTAATTTCTTATTTTCTTATTGATCGAACTATAAAAGATTACGAACCTATGAAGTTTGAGTTTTCAGATGAAGATTTGATAGCGATCTTGCAGGATGAACATGAAGAGCCTGTAAGAAAAGTGTGAAAAATATTTTTTGAAGGGGCATCCAATATAATGGGGCATGGCTTTGGGGCAGTGCTAATATCCCCAAAAGAAAATTACTACCCTTGTACTGTAAAACTAGATTTCAATTGCATAAATAATGTTGCTAAATATGAAGCATGTGTCATAGGGTTACAAATGGCCATTGAAAAGAAGATTGGAACACTAGAAGTATATAGAGATTCAGCCTTGGTAATTTATCAACTAAAAGGTGAATGAGAGACTAAGGACCCAAAATTAGTGTTATATTAAAAGCACATAACTAGCTTGATAAAACATTTTAAAGAGATCCAATTTTAGCATGTTCTTCGAAAAAAAACTAGATTGCTTATGCCTTGGCTACTTTGGCATAATGTTCGAGTTAAATGATAGTACGAGAATTCAGCCCATTAGAGTACAAATGAAAATTTTACCAGCCCACTATTCAAACGTGAAAGAAGAAGTAGATCGATAACTATGGTACTATGATATTGTATAATATATCAAGTGTCAAAACTACCCAGAACAGACTTTAGAAAATGATAAGAGGATTAATCAGAGATTAGCAGTAGGTTTTATGCTTGATGGAAAAATCTTATATAAAAAAGTTAAGACCAAATTTTGCTAAAGTGCGTAGATGCTGTGGAAGCAAGAAGGATACTTAAAAAAGTACATGAAAAAATTTATGAAACACATGCTAACGGGCATATGATGGTCAAACAGATTATGAGAACTGGTTACTACTGGTCTACAATAAAAAATGATTGCATCAATTATGTTAAGAAATACCACAAATACCAAATTTATGCAGATAAAATTCATTTCCCTCAAGTCTCGTTGCACGTCTTAGCACCACCATGACCTTTCTCCATGTGAGGAATGGTGTGATCGAACCCATAACCTCAAAAGCTTCAAATGAGCATCGATTTATCTTTATGATAATCGATTACTTTACAAAATAGGTAGCAACTTCGATACTAGTATTACATGATCAGTGGTGTGTAGATTTATAAAAAGAGAGATAATATACCGATATGGGCTCTCGAAAAGGATCATCTTAGATAATGCTAGCAACTTAAACAATAAAATGATGAAAGAATTGTGTGCATAGTTCAAGATAAAACATCATCATTCAGCACTATATCATCTAAAAATGAATAGTGCAGTGGAAGCTGCAAATAAGAACATCAAAAGAATATTGGAAAAAATGATTGACATATATAAAAACTGGTATGAAAAGTTACTTTTTGCTCTACTTGCTTATAAAACATCAATTCGAACCTCCACAAGGGCCATCCCGTTTTTACTAGTATATGGGATAAAGGTTGTACTACCAATTGAAGTAAAAATTCTTTTTCTGAGAGTGTTGATAGAGGTAAAACTAGATGAAACAGAATGGGTTCGAGATCGTTTCGAGCAACTGAATCTTATTAAAGAGAAAAGGCTCTCAGCACTCAGTTATGGATAAATGTATCAAAGAATAATCATGCGAGCACATGATAAAAATATACAACATCGATGCTTTTGTGAGGATAAATTAGTTTTGAAAATGATTTTTTCATATCAGCATGACAATAGAGAAAAATTGACACCTAATTGGAAAGGTCCATATGTGGTAAAAAAGACCTTTTCTAGTGGAGCTTTGATCCTTACAGAAATGAACGGTGATGAATTGCCAAATCTTGTAAATTCGAACACTGTCAAAAAATATTTTGCGTAAAAAAAAAAAAAAAAAAAAAAAAAAGCAGAAGTGATTCAGACTGAAAACCCAAAAAGAGCGATTTGAACCATAAAGGGGTCATTTAAGCTAAAAACCTAAAAAGTCAGCTTAAATGAAGATAGAGCTAGATGAAAGTGTTTCAAAAAACAAAAGAGTGGCACCAAATGAATGAATCATCACCAAAATTAAGAAGGATGACTTTTAGGGGCAAGTTTTCATTAGCCATAGATTTTGGGTAAAGATTGGTTATATGAAATCAAATGTGACAAAATCGCAAATGTAATGAGTTTTTAGAAAAGGCCTGGCCTGAGTAAGCCGAGGTCATTTAAATGTTCATTATCTAGAGAATTGACATTTGATTCTTAAAATACTTTTGAGTTAATTGTTCTTTATGTCTCGAAAGGCTTATCTTTCTAAACCCAAAATACCTCATTACTGACTGTGTTTCACACCCAACTTTGAATCTGAAATCATTGCATTTATCAATTAAACTTAAGATAATGATTGATAAAGTTCATAATAGACCAATGCATCACTCGAAAAAAGAATGCAATATGAGGATGATAAAACTAGTAATATAGGGGCAGAAAGAATGAAATGAAATTGATTGATTATCGAAAACAAAGAAGAGAATAGGGATAAAGAATAAAAAAAAAGATTTTAGAGCAACTAAAAGCCAAATGGGTCCGTCATAAGACAGAGAGTTTTGGTCAAAAATTGAAAGATTTAAATGGACGAGATTACTGGAAGTAGCTTTTAAAGTTTGAAAGAATTGAACCAAAAGTTGAATTAACTTGGATGAAAATGCATGATTTAATTCGTTGAGGGCATTTTTGTCTTTTCATTCATCACAATCATTGCATGCATTACATACCTCTTGATAAGTTTCATAAAAGGTTTCTTTATGAGACATCAGGGAGAATCAATATTTTTTTTTTCAAAACAAAAATGATGACCTTGAAAATGGTATGTTTGCACAATTCTTAAAATCGAAACTATCGATCTATAGGATACCTAATCCCCTTAAACTCATAGCTCAGTCTTATTTATTTCTCTAACTTGCGGTTTAGTCCCAGTCATCGTTAATATTTGACTCATGGTTTAATCCCAGTCATTTATATAGTTTTTGACTTGCAGTTTAATTCAATCTCTTTTATTTTTTTGACTTGTGGTTCAGCCTCAGTCGTTATTAATCTTTGACTCGTGGTTCAATCCCGATCGTTTCTATAGTTTTCAACATGCGGTTTAATCCTAGTCTCTTTTATTTTTTTGACTTGTGGTTCAGCCCCAGTCGTCATTAATCTTTAACTCATGGTTCAATCCCGATCATTTCTATAGTTTTTTACTTGCAATTTAATCTCAGTCTCTTTTATTTTTCTAACTTGTGGTTCAGTCCCAGTTATCATTAATATTTGGCTCGTGGTTTAATCTCAGTCATTTCTATAGTTTTTGACTTACGGTTTAATCTCAGTCTCCTTTATTTTTCTAACTTGAGGTTCAACCTCAGTCTTCATTAATCTTTGACTCGTGGTTCGATCCCGATCATTTCTATAGTTTTCGACTTGCGATTTAATCCCAATCTTTTTTATCTTTCTGACTTGCGACTCAGTCCCAGTCATCGTTAATATTTGGCTCGTGGTTTAATCCCGATCATTTTTATAGTTTTCGACTTGTGGTTTAATCCCAGTCTCTTTTATCTTTCTGACTTGCGGTTCAGTCCCAGTCGTCGTCAATATTTGACTCGTGATTTAATCCTGATCATTTCTATAGTTTTCCTGACTTGCGATTTAATTCCAGTCTCTTTTATTTTTCTAACTTACGATTCAGCCCCAGTCGTCATTAATCTTTGACTCGTGGTTCAATCCCGATCATTTCTATAGTTTCCCTGACTTGTGGTTTAATCCCAATCTCTTTTATTTTTCTGACTTGCGGTCCAATCCTAGTCATTATTAATCTTGACTCGTGGTTCAATCCCAGTCATTTCTATAGTTTTCTGACTTGCTATTTAATCCCAGTTGCTTTTATTGTTCTGATTTGTCGTTTAGTCCCAATCGTTTTTAATTTTTGACTCACGGTTTAATCTCAATCCTCACTATTTCTCTGACTTACAATTTAATCTCGGTCTCTTTATTTTCTTGTCTAGCGATTCAATCTTGATCTCTTTACTTTTAAGTCACGATTTAATCCCGATCTTTTTTCTTTCTCTAACTTGTGGTTTAATCCCAGTCTCTTTATTTTTCTTGACTCACAGTTCAATCTTTACTTTTAAGTTGTGTTTTAATCTCGATCATTACTATTTCTCTAACTTGCGATTTAATCCTAATCTTTTTATTTTTCTTGACTCACGGTTCAATCCCAATCTCTTTACTTTTTTAAGTCACGGTTTAATCCTGATCTTTATTATTTCTCTGACTTGCGGTCTAATCCTAGTCTCTTTATTTTTCTTACCTCACTGTTCAATCTCGATCTTGTTATTCCTCGACTCGTGATGTTGTCCCTATTATTTTCTTTACTTTTTGACTTGTGGTGTTATCTCGATCGATTCTTTATTTATCAACTCGTGGTGTCGTCTTGGTTATTTTCTTTATCACTTGACTTGTAGTTTAAAAAAAAACAACAAAAGAACAAAAGAAAAAGCATAAAAAAAAAAGAAAAACTTTTGAGAAATCCACTATTTGCTTTCAGACAAAATTGTTGTCCTTGTCTTTGCCCCATTTCTGATTCTCAGTAATGTGCAAAGAGGGGCAGCTATAGATACTGGTTTTGTTCGGTCTTTTTTTTAATAATAATAATGATTTTAATACTAATAACAATAAAATTGATTTAATTAAAATTAAAAATCAATTAATTATTAAAAATTATTAAAAATTATTTTTTTAAAAAAAGAGAGACAAATAGAAAAACTCAAACAAAAAAAACAAAAACATAAAGGTTGATGCCAATAGGTGCCGTGCATGGCACCACCGGTCACCCACGCCCTTGTCCTAGCCATCATACCACCCACCCCTGTCCACTCCCCTCACCAGGTCTCTACAACCACTCTCATACTTTGTAAACCCTGTTCACCCTCTGTTTACCAGAAACCCTCTGACCAGCCCTTTTAAAGCCCCAGACCTTTCACAGGGAAATGCCCGGTTCAACTAGTATCAGAAAGCCTACTAGTCCCAGTCGCACCCCATATCCCTCTCACACCAAACACTTTCAAACACAACCAAATACACACACCATACCCAAAACCTAAATACAAAAAAAAAAAAGACAACAGAATCACAACATAGTCTTCCCCGTAGGGAGGAACCTCAACGCCAAAACTCCCTGCAAAAATCAAAAACTCCCTGTAAAAACAAAAAAAAAAAATCAGTCTCCATTTTACACAAAAAAAAAGGAAACAAAAATTTTCAAACCTCGATCTATGCCGATCAGGGTAATTTCTAGTGAAATAAAGGTTAGATTGAAGCTCAAGGGAATACAAAAATTTTTTTGGACCTTTTTACGACCTTTCAATTACCGATGACCAACGATCGGATACGACGACCGAAATGGTAGACGATCACCGTCCGATAGTTTAGAGAGAGGCTCTAAAAAAAAAAAAAACTAGAGAGAGAAAAAAAAGAGAAAAATGAAGCAAAATTTTTTTTTTTTTGCTTTTATAGATGGTTGAAACTCAAAACGACGTCGTTAGAGAAAAGCCTAAAACAATGTCGTTTTAGCCAAGGAGATCCGCACGTCAACCCGGACCCGACATGAGGTCGCGCATCCAACTCGTCAACCCGACCCCTCGTTCAGCTCTGAACCGATTTGATCAGATCGGATCGAACTGCTCCTCATATGGCTCAACCAAACCGCGTACCAAATCAAACCCTTTTGCAGTCCAATCAAACTGCTGTTAACCGTATCGTTGACCGATCCGATTCAGGTAAAAAAATTATTTTTTTGAATTTTTGAATTTTTTATATTATTATTTTTGTTATTTTGAGTAATTTTTTTATATATTTATGCATGATAAATTTTTAAATTTATTAGAATAATTATTTGATTTTTTTATTAATAATAAAATGAAATAAAACAAGATAATAACTAAAACAATTTTAAAATGCTAAAAAAATAATAATAATCTAAAAGAATAATAATAAGAATAGAATATTTTTATTTTTCTTGCTTAGATCCTAGAGGAAATAAAACATACCCTAAAAATATAATTTCGCCTAGATGTTGAAGAATTATATTATTAAAAAATATATAACAATAATAATAATAAGATTAATAAAATAAAAAAAATGATAATAATAATAATAAATCTTCATTAAAATATGTATAAAATATAATATTCTTAAAATTCATGAAAATCGAACTTACTCCGAAAATCTGCCTAGATGTTGGAGATTTTTAGAGATGTTCGCGTTTTAAAATTTTAAAAATTAAAATCACAAACCTTAAAATCGAAAACCTAAACCTCCGAACCCCAAAATCAAAATCTCAAACCTCAAACCCTAAAGTCAAAACCCTAAACCTACAAACCCTAAAATCAAAATCTCGAACCTCCAATCTTCAAAATTAGAACCCTAAACCCTCCAAACTTTAAAATCAAAAACCTAAGCCCTAAAATCTGAAACCTGAAAACCTAACCCTAAAATCCAAAATGTCAAACCCTAAAATCCAAAAGCCTTAAAATTCAAATCCAAAAATCCTAAATTTGGTACACAACTCCGAACCATTACCGAAAAAACCATTCAAACTCCAAAACTTCTAAAACCTTAAATCTATTCTGAAAATCCTAAGAACACGTGTGAAAATCTCATTGGAAGTAATTTGTTCCTGAATGCTACCTAGATGATAGGGTATTTAGGAAACTTTATTTCATTAAGTTTTTTTCACACGTATTCTTAATTCGCATTAATAATGGGATTAATAAATAAAAAGTATAATGGTATAATGAGATCTTAAATATAAATAGTTGCACCAAAGCTCCGCCTAGATGATGGGGAGTCAAGGTGGTCTAATTATATTTAAGAATCCAATTTCAAATTTGCACTTCATTATCATACACAACATTTATTGGCTTACATACATTTATTTGTTACTATTTGCACTTGTTTGCATTTTTTTTCTTTAATTGTTACTTGCTATCTGATAATACTATCATTTACTCTTTTGCACAAAAATGTTTTTTAATTTACTTACATTTAAAATTATAATATTATAAAATAAAAAAAATAACATTCTAAAGAAAATAATGCTTGATACTCTGTCTAGATGTTGAGAGTCACCAACAATTATCTTTCACAAAAAATATTATTTTTATTTTAAGGAGTATTTTATTTAATCTTAAGCGAAAAGAGTTATTTTAAATTTTGTCTAGATGTTGAAGAATTTTAAGATAATTTTTTAACTTAAAGATTTCTTCAATATTCCTAAAAAAAAATTTTAACCAAAATTTATTTTTTAAAAGTGAGGGGAATTAGTGTTAAATGTTAAATTGAAACTATTTTTATCCAATACCGAAAATAATGCATAATTAAATAGTACCAATTTATGGGCATTGTGGGGGTGTTAATCATTCCCCACACGTGATCGACTCCCAGACCTAACCTAATTTTCGCATATCGAAATTTATCTTTTTGATAAACTTTAAACTCGCTTTTATAATTTTATTAAAAATATAAACTTTTGGGTGGCCAATCACACCCTAATAAAAATTGGTGGCGACTCTATTTTATTTTTTTCGATTATAAAATATTTTACGACTGACGGTCCCAAAACCGTTACGGCATAGGTGATATAATAAAAGTTTATGAGCCTTTGGTAAAAGTGTTACACATTATGGATGATGATGAAAAAACAATAATGGGCTTTATTTACAAGGTTGTGAATAGACCTAGACAAGCAATTCAACAAAATTATCGTTATTCTGCTAAATATGAAAAGATTATTGATAATAGATAGAGTTTCGTGCACTCTGACTTGCATTCAGCTAGTAAGTAAACCTAGAGTATTTATGGTATTTAAAAAATGTGTTTATTTTTTATACTTAAATTACTTATATATTATTTTTTTATTACTTTAATATAATATTGTTATAAATTATGTTTAGGTTACTATCTAAATCCACAATATCAATTTGGAGTGAAATGTTCTACAAATGTATTTAAAAAAATATTAGAAGGTACATTAGTAGTTATTGAAAGATTAAAACTTTTTATAGATACTCAAATCAGAATGATTAATCTAGTGTTTAATACTATTTTATAACTTTGACATTTATTTTATGTATTAAAAATAAAGTTATTTTTTATTTATTCATTTATTATTGTATTTTCAATGATGTAATTGTTATTATTTCAAGACAAGTATGAAACATTTGATACTTCATAGACACAAAGAGCGTAGAAGCAAATGAATCCAAATAAATAGTAAATTAAATAATTATAATTTATTATATTTTTTAATTGTATAGCACATTCAAATTTAATTTAAATAATTTTATACACCTAGTGGTGAATGATATATAGCACTTGTATTCCTAAATTGCAAAAACTAACAATCAAAGTGCTTAGTCAAAGAATATTTGCATCAAATTATGAACGTAATTGGAGCACATTTAGCTATATTCACACCAAAGCAAGAAAAAGATTGAAGTTTGAAAGACTTCAGACACTTGTATATACCTATTACAACATGAGACTGAGGATAAGACATCAGAAAAAAATGAGTATTGACGAGATAAATAATAGATTTAATTTTATAAGCCTTGACCATATATTTTTAAGATGATCCATTAACATAATGACTGTAAAAGAAAGAAAATCCTCTGTTAGATGGTCAAAACTCTGATTGGTTACCTGCAAATAATTTTGATAATGAAATAAATGTTGAACGATCATGCCAATCTCAAGAAATGAATGTATCTCATTTAAGTTCAAGTCCAACACCAAGTCAGAGTGATGATGGTTTAAGTCTAGATGATAATGATGGTGATGGTGTAAATTTTGGTGATAATATGGATGCAAATCAACCTTACAACCCACTTGGAGGAAAACTTGCAGTTACTACTACTAGTGGACTCTTCATTAACATAGTAGAATACGGAGTACATCCAACTACTAAAACTAGTAAGGGTTAAAGTACACGTACAGTTCGATCAAAAGAAAAAGCCAAGAAGCACCACTATGATATATCTAGAGGTTCTTCATCTTCAAGTAAAAGACCAAACTTTAGTAATTTTGAGTATAGTGAATTATCTGCTAGTATTCAATGACGTTACTATCCACCAGAACAACCTAATTTTTAACCTTCTTATAGTTATCTACCTCTATATGGTTATTATCCACCATAAATGTATCATCCACCTCAAATGAATCCTTTACCATAAATATATCCCCCACGACAAATGTATCATCCTCAAATATATCATCCACCTCAAATGTATCAAGAACAAAAGCTACAAATATAGGGATAGAGTCAACTTGGCTTTCAAAGTGAAGATAGAAAATTTGATCATCCTTGTCATTCTACTATGCAAAAAATTTTGAAATATATATCAATAATTATAGTTGATGGAATTTGAAATTATTATATTTTTAAGTTTGTAATTTTTAAATATAGATGCTTGGTATTTAACATATTATATTTTGTTAATATTTGATTTATCTAGAATTAATATTGAATATGAACTTGGCACAAGAAAATTTGTGGATAAAACAAATATGAATGCTTTTGTTATAATTTAATAAAATTGTGAATAGGTTTTTTAGAAAATAAAAAACATAGAGTGTCATAAACTCTTTTTACAATTATTAAATAAGAGTTTTTATTATTATAATTATAATTATTATATTTTATAATAAATTATGTAAAAATAAAAAAAATTCACAATCGCGATGATCTAATAACCATAATGATTTTCATTATATTCAAAAATGTAATAAACACGATACAATCTAAAATATGACAGCAACCGCTATTAAATCTCTACATGCATGCTGCTAGGAAATTACTAGTATGCCAGAGTCTGGCTTTGACTCTCATAGCTCGCAACAGAACGTGGGGTTTGGTGGTGGATAAGCAAATCAAGGAAGGATTTAGCAATGAAATTATCGTTTCAGTATAACTAAGACGAAGTAGAAATGATTGAAAAAGTGTTTAGCATAAATGTATGGAAAATATTACATTAAAACTACAGAGTCAATTGTAAAACCCACACACCAAAAAATGAAAATGTCTTGAGAGAAGAAAATTTCTTTAAAATATAAACAAGCAATGCTCACAAATTGTAACGCTTAGGACAGGGTGGATGTTTGAGAAGTAAAAACGCAAGAATAGCGTTTACAGCGCCCGGCCTTTTATAATGTCAAAGCTCATTTCACTAGGATCTGTTGCCTGCAACTCAACTTGAATGCCATCCAATTCCCTCTTGAATCTGTCTTTTGAGCTGGCATACACCATCTTACTTCTCACCTTTGATGAATCGGGTGACCTGCAAAAAACATGAAAAAATATGAGAAAGAAAGACAGACCCCACTCCACCCCACTTTATTTTTTCTCTTGTTTTTGGCTTGATAAATGAAAAGAGGCCATTTCAAACTGACATTCCACCAAATGAAAGTAGTTTTATCCTTGCATTGCATCAAAGTAGTTATCACAAACTATGTTTGGTTTATGAAAATTTTAAAGAAAAAATAAAAGAAATTATAAAGAAATTGAGGGAAAAGATAAAGGACAGAATAAGAAATGGATCCCATTTTAAGGATGAATCATATTCTGAGTCATATAAACTGTTTCTGGGTATCAAAATAACAGAATAGAAATGGCTTATTTTGGTTGTTAATTTTTACCACCTCTAAAGTTTCTTTATTCAACATGTTTTCCATGACTCAAACAGAGAAAAAAGATTCATTCAAACAGGTGGGCAGCTTTTAGCCTGAAGTTTCTTATGTACCAAATTCGAGAGTGTTCCAACCTATGTTTAATGAATGGCGTAAAGGTAGATTAATTAGGGGAAGCAAATAAATAGGGTTACCATGCAATGAAGAAAATTTTGCTTTTCTGGCAGTTCTCAGCAGTAGTGAAATCAAAATCAAAGACAGCATAGCGGCACTCATCTGCCGGTAGAGATGCTGTGAAATCGTCATAGGTTTCATCAGGGCTACCAAGTTTGTCTACCACCACCTGTTGGTTCTGAATCTTGAAAGTAATGAAACGGTAGTTCCTCTTTGCTTTTAGCTCCAAGAATTTCAGCTTGCATTCATCATGCACAGCCATTCCAGATGCCGAGTTCGCCTAATCCAAAGTTTGAGTTTCCACATATGACCAAAAAAGAAAAGAAGTATATGAATCAATGAAGATTTCCAACCAGTATCTGTAATTTCTAAATTAAACAGAAAAACTAGGATCCAGTTTAGATGTGATAACAGCGGTTGCATTAATCTAATTGATACATCTGTTTTAAAATTTGTAGAAAAAGTTATTATAACAAGATACGAAACTATTGGCCCTGGAAAGTTGCAGTGAATCGATGACTTAGGCCTAATATTTGAGAACAAAGAGAAGAAACACTAGCTCAAATTGGCACATCTGATAGGAATTCCATAGGGATGATGTTATTGATGAAATAAGCATTCCTAACAACATCCTGTAGTTGTTAAACCAAATACCACATTTTTTAACAAAGGAGGCGCTGTTTGGGGATATAAATAAAGGGTTGTAATATGACAATTTGAATTTCAAATTTATTAGATATAATTATTAATTTAAAAATAGCTGCACGAACCAGATACTGTATATTTTACCAATTTGCATGCATTACATTCAGTTTCTTTTCTCTTTGCTTTTAAATTATTGCCTTCTACTTCTAAGTTTCAACAACCTAGAAAAAAAGATGGCCTCTTTCTTGGAATTTCCTAATCAATAAATAATGAAACGAAAATCAAAATAAATAAATATGGTATTTCAGATGTTAGAGAATCCAAATAATGTGATCTTTCAAAAGATCGGAAACAATGGAGAAGAGACCTTACCATTTTGTCGTCCAAGGGAAACAAACCTTGTGAGAAATGAGGAGGCAGAGAAGGAGAAGAAGAAAGAGAGAAATGAAGTATGGGATAGGATAGGAAGAGATCCTTAATTCAGGGGAGATATTATGAGGCGAGATGTATGCGGTGGTGAAGAGAAATTTGAGGGCAAAACAAGGGTAGTCAACTTTCCAAACTTCTATCTATGGCTAATCATGTCCACAACAACAGTATGTGTAGATTATCAGGAAACCACGTTGATTGCTGGTTGCATGGCCATTTTTTTGTTGCCTATTTTTATCATTTTGAGTAAAACTTTCTCATTTCGTTTGACATTTTATCCCTTATTATCAGAGTTCCTGATAGAAGTTTCATGTTTTGGCTAGAGCTCTCTCCTGGCATTTCTATTTTCAGCGTTCGCTATACTTTAAAACAAGATTAAGGTCGGAAATGAACTATAAATATATCAAGGTCAACAATATTGAAAGAATTCCTTCAAGTCAAAATGATGTTAAGGGAGAATCAATAATTCCCAATGTTTTTATTTTATCCTTCAAAAATCAAAATGTACTACTTTAGGCCCTTGTTTCTCTTTTGATCTTATCTTAGCATCTTTTGCATAACATGCATCATGGTCTGTCGACTCAAAGTCCAGTGTCATGAAGTCATCCTCGGGATCATCCCCACTTGTGACTTTTATCACTTGCCCTGTAGGCCTTTCTCCACTTTCAATTGCTGGAATAAGGAAATGATGCAAAGGTTAAGGTTAACATTTCAACATCCATAACCTGACACCATGCGCTTGCACACACAGGAAGTTGGAAAACATGATGTCATCAGATGACACGAATTGGAAGTATAGATACAAAGAATTATTCTTTGCACAAACAGGAGTGCAGTACACATACTTGGTTGATTATTGCCTGAATTGGAAGTATAGGTACCATATAGATAATTTCAGTGTTATGTTTAATGATTAAGAGTAACTTGAATTTCTTATTATCATAAGATTAAATATTTGGTCGAAATTAGGACAGAAGAGCAGTCGTGATAATGCTTATATGATGTAGGTCTGCTACATTGACCAAAGAAAAAAAAAATTGACTTCTATGTGAATAATATGGCATAGATTCCAATAATTGGGATTCAGTAGTGTAGATGTGGACTACATGGTGACAGCTTCTGGAATTTAAGGTGAAAATAGATGTAAAGCTATCATCATCGTCCCTTCTTATGTTTATGGAGTGCCATTTTTTTAAAATTCTCTAGTACAAATTTACAATTCTGATTTGAATGCAATCTTTAAATAAAATAATAAATATCTTTACCAATAAGTTAAATACTTAAATTGGAAATCTACTATGGATTCACAATTTACTTTTTCATAAAATGTCCAATTAAACCATAGAGATTCAGACTGGGGATAAAATCTGTTTCTATCATATCCTTTGAAATGATTGAACTTAGTTGGGCGTCGCACCCATCATCTAAAAGTTGAAATTCGATTAGCTTTGATTTGAAGGAATGTTTTTTTTTTTTCTTCTTAATTTTGTTGTTGTTGTTGGTACTGCATCTGCCTTCACTCAATGACCTGATCGAGGTTAGGTTTGATTGATGGTTGCTTTGCTTCTTTTTTTGTCCCTTACTCCACCATTTCAAGCCTTATTCATTGAGTTTCCCAGCAATGGCCAAATGGGCCCTCTTCGCCACCCTTGTTTGAGTAAAGGCCACGTTTAGTAAGCAAATGCAAACCGGCCTCCAACAGATTTTATTATTCGATTAGACAGATGGAAGATGAATAAATGTTAAAAAGGGAAGCGTAAATACGTAGGGCATATTTGGCCATTTATACGAAGTTATTACAAACATTTTTACCATGGTTTTCTAAAGACTGATAATAAATTTACAAATGAAACTTGTATATGTGCATAATAATGAAGTGTCAATGTGTCAAATCTCATAAGTAGTACTAAAAAGTTTCCTAAATTTATGATGGTGACAAAATGAAAATTCGATATTTAATTTCTTTTATAAAAATTCATAGTCGATGATACAAAAAAAATTACAAATGTTTAAATTTAAATTTTAATTCTTTGGATGTAAATTTTTTAAAAAATTTATATAAATCAATTAAATTAAGTTAAATTTCTAATTCAAATTCATTATTTAGTTGTATCTTGTTTATTATGTAAATAAATTTGACTTTGCACACATCATCCTACTCCAGCCAAATAAAGATTTACATTTATTAGTTTATGATCATGTTCACTACATTAAAAAGATCTGATAAACCATTACTGACCTTATTTTTTATGAAAAAATATAGTGTACATAAATTGTCATTAACATTTTTGCGTATTTTTATTTTAATTTTAAAAAGAGAAAAATAGAATCTAAAATTTTTAGTAGGGAATATTTTTAAATTACCACTATATAACAAATTATGCTCTCAAATGTTTTAAAAGATTTTAGATGTAGATATATAATTGTAAACATCCTATTTTGTTCAGAGTTTTTTGTCGATTGAGTTCGATCCAAGATTGATTGTAGTGTTTTTATTCATTTTTATTTTATGCTTTATTTTGTATTTATCCTATTTACTTACTTTTTTATTTATTTTATTTATTTTAAATATTTTGGTGGTTTATTTCTAGTTTAATTTCATTTTTTTATCATTATCTTATTAATAAAAAAAAGCTAAAAGTTTGAAATTGGGCTAAATGATAATCGTTATCAGAAAGTATGAGATTAGGTCCTAATATTTAGCTTTGTGAAACGAATTGGAACTGATCTAAAACTCTATTAGTTTTATCTTATAAATCCTTGCAATTCACAAAAAAAGATGGGGACACGACAAGTGATTAGATTGAAAAGCACAAAAAAATTAGAGTGAAGGAAAACACTAGATTCAAGGGTGAATCACAGAGATAACAATGGCAATATAGAGAAAATATACATAAAAATTAGAGACAAAAATAAAAAGTATACAGCAAATATAGAGAGCAATCAAATCCAAAATTTTTTTTAGAAAAACTGTCTGGCAGAAGTTTTTATTAGTTTTGGGAAAGCTTGATCTGGTTTTTCTAAGGATTTCAAAAAATTGAGGGTTGAGTTGGTGATCTTTGAAGAACTTTTTTAAATTTATGGGTTTTTTCTGGAAATTTCCAAATGTTGTTTGAAGATTCTAATATAGATTAAATTTTTTTAATGGGTTTTTGGCAAGAAACCCAATTTTTGGCATTATTTTCAATTTTCGGCATTGAAATTCTAGAAACTAACAACATTCTGATGATTCAACTCAGAATTTGACAGGGATTTTTCTAGAAGCTTACGGTCATTTAAAATAATTTTAGAGAGAGAATGAAAAAAACACAGGGAAGAGAGAGAAAGATAATAGGTGATCTAAGGGAAAAAGAGAAAATTTGAGCTTTTATATTACAAGGAAACGACGTTGTTTAGGGATTTAAAAACTATTAAGATCCACACATTGACCCGAGGGAGACCTATGCGCCAGCCCAACTTGTAGTGCCTTGACCTGTGGCTTGTCCTTTTAAGTTGCTTTCGAAGCTTGCAGTCGAGTCGTGATACCAGTCAAACCGAGCTGGCTTCCTATTTTTGGTACTTTCTTTTCATTTTCATTTATTTATTTATTAGTTTATTTGTTTACTTATTTTTATCCTTTATTTTTGAAATATTTTTGCTTGATTAAATTTTAAAAAAATTAAAGAAAGTTGTTTTAGAAGAAATAATTATAAAAACAGTATAAAATAAAAACTTTAATAAAATTTTAAGAATGAATAATTAAGTATCTAATGATGAAATTTTTAAAAATTACAAATAGTTAATTTCTAAGAAATTTTTAGGTGATAAATTTTTTTTCTAAATTTGACCTAAATGAAAGAAAATTCTAAATAAAGTTTCAATAATAATAAGTAATATTTATTTTTTAATTTTTTTAAATGAAAGTAATTGTATTCTTTCCCAAATAAAAATTAAATATTAAAAATATAATTTAATATTTTTTTTAAAAAATGATTAATAAATAGAGATTGAATTTTAAGAAAAATATATCTAAATTAGGCACAAATGGTGAAAATTTTAAAAATAAAACTTGTAAAATAAATAATAAATTTCAATGATGAAATTTTTAATAATTGCAAATGGATGATTATCTAAGACATTTCTAGATAAGAAAGTATTTTTAATTTTGGCCTAAATGGTGAAAAAATTAAATATATTTTCGACAAAGAAAAATTTAACAAAAATAAATGATTAAGTTTTTCCGATGATAAAGCCTCTTCAAGAAAACAAATGGGATTTTTAAATACTCTCGAGGTGACGAAATATTTTTAAGAATTTTTCGGGATTGATGAAAAATTTTAAAAGTTATTTTCAATATTTAATAAAAAATTATTAGAACCAAGATGATTGTTAGGATAATTTAAAATAAAATGATACTATATTTTAAAATGGGCATGTAGGGGTGCTATAACCTTCTTTACATGTAATCAAACTCTCAAACATAGTTCTGTTTAGAAGATCAAAACTTATTATTTAGAGACTTTTAGTTAAGCTTAAGATCTCTTTAAAATGATGAATTCATTAGGTGGTCAATCACACATTAATAAAATATTAGTGGCAACTTCTTAAGTTGTATTCGACAATAGGTCTATGGATCTATACGTTACGACAGTTTGGTGACTCCACTAGGAACTCTAAGAGTTAGGCCATTAATTAATTTTGAATTATCCTAATTTTTTGTTTGCTTGGCCTTAAATTATTTGTTTTGCATTCTTGGACTTGGCTTGTGAAAATTGTGAATAAAGATGTATGTATTCTTTCACATAGACTATTACATGTATGTGCATTACATGAGCTCTATACCCTAACTTTGTCCTCCTTATGAGGGAGTAAAGTATCTATGCTCTTGTGATATGATAATCTCCATAATGGTTAGCGAAATACTCTCACTCAAATTAAATCTTTTCCGTTTATAACCTATGATAGGCGATGATTGGAATGTCTTACTACTTTATGATGGACAATAATGTGAGAACAATTTACGAACCTTTAGATTTAACCTAAACCACATGTAGTAAAAATAAAAAGCCAACCTTAGGTTAGAATCCTATCTACCTATCATTAGAATGTAACCCTAGTTAAAACATATAAGTGGGCATTTTGAGCTTCATTCATATCAACTTCATGATAAATTTTATTTGATCCTTATTTATTATTATGTTGTGTGTTGTATGTTGTATTCTAATCCAACATCACTAGCATATGTATTCATCGACGTATCGTAATGTGACAAACATCAGTATATGTATTCATACATTGTTGTGCATACATTTAAGTGTTTATGAATCATAGTTTGTTATGTCAAGTATTCAATGCATTCATTTATTCATGCATATAGGATTCTTAAAAAAATTAGGTTAATTTTGAAAGCTTTTTCATATACACATTTAGTAATATAAATATACTAATTATGATACATAAAGTTCAAGGATAGCTCGACTATCCAAGTACCCTGCTCAACCGACCTCCCATCAACATAACACTAGAGCTTGAGTCAGACAAATGAAACAGAAAAATGTAAATTATCTTTAAAAAATAGAGAAAGCCTAAGAAAAACTTGAAGAATAGTTGAGTAAAATTTTAGAAGCCCTAAACAAGTTAAACAAAAGAAATGCTGTAGAATAAGATGCCAGCCCACAAGACCATTCATCACAATATGTTGTTGATCCTCTTTATCCTTTTAGTTATGGCTCATATCAGGTCCAGCCTACCCAAAGCATTTTTTCATAGCAATTCTCATATCCGACAGGATATACCTACTTAGGAATACTCTCTACATCAACTTAAAGTCATTTTCAGAGTTATGCCAATCATATCTTTACAAAAACGTAAAAAGAACAAACATAAGTCTCTAACTTAGATGATCCAAAAGAGAAAAAAGAGTTGAGGTCAAAGGTGGTTGAGACTTTAAAGGGCTTAAAAGCTAAATAGAAGATGAACTTGTTGGATAAAAGATTACGAATAATTAAGATGATGGATTTTTATGACTCAATGAATGCAGTCAATTTTTGCTTAGTTTCAAATGTAATAATTCATTGAAATTCAAGGTCCTGGGTTTGAGAAGTATAATAGTACAAAGTTGTTACCATATACTGTTAAAAAATAACTACTTACACAAGCAATGAAAAACTATTAATGCATGTGTTCTATGACAATCTTATTGGTTTTGTTACTAGATGGTACGTTTAATTGGATAAAACTCACATTATTTCGTGAAAAGAATTGACAAAAGCATTCATCACCCAATATCGACACATTATAGACTTGGCTCTAGACTATCTTTCTTTGCATAGTATAAAAAAGAATGTCACATAATCTTTCAAAAAATATGCCTAACGGTGAAAAGATATAATTGCTCAAGTCTAACCACCTCTTATTGAGAAAAAACTACCTTCCTGTTTGTTAGTACCTCTAAGGCTCTTTACTATGAAAAAATGATAATGCAATAAAAGACTTCGTTAATATGATAATCTAAGGAGAAATTATTGAAAATTTCATAAAAAATGACAAGCCTAATAAAAGAAAAACCACTAAGAAAAAAAGATTGCCTAAAATGAAAGAAGCTAAAACCCAAGCTATGAATTTTGATGGGCAACAATTTAGCTATACTCCATATCCACCACTTGTTCATCCTACTTACTATCCCACAGTTAATGGTATTGCACATGCCCCTTACCAACCATATCCACAATTAGCTTACCCAACAACTTGCCAACCAGCCTTTCAAATACCTACATATTAGTAAGTCATATCACTACATCAGCTTCAAGGCCTAATAACTAATTAAGTGGTTTGATAAGATCTTGAAATAACAAAAAAAGGGCCCATATTGATCTTATCCATATGACTTATACTGAATTATTACCAAAACTGGTTAAAAATAACTTTGTGCCTTCAGTTATTCTAAAACCATTGAAGTCTTCTTATCTCAAATAGTATGATGCTAACGTCATATGCTATTACCATAATGGGAACATAGGTCATTCTATAGAAACTTACCCTATTTTCAAACATAAAGTGCAAAGTTTGATTCAAAAAAGCTTGATAAGCTTTGACAAATTAAGAGAGCCAGATGTTAATAAAAATATTTCGTTTGATCACATAAGGGTATAATTTTGTGAAAGAACAACGATGTTAAGGCTAGTTAAAAGTTGCTTATCATTTTAGGATTTTTTTAAAGTAATATTAAGATTTCATTTTTTATCATATTAATAAAAAATAAGTCATTGCATTTTATTACATTTTCTCTTTCATCCAAGCCATTATTTCATGTTGTGTTATTTTCCATATCCTTTTATTCCCATTATTAAATTCCAAATGATGAATATTTGGACAATGATAAACAATAATTCTAAGATTTAATTTTGAAAACTCATTCACATTGATAAGTTCAATTTGTGAACACTATTTAAGTAAAAGAAGCAATCTATGAGTAGATATGAAATATATATATATCTTAAAAACATGTGATCTTTCATAATGATCTGTGAGTTTGTCTTTATTCAATAAATAATCTTCAAAAAAAAAAAAACATTCATGTTTGAGATGAAAATTAACCATCTTTCTTTTACCATTCATAAAATCATCCATTGTTACCCTTTTTTGCTTATTATGATTTTTTTTCTAAAAAATTTCAACCAAATATTACCCTTCATACTAGGATGAATTTTCGAAGAACCTACTTGAAAAAAAAAAGGTAAAAGATCATAAAAAATCTTAAAGATAAAAAGTAAGAAAAAAATAAATATCATAACTTATTCGAGGCAAAGTAATGATAGTCCTTTTTGTGAAGAATAAGATGAATGAAAACAGAAAAAAAAATGATGAATAATAGGACATAGTGTCAAGTTACATCACATTATGAGAAATGACCATTTGGTTTTGAACCTTTTAAACATATGTTTTCAGCCTATTTTATCCATTTTTTCATAATTCCTTACCATAGCCTATATTACAACCCTTAAAAGTCTATTTTGATTAAATGTGAATGCTCAAATTGAATGATCATGTATTGAACTAAGGTATGCTTATAACGGAGTAATGAAATCATGTTATGTTCTTGTGTTTTAAAAATTAATGTATAGAAGATATTAATAATGGATGAAGTGAAAAAAATAAAAAAGTAAAAAAGTAAAAAAATAAAAAATGAAAAAAAAAGAGTCAAATTGAAAATCCGAAAAAGTAATTTGGGTAGAAAAACATCTTAGTTGACAGTTGGATGGACAGTTAAATATATGAAAGATCAATGTTATTCAAAGATTCTCCAAAGCTGGGGTAAAGTTTGATGAGCTTAAAATGATTTTGAAAGTCAATGAAATGAGTTTTTGAAAAAGAATTATAGATTAATGTTAAAAATTATTTGAATATTCATTGTTTGGATATTATTGTACCATTCAAATACCATCCCTACTGATATACTTCAAATTTATTCCTTCACCTATTTGTTTTTATGATAGACTTATTCTTATATTGATTATCTTTTCTCTCAATTCATCTTATACTCTCTTATTTTTGTATCCCCAAAATAAATCAAAAAAATGTATGATTGCATTATATTTGTCATGAATTGAAATGGTAATGAATGAAAGATAGTGTTCATAAAATATTATTGCATTCCTTTAAAAAAAATCCACGATGACAGAGGTAAAAAGAATATGAAAAGATCTAAAAAGATGAATTGAACAAGCAAATAGGGTGACCAAGTGACGAATATTGTGATGGATGGGTCAACATAACCTATAAGTTATGATCTGATAATGAAAATAATGTGGATTAGTTGACAAAATATATTTTGAAATGCCAATGTTGAGATGCTAAAAAGGAAATGTGAGATGATGAAGTTTTAAGAACCATATTACCACAATTAATTAGAATTTCATTGATTTTATTGACATCTACATTACATGCATTACGTTTGCATTATTGTTTGAACAATATATGCACATAATTTGTTGAATATTTAAAACTTTTGTTTGGCCATACATTTACCTCATACAATGAACATTTGAATTATGGTTTAGAGTATGGCATTTGCATTATTGTGAGAATCTAGATTCTTGCACTTGCATCATTAAGAAAATATTTGCGTCATTATCATAACATTCTTTATATATGAAATTTTGACTTTGATGAAAGATTGAGAATTTTCATGACAAGAAATTTTAAACTTTTTTAGGAAAGCTTTTTAAGATAAGATTGTGAATCATCGAATGAAAAAATGTTTTATGTGGAAAATGTTTAGAATTTTAAAGTGATGGAGCTTTTTTAAGGAGCATTTTTAATGTTGAGAATGATTTATAAGACTTCAAAGCATAATCCCTAAGAATTTTTAAATAAGAATTTTTTAATTTTAAATGGTAATCTTGAAGTTTTTTTATGTGAATCTCTAAAGTTTTTTAATGAGAAGTTTTGATCTTTGGATATGAACCCTTGAATTTTTCAAATGTGAACCTTTGAATTTATATGTGAAAGTCTAAAATTTATTGAATTTATATCTTTGAACTTGAATGAGAATTTTGAAATTTTGTCTAAATCTCTAAAGTTTTTTAATCTGAATCTTTGAAATTTTGGATGAAACCCTGAAGTTTTTAAATGAGGAATATCGGATGTGAAATACTAAAATTTTAATAAGAATTTTTAAATTTTTAGAAGTGAATCTCTAAAATTTTTGAATGAAATGTTTGAACTTTTGGGTGTGAATCTTCAGAATTTTAGAATTTGAATCTTTAAATGTTAGATTTGAGCCTTGCAATTGCCATGCGAATCCCTAAATTAAAATTTTAGATGTGATTCTTAAATGCGAAACTAAAATTTTGATAATCAAATTCTTGTAAATCTTTCATTCTTGCAAATCTAAAATTCTTGTGAATCAAATTCTTTTGAATTTGAGTTTTACGAACCTGAAATTCTTACGAATCAATTTTCTTGTGAATTTGAGAATTTTGAGAATCTAAATTCTTACAAATCTAAAAATTCTTACAAAACTAAAAATTATTGCAAACCTGAAATCCTTGAAAATCAAATTCTTGTGAAACTGAAATTCTTGCAAATCTTTGAATTACGAACCTTTGAATTTCAAAATTGTGATTATTTGAACTCAAATTGGTTATCCTTAAGTCTAACTTGCATGGTAGATTGTCGAATTACAAAGTTCTTGAATACTTTAAGTTGTGAATCTTTAAAGTTTTGGGATTTTGTAACTGTTGTTAGGCCACACCTTGATATAATGGATGTCTATAGCTTTGCATAATTCCTATTTCACAGAATATGCGCAAAAGGGACAGTTGTAAATACCCCATTTTGTTTGGTTTTTCGTCAATTAGGCTTAATCCAAGCTCAATTATAGGGTTTTTATTCATTTTTATTTTAGGTTTTATTTCGTATTTATCCTATTTACTTACTTATTTATTTTATTTATTTATTTTAATATTTTGGTGGTTTATCTCTAGTTTAATTTTATTTTGTTATCATTATCCAATTAATAAAAAAAGAAAAAAAAAAGCTGAAAGTTTGAAATTAGGCTTGGTGATAACCATTATCAAAAAGTATGAGATTAGATGCTAATCTTTAGCTTTGTGAAATGAATTGGAACTTATCTAAAACTTCATCAATTTTGTCCTATAAATCCTTACAATTCACAACGAAGGACAAGGACACGCAAGTGATCAGATTGAAAAGCACAAAAAAATTAAAATGAAAGAAAACACTAGAT
The DNA here is from genome assembly GCF_047325235.1 of Durio zibethinus. Classification (NCBI taxonomy): domain Eukaryota; kingdom Viridiplantae; phylum Streptophyta; class Magnoliopsida; order Malvales; family Malvaceae; genus Durio; species Durio zibethinus. Next base: position 6,551,096 of record NC_143170.1, on the reverse strand, counting down.
TCAAGGGGAAATAATAGAGAAAACAATGGCAATACAGAGGAAATATACACAAAAATCAGAGACAAAAATAAAGAGTATACAACAAATATAGAGAGCAATCAAATCCAAAATTTTTTTTTAGAAAAAGTTTCTGGTAAAAGTTTTTATTAGTTTTGGGAAAGCTTGATCTGGTTTTTCTAAGGATTCCAAGAGATTGGGGGTAAAATTGGTGATCTTTGAAGAATTTTTATAAATCTCTTAGTTTTTCTAAAAATTTCCAAATTCGGTTTGAAGATTTCGGTATAGATTGAATTTTTCGACTGATTTTTTACTAAAAACCCAGTTTTTGGCATTATTTCTAGCTTCTGGTGTTAAAATTCCAAAAACTGATAACATTTCGATGATTCAACCCAAATTTGATAGGGATTTTTCTAGAAGTCGATGATCATTCAAATCAATTTTATAGAGAGAAAGGAAAAAACACAGGGAAGAAAAAGAAGGAAAATAAGTGATTTGAGGGAAAAAGGAAAAATTTGAGCTTTTATATTACAAGAAAATGACACCACTTAGGGATTTAAAAACTTTTAAGATTCATGTGTTGACCCGAAGGGGACCTATGTGCTAGCTCGACCCGTAATGCCTTGACCTGTGACTCGTCCTCTTAAGCCGTTATCTGAACCAATAACCGAGTTGTGATACTAATCAAGCTGAGTGGACTTTTTATTTTTGGTTTTTTTTTCATTTTCATTTATTTATTTTTTAGTTTATTTGTTTACTTATTTTTATCATTTATTTTTGAAATATTCATGTCTGATTAAATTTTAGGAAAATTGAAAGAAGCTATTTTAGAAGAAATAATTACAAAAAAATAGTATAAGTAAAAACTATAATAAAATTTTGAGAATGAATAATGAGTATCTAATGAAGAAATTTTTAAAAATTACAAATGACTAAATTCTAAGAAATTTTTAGGTGAGAAACTTTTTTTTCTAAATTTGACCCAAATGGAGAAAAAATTTAGATAAAGTTTCAATAATAATAATTAATATTTAGTTTTTAGTTTTTTTAAATGAAAGTAATTGTATACTTTCTCAAATAAAAATTAAATATTAAAAAAATAAAAATATAATTTAATATTTTCTTTTTGTTTTAAAGTGATGAATAAATAAATATTGAATTTTAGTAAAAATATTTCTAAATTAGGCCAAAATTGTGAAAAATTTAGAAATAAAATTTGTAAAATAAAAAATAAATTTTGATGATAAAATTTTTAATAATCTCAAATGAATGATTATCTAAAATATTTCTAGGTGAAAAAATATTTTTAATTTTAACCTAAATAGTGTAAGAATTAAATATATTTTCAACAAAAAAAAATTTTAACAAAGAATAAATGATTAAGTTTTTCTAGAGCCTCTTGAAGAAAATAAATGAAAATTTTAAATACTTTCAAGGTAATAAAGTATTTTTAAGAACTTTGTCAGATTTATAAAGAATCTTAAAAGTTATTTTTAATATTTAATAAAAAACCATTAGAATTAAGATGATTGTTGGAATAATTTAAAATAAAATGATATCACTTTTTTAGGATAAGTATTGTAAAGGTGTTATAACATTTCTTATATATAATTGAATTCTTGAACTTAATTTTGTTTAGAAGGTCAAAATTTTTTTTTTATGAACCCTTAATCAAGTTTAAAATTTTTTTTAAAATGATAGATTTATTAAATAACCAATTACATCTTAATAAAATATTAGTTGCGACTCGTTAGTTTGTATCTAATGATATTTCTATAAATTTATATATTATGATAATAGTAAATCTAAAAAAAAAAAAAAAAAAAAGGAAAATCATGTTCATGTGCTTACAGAGAACATAGAAAATAGATCCAACATAGATACCAAATCCTACTTGGAATCTTGGGGACTTGAAACAACCAAACACGCCCTTGCCACTAAACCTGTTTCTTTTGTGCTTTTATCCGAAAGTGGCAGTCACACGTTCCTCTTTCAAACTCACGTGCTCCCGTTTTCCACCCTCAACGCACGAAGGCCTTGAGTCACACTGTCACAGGAGACAAATACGTCATCGCACATAGGGAAGGCAAAAAAATCCGTACCCGACGGATTCCGGTCCGACCCGATTTTTTAGGGTCGGTTTTTTTTTTTTTAAATCAGGGGTCGGGTCGGGTAGCATGAAGACAAAGTCGGGGTCGGGTCGGGGTCGGGTTTTAGGCAAACCCGACCCTATATATATAAAAATAATTTTTTTAATTAATTTTTTAATTTTTTAATTATATATATTTATATAATGATATTTTTAAATATTTATATTTAAAAAATAATATTTTATTAATTTCGGGTCGGATCGGGTACGATTTATATAGTGTCGGGTCGGATTCGGGTTCGAGTATGAAAAAACAAAAAAAATTTTGAGTAAGATCAGATTCAGATTTTTTAAGCATTAAGTCGAATCGAATTTGAAGCGAACAAAATCTGCCCCGAACCCGACCCGATACCAACCCTAAGTCACACATGATGACTCGCAACCCGCGCATCACTCTCCATCCCATCAAGTGCGCTTAAAAATCCTGCTCTTATTAAAACCCAAACGGAACCTCAGTTTTTTTTTCCCCAAAAACTTTAAATTCAAAACTTCCCCTTTCTACCAAACAACGCCTTCCGTCGCCTCCCCACTATATAAACCATCATTTTCTCTCTTCATTTCCAATACAAATCCATATATCTAAAAAAAAAAAAAAATAAAGTCCTCAAAAATTTCACTTTGTTTGTTTGTTTTATTCTCTAAAACCTTTCAGTCTTTGATAAAATGCGTGAGATTCTTCACATTCAGGGGGGCCAATGCGGCAACCAGATCGGTGCCAAGTTTTGGGAGGTGGTTTGCGCCGAGCACGGTATCGATTCCACGGGACGGTACCAAGGAGACAACGATTTGCAACTGGAGCGCCTGAATGTTTACTACAATGAAGCGAGTTGCGGTAGGTTCGTTCCACGCGCCGTCCTCATGGATCTGGAGCCCGGCACCATGGACAGTGTTAGATCCGGCCCCTACGGGCAGATTTTCAGGCCCGACAACTTTGTTTTCGGGCAGTCCGGCGCGGGGAATAACTGGGCCAAGGGTCATTACACGGAAGGGGCTGAATTGATTGACTCAGTGCTTGATGTGGTGAGGAAAGAAGCTGAGAACTGTGACTGCTTGCAAGGTAAAGTGTGTTCCATATTTTTAAGCATACTTTTTTTTTTTTGGTTTGGATTTTTTTAGCGTAGATGATTATTAGCCCGTAGAATAAGTATTTGATGGCTTCATTTCTTTTATTGGTTGATTTTAATTTGTTTTTGCTATTACTTTAGTGTATGGACCTGAGAATTTATGGACGTTTTAGGATTTTATTTGCATGTGTGCTTTGATTTTTCAAATTAATAGCAAATTTTAAGTTTCAAATCAAGGTTCTATGTTTGTTTGCTGAAATAATTGATAGTAAATCATACTTAATTTGAATGTTATGTTGAAAAACCTGTTATCAAGCTTGTTAGATGGTCTATTCCAATATAGAGTAAGATGGTTCTTAAAAACATGCAATAACTCGTACATGGGAATTTGCTTTCCTTTATTACCTGAAATCTATTCTTGTTGATTTTGATTTGGTAATCGTTTTTTCTTTAATATTTTAGGATTTCAGGTATGTCACTCGTTGGGAGGTGGAACTGGATCGGGCATGGGAACACTTCTGATTTCCAAGATCAGAGAGGAATACCCAGACCGAATGATGCTCACTTTCTCTGTTTTCCCATCCCCTAAGGTGTCTGACACTGTTGTCGAACCTTACAATGCCACTCTTTCTGTTCACCAACTTGTTGAGAATGCAGATGAATGTATGGTTTTGGACAATGAAGCTTTGTATGATATTTGCTTCCGTACTCTCAAACTCACGACTCCAAGCTGTAAGTCAAAATACTTTTTCATGCTCTTGTTATTGTTTGTCCTGCTGATTCTTATTTCCCTTCCACTCTTGGTCGTGAGAATTCTGTTGATCTCATCACTGGTTTCTGTTTGAATGCAGTTGGAGACTTGAACCACCTAATTTCTGCCACCATGAGTGGTGTAACTTGCTGCCTTCGCTTCCCTGGTCAACTCAACTCAGATCTGCGCAAGCTTGCTGTTAATCTCATTCCATTCCCTCGGCTGCATTTCTTCATGGTTGGCTTTGCTCCACTTACATCTCGAGGGTCCCAGCAGTACAGGGCTCTTACTGTCCCAGAGCTCACTCAACAAATGTGGGATGCCAAAAACATGATGTGTGCTGCTGATCCTCGCCATGGGCGATACTTAACTGTTTCAGCCATGTTCCGTGGCAAGATGAGCACAAAGGAGGTTGATGAACAGATGATTAATGTACAGAATAAGAACTCATCCTACTTTGTGGAGTGGATCCCCAATAATGTGAAGTCTACTGTTTGCGATATTCCACCAATTGGCTTGAAGATATCCTCAACATTCATTGGAAACTCAACATCAATTCAGGAAATGTTCCGGAGAGTAAGTGAGCAGTTCACAGCTATGTTCCGCAGGAAGGCTTTCTTGCACTGGTATACTGGAGAGGGAATGGACGAGATGGAGTTTACTGAGGCTGAGAGCAACATGAATGATCTGGTTTCTGAGTACCAACAATATCAAGATGCAACAGCTGATGAGGAGGGGTATGATTATGAGGAGGAGGAGGAGGAGGAGGATGAACTCCAGGAACAGTAGTGTGCTTGTGGCTGACTTACAGTTTTCTTTGTTAATGTTGTGAGTTGAAATTTTTTACCTGAATACCTTGTTTGGGTGTTTGGATTGTGGTTATGCGTCTAGTCTCCTGGCCTATGGTTTTTGTTTGCTTATGGTAATGGTTTAGAGAGTTTTGTTTATGAACATCTTGACTTCAGTAGCTACTGAATGCATATGAATTTTCGACTTTAATTCTTTGCAATGTTTGTATTGCATGTTGCTTTTTGTTAATCTGCCTTAGTTGAGGAGAATACGTTCTCTCATTTGTTATCAAATTCCCATTAGTTTTCTGATGTGATGTGAGGAGAACATGCCTTGTCCTTCAGGCTGTATGCTTTGCTTGTCTGCTTCTGTTTCATAATTTCACACTTGCCAGGTTTTGTCTAAACTCTAAAAGCATGTGTTGCCAAAGTGATCTGTTCAGTTTTTTAGGCCTTTCCAAACAAGATAAGAAAACTCTTTGGCACTTGGTTTGCATAAAAATTTCACAATGTTATGGTAGGATTCATTCTACAAATTAAAGTTTTGCTTAATAGGAAGTATGAAAAGAGGTGAGGATGAAAATTTTTTAATCTAATGGTTATGAATTTTAATTATTGGATCAAAATGTTTTTCATCATTCTTACCAAGCAAAGCTTAAGAATCTAATTCCATGATACGGAAGTATTCATGTTATATAAATATTAGAAACCATTGTTTATAGGAACAACTCTTAATTATTTGTGAAGTTACCCTATCCCCATATGTTTGGAATGGAAGTACTTTTTGTTTCTCACATGAAATCAGCGCATATGGTATTTACTGAGGTTACAGATTTGGGGACCTCAGAGGTGGAGACTAGAGCCAAGGAAGTGATGTGCAGTCTGCAGTCTTTGGGAGATAATCAGTGATAGAAACTTTCTTTGGGACTTTGAAAGCCTGCAAAACTCCAGCACCTCTGCCTCGCCAATATTCCATCCTTCTCTTGGAACCATTCGCAGTTTATTACCCCATAGATAATTAGCATTCCTCTAATTAAAATTTCTTGTATGTGGAGCTTCATATATACCATCATACAATAGCTCTTTTAAGAGAAAGTAAATTTGATTGTTACAATGTGGGATAAATGTTTAAAAGGCAAAAATAACAATGGTGAGATAAATTATAATGAAAAAATAAAATAATAATTTTAAATTAAAATAAAAATTAATAATAAAAAATCAAAATAAAATTTATTTATTTATTTATTATACAATAAGATTTATTTTTTAATTTATTGTATAATAATAAAAAATAAAAAATAGTTAATAGGAGCGGAGCTATTTTAGGGTTTTCGTAAAAGTTGATAGGAGAATAACTGACGTTGCTATTTTTTTTTTTCTCTTTTTGAAATAGAGGTTGGTAAATTTTTAAGTACGTGAATAACTGACATTTTTAGCATCATTTGTTAAACATACTTTAATTAAGGAGTTAAAGTTAATAACCGCCGGTTGTTTATAAACATCATTAAACGCAAAAAAAGTTACTAAAAATCTATTTCCTATGGTGTAATTAATTCAAAGTACTTTTTTAAAAATAAAGTATAAAAATATTAATATTAAGGAATTAAGGTAAAAAAAAACCTTTGAGAAAAAACTCAACTATTGAGTTGAACCATGTAGTTGCTTTCATCTTCTGCAATTGGAGATATATAAATGGTCGGATTTTTTACTTATTTATTTATGATATTTGATAGGTTTTTAATTTTGGATTATTAAGTCTCGAAATTATTTTGAATAAATTTTTGGTCTTATGAAACTAGCTTACTAGATAAGGGCTTGTCGAACCTTTGTTGTTTTATGAATGTATAAATATATATTTTCTTGAAATAAATCAAATATGATTTTTTCTATTGTTATATAAAATTGTATAGATTATTTTATATTTTATGAATATGAAAATAGTTTGGAATGCATGAATTGATGATTTTATTATGTTTTGAATCTATCCTAAAATTTAACCTTGAGAATTATGTTTGAATTGAATATGATTTTCAGAAATGTTATTTGTTATTATTATTTTAAAAATTTATACGTGAACTGGACAGAACGATTTTCTGTTTCTGAATTTAACTACATCCTGAATCATGTCATTAGAGATAAATACAATTGTAGTGTACATACTAGCGTTGTACTTAGCTTCGGTGAGGTTAATTTTGGAATTTGAAACTTGACATTAGAGTGAAAGTGATCGTTTCTCATGTCTAAATTTGAACTTGCACATAAATCTATATCTGAATCTCTATTCATGACCTTTCACGTCATTTGAAGAGTAAACAATTTATTAAAATGTAAAATAGTTTAAAATTTGTTACCTTACATATTTGCAATGGTACGTGACAGCTATCATATGTTATATAGGCTGGAGTCGGAGGCATCAGGCGTGACAGAATTCATATTGGGTTTTCGGCAAACAATTTTGAAGTGTGTAAGTTCAGTGACCAGGAAAGAGCCTCCTGCTTTTGCAGCCAAAAGGTTTCGTAGAAAGTGTTTAATAGAGTATCTTCCCTATATTGAACCATGCACACAGCCAGAAATTGTTTTCATCAGATGAACCATAACAGTAGCTTTTTTTTTATGAAACAAAAATAATTTAAGCAGTATTGCCTTGAGACCTCTTATCAACAAATCAAAAACCTTCATGGATCAAAGCCGGAAGAATCCACACTTTATATCCCGGATGATCTCATGCCTTACAATATAGAGATACATACATAAAAAAATTAAGGGAACAAAAAAAGAAAACTTATCTTACTGATAAAATCCATGCTTTTTCCACAAAAGATTGAAAAAAAAAAAACGTTGAAACATGGGAAGGGCTTAGCAGGATGAACAGGAGGCTTGATAAAAATATAGAGCTAGTGATGGAAAATTCCGAAGGGATCGCATGATCCAATGAGTGAACTGAATCAACACGAGCTCTTAAAAAACAACCCAATTAATGAATTCGTTCAGGAATCCATGAACATTAGATCAATGCGATCCCTTTGGAGCTCTCCACCTGCACTAAGAACATGAAATGGCAAAATTAATGGACTCTTTTTTTCTTTGAAACAGGGATTGACAAGCGGCTTTTCTATGAAGCATATGGTAAAATCCGAGGCCGGGTATTGATTGTTTCTTTGATTTATAGGAGAAGAAAAAGGTTTGGCCGCAGCGCTCTGCCTACTATTTTGGCCTGATGTCAAGTTAGGCGGCCTGTAAGTATGATCTTTCTTAGGTGAAATTACTAAATTAGCTCCGCGTAGATATTAGTGATCTCTCACCAAAATGAAAGACCTTAATTATGTTCAAAGCACAAAATTTCCGTACGACTGCTACATTTGTGTTGACTTATGCATATGCCATATAAATACAAATTATCTTTGGCTTTTAATTCTACAAGCATCAAAGAGAAACAATGGCGCATAAAATGAACAATTATTAAGGTTGTTAATTATCTTGTAATAATTTTAAAAAGCTATCAAATAAATTTATACATTAATTTGTCACACTCATACATTCATTTATTATTTAAATGAACAGTGAATTTTATAATTCTTTTTTATTTAGTAATTAAAATTAAATAGACAAAATGCTAAACAAACAATCTTACTTTGTAGAATAATTAATGCATCCAAAGGAAATATATATTTATATTTGTATAAGATGGAATCAAGTTATATACAGACGTAAAATTAATTTGTTTTATTTATACCTAATTTTATAAGTTCATGTACAATTAATATTTTCAAATTCAATAATCTATTTATGTTCGTCATGCACCTAAAATTTCAAGTAAATGTAATATTTTTGTCATTTTAATTGAGAATAATATTCGTCTTTTTTAATCTATACATTAATTGTTGAAATTTTATTAAATCAAATAAATAGTTAAACAAATTAAATTAATTTGAAATTGATTATACATGATTTACATGAATATAACAAAAAATTCAATGTCTGAATTTTAAAAGAAAATGTATATGTAAAAAATAATGAAATTAATGTGAGTAAATCCTTCCTCAAATATATATCGAGTCTCTAGTAATTTGCAATCATATAGCTGGCAACCAATTGCTTGTATATACAGTTGTATCACATGTGAACGACTCTGGATAACATGGAAAGTAAATCTACAACAATATGCAAGGAAAAACAATTAGAGAATCGATTTAGTAGAGTAGTATTTCAGAAAGTGGGTTTCGACGTTTACATTTAATGCCATGCAGCTTGCATGTGCTGAAACAATAATCTGGAAGGTGAGTTTGAAAGCAGCAGGATGATGCGATCGCTTTCTAAGCCACGAGGGGTCTCCTGCCCAATCTTGGCAAAAGGTTCTGTCCTCATCAATGGACTTGTCAAACTATTGTTTTGTGTAGAATGGGTATTTAACCTACTGATAATTCTGGCTTGCATTGATAGTTTGATACCGTTGTAAATACAATCTTTTTCAAATTAATATTTTTATCATCGAGTTCGAGACACATGCTGAAGCTAAAAAGCAAGAGATCAATGGCATGCGAGTAATGTCGAGGAGGACAGACAAGATAATGACAAACAAATATATGGTTTAAGGCAGGTAATTAAGAGTAACAATCAAACAGCTAATGAAGTTGTTGGGAAGAAACTGACCACCAAGTTTACTTGACAAAATGACTGAATCCCTTCTCCTTTCTCTTCTTTATTATTGTTATCTTTATCCATTTTTCTGCACTAAATGCAATTTTGCACGGACTCGACATATATGCATAATTGCCAGATTGTTCTTCGAAATCTCCGCTGATCTTCAAATTTTCATTACAGGTTTGGCTTCATCAGTTGGGCAATTGGGTCGATCAATATGATAGAAACTTTAATTCTCCAAGAAATATGCTTCAGATTAATTAATCTCTTTTTCAAGCGATGGAAACATGCATGATCGGATTTTGGATCTATTTCCATCCTTATAATAATAGTAATTTTTTAGAGCTGTATCAAATAATTGGTTTGCAAGACCTCTCTAACAAATTAAAGATATCCATTGAGTCACTGACATAAAATCAATGAGTGCAGATGAGGGAGTACATTTGTTTGAAGAGTTTTCACATCAACTTTTAGAAACATTTCAGAGCGGATATAGGCTTTCGTCCTTAATCATGTCGTTGGAAAGTTTCCATCAAGTGGTGGTTAAGAAACTGTTGTACAGGGATGGAGAAACGTGACTTCTCGTGATTCTCTTCCAAATTCTAAAAAATTGTTCTGCCAGCTAAGTGTAAGTGCTAGCCAAAATGAAAAAGATAGGGCAGGACGATTCTAAAATTTACCCAAGATTTCTCCTCGAGTCACGGGAATGGATTACAAAGTTCTAGCCCTCGGATCATGGATACAAATCGCAAGTAGTATTTGCTAGGAATAAACCATAACATAAAAAAATTAGTTATTACAATTTAAATAACATATGGTGAAAAAAATACAAAAATAATTAGATTTATTAAAATTAACAAAAAAAATATGAGTTCGACAAAATTTAAATTTATCTTGTTTGGTGCATCGATAGGTTTTTTTTATATTTTATACATATTAAATATAAAATAAAAATATACGAATTGACATATCTAAAAAGGATTAGTGAACCTCCTACCCGTCATTTATTTCATTAGCTAGCTAGCTACATATGCTCGTGGTATTACAGTATTCTTTATGGAGATTTCATAATCGATTAATAAACGTGACAAGTAAATATTCGTGACTGTAAAAGATATTGCCCGAGAGGAAAAAACTATATAGTTATATTAGTTAGAAGTTAGAACCAATACGAAATGGAAGGTGCGGCCACTAAGAAAGCAGGAAAAAGCGCAAGCAAAAAGGAAGAGGAATTTTTGTGGTGGAAATGGAATGATTTGAAAGAAATTGGGCAGTGCAGAAGCTCATGAACTTCTCTATGTCTCCGCCCAATACAGTAAACAGGTTCAGATAAGGGAAGGGTTAACAAAGAAGAGTTCAACACGCACACAAATGAAATTATGAAAGCATTGATGAATTCTCTTGTGAGATGGTGAGGTCAAAGCTAGCAAAGCCATATTTGAGTCACATCATATCAGAGTCACCACTCGCACATGCCCCGCACGATCTCCTTCTGATGCTCCTACATCGATATGTCTCCTCGATTCGTTACCAGTGGGGTCTCTTTGTTCTTTTGCAAACTCAAATGGCAAAAGTTGCTCTCCACTTTTCTAATTTTTCTTCCTCCGACTTTACTAGATTGCCCACTTTGATGAACAAACCCCTTTTTAACTTTTATAATTCAGACTTGTCACAAGGATCTGGCTCCATTATTTCTGTGAGAAAGGAATATAAAATATCAATGGTGAGCAGTACTTGTAACAGTAACGACTGAGAGGAGAGAAATTTTTGTTTGCCTGCCGATCAAGTCAAGCTGAAATATTGGACAGCCGTCCAACGTACAGTTTCTGTATAGAAACTTGTAGCCATGCTTTGGTGCCTAAAATGTTCGAACTCCAATGTTAGATTAGTCCTCCTAATCCCATCTCCCGAAATGAAAATTCTTTGTTTTCCAAATTTTTAGGCTGAAATCTGTTAACCACTCACGTAAAACAGAAGCTATTGAGTTTTAATACAATTACAACTTAATTATGTTATTATGAGTGGTCGAATTGTTTTGAAATATATACTATATATTTAGGTGAAAATGATCAGAAAATTTTTACTTCTATCTTTAAATATATATATATATATATGTGTGTATATTTTTATAAAAAAAAAATAATTCAAAAATAAAAAAATATTTGTAAATATTAAAATTTAAAATTGTAGGACATTAACTCTTGAAAATGATACAAGAATTAATTAAATTAAAAATTTTCCCCTTCTTTATCTTTTGATGAACACCAAAATTTATCTTAACTCATTTACAAACAAATTTATTTTCCAAGGAATAAATTGATATATTCGTCAAAATCATCCCCGAATACGATTATTAAGAATCTTATCAACAAAATTAATTGGCTCTTCTCTTTATTAAGAAGACAAACATCATGAAAATCTTCGTTTAGGTCGGCCGTGTGGGAGTACTCATGGATGACAAAAACAGTAGCCAGGCAGTCCAAATGAACAGGAGAGATCATGTTAATTACTCATTCTCTTGAGCGTATTCAGAGATTCCTAACCCAAATATTTCCAGTTGATTAATTTGAAACAGATTGCCAACAGAGGAACAACTCTGAAATACTTGTATATAACAATGTAAAGCAGGCCTAAGGCCTGCCGCTGCAAGCAAAGTTTGTGAGTCTGTTTACCAAGGCCCTGATGTTGGCTACCTACCTGCATTACTCAGCCCAAAACAAAAGCACAGAGAAAAAAATAAAATTCACTGAATAAGGGCCCAACCGGATTCGAACCGGTGACCACTTGATCTGCAGTCAAATGCTCTACCAGTGAGCTATGGACCCGTTTAGTGGCATCGTTACATAGAAATTTCACTGAAATGTTTTTCAGTAATTCTGACCTTCTCCATCTAAGCAAGCCAAACAACCAACAAATCAAATACGCCGTCCATCTAATGCCCAGTCACTTCGATAATCTCGTCGCTGTAAATAAATCCATAACTCCCCTCAACATACAATTTATACATATACTAAATGAATTTATTGCTTTATTTGCACAGAAAGTTTGTAAATGTCTTCTCCCGCTAGGACCGTTAACTCTCCAAGCCATTTCACGGTTCAAGGAACTCACGACTTCTTAAAGGCAAGAACAGTTTCTCCTGATTCGAACACAATTCGTTCAAGCTTTTATTCTCGAACAACCTGGTTCTTCCATTTTTATTCATTTTAATTTTGTTCTTTCTTTCTCTTTTCTTAAATTAATTATTCTCTGTTTGATTGCTAACAAAATGTCAACAAGAGGGTTTAAGTTCAGTTCCTTTTGTCTGGTAAAGAAAGTAGTCAACTGGGATTGCAGATAATTTTAAAATCTCAAAATTTAATTGAATTCCTCTATCTTAGAATTTGATTGGTAGAAATAATTTGCAGTGGTGTGATCATGCAGATATATAACGTAATCCATCGTTGGAGATTTCCCAAGTCCTTGATTATTGTCTCCCAGAAACTTGATAACTAAGTAATCTCTTCATTTCTACCAACATTGTGAAGCAAGGACTGAGTAATCTCTTCATTTCAACTGGAACTCTTTCTGCAATGGTTTATAAATATCACTGCTCTTTCATTATCTATGTTCTAAAATGGAGATCACATTGTTTTGGCATGCATCCGCCATCTGCCCCCAACCCAAAAAAAAGGCAATCAAATACACGAAAAGTCACATGCTATATAAAAAAAGGTCGAAAGTTGGTGAAACAATTGGGTTATTAACAATATTGAAGAAACAGTTTTTGTAAGAACTGAATATGCTGGAAATTTTATAGTGTAACAGGAAAAGATGCATCCAAGCGTGAATAAGGAGGACCAATGAAGTAAAACAAAATTTAAAGTATGCGAAATAAAAAGGCAATTTAGCGGCAAATCAAAACCTTGTAGCCAACCAGAGATTTATAGCCCATACATTGCTGCAACAATGGGTAATGAAAATGGAGAACGTAAACTGTAAAAGACAACCATTTGATAGGTAAAATGACAGTCATAAGCACTGACTGAAATCCATAGTAATAAAATTTCCATTCATCTCATGAGTAAACCATAATGCATCAATCTGTTTAGCTTCTAACTACTATAAGTTAAGTTGAAATCAACCTTTGAGAAAGAAAAATGTACGGGCAGATGACCGGTTTCTGATTTTTCATGGCCACTCCAATATGAATATCTCATAGCAAAATTTTTCTTACATTAATCAAACAAATGAAGAACACAGGAAAACTAAATCGAATGCAGTCAATTCTAATAGTAATAAGCTCTGTGACCCTTGGGCTGCACTCTGGAAATGAACAATGCGACCTTTTTCTTCTCCTTGTTTTTTTTTAATTGTTCCAATTAGTATATCTGACTAAGATCCTTGAAATCAAGGGACCACAAACAGGGTGAAGATGTGTTTGATGCCTACCATTTGCAGATTGCCTCTCTTCATAGCCTGCTGCTTATCAGTTTCAATCAAGACAATATGTTCATTGTTCTAAGCTACTAAATTAAAGAAACTTCATTAGGGTCCAACACATTTTATCACTTCCATCATATATGAATTAAAATTCACCATCTGAGGATTGAAACTAAACTAAGAATCAATAGTTGGTGTCGCCAAATTGAATCCTGCGATGTAACTGTTTGGATTTCAAAATATGTTTCCAGGACCAAGAACAAGTCATAGATATCTTATTACCCCCATTTCATCTAGAATTACTCCCTCGTTGACTCTTCGAGAGGTACCCTCTAGATTGCATGTTTTCTTCTTATGTGTTACATTTTCTTACAATCAAACAAATCTCCTTTTTGTCCACGGAAACTCCGCTTACTCATCAAAGAAACAACAGAGAAAAAGACAAAAACAGCTCCTAAACAAATTAAACCCATAAAAGAAAAACAAAAACACTTGGAAAATCCACTGAAACCACTCGAACCTATCACTAAATTCCAATAAGAACAACCAAGCATGCATAAAACCCGAAATAGAAGAACCAAATCCAACCAGAAAGTCGGTCCAACCGCAAAATGATGATTTAAGTATATATTATACCAAGATAAAATGGGGTCTTAGCTGTCGGATAAGAGAACGGATTTTGAAGTAGGAGGTCAAACGGGTTCTTTCTCGCTTCCTCCATTGTTAAAAGAATTGGAGCCCTTTTTTTTTTTTTTTCCAACCTTGTAAATCATAAATTTAAGAGGACCAAGACCCAATAAAATATAAAGGACAACCTTTTTTGCTTCCAGCCCATAAACAGGTAATTTATTGACAGGCACGCAGGGGCCTTGATTTTTTCGTCGGCAAAACCAAGTAAAAAATTTTTTCGTTGACTCGACTGTTTCTTTGATACATGGACTGGAATCGTACTTGCTCACCCATTGGATTTAAAAAGTGTGTTTCAACTTCAAAGTCCACTATATATATATACACATATATTATTAAAATTTGGTTTAAGATAATAAGTAGTCGCATAGCAGGGTTTCAACGAAATTTAGTAAGAGCTTCTAAACAACAACAAAAAATTAAATTATATATCTCATAATTTTGAGATCAATTATATGAAATTTTTTTTAAAAATCATATTAATTCGTAATTTTAAATTTTTTTATATTACTCATTTTTATAAAATATAACAATTTCATCTATTTTTTAACTTATATTATTTATTCTTAAAAACTTTAATCTCTTTCAAATTTAAAAACTCATTTTTCTTAATTAGTGGACAAATAATTAAACCTTCTACTATTAAAAAAAATAAATTGACCAGTTATATCATTTTTTATTTTAAATTAATCGAATTTAAATTTTAATCATTAAAGTTAAAAATTTAGCATTTTACAAATAAATTTTGCAACTATGACCATACCATATTGTATCTCACTTAGAGAGACCTTTTCATTCCGATAAGAATAGGTTGTATTTAGGAGACTAGGAGAAACTTTTTCATTCAAATACCAATAGGGTTGTATATAGGAGACTATGACTAATACAAGCGGACTTAAAGAAAGTATGATCCGAGTTATTCTTTCTTTGATTTCCTTTTTGCCAAAAAAAAAAAATCACATGTATCGATTTAAAAAAAAAAAAATTGTTGTTGCAATTGTGATTAGTTATAATCATGAGTTCTATATTAATAAGAAGCTGAAATTAATAAGTTCATGATTACATTTTTCAATTTCAGTTCATGGAACCAAAAAAATAAATAAAGAAAATAAAAATCCAATGAAGTTACAGTCAACGGCCATCGGATATTTTGAGTTTTGACCAAAGATTACAAAAAAATAATTTTGTTAAAATTTTTTATGAATTAGTTTAATAAAAAAAGTTATTATTAGAAAAAAATTACAAATTTTAAAATTAATAAAAAAGTTACTTTTACTATTTTGATTTTAAAGAAGTAATAAAATCTTATGAAATCCTAATTAAATTAAAGATAAAATAGTAAATGTAATTTTTTTTATAAATTTAAAATTTATCATTTTTTAATAAATAATATTTTGTGTCAATTATTAAAATTTTATAATAACTCTAACTAAATTGAATTTTTTGGAGGAATCTTTTCATCTACTTATTACAATGAATTTTTTCAGTTAACATATTAAAAATTTTGACAAAATTGTATAGTATTCAATAGTATTACTTATATAATTTTAAAGAGTTTTAGCTCTTATATGTTAATCAGATCTGATAGTTCTTTTATCACATTTCATATCATCAAGAAATGAAATATTTAATTAAGGCCTTATAAGATTTTATTTTTTCTTTAAAATTAAAATAGTAAATTTAACTTTTTGATCAATTTTAAAATTTATGATTTTTTATTAATAATTTTTTTCATTACATTAATTTATAAAAATTTTAAGTAAATTTTTTTATATTTTTTCTTAAAATTTCACAAATTTTCCTTTTATGGAAATGAATTTCTAGAATATTATAAAGTTTACCGAATATGGATATATGAAAACTTGTGAAAAATGTATTTAAGTAATTTTACTTGTATTTTTTTTTTCAAGTAAGATGTGAAGACAAAAATTCAGGGTGCATTTAATTTGTCTTATAGTATTAAAAGAATCTTTACACATATTCAATATAGAAAATAACTATTTTATCCATTTAGGAAGTAGTTAGTATATAAGATTATGATGGAATAGGATCATATGATATTATAATTAGTATTAGATTAAAAAATGTTATACTATCTTATGTTTGATGTATGTAAGTATTAAGATAAGATAATTTAAATTTATTTATTATTCAAAATTATCCTTCCTCAAAGTTTATAATACAATTTAAATTATTGATATAATTTTTAAGGGTATAATAAGATATATAAGTTTAATCCCAAGAATTTAAAATAATCCTCTCTATTTTTTAAGGATTGAATCATCCTAGGATGATTAATCTTTCTTGTAGTTCTATCTCTTTATTTAAATACAAATAAAATATAATATAAAATGATTATCATCTTATCTTATTCTTTATCCTATTAACCAAACATGATCTTAATACATACCTTTTAAATAGATAATTAGGTAGATGGATTTCTTGCTTTGGGTTCATCCGTGTGTTGTACAATCCAATCAAATAAGTTCAAATTCATGATAAATTCAAATTAATTCAAATTCAAATCCAAGATCAATCCCAAATTAATCCAATAAAAAATAATTTTTGTAACTAAAAATCAAACTTTAAAATTTTAATATAACAAAATATAATTTAGTATTTTATACTTTTATATATTGTATTAAAAAATTTTACCTTTTAATTTGTATATAGACACACATAATGCATGAATAATCACCCTGCAACTAAATTTAAATGAAGATTCAACAAAAAACTTAGGAAAAAAGGTCATTTTCACCGCTTGTAACTTGTAATTGAAAATTAATGTAATTGTGGAGTTTTCTTGTATTAGTATAATATAATTAAGGATGTATTTAGTATAGAAATTTATAATAAGATAAGATGATATTATGAATAGTATTAAATTAAATAATATCATCTTAACTTGTATTTAATATGTATAAAGATTATGATATGATAATTTATTTATTGGTCAAAATTATTTTTCTCAAATTTTATATAATTTAAATTATTGAAGTAATTTTTAATGGTATAATAAGAAATATAAGTTTAGTCTTATGATTAAAAATAATCATCTTCACTTTTAGAGGTTGAATCATCCTATACAAAAAGGATGATCAATCCTCCTTATAATCATATTCTTTTCTTTAAATCCAAATCAAACATAATATATAATAATTATCATCCTATCATATTCATCATTCTATACATCAAACATGACCTAAAAAAATGAATATTTTGGAATTAAAAGTTGAAGTCTTAAAAGTAATTAATACCTAAACTAGATAAGAAAGATTCATGCCTAAAATAATAAAAAAAAAAAGTCTCTAAACTTTATCATTTTATTTAGATAAATTTTTATATTTTTATTATAATCAAATAAACTCTTAACCTTTACTTTACATCCAAATATACTCTTTAATTTTAATTTATATCTAAATAAGTTTTTGTCGTTTAATTTGTATCTAAATAAGTTCTTAATATAAATCAATATTTTATTTGAAATAAAAGTATATTTGAATACAAATTAAAGAATAAAATCTTATTTGAGTATAATAAAAATATAAAAATTTATCTAAATAAAAAGATAAAAATTTAAGAACTCGTTTAATATTTTAACCTTATAGATTCATATTGTAAGACTGCATGCTCTAGATTCTAGAATATATAACATCTAATGGTGATGTTTATGTTTTCTTGGCTGTTTCAAGTTACCAAAGCATTTTTTGGCCTTTTGGAGTTGTCGGCAGGGAGGCAGAAATATTAATTCCTTTCCATATTGAGAAAGTATGTGTTCATAAACTTTGTAGGGAGTATTTGGGACAGTATGAAAATGTTTCTTCTATTAATTAGGCTTCATAAATATAGTGTCCAGCAGTGTGTATGTTTAATTTGTTTTCACATTAGTTTTTTTTTTTTTTTAATTAAAATTTCAATTTGACTGGGCTTGACCTTTTCTCATCTGATATTCCAAGCAGTGGAAACCCTAAACCCAGTCAATTAAACTCATAAACAAATCATCACATAAACTAATAATATTATTACATTCCTCAAAGAATCCAAACGAATTCAACTTTTCCACGGTCCAAAATGGTGGAGGTTAAAGCCTGAGGATTTATATACGATCACATATTTGTAATTTGTTTAAATTAAGTATTTTAGTAGTAATTCATTCTATTTTTTTTATAAAGACAACTATTTAATATTTTTCATAAAAAATTACAAAATTTGAATTTCAAATTTATTATATATCATTTTTAAAATTGACTACATGAATCATCTAGATTGATTATAATTTCAACAATACTTAAGTCTTAACATAATTAAATAAATTTTTTTTATATCCAAATTACTTGAAACTTAGAAGACTCAATTCCGTAAAAGGAAGGATTTACTTAAAGTAGTAGTACATTTGTTCAAGTAAATTAAGCCTTATCTGAATTCTGATTAATTATGGTATATTTTAACTGAATATTAAGAAAGAATTGAATTACTTGTCGTTCACAATAAAAAATATATAATATATTATGCTTTAATTGGGGCGATTGAGCTTCCTAGAAATTCATGGGGTATAAAAAAGTCCATGTGTGGTGTGGAAACCAGCTCTAAATTAGTCAAAGGATCTAACGTGGAGGGAATCGATTGGGCCTTCATACAGAATATATATCCCACCGTGTATGTTGAAGGCGCATGGAGACCAAAACTCCAACGGAGACCAAGATTTGACAAAGACAAAAGCAGGCTACAGGTCGACAAAACAAACCAAAAGCAACGATAAACGTTTATATGAAAATATTCTATATATATAATTATTTTATTTATTAGCACTAGTCCTTTACTATTAATAATATTAATTAATTAATTTTTTTACTAAGACAGTATCGACAACAAATCAGATTTTTAAAAGGTTCAACATGAAAGACTAGAAAAATGTTCAAAACCCAAAAATGGGTGGAGCAATTAGTCAAAACTCCGACATCCTTGAATTCCTCTCTCTTCTTCTACAAATACCCACTTCATTCTCTTCTTTAATTATCAAATTAACTCGAAACTAATTGGGCTGATATCTTATTCTTAAGGTGCTTATAATTAAAGAGCCTGCCAGCTAGATATCGAGAGAGAGAGAGATTGTTTGCCATATACATGGGGTTTTTCATTCTATCCCTAGCTTTTTTCAGCTTAGCCATGGTGATTTTTCTTCTCTTTTTGTTCTCGAGATTGTTATTCTCTTGCTGGGTTCGCCCCATTCGAGCTTACCGCAAGCTTAATAAGAATGGGTTTGAAGGTCCAACTCCTAGTTTTCCTCTGGGAAATATTGGAGAGATGAAAAATGGTAAGAATATTAATGATTCTTCACTTGGATCCTCTGTTGTTTCCCATGACATACACGCCACTGTGTTTCCGTACTTTGCTCGGTGGCAAGAGATTCATGGTAAGTCTTTGGTTCTTTCATTTAATCAAAAGATTCAAAACCCTCTCACAAACAAAACGAAAACCCTTAATTTTGTTACTGTTTTTCTTTTTCTTTTGGTTGACTTTAAGTTACGTGGGGATAAATTAACGTTTTTTGTGTTTGTCTTGTAGGAAAAGTGTTCATATACTGGCTGGGGACGGAACCATTTTTATATATTGCTGACCCAGAGTTCCTTAAAAACATGTCGTCAGGAGTCCTGGGAAAGAGCTGGGGAAAACCCATTGTGTTTAAACAGGATAGAGAACCTATGTTCGGAAGAGGTTTGGTCATGGTTGAAGGAGATGATTGGGTTCGTCATCGCCATGTTATTACTCCTGCATTCTCTCCAGCCAACTTGAAGGTCACTCTTAATTTCTTTCCTTTCCCACACTCACAATTAAAAGGAAAAACTACTCTAAGACTCCATAATATACACATTCGGTGGTGGAAATTTTACGATAATTTTGTTCATAAAAATGCATTTTCCCCGAGTGACAGCGTCTCTTTAGTGGAAAAGGTCTAAAATTGTATACTGGGAAAGCTCCGTTCGGTTTGAAAAAATATTTTTTATTTTTTGTTTTTTAAAAAATGTATTTAGTAAACGAAAATAAAATTTTTTTTTAAATGTAAAAATAAGAAAATAAATTAAATATTCAATAATATTACTATTAATGTCATTTAATTATAAATATAATATATATTTATTAATTAGTGACATTAAAAAGTTTTTAAATATAGTAACTTACAAAACGTAAAGAAAATAAAATGTATATCTCTTGTTTTCACAATTAAAAATATTTTTTTTTGTTTTCATATTTTACCTCATTTTCATTTTTATTTTTTAAAAATTTATTTTTATTTTCAATTATCAAAAAAGTTTTCACTCATATTTTTTTATTTTTTTAAAAAATAAAAATAAAAAATAACTATATTTTCTGAAACTAAACACCATCTTAATCACAATGCACTATATTCGTAAAAGAATATTAAAATTTTAATTTTAATGATAAAAAACTAAATATTAATAATCTCAAATATATACAATAAAAAAACTTAGTTATAATTCATTTACATTATGAACACGGTGTAAGCCTTTACAAAATGATCATAAAACAATTAATATAGTCACTTTAAATACATCTTTACAAATTGAATGTACACTTATAATTATGTCTTAAAACTTTATTATTTTTTTTTCTTTTTCCTTCTTCGGATAAATGAATAAGCCAATTGATAACAACTTAGATTTGAGAGAGTGATTGTTACCGGTAAATTTAAATCCTTGCCTTTTTCTTTAGAGAATGTACCATAAGAAAAGAAAGATAACATCAAGTTAATGGGTAACCCATGTCCAAAATTGACTCTAATTTTCCTCACATCGAAGTAATATATGGTACTAATTAAAAATGGTAAGATGCTGATGAATTATATTTTCTAATTTTAATAATGTAGGCTATGGCGAGCTTGATGGTGGAACCGACCATAAAGATGCTAGACAAGTGGGCTACCCTAATAAATTCTGGTAAACCTGAAATCGATGTTGAAAGAGAAATCACGACGACGGCGGGGGAGATCATTGCGAGGACAAGCTTCGGGTTGAGCTACCAAAACGGGAGTAAAGTGTTTGAAAAATTGAGAGCCATGCAAATCACACTTTTCAACTCCAACCGCTATGTTGGTGTTCCTTTTAGCAAATGGATGTGCCCTAAGAAAAACCTAGAAGCCAAGAAACTTGGCAAAGAAATAGACCACCTCCTTTTATCCATCATAGATACTCGTAAGAAAACTTGGGATGGATCCACTCAGAAGGACTTGCTGGGTTTATTGATGGAAGGCAACCACGTCGAAGGATGGGTGGGGAAGAGCATAACGGCAAGGGAGCTTGTTGATGAGTGCAAGACCTTTTTCTTTGGTGGCCATGAAACCACCGCATTGGCAATCACATGGACATTGCTGCTTTTGGCCATGCATCCGCCCTGGCAAAACCAATTGAGGGAGGAAATTAGAGAAGTGATTGGAGATGAAGATCAGATCGATTTCTCTAGGCTTGCTAGCTTAAAGAAGGTACGATCAGTTTTGATTTGTATTATTCTTTTCTCTTTTCCTTGATTATTAGAAAAATTTTAATATCCAAATCTATTTCTAGATTAGTCGTACGTAGTCTGAGAATTTTCCTATATCCTGAAACACAAAATCTTGATCCCACCGTGTTGAGTGGAAAGTTCAACAACATGTTCCATGACAAAGGTCAAAGTTGAACCAAGGCGCCATGTGACGATGCAGATGACGTGCCATCAGCATCATAAGTAGAAACAAACTCCTTTTGATATTTTGACAACTCGCCATTACTTTGGACTTTAACCCCAAAAAAAAAAAAAACCAAAACAGGAAGTTCAACTGACGGTGCTAGTGACACTTCAAAAACCTGATACTAGTTTTAGTTTGGTTAATTAATTGGGGCCCCGGGTCCCAACGGGCCAAACTTGGAGTCATCTCGAGTCCTACCCATTTCTTTGATTTAATTTCTATTACGTGGACAAATGTAGATATAATTGTGTGGCTATGATTTGCAGATGGGATGGGTGATGAACGAGGTACTAAGGCTATACTCGCCAGCACCAAATGCACAGAGACAAGCAAGAGAAGATATAAAGGTGGGTGATCTTATTATCCCTAATGGAACCAACATGTGGATCGACGTTGTGGCCATGCACCATGATCCAGCGATATGGGGCGATAACGTTAACGAGTTCCGACCAGAGAGGTTTAAGGATGATCATCTATATGGCGGGTGCAAGCACAAGATGGGGTTCTTGCCTTTCGGGTTTGGAGGGAGGATGTGTGTTGGGAGGAATTTGACAATGATGGAATACAAAGTTGTCTTAACCCTTATGCTTACTAGGTTTTCCTTTTCCCTCTCTCCAAATTATCGCCATTCACCTTCTATTTTGCTTTCCTTAAGGCCTAGATATGGACTGCCTCTCATAGTTCAACCCCTTTAGGCTTCCCCTCTCCACCCCACCCCCCCCCCCCCCCCCCTCCTTTTTTTTCCATTGGTATACTGGAATTGGATTTGGAAAAGGGTGAAGTACTAGAATCTTAAACCATAGTTATTAAAAGGATATCCAATTCTAGACCAAACATATGTATCCTCTTCTTTTCTATTTGTTTCTTTTGCTTACGTGTGTGTATTGTTTGCGCCATGTATATAGCAAGGCTTTCAAACGTTCTTTTATGGTGAATGGAAATTAATAAAAGTAAATTTCATTTTCTCTGGATTCATCTTCTGTTCTGTCTATTCCAACATGCATATAGCTCAATTATATAGGGGATTTGGGGTATTTGATACTTTCGTATGCCTTCTTCCATCATTATCGGTTATATCACCTAACCTAATAATTTTCTTTTTCTTTTATAATTTTTAAAAATTAAAAATTTTCTAGGAAAAGGAGTTTCTAATGATTATTAAGACTATAATAGCAACTCCTTTGAGAAAGCCAATTAATATATATATATATATGAGGTTATAATTACTTGTCGCAAACATCATTTCTCGTGGTACATAACCACTAGGATTATTAGATATAGCATGATTATATTTTTCGTATTTTTATGTAAAGTATATACTATCTATTACTAAATACATTTTTTCTTATTCTTAAAGCTAGTGAAGTTTGAATTTTTATGACTTAAATTAAAAGTTTAATATTTTATTAAATATATATATTTTTGGATAATTAAAGATCTTATATACCCAAGTAACCATTTAATTTTCATAAAAATATCAATAAACATATAATTGATCATAACTTATTTATAAAATAGGCTAATGCTTTTATTTTTTTAATTTTTTATATTTAAAAATTTTAAAATTAAACTTTAATCGTTAAAATTAAAAATTCAATCCAAGTCAGCGAAAATTTTAAAGTGATAATATGTTATTGACATTTCGGCTTTCAGTCCAAAGTTTTGCAGATCCATAAGGCCCTGGGCCCAGCCCAGAGAGCACCTCTTCCAGGGTTCAATTGCAAAACTTCACAATTAACGGTTTACAGTTAAATTTTAGTAAAAAAAAAAAAGTAACGTACGTACAAAATACAAAAAAGATCAAAATACTGGGGCCTTTTTGTAAATTGACTAAAAATCTTGTTTCCTTCGCCTCCCACGAGAAAAAGCGACCTTATTAATCATCAGAGAGCAAAAAAGCCTCTCAAACTGTACAAAGTCCAAGGTTAGTGCTCTCCAAAATATCTCCTCCACTTTTTTACCTATTTTTAATCCTAATTTATTTACTTCCACTTCTCCTTTTGCTTCAGATCTTTACTCATCGCCTGTATGTAGATCAAATTTTAGCTGTACACTTTTTCGTTAGAATATGTTTATGAATTTATTTTCTTTATTATTTTTTAATTTATAAGCCCTATATTGTTAGTAGTTTTCTGGAGTTATTCCCTGCGTGATCTTAACTTTCTGATTTTTTTGCTGCGATTTTGATTTATGTGAAATTAAAATTTTGAGGTAATTTTATGTACATTGACGAAAAAGAGACATGAGATGTAAGTTTACCCTTTTTTTTTGGTTTTCTTTCTGAACGGAAATGAAAATCTTAGTTCAATGTCACTGGTTAAGCAGTTGGGTTCGGCGTAATGGACTTGGGGCTTTATAGAATTAGAAACATGTTGAATTAAGATAGGTATTTAGTTAATTTTATTTTCTTTTGGATTTTAGGTTGTTTTTGGCAGAATATTTTCCTTCGTGTTTCTGTTTGATTGTTGAGATTTTATATGTTAAATCAGAGGAAAGAATGTTGCCAAAAAGGGTTAAATAGACGATGTGGATATTACGATTATGCAGACTAAATAAATGGATAGCTCATCTTTCCATTTTGGAAGAAATCCAAATCTGGAGTCCTTTGTCTTGCTCACTTTTGTTCAAATCTTTTTTATTTATTTAAATTAAGAGTCCCCATTAGAGAATTTGATCTTGAAAGTGTAACTCTGCAGTGAAATTGAAATGCTTTCATTTTTTCTTTCATTTGTTAGTTTCAGGAAAACATGATATATTTTTTCTAGGGGTGCTTCACCTTTCCTTGATCTAGCTACTTTTGGTTTCTCCTTTATTATTATGTGATTTAATATTTCTTGTTTGGCATAATTGTTTTGCAGGTTGCATGGATTTCTCTGCTTAAAGTGTTCAACTGTTTGTTAGAGGAATAGTGCAACTTTGGTTTCAAGCTTTATCTTGTGTTGTATTTGATTTATGTGTGTAAAATACATACTTCAGATATTTGATCCAAAAGAGCAGTGTGCTTAGTTATGGAATCTTTGTGGAGGCTTTTATATTTACTTGAGCCTGCCCCTGTTACCCTGATAGTTACAGCAGTGGCTGTGACATTTGGATCTGCATTTCGTGCTCTGAATTATGGGAAAGAAATGGAGCGGAACCGTGACTTGTCAGAAGCAGCAATTACTTTAGATAGGTCCCAAGCACTAATGATCCCAGTAATGAGCTCCTGCAGCTTGCTTTTGATGTTTTACCTTTTTTCTTCTGTCTCACAACTCCTGACTGCGTTAACAGCTATCGCTTCTGTTTCATCCCTTTTCTTCTGTCTATCCCCATATGTTGCCAATTTGAAATCTCAGTTTGGTTTGGCTGACCCATTTGTGTCTCGGTGCTGTTCAAAGTCTTTTACCAGAATACAAGGGTTGTTATTGTTGGCGTGCACCCTTACAGTTGCAGCTTGGCTTGTTTCAGGGCATTGGATATTGAACAACTTGTTAGGTATCTCCATCTGTATTGCATTTGTCAGTCATGTGCGCCTTCCAAACATCAAAATATGTGCGATGCTTCTTGTATGTTTGTTTGTGTATGACATATTCTGGGTTTTCTACTCTGAAAGATTTTTCGGGGCTAATGTCATGGTATCGGTGGCAACACAACAAGCATCAAACCCTGTTCACACAGTTGCTAATAGTTTGAGTCTTCCTGGCTTACAATTGATAACAAAGAAGCTAGAGTTGCCTGTAAAGATTGTTTTTCCAAGGAATTTATTGGTTGGGGCATCCCGTGGTGGGAGTACAGCAGACTTCATGATGCTTGGTCTTGGTGACATGGTATGAAAGTCCTTCTCTTCACTATGAATGAAGTAGTTTTTGTCAGCTTTTGAAGGTGTCTTATTTGATGAAATTAGCAGTCATCAATGCATCTCATATGATTTTGAGCTCAAATTTTCTTCAACAGAGTTTTAGAATAATTCAGATCTCTGTCTGCTATGCTGCTTGGGCAGTAATTACTTGTGCAACCTTACTGGATGGCATACTACTGTTTTTCTTTTTCATTTGAAAGATTTCCTTCACTGAGAAATTTTATTTAGAGTTGAATGTATGAAGTTCATTCTTCTCTTTTCACATGCTCATACTATAAATCATGCAGCGCTCTTGAATGTTTGCATGTAGTGTCATGCTTTGTTACTGGATCAATATTTCTTAGTATCTATGAAGGTGCAGATCCTTAAATCTTCATTTCAGCTTCAAGCTTGAAAATTCTATTCTCATTGCCCTTGTTCCTGGTATGAGTGCTATTAGATGAACAAAAGAACATGTCCTCTCAAACAATTTTGGTGTGCAGATGACACTTGAACAAGGAATATCAGTGTTCTGTACTTGTGGACCAACCATATGTTATTTGCAATTCCTGCATTTGTAGAGACAAGCACTCCAACTTATGCGGGTGACTTATTGAGATTAACATTGTGGCATTGTTTACCAGTTCTAGATTACTTTGCTGGTTAGTGTCATCTTTTTTCTTATCATTAGAGGCTCTGATTAAATTTTTTATGTTCATGTAGGCCATTCCTGCCATGCTTCTAGCATTAGTCCTGTGTTTTGATAATCGAAAGAGTAGGGAAACAGTAAATCTTTTAGATTTACATTCCTCGAAGGGGCACAAATATATATGGTATGCCCTTCCTGGGTATGCTATTGGATTAGTGACTGCGCTTGCAGCTGGCATTTTGACTCACTCACCTCAACCTGCTCTTCTTTATCTGGTATTTTGTTATCACAGTTTTATTCAAGTTTACTGGTTCTCTTGATATTTTGCATTAGTTTTTGCAAATATGATGTAGTCATTCTGATCATTTGTATTCTCCTTATTTAATTGGTCAAAATTCTATGATGTTTTCAGCTGTTAATTAATTTTATAGGTTTTTTGGATTTATCGAACATCTGTCACACCTAAATAACCTTATAACTTATATCCTCAAATCTTTTACATGCAGGTACCTTCAACGCTGGGACCTGTAATAATCATCTCCTGGTTAAGGAAGGAGCTAGTTGAATTATGGGAAGGAACCATGCCAAATCTCAATGACAAGGCTAGACAAATAGAAGTCTGAACCCTTTCTTTATGTGGGATGATGCCAGACCACGTTAGGGCATGCTGAGCCTTTTGTTTGTATATTCCTATGGATGTTTTGTTATTGGAAGGTGGAGTAATTTATCAACAACAATTCAGTGTTTTACTTTGTGGAATCTAACTTTGCCTGTGAAATATTTCCCTAACGGGAGGCAGAAAAAGCAAATTTGGCGAGCCAAGTGTCTCAACAAGTAGCAGATTTCAACACTAATGACTTTCTCTAAAATGCTTTCTGGTCTTCCATTTTCGCTTTAACAAGTATAGCAAATATTATTTATGTATTATTTGCCTGGAGTATAGTACTAAATCAACCAACAGATTCAAAACACAGATGCAAGCGCCCAATGCCCTTCTACCCTCCCTTGTGGGGAGGGCAATTTCTAATTATTTTGTTCAAAATTCGGATTCCTAGTGTCATGTGAATAGTTATTGAACATATTTGATTTTTAATTGTTTATATTGGGTTATTAAATTTAATAAACAATCGTAAATAATATTTTAAATTTTGTTAATTAATTGAATAAATTATGAAATAATATAATTTATTTACATTATAACGTATATGATGTAAAGGTGTAAACTAAGAGAACGATGAATAAACGTATTTTGAATGTATTTAGTTATTATTTATTTTTATTTGTTTATTAAGTTTAATAAATAATTATAAATGACATTAAATGGAAAAAAACAATTACAAATAATATTTTAAAAGTTATTAATTAAATGAATAAATCATAAATATAATAAAATTTATTTGTATTTAATTCATTTACACATCCCACTTCAAATAATAAAATGGATCAGGCTCATAGCACTTTTTTTTTATTTGAGTAGATGACATTGCATGTTATCAAAATTCTTTTTGGATTAATATGATTAATGATTTTTAAATTATAATGAAATGTTTAATTTGATACTTAAATTTTAAAAATTTTTAATGTGATATTTAAATTATAAATTTATTAATTAATGTGATCTTTACTTTTATATGACAACATATTTTTTCATCTGTAAAACTTTAAAATTACGACATTTAATATAATAAGTTAACCTATTATTTCTTAGGATAAGGCATTGTTTTGTATTCCTATTGGTTAGCTCTATTTATTTAAGCTTACCTATCCTCCCTTTTACAATCTAATTAACAATAATAAATATATTATTAAAATAATAATAACAAGTATATTATTAAAACCTATTTACCCAAACGTTTTATGCTTGGATTACCAAAAAAAATTCCCATTTTCTATCACCCAAAAAGCCTCTCCCTTCCTATATGTTAAAATTAAAGTTGATCTCGAAAAAATACTGGATTTGAAATTTTTTTTCAAAAAGAAGTTTTGCTTGGAGCATAAAACAACAAAATTTAAGAAATCTCTTCAATTTCATCCATGACTAAAACTTCACCATCTATAGATGTTTTTGAATCTTTTCACTTTTACAGCAAAAGCAAATACACTTATTACCTAATTAAATATTTAATTTTTGGTGATAAAAAATAATGTCATGTAGACAATTCATAAAAATAATTATTTGATTAAAATATGACTTGAATTGTTTTTAACAGTTCATTATAATTATTTTTGTTATATGTACCTTACTATTTTTTTTTCATTACAATTAAAAAAATAAAAGATCAAATTGTTGGAACCATAATTTTCTTTTACCATATCAGATTTGCATAACTTGATAAGAGAAATTTTTTTTTTAACATCAAATTACTTTAGTTACATTATTGAATATAAACTTATTATTCTATTAAATTATACCAATTTTTAAATATTATATTAATTAGTAAATTTATAATTTAGATATAATATTAAAAAAAATTTTAAATTTAAATATCCTAAAATTAAAAAAAATTAGGACTATTCATGACATTTTTTTTTTTTTTTGTTTTTCTTTCATTTTTCCGCTTTTCCCAGATGTCGTTCAGATACGGCAGTCCTAATTTGCAATGCATCAGGGACACCGTTTAAGCGGTCTTTCTCCTCGTTCCCTAAAACGGTAAAACGGCGCGTGAAACTGAAATTTCTGTCTTTGCCCTGAATCTTTATTTTTACCCCTACACTGAAGTAGGGCAGAATGGGGACGTCGGTTCAGGTAACTCCACTCTGTGGAGTATACAACGAGAATCCGCTATCCTACTTAGTCTCGATTGATGGCTTCAACTTCTTAATCGATTGTGGCTGGAATGACCTCTTTGACCCCTCCCTTCTTCAACCCCTCTCCAGGTTCTTCTTCTTCTTTAATAATGCCTATTCATTGATCACCATCTAGTCTATAGAGAAAGAGGAAAAAAACCGACTGTGGCTGGTTTTTGCAGGGTAGCTTCGACGATAGACGCGGTTTTGCTGTCGCATTCCGACACGCTTCACCTTGGCGCGCTCCCGTATGCTATGAAACAGTTTGGACTCTCGGCTCCCGTTTATTCCACGGAACCGGTTTACAGATTAGGCCTTCTCACTATGTACGACCAGTATCTCTCTCATAAGGTGAAAGTTATCTTCTTCTCTTTATTTGTTTATTTTCCACGGTTATTGAGTTAGAATTTCGTTTCCAATCCACAATGTTTTAGCCATATTTTGTTGGAAATGGGGGCAATTACTTTGTAAAGTTGATGTTGTGGCCATGAATTTGTTGTGTATGCCATTTACTCCATTATGCCTAAAGTCTGAAGTTAAGCTTCTCTGTTTGTAGTGGTAATTATTTATGTTTTGTAGTTAAAAGGTTTCATGTTGACATGCTATGCTCTATCTCAATTGCAGCAAGTATCAGAGTTCGATTTGTTCACCCTGGATGACATTGATTCTGCTTTCCAGAATGTGACTCGGCTAACCTACTCCCAGAATTATCTTTTATCTGGTAAATTTTTCTAGTAAATTTACTAGTAATGATCTCAATTTCTACATTTTTTATTTTGAAACTAAATTAATCTTGAGGTCAATGTTATTTTATGGGTGAAAGCTCAAGGGAATTGAATGTTGATATGACTTAGTATTGGGTGGAGACTGTCTGTTTGGATGGATGCCATTGCCCAACCCCTTAGTTCCCTCTGTTTAAAATGTTACTTGCTTATTGGTTTTTTTTTCCCATTACAATCTTCATAGGAAAAGGTGAGGGTATTGTTATTGCTCCTCATGTTGCTGGACATCTATTGGGTGGTACCGTCTGGAAGATAACAAAGGATGGAGAAGATGTTATATATGCCGTAGACTTTAACCGCCGCAAAGAAAAGTATATAGGCTTCCTTTTATCTGATCCCAAATTGCAGTTCTATTCTATGCATTTTCTTTATATTCTCAGATGAGTGGGTTTTATCAGGCATTTGAATGGAACTGTTTTAGAATCTTTTGTTCAGCCTGCTGTTCTGATAACTGATGCCTACAATGCTTTGAACAATCAACCTCCTAAACAGCAAAGGGAAAGGGACAGAGATTTTGTTGGTAATTTATGTTTTTGGTGTTGAATATTATTAAGTCATAATATAATTCAAAGTTCTTCATCCATCCTATAATTCATTCTTTTCTAATGCACTTCGATGCCTGCACATATGGTCATGCACAAAACTTAATTGAGATACTTTCTGCAGATACCATCTCAAAGACTCTAGAAGCTGGTGGAAATGTGTTACTACCTGTTGATACTGCTGGTCGTGTGTTGGAACTTCTCTTGGTTTTAGAAGAGGTCAGTAGGGATACTTGATTAATAACTAGGTGGATTTTTTTATTAGTCTTTTCGTTAGCTATACTATTGATTGTGAAGTTTGAATCGTGATATAAACAGAACTGGTCGTTCAAGTCTTTGGACTTCCCCATCTTCTTTCTGACATATGTTGCATCAAGCACAATTGATTATGTCAAGAGTTTCCTTGAGTGGATGAGTGATGCCATAGCTAAATCCTTTGAAACTTCACGTGACAATGCTTTTCTTCTGAAGTAAGTAGTCTCTTTTTGTCGAGGTTATTGATACTTGCTAATATTCTGTTATTGTCAATTTTGTACTACTTGTGTTTATTCCTCAGTTTGTATCATTTATATGTGCTTAACAAAATGTAACTGATGTGGATGGGGCTATAAATTAGATGAGAATTATGTACAATGTATTTATGCCAACATTGCAGGCATGTCACACTTTTAATTAGCAAGAATGAACTTGATAAAGCACCAGATGGTCCTAAGGTTAGTTGATTGCGCCACTCTTAAAGGGCAGATTACCATAATCTTTGTCAGCCTAATAATATTTCTTTTTTAGGTTGTGCTAGCATCCATGGCCAGCTTGGAAGCAGGTTTTTCTCATGATATTTTTGTTGAGTGGGCAGCAGATGTCAAGAATCTTGTGCTATTTACTGAAAGGGGCCAGGTGAGTTCGTTAGGACATAGGACTTTAGATTGATTATTTTTGTCAACTTTTCCATGTTTCAACTCATGTAGAGTTTAGATGTTGATAAGCATCTAATTCATGACCAATAGAGGTTTATTTGCTCAAAGACCAAAGGTTTTAAGCTCTTTTTCACATTCAACTTGTGGTATGGAATTATTTTGTGTTTCATGCTTGTCAAGTTCATTTTCTTCTTTGCATCAGGTTTATACAGTAACAATTTGTAAAAATTGTTTACCTAGCATGTAATTACAATTTTGTTTAATCAAATGACTACATTATCTCTTCTGCCACATAATATATACTTACTGACACTTTGATCTGTTTATGTAGTTTGGCACACTAGCTCGTATGCTACAGGCAGATCCACCTCCAAAAGCTGTTAAAGTCACAATGTCTAGGAGGGTTCCTTTGGTTGGGGAGGAGTTGATTGCTTACGAAGAAGAGCAAAACCGTTTGAAAAAAGAAGAAGCTCTAAAAGCTAGTCTTATCAAAGTGGAAGAATCTAAAGCTTCTCATGTGCCCGATATCAATTCAAGTGATCCAATGGTCATAGACACTAATAATAAGCATCCATCTCTTGAAGGTATTCTTCTTCTATTCCCTGAAAGCTAATCAATGTAACTTTATTCTTAATACTGAGGAGTAATATACATGTTGGGATTTTTGAGCATTCAACCAATTCTTAATGCTTTCACGTTACAGTTTTCATGTGCATTTGAATGGTTATTTCCTCTTCAAAGTAAAAGGAGGATGAGGGGTGAGGTGGTTTGGGGTTTCACAAAAAAGGAGATATTCTTGACCTAATATTAATTGATTCTTGAAGGTCAGAGGGTCTTCTAAATTGCTAAATGCATTTGGATGAATTATGCCTTCATGTCATCGTTGTCTATGTGCATTCCTGCAGTAGAATCAACAAATAAATACATTTCTTTTAATGGTTATGTGATGATGTGATCTTTTTTATTAAAAGCTTGTTTTAATTATAATTACCTTCTCATTGGATGTAGGATTTCCCTACTTTTTTTGTGAATAAACTAGTGATGGGTTTTTGTTTATTTTCATTGATTCTTGATGGTTTACATTTGTTTAAAGAGGAACAAAATCCAATAAGATTTCAGATAATGATGAATTATAATTTCTTTTCATCAATTTGTCTCATTCAAAAGTTTCTCCCCACCCTGATGAGGTAAGTTTGTGTGGGACATTCATGACGCATTGTTGAGAGTTTGATGTATCTTTTACATCATCATGTGTATCCTCAGCTGGTATCTTTTTATCTGCTTTTACTGTACAGGGTTAGGTCAACATGGGAGTGGATACCATGATATTCTGATTGATGGGTTTGTGCCCCCCTCCACTAGTGTTGCGCCAATGTTTCCCTTCTATGAAAATACTTCTGATTGGGACGATTTTGGTGAGGTCATAAATCCTGATGATTATGTAATTAAGGATGAAAATATGCACCAAGCAGCTATGTGCGTAAGTGCCTGCTTCTTTGTGTCATCTGAACTTGATTACTTTAGAATGTTATATCTCTCTTATCTTTCTTCTGTTGATATTTGGGTTATAGATGCTGTTGTCGGTTTGAATAATGAAATTGCTTTATATTTATCTCAGACTGGTGGGGATATGGATGGAAAACTTGATGAAGGCTCTGCTAGTTTGATACTTGACACAACACCTTCAAAAGTCATATCTAACGAGTTGACTGTAAGTTGAATTCTTGCTCAAGTCATAGTATAATCAGTTCTTAGACTTCTCGTCATGAAGTTACTGGCATTTAAGTCTGACTGATGATTCTGTTGGTTTTGTTTGACAGAGTACATGAAAGCACCCAAATTATCATTTGAATTAATTTCATTTACTCTCATTATAGAATAGTTTGAAACCAGGAAAATTGATATACTAGGATCATAGAGAGGATTCATCTTTTCATTTTATCACCTATGGGTCCTTTACGGATCCCTTGGATGCCTTTATACTTTAATATTAGGGTTTGATTTTTATATTTTTTCTTCTCTGTCCACATCTTTTCCTCTTTTAATTGTTATTCTCATTCTTTTCTTCAGGAATACGTGTCCTTTCTCAAAGTCATTTTAGTATCAATTTATATGTCATACTGACATCAACATGAAGGCTACTGCTTTAAGATTGTTGGGTTCTTTTTTTTTTTTTTTTTTTGTAATTTTGCTACTTAACTTGAATTTGGTTGAGTTTGTCTGTGAACATTTCAGCAATTCTAAATTGTGATTTCATTATTTCATTGTTTTGAAACCATCAAACCAATCAAGCTGCAATATACTGAATTTTGCCGTTTACTGAACTCTGTTCTTTAATGATGGTCAGGTGCAAGTAAAATCTTCACTTATTTACATGGATTATGAGGGGCGTTCTGATGGTCGGTCTGTCAAATCAATTCTTGCCCATGTGGCTCCATTGAAACTCGTAAGAATATTTCTTGAGGCAACTTCATAGAATTCCTAGTTATATATTTGCCTTATCATCTTTATGAGCTGTCTGTGTAAATGTGGCTTATGTTATTTGAGCAAGCAGTCGGTTTCCTTGCACAGCATGTTATTACTTGCCATGCATTTATGACATTACCATGATTTTATATGTGGATGTGCCATCTTTTCCATGGACGATGAGATGTTAATCCTGTGAGGCAGAGTATGCATTAAAAGAGAATAAAGGCATTGATAACTGTAGAATAATATCAGACAGTTTATCCCTATATTTATCATAGCTCTGTCAACTTAGATATGACTCTTTGTTGGTTAAGCCATATTTAAATGCTACCTCATTTTTCTATCCAGAGCTTTTTTTTTTTTTTTTGGTTGGATCTATTTTATGTGGGTGCCTAATTTGTTGTACTAAAAGAATTATTTTTTCCACTTGCAGGTCTTGGTGCATGGATCAGCTGAGGCAACAGAGCATTTGAAGCAACATTGCTTGAAACATGTTTGTCCTTATGTTTATGCTCCTCAAATTGAAGAAACAATTGATGTCACATCTGATTTATGTGCTTATAAGGTATAATTCAAGAATATGTGTTTACTTAAGGTGAGCTGATCATTTTAGAAATCAGAATTAATTTTGTGACCTTGTGTCTAATATAGGTACAACTATCTGAGAAGCTGATGAGTAATGTGCTTTTTAAAAAGGTAACTAATTGAATTTATCTTATATGTTGATGAACATATTTGAGTTATTCAATCTTTGTCTCTTTGTCTGACATAACTGTAATTTCAGTTAGGAGACTATGAAATAGCTTGGATAGATGCTGAAGTAGGGAAGACAGAAAATGACTTGCTCTCTTTACTACCCATCTCTACCCCAGCTCCACCACATAAATCCGTTGTTGTAGGTGATCTAAAAATGGCAGATTTCAAGCAGTTTCTTGCCAGTAAAGGTGTCAAGGTACTGCTTTTTCGTATGTGTTTAAACATGTTGCAGTGAATAAATGAAACTGATCTTAAACTTCCTATTTAGAGCCCAGATTCTTGAAAATTTTAGCCTTCCCTTGATATCCAAAGGTGTTTCTGTACAGGTAGAATTTGCTGGTGGGGCACTGCGATGTGGTGAATATGTGACGTTACGCAAGGTTGGGTTTGCCAGCCAGAAGGTGAGCAATTTGGCATTTTGATGGTTGTTGTGTGGCAATCTTAGGAGACTAGTATCTTTGGTAATTTTGTATCGGCCATGTGCTTTGGATGGATATACATTTTTTTTTTAATTTCTTTGTCGATTCTATCTTTCTGCAGGGTGGGGGTTCTGGTACTCAGCAAATAGTTATTGAAGGCCCCTTGTGTGAGGATTACTACAAGATACGCGATTATCTGTATTCCCAGTTTTATTTACTTTAAATTGTGCAATGAAATCTGCAAGGGCGGAAGTCATTCTGCAACCCTACTCTGGAAAGAGTTTTCACTTTTCACTCATTACTTTGTTTCTCTGATGTATATTATTGTACAACTTTATTTATACAAGAAAAACATAAGATTTTAGGTTAGTACGTGCCAAATCATCTTACTATTCTTTTTTTTTTTTAATCTTGAACTTGTACTTCAATTTTTCGGAAGTGGGGGTATGTTTGAATGTCTTTCAATACTTGCAATTACTAGAGTAGAGGCAGAAAGATACAAATTTCCATTTTTTGAGAGGGGGGGGGGTGTTCAAATAGTATAACTTGATTGAGTGCAAATAATTATTTTGTGCATGCTCTGGAAAAAGAAATACTCGTTAATTAATCAGTATTAAAATAATAAAGAATGAAATGGAGCTTGGGTAAATTATATTACTATTTTTTAAAAAAATTTATAACATTCAAGGGGGAAATGTTAATTTTGAGTTGTAAAAAAAGATTTAATTTAAGACTCAATTGCCCAAATTGTTCGGACATGCTCAGACAAAAAATAAGCTTGGACAAAATAAAATCGAACTGGGGCTGCGGAGGAAGACAAATAATAAAAGTTAGGTCCACTCAAATATAAATAAAAAGTTATGAAGGTGTCCGAACCCGTATTTCCGGTGGCCTGTCTTGGGTTTAATATAAACAGTTAGTCAGTTTCCCTTGCGGAAAACGTCATAAATAATTTTGTACATATTAAATAAAAAACAGAGGGACAATCAAATTGAAGCAATCGTCGCGTCATAATCATTATATAGAGAGGGATAGATAAAGAAAGATGACAAAAGAATCCGAGCACTTCCCTTTTTCTCTTCCATACCAAAACAAACAAACAAACAATCAAAACCAACCAATAACCCTAGAAGAAATCACCCTTCAATCTTCTCTCTCATCTCCTGGTTTCAATTCATTTCAATTAAGCATTTTCAGGCGAGGCGGGATTTTTATTATTTTCTGATGGCTTCTACATCTACCTCGTGGTCGCCGAACTCTCCTCAGCTCCGCTTGGCTTTGCGTTGCAGGAATTGCGCGGAATCACGACCGGTTCTTATCGGGGCGCGGACGAGGAAGATCGATTATCACCGTGTTCGTCTGCTCTTTGTTGCACGAAGGAGTAAGGGACTGGAACGGCGTCGTAATGGTGCTTCGTGGATTGTGTCGGACTCCACAGCTGGGTCGGATACTTTTTCCGGATGGTCTGATTCGGATACCGTTGAAGATTCCATTGACTCTAAAAAGAATGAATGGTTTGGAGGTATTAATTTATCATGCTTTGCAGAAACAAAAGTTGTTATTACATTTCTTGGTTGAATTTTGTGCGTCTATTTCGTTTTCAAGAGTCAAGTGGAAGAGAAAAAAGAAAATTTATCTTATATTTTTGTTGGCAAAGGTGATGAAAATTATGTAGTATAACGTGAAACTGGGTATAAATATCAAATTATGCTGTGTTGCGCTTGTTTCTTTGTGGTTTTCTTTGTTTACTCATAATCAGCCGGTAGAAGCTATATGCTTTGGTAGATTTATCCAACCATAATCTCTTCAATTTTCAAGGTTGTGAAAGAAAATTTGGGAAAAGAGTGGAGGTGG
Source organism: Durio zibethinus (assembly GCF_047325235.1). NCBI lineage: Eukaryota > Viridiplantae > Streptophyta > Magnoliopsida > Malvales > Malvaceae > Durio > Durio zibethinus. The sequence continues at coordinate 6,513,867 of NC_143170.1, read as the reverse complement.
GAGTGGGGTGGGGTGTTCTAATCATGCTTAATTGGGTTTAAATTAAAATAGTTGGTTTGCAGTTTTATGAACTAATAACAATTTGTAAGTAGTTTACTTTCAGGAATTTTGGGAGCCATATCAGCTGGACTTGTTCTGGTAGCAGGGCTTTCCTTAGCTGCATTGTCCCTAAGCAATAGAAGCACTTCCAGTAAGGGGTCTCTTTCGATTGCACTAGGTTCTGTTTCATCATTATCTTCGATCTATTTATATGCTGTTACTAATTTGCTTTCTTTGTTTATTAGACTTAATTTAGATGGATTTGACAACCATCTCACGAGCACTGGTGATGAATGATTATACCATTTGTTGACTGCAGGGCCAAAACAGCAGTTGGAACCCTTAACAGCTCAACAGGACGTTTCGTTGGCCTCTGATAATGGGAGTGATAAAGTTGAGAATGAAAGCGAGACAGGTATACAAGAGGATCTTTTGTCACCTTCAGAATTGAATGGCAGTTTGACAGATAATAAACTTGATAATGATAATGGGACCTACTTGGTAGACAGTTACACATCCAATGGTGATAGTGTCACTAACACTGTTCCAGCTCAAGAAGATTTGCAAAATGTTTCAGCTTTGGATGGAATGTCATTTGGCCCGGACATAACTCCAACAACTCCTAAATTGCCTGAATCTGAAGTTGTTGGTGGCTCTTTTGTTGTATCAAGACTTGGACAATTAGATAGCAAACTTGATATAGATTCACCTGAAGCAACTACTGAAATTGAAGACACACTGATTAATGTCAGAGAAACTATTGATACTAACTTGTCTGAACCAGTAAACCTAGATAATGATCTTGATGAGGGAAAGCTTGGATCAGAAGGAAAAGAGAATTCCAATATTTCAGTGGATTCTTCTTCTAGTTCCAATTCTACCAATGAGTCTCTGATTGTGAGCTTCTCAGTTAGTTCAGAGTTAGAACCAATTGTAGAACCTCAGGCTGTACCCAAAGACAATCTGGAAACCATAGAATCATCTACAACTGAAGAAAACCTTGAGAATGGGAAATTGTCGCAGTTCTCAGTTGAAATAAAGAATTCATTTCTGGAAGTGAACAACTTAAATGAGAGTGAGTTATCTGAAACAACCTCTGTGTCAGCACCAGCTTATCCATTAAGAAATGAACAAAGCAAAATTGATTATAATGAGATAAATGATAGCAAACCAGTTTTTGAATCTCCAACTCCTGGGAGTTCCTTCTCCCCTGCTGGTATACCTGCTCCCTCTGTAGTTGCTGCGGCTCTACAGGTGTATCCAGGGAAGGTTTTGGTTCCTGCAGTTGTTGATCAGGTTCAGGGGCAGGCACTTGCAGTCCTTCAAGTTTTGAAGGTATTTCATTCCCGCTGATATGTGGAACAATTATGGTATGAGCCCTGCAGATAATATGAGGACTCGCTACCTATTGCTCATATATTGTATCTTTTCCAGGTTATTGAAGCTGATGCTCAACCTAGTGATCTATGTACACGTCGCGAGTATGCTCGGTGGTTACTGTCTGCAAGCAGTTCCCTTTCAAGGTATAGGTGCCTTTCTTATTACTCCTAGTTATGGCAGCATGTGCGCGTTGGGAAATTAGCATCTAACTAGCAATATAAAATAGGGAATTTTATACTTCCAAATTGTTATAGGAAATTTTGTTTATATAAAATAGCAATATAAAATAGAAAATTTTGTTTCCTGCAGGAATACAATGTCAAAAGTTTATCCTGCAATGTATATTGAGAATGTTACTGAACTTGCATTTGATGATATCACACCTGAAGACCCTGATTTTTCATCCATTCAAGGTTAGAGGAGGATTTCATGTTCTTGGCCATAATATTGGTAGAGTAACTTTCCTTTTTTGTTATAATCATTGCCGCCAATGGAGTTGGATATTTCAGGCTTGGCAGAGGCTGGACTTATCTCAAGCAAGCTTTCAAATCAAGATCTGCTTAACGATGATCTAGTCTCGTTAGACTTCTTTCCTGAAAGGTTATTACTGTTCACATATTGAACTTGCAATATAGGTCACCCTATTTAGTGTGGTTATTGTTATCTCCAATACAAATGTTCCTGTTATTTTATTGCCCTAAACATCTGTAGGGCCTTTTTTTTTCTATATCAAAGAATGATTCTCCATTATTTTACCAAAGTTGTGGTTACCCGCTTTCATTTTAGTTTATTTGTAAAATGTTCATAGAACATGCGCGTTGCCTGATATAACTCTCTGACTTACCCTGAATAAAATCTAAAATAATAAATGGAAATCGCATTGCATTTTTACTTTTACAATAACAATTGCTTTATTTTTGGATACAAGGGTGCTTTACTTTTGTGGCTTTATGATGGGCTTCTCATTTTCTCATTTTTTTTTATCATCATTTTTTATGCTCCAGCCCTCTATCACGCCAGGATCTTGTTAGTTGGAAAATGGCCTTAGAGAAAAGACAACTCCCAGAAGCTGACCAAAGGGTTGCCTATGTTTGAGTTTGTTTATTTGTTCATCTCATCTTCTTTGTTGTGTGTTGTAGTGAATATATTTGGTATTAATTTTAGCTTTGTGGTCATGTAGATACTCTACCAACTTTCTGGTTTTATGGACATTGATAAGATAAATCCAGGTGTATGGCCTGCGCTTGTGGCTGACTTGTCTGCTGGAGAACAAGGAATAATAACACTTGCTTTTGGTTAGTCATCTTTAATTTTAATTTCTTTCTCAAAGTTTCATCTTGATTTTGATGATTGATATGCCTTTGTTGTTATTATTGTCCGTACAGGTTATACGAGAATGTTTCAGCCAAATAAGCCTGTGACAAAAGCTCAAGTTGCTGTTGCTCTTGCAACTGGTGAAGCATCTGACCTAGTAAGTGAGGAGCTTGCACGTATTGAAGCAGAATCTATGGCAGAAAATGCAGTATCTGCTCATAATGCTTTGGTAGCTCAAGTTGAGAAAGATGTTAATGCTAGTTTTGAGAAAGAGCTTTTGATTGAAAGGGAAAAGATCAATGCTGTGGAAAAAATGGCTGAAGAGGCAAAGCGTGAACTGGAAAGGTTAAGAGCTGAGAGAGAGGAAGAGAATATTGCCTTACTGAAGGATCGTGCTGCTGTTGATTCAGAAAAAGAAGTTCTTTCAAGATTAAGGCGTGAAGTGGAGGAGCAGTTGGAAAGCCTGATAAGTAACAAGGTAGAGATATCATATGAGAAGGAAAGGATTGCCAAACTACAAAAAGAAACAGAGGATGAAAGCCAAGAGATTGTCAGGTTACAGCATGAACTGGAGGTGGAGAGAAAAGCCTTATCCATGGCCAGGTAAGGAAAGAAACTTTATTATTAAGTGGTTTTAAATTGATATTGCAACAACTTGACAGGGAGGAATGACACGAGGTTTTTCAAATATGTATCTATATTAGATGCTTTATTTGCAGAATAATATTGAATGATACAGATTGTGAGATGGCATATGTTTGTTCTCTTAGATCTTTGTAGCTAAACTAATTGTAAGAAAGATACTTTGGCCAATGCTCATTTCACAAGAATTTGCTTTTATGAGATTTAAACGGATTCTTGCCCATCTGCTTAATCAATAAATGTCACATGTTTTCCTAGGCAGAACCGGTGAACAATGCATCAGACATGATGTTCAATGTGTATTGACTTGTACTTTTTGTTTAAATAGCAAAATTCTTTTTCTTCAAAATCTGTGTTAAAACTGCTGAAGTTTTACCCTCTGCTAACTGCTAGACCAATATATTAGGTAAAGTTACCTTGTTGAGGAAGACAACCTGGTTTGATTTTTATTATGACTTCTCAATGGCGATCGAATTAATATTTTAATAATTCAGGGCTTGGGCTGAGGATGAGGCAAAAAGAGCAAAAGAACAGGCAAAAGCCCTGGAGGAGGCTAGATGTGACTGGGAGAGGCATGGCATCAAAGTGGTTGTTGACAATGACCTCCGTGAAGAGAGTGTTGCAGGAGTTACGTGGGTAAATGCAGGGAAGCAAGTTGCTGTTGAAGGAAGTATTAGCAGGGGCGAAACTTTGGTGGGCAAGCTCAAGGTATTGGCAAGTGAAGTAGAAGGGAAATCTAGAGAGTTCATCAATAAGATTGTCCTGAGGATTCAGTATTTGATTACGCTGTTGAAGGAGTGGGCCTCCAAGGCAGGAGCAAAGGCGGAAGAAGTGAAAGACATGACTTTGTTGAAGGCAAGGGGATCAGTACAAGAGTTGCAGCAAAGCACGGCAGGATTTAGTTCGGCCCTTAAGGAAGGTGCAAAACGGGTGGCAGCAGATTGTCGGGAAGGAGTTGAGAAACTCACTCAAAGGTTCAGAACATAGCCATAGCCGTCCCCCATGATTATGTTTTTGTCGTGAACACCAATAAATAAATTTTGCAGCTGAGAATAGGGATTTCAATTTTACCATAAACTCGATTTTTTATCTGAATAGTGATTGAGATAAACATTACATTGTGAATATGAGTACGAAAATGAATATGAGTTTAAATTTTTATTAGGTATAAAAATAATAATTGGATAATATAACATCTCTCTCGTAATTTGACAGCATTTAATAAATGACTTTTTTATTTAATAATATAAATTATTATTTTAGATTAATTAAAATTAATAAATTTTTATTAAAAAACATATGTTCATAAATATATATTTATAAAAAAAATCTAAATATATAAAATAAAAATAAAAAACTTTAAAAAACATTTGTTTTATTTTTTTTAATTATTAAGTACTTTTTATGCTAATTAAACATTCACAAAAATAAAAATAAAAATTAATTTAAAATAACTATTGAACATGAATTAAAAAAATAAATATAATATAAAAATTTGAAGATAGGAATGAAAAATGCTCTCTTTTCATATCCTACTCATAGATAGAACTACGTAATTCATCTCCTCCCTGGTCAATTATTCACAGCGGAAAGAACGTAGTATCAAATTCAATGATGGATGTAAAAGAAAGAGTACTAATAAATTATAACTGGAACCATTTCGCATTTCATTGATTTTTTAACGAAAATTTAACTTGAAAATTTCTTAGTAAAGATAACATTAAATTTCAACAAACACAAACTTTCCAATTTCTCAGCTCTAATTCAAATAAAACAAGTTCCAGTGCATAGTTTTCAGCAAAACATTATGCTAAACAAATTTCTCTAACAGCTCCTAAATGAGAGACAGTCGAACATGTCAACAGCGAGAGCAAGTCAAGAAAATAAGCTTCACTTCTTCTTTTCTCCACCTCCAGTGTGGGCCCTGCAAGGAACATGATACCCAGGAAAAGACTTACTACCATTTTCAGATTGCAAATGTCCCCTCAAAACATAAGACAAGAAATACTTTGCTTGTCCTAAGATATAAGTAATTACCTCATCTTGCGGAGAACACTAGACATCTCCTCACGCTTCTTCTTTGCCCTTTTGTGAGTTCCCAACTTTCTTTTAGCTACCTTGAGTGCTCGCTTGTCCTTACCAACTTTCAGAAGCTCAGTGATCCTCTTCTCATATGGTGCAAAACCAGCAACTTCCCTGATCAAGCTCCTCACAAAATGGACTCTTTTGCTTGTTTTCTGAATAAAATGGAGAAATCAGACTGTGACTTCAAGCAAGAAAACACCAACTATATAACAGGATGTAATTTGCTAAAAGTTCTGGCTAAAACAAGGCCTTTCTCGAAATATAAATTCAAAGAATAACACCACGTTTAATATGACAATTTATATGCAGTTTTCCCTCTCTCCTTCAATACAAGACTATTACTTATGATCAATTACTATTATTCTACATAGAATCTATTCGGTATAGAATCTACTTACTCCTTTTCGATTAGAGGGACGTGGAGCCAACTCCTTTTTGGTTACAATGTGGCCCTTGTTCAGTCCTACATAGAGGCCAGTGTTTGGCTGCTTGGTAGTCATGCCTGTTTAACGCCAAATCACATCCATAAATAAAATGAAAAACACTACATTCAATCAGAATTTTAATAATCTCTTAAATCCAAATCACCAATCCCATTTATTTGAACTCCTGTTTTAAACAGGAGTTGACAAAACATAAATGATTTTCTACTTAGGACTCAAACCCTTAAAATTTGCTTCTTTCCTTCATAAACCTCTCAAATTTCACAAAATATATTAGCATCAACAGTTAATCCAAAACAAAACCAAAAAATAAAAAAATAAAAAACAAAAAAAGAAAAGGTGAATAGAATACTCAAAATATCTCGAGACGAAGTTCCCTAATTATGTAACATACTAACATTTTTACTTCGAGTGAAATGAATATTGGCCTTTACAACGTAACACAAACTTTTAAAATATACTTTTTTTTAAAATGAACGTCCAATGCATATCCAATCACAAATACACAGAATAACGAAGCAAAAATCAAAGCTTGTGACAGAAATAAACTCTAGACAGCCAATATCATATTGTCTAAGAAACCCATCAATCAAAGCACAGAAGTTAACAAACACAAGTTAAATCTCCTGCCGTTGATAAAACCAGCTATAGCTTCTCAATAGTTGCTCTTACTCTTTCATATTTCTATGAAACCTAACCAATCTGACACAAAAGTTTGGAGTTTTAAGCATAGCACTGCGAACCCTAAGCAATAATAAAGCACTGAAAGGGCATAGAGAGATCGAGAGAGTAGAGTACCTGTTTAGACGGAGATCTGAGGCGGAGTAAAATGAGGGAATTAGGGTTCCGAGTTTGATATTGATTTTATAGGCAACCATCATTATATGACCCGCACCCGATAAGCCGGTCCAGAAAGCCCAATGTCTGCTCCAATTTTAGCCCATTCACCCCAAAACCATTTTAGGATATGAGTTTTTGATGTTTGGGCCTGATCTACTTAAGCCGAAACATTTTGGTGAATGAGTTATTGCTTCCACTCATTGTTCCAGAAAGGTATGTATCAAGAGAAAGTTCAAGAATTTGTTATTGTTTGATTAGATTATTATTTGATGGATTATCGATTTAGTTTTAAAATTTTATAAATGAAATTAAAATATTATCATTTATTTTTAAAATATAAATAATCTTTTTAATCTTGCCGTGTATTAAATAATTTTATATATATTAGAACAAATTATTAATTTAGTGAGTCCATGTTTAGTATCATAATATTTAATTTATTGACATGTGTATATATTTAATGATTTTTATTTTTTAAATAAAGAAATATTCATGAAAAATAATTCATGTATTGCTTTTATATCATTTTATGAAGGTGGGACCATTTGATTAGACTATATATGAGATAGGATAACGAAACTAACATATTATATTTTCACCAACCAAATAACTAAAAATATAAAAATATATATTTTTAACTAACAACTAACCAAAAAAAAAAAAAACAATTATAGGTAAAGTCTAGGAAGAAGAAAAAATTATTATTAAAGGTATTAAATTAAAATAAAATTTTAAATTATTTGATAATTATGAAGTTAATATATATTTAAAAATTATTAAAATTATTTTTATTTCAAATAATAATTTTTTAATAAATATTTAAAAATTAATAAAATTGGTAGTAATATATAAAAATTAATTTTTTAAAATATTAATATATTTACATAAATTGATAATAATTTAGAAGATGATAATTTTTATATTAAAATAATTATTATTTTTATTCAAAATAAAATTAAAAAAATGAAAGTGGCAAGTCTAAACTCTATTATTTCAATGGCAAAAAAAAAAAAAAAAAAATTTGCAACATGAACTTTCTTAGAAAAAAAGGTTGCGGTAAAAATGAAAAATTCTACCGAATTCCTTTACCTCCATTAGGATTGTTTTACCCACGCTGCAAAAATTTTTTATGTAATAGCACAATAGCAAGGCATCCAAGTGGCTTGTCAAGCTACGATTGCACATAAATTGAGGGTAACCTCATCGTAATCGAGGTTCAGTGAGATTCAAATGTAGCTTATTAAAAATGATAATAGTAATAAAATATTAAAAATTTTATATTCAATTATAATTTTTAAATATTTTATAATTATTTTATATGATTTTTTTAAAACGTAATATAATAATTTTGTTATCAATACTTTCAAACACACTCTTTAAAGATAAGTTATTAAATTATCATTCAACTATTGATTTTTTATTAAATTATGTAAATAAATATTTATTATTGAAAATACTTTTTCAATTGTAACAATAACAATTTATAAAATTAATATTAATTTTAATAATAAATTAATTAATTAGTAATTTTTTTATTTATCTAAAACACATAATTCAAAATTTTTTTCCTCTCAGTTGACCTAAAGCTAAATCTCTTTTTATATTTTCATTATTTTAGATTTATAAACCCAAAATTAAGATATATCACATATTTTAATGACGATTTATATTTAATTTATAAATCACTTATAAAAAATTATTAATAAAAAAAATAAAATATTTAATTTTTATCGATTCAACCAATTCAATAGCATTATTGCGCACATTTTCTACATTTATTATATTACTCCATGGAAACATCATGGAAGATTTTCTCCGTTTATAACATATATTTCGCTATTAAAATAATTCTGTTTAGTTTGACAACCAACTTCCTTTTTTATTATATCAAGCAAAGTCCGTGGACGTTGTTCATGTTTGTTTTTTTATTATTATTATTTATTTCTATTGATTGGGTGAAAATGTTTTGAATATCCTTTTAGTAAGCTGTAAAGTGTAAACGGTCCAAAGTCCAGATGGATGAATGATTAGAAAGCGGACAAAAATGAATTATTTGTAAAAAGACCATATGCCACTTAAATTCTCAACTTATTTACACATTAACCACCTTTGACTGCCAGTTAAAAGCAGACAAATGACAAGCCTTCGCTTCTCTTATGTCATGTCGTCCTTCTACTTCTGCACCAAACTCTAACTGGACTTTGACTAGTTGGTAGCAAGCCCTCTAAATTTTGGTCCTTGTCTAATTCCGATGTCTGTTGCCTGTGACAGCCTGTCAATTTGACTCCTTATAATATAACTCCGAATTAACCCAGTCCCAGAACAACAAAGTATCCCTCATACATGTTCTTAATCATTAAGTCTTCTTTTTGCTCTAAATTTTTGCCCTTTTTTTTATTGATCAGAAAGAAATCTGGTACCTTGGGTCTTTCTTATTTTCTCTTTTATCTCTAGGCTGCTCCTTTGTTTTGTTATTTTAGTGATAAAATTGTGATCACTCAGCAGCTTATGACATTGAAACCCTAATGGTAGAAGGACCCAGATCGGTTTCTTGATACAGCTATCAATTCTTTCTGTAGCCATCATTTCCTGTCTCTGGTGAGTACTGTGTTTTGACCCTTCAAATGGTGTGGAAGCATACTTCTCAGTGATGCTCATATTCTTGTTGTTCCAACAATACCAGTATATTGACTTTGCTCCTGTTTTGTCTGCTTTGGAATCCGTTCTTGATATTTCTTTTGGTAGGTTCAGTTGATTGTGCATCCTAGGGGAGCAGTTGAGATCATCTTCTTGAGTCCTATTCATCATCTCCTACTCTTCGGTTCAAATTCTTCTACTTATAATCATTTTTTTGCACATTCTATGGAGTTTTGTAGCGTTGGTTTACGTATTGTCTTTCAATCCATTTACTGAATTGGAATACTCGTTCAAGTACTTTTTTCGTAGTTGAAATCTATAATAAAACCTCAACAAGTTAGATTTCCTTCTCCTCTAATTGCATAGTTTGAATTCTTCAATTTCTATGCTCACTTCTACTTGAATTGATGTGAATTTTGGTATCTCATCCAATTCTCAAATCATTAATCAAGTTCCATATTCTAAGTTCCTGTCTGGTATTTCCTAAATCAGGGCACCATTTTTCTTGTTTCTACGCCATTTGCATGCAAAATCCATGTTTTATGATCTACATTGTCATACTTAGAGGGTAGGCATCAATGTCAATTATATGTGGCCTTCCACTCCTTGAATGTGTTTACTGTCTGGCATGTGCACGCTGGGCATGGAAAAGATGCCTCCATACTGCTGGCCATGACAGTGAAACATGGGGCCATGCAACTGCTGAAGAATTTGAGCCTGTCCCACGACTATGCCGCTATATTCTAGCTGTTTATGAAGACGATCTTCGGCACCCACTCTGGGAACCCCCTGGAGGCTATGGGATCAATCCAGATTGGTTGATTCTCAGGAAAACTTATGAAGGCACTCAAGGACGGGCTCCTTCATATATATTATATCTTGATCATGATCATGCTGATATAGTCCTTGCCATTAGAGGTCTTAATTTGGCAAAAGAGAGTGATTACCAAGTGCTTTTGGATAATAAGCTGGGGAAAAAGAAATTTGATGGTGGTTATGTTCATAATGGACTCTTGAAGGCTGCTGGATGGGTTTTGGATGCAGAGTGTGAAGTGTTGAAGGAACTGGTGGAGAAGTATCCAAATTATACTTTGACGTTTGCAGGACATTCTCTTGGGTCAGGTGTAGCAGCCATGTTGGCGTTGGTGATTGTACGGCATCAGGATAAACTGGGAAACATTGACAGGAGGAGAATCAGGTGCTATGCTATTGCACCTGCAAGGTGCATGTCGCTGAATTTAGCAGTCAGATATGCAGATGTCATCAATTCTGTGGTTCTTCAGGCAAGTTGATTTTTTTTTTCTTTTTCATTTAATGTTTGGGTTTATTGTTTGTTAGAAATGATACTATCAGTTGGTCTACTATAAACATCATGATATTAATGGCATCTGCAGAAGTCCCATGCAATGGAATTGTAATTGTTCATTGCAATACTTGTTGTATTAAATCGTGCTGTACTACATGTTGTTTAACTAAGAAATACGGGATATGAGCCATGTGATGTCTTTGTTCTGAGTAAGATAAAAGGAGTTCTTAGAGAGCAAAGGTATGAATGGTCGCTGGAGCCCGTCGATTAGTTCTTTGACACAATGTGCTCAATTTATTACTTCTAATAATTACCGCTTATTCATTCACTTGAAAGTTTATGTCCAATTGTCACAAGCTTGGAGGGTGGGGAAGGTTCATGCTTGTACAAGACATGTTTATGATAACGTGGGAATTCTGGCAAATGGACTTCCGAGGTTGGTCGTTAAGTTCAGTTCTAATTTCAAATGAAGAAGAATGGTTATAAATGCAACTCAAGATGCATGTTTTCTGATGAAAAGGAACTAACTTATGAAATAAGAAGCATCTGACAGAGGAATGAGGAATCAGCTTTCTGCAGAATCTCCCATATGAAGGTGAAATTTTTTTAGGAAGTGACTCCAAGATCACATTATCATCATAGTGAAATCTTATCTGTCAGTAGAACCTACTGTAACTGGCACTCCTCTTGTCCTTGAAGGATAGGTGCTTAACATGTACCTTCAAGAGCAAAGTTCAAGAGCTGGTAAGGAAAGGGAACCAAAAAATAAAAAGTATAAGTTCGAGTAGTCCAATGGATATCTAAACTCTAAAGTACATTTTTAGGTGTGACAATGTCTAATACTGTGGCATAGACACCAAAAGGAATTGTGTTATGCTTTTTAGTGAGATATGTCTGATATGAATACAAGTAGCTTTGCAAAGCTTAAAATGTATGTTCTTTCTTCATAGCAGAAGATCTTATCTCATTTACACTGATATTGGCACCAAATGTTGAAAGCATCTGGTTGGGATGATATTTAGTTGGTGATATTATATCTGTGAATGATAGTAATTGATGTCTGACAAGCAGTTGCAACTATTGTCTTGATTGTTATTAATTTTACATCTTCAATCTATCAGTTATTATATTATTATCATTATTTTTGTATGTTTAATTGTGGTTAATGCTGAATTAGGATGACTTCTTGCCACGAACAGCCACGCCTTTGGAAGACATTTTCAAGTCACTTTTCTGGTATAGTTGTTGGATTTTAACACCCATTTTAATTATAGTTCTGTTTACATTTGACTCTAGTTTCTCCCCATAAACAATATTTATTGACACATGAAAAACAAAAAACAAAAAAAAAAAAAGGAAAAGGAAAAGGAGAAAGAGAGAGTTCTAGCTCCACTGTTCTTGCAAATCAAAGTATCCTTACTTTGGCGGTTATCTTTTATCTATTGACAAATTTTCGCTTTCTCCATTTAAACAGTTTGCCATGCCTACTATGCCTGAGATGCATGAGGGACACTTGTATACCAGAGGAGAAGATGCTTAAAGATCCAAGGAGGCTGTATGCACCTGGTCGCCTCTATCACATTGTGGAGCGAAGACCTTTCAGGTATAATGAAGCATAAAAATAGTAATTCTCTCCAATTTATTTGCTTAGTGCTTAATGATTTTAGTTATTTTTTACTTAACTAAGGTGGTGTCGTTGTTGAGAATGCCTTGCAAGGCTGGAACTCAGTACAGATTTGTATGTTGGGCAGGTTTATAATATCCATTGCAGTTAGTGTTGTGGTCATTATCTAGCATATAGAAAAACTGACAGGCGTCTATCTTATGCATTTATCTCATATCTAAGACATTCTTAAATTAAAAATGAATAACCCAGGAGTGCTTTATGATAAAAAGATTCATCACAATGCAAAAAGAAAATTTGACCTCTTGATGGGCACTTCATTTTACATCACTCTTGCAGATTAGGAAGATATCCCCCAGTTGTGAGGACAGCAGTGCCGGTGGATGGGAGGTTCGAGCATATCGTTCTTTCTTGTAATGCCACCTCAGACCATGCTATAATATGGATAGAAAGAGAAGCACAGAGAGCTATGGATGTAAGTTTAAAGCTGCTTTATTTTCATGGCAGTTGTTTAATAAAATGGAGCAACAGCCAATTGATGAAATAAATGCATACACTTTATGTGATTCTCTCTCTTTTGGTTGGTTTCCTATGCAATTTGTTCTCCAAAGTACTTTTTGAAATTAAACCTCACCATCTTTGTCTCTTAATTTTGCTTTAGTTAATGTTGGAGAAAGATGGAATAATGGAGATCCCAGCACAGCAGAGAATGGAACGGCAGGAGACTTTGGCTAGAGAACACAGGGAAGAGCACAAGGCTGCACTCCAAAGGGCTGTTTCATTGTCAGTGCCCCATGCTTTTTCACCTTTCCAATATGGAACTTTTGATGAGTCCCAGGATGGGGAGAACTCCCATAAATCTAGTGGCGAGTCGTCTGTTGGATCATCAGGGAAAAGCAAGAACAAAGAAAGCTGGAATGAATTGATCGAACTTCTTTTTGACAAAGATGAATCTGGGCACATCGTGCTCAAGAAATCACATAGGGATGATTGACAATGTAAATTAAGAGAATAAATGGATAGAAGAAGTTTATGCTTGCGATGAACAACATTCATTGATTCATTTGTACTCGGTTTCCATCCCATAATAATCACGGGCAGTTGTGGAAACGCCGAGAGCTAAACACGTCATTTGGAAAATGAGCCTAGACGGGGATATATAAATATATATATATATATATATATATATATATATATATATTAAACCTTTGAATTTGAGTTGAGTTTCAACTTCCTGTCGGTCTCTAACAATCGCTGTTGCATCCATTCATGGCTTTCCTTCGGTCAATTCTTCTTTCTTCTGCTTTTTGCCTGTTCGTTCTCCAACTTCTCTGCCGAAAGGTAAAGGAAACCCCATCTCATTTTTTTAAGCTATATTTGTATATTTTGGAAATGAGCAGTGGAAATTTATCCGTACTAAAATGGTTGTCTTAATTTTGAATGAATGAGACAATCAATCCATTTCCTATACGGGATTGATGAATTAAATGGTGTTCTTCATCTGGGTTTTTGTTAAAATCTCGTATGGTCATGCATACGCTGACGTTTATCCTGGATAATTTTTTTTTTAATAAATTTTGTGGATATCACTATTTTAGTTGATACTTGATAGTAAGTACCCTTTCGTTGAATGATTATCAATTAGAAAAAAAAAAAAAAAAAAAAAAAGGGACAAATTTGTGTCTCATGAGTTTATTGGCTGGCTGGCTTTTGGTTATCTTTTATATTCTGAGTAGTTGCTTACTATCTTTTAATATATTCTTTTACAGCTTATATTTGAAGGAAATTGTGCTTTCAGCAAAGCAGGTATCTTTCTTTTTATTTCAATATATTATATATGTTCTGTTGCAGCTTTAGATATTTATCGTTAAGTTGCAAAGCTTGTTTTATGTTGTTGTTTCCCGTCCAAATTTTGGTTTGGAATTTAACTCCTGCGGCACCTTGAATTTATAATTGGTTGTTTCATTTCATCTTCGGATCAAAGGATTGATGAGAAAGGAAATTGGCTAATGGAATTTCAGTTTTTTTTTTTAATTAAAAAATAAAACCCACAAATAACTAAAGAAATAGAAAGGAAATTGAAAATTAAGGAAAAATTCAACCCCAGCACTGGATCATTGATTAGATGGGGAAAACAAAAAGAATTAACGTAAAATCAGTTGACTTGAAGAGAAGAGTATGGTATATGGTATATTTACATCATATGGTATGATGAAGCAAGGCCTGCATTTCTGGTAGCATGCGTTTTACATTCTGAACCCTATTATTTGTGTTGTTAGTGAAATTCATTTTCAGGGCACGCCATGGCCAACATATGTGCCTCACCTTATGTCGACTCCTGTCTCTGCTCTCTGCTTCTTCTAATTGTTTCGTTAACTCTTCAATCCGCTCGCGAAGTCCTGCAGCTCTGCTGTCAGCTAGCTGCAGAGACCTTTCTGCGGCTGCCTGGGCAGCCATAGCAGCTGCTGCTAGATCTTCTTTCAACTTTAACTTGCCATTGGATATTTCCAGGGCTGCCTTTGTTTTCTCCAACTCTTGCTTCAAAATGACAACCTAATGACACCAGCAAATAGCGTTAGGATTTCAGACTTCTCTTATACTAAAATATGTTCTTTCATAATCATCAGGGCACAACTTAAATCAGATTTTTGGATCTAAGTATGTAGATACCACAGCCATCTAAAATCTCTAGGCTTTAGTAGAGGAATGCAATGTCATGACAACCATGGAGTTATAACATTATATGGAACATGAGAGTAGCTCAAGAATGGTATAATATTAACAGAATAAAGTTTGTACCACTTTGTCACGTTCATCAACCTCCTTTTTTCCGGCTTCTACTTCCAACTCACAAGCTTCCTTCCATCTTGCAACTTCTGCTTCAGTTTCTTTTATTTCCATCAGGAGTTCCTCAACCTTATAGGGTTTAAAATTTCAAACAAGAAAAATCAATTAAAGGAGAGAACATGAAAAAAAATGAGGTTAGGAATGAAAAAGAACAGAACACTTTCAAGAGATGCAGAGAGGATATTCATTCCATTTCTATAAAAAAATAGATACTAACATTTTGAGCTAAAACCCCCTCCCTGTCTTCCAATTCTTTAATGTACAGTGAGTTTTCTTCAATTTTTTGAGCTTGTTTCTCTGTAAGACACTGTAGTCGCTCAGTGTCTGACCTGGCATAGCAACGATAATAAATAACCACAAACCAAATGGCAGGAGAAAAAAAACGACTTAGTTAAGAATAGGAGAGGATAGATTCACAATCTTTGCATCCTCCACGAGAGGTGCAATCTTGATCAAGCTTTTATCTCTTTTTCATACACTATCTCTGTTAAAGTTATATATACTGCAACCAAAGGATGCTCTATAGGCATCAAAAGCAAAACACTACGTAGGAATTGTAGTAGGAACAGTACACTAATGAAATACCTAGATTCCTCCAAAGATCTTCGTAATTGAGAAATCTCAAGTCTTAAATTCTTCATTATCCTCTCCACTGTCGAGGCCTGTCGAAGACAAAGTTAGGATGGAAGACACTATGCTCGTTGCACATTTATCAATGTATAGTATAGATGCACAAAGCTGATCAACCACATTCTGAAGCTCTGTCTACTAGCTAGCATTTCCAACTATCTCTAATGCTTCTAGTGAACAGTGTGTGCCACCCACGTAAGTTTGAACAAACATGAAAATCTTTTTAGGTAGCGAAATTGATACCCAATTGAATGGGAAATCTGAAGCATCCAAATGAAGCTAATATGTAAACGCAAACAAGAAACAAACATAATCTAGTTCAAAATTCAAAAGATACAATGAACCTGAACATACCAGGCTAACCACCTCTTCTTCGCACTCACTACTATCCGATTTACCCCCGGTAGTACTTGTAGTAGTACTAGTAGTATTAGTAGTAGTAGTAGTAGTACTAGCCGCTGAACTCTCCATCACTTGCTCATTACTTCCACTTCCCATCATAAACCCGAAGCCTACTCTCTGCAACCCCCTTTCAGCAATCTGCAACAATGCCACTCTCTTCTGCTCATTGTTCCCTTTTAACTTATGCAAGCTCTTCTCCACAGCTTCTTTCTCCACCAAAGCAATCCTCAGCAAGCTATTGATATCGCGATTCTCCTCCGTTAAACTCACCACGCTGCTCTCCAGTTCTCTTTTCTCCTTCTTTTTTGCTTCCTTGAACTCATTTACTTTCGAGTTAGCTTCACTCGCAAGTTTCAAAACCATGGTAATTTCTCTCGAAAATATCCTCAATTCCTCCTCTTCTAGTTCCAAATTCTCGCTTTCACTATCAACATTCTCGATCACTTCCTTTTCGTCATTTAAATTTTCGATGAGTTTTACCAGATTGTCCTTCACTGACCGGATTGAATCAAAGCTTTTGGCAAATACCTCATTTCTGACTCTGGTTTTGGATTCTAACTCTTCGATTCTCCCTCTGGAAACTTCCAGCTTTTTCTCTAGTTCTAGTTTTGCTTTTGATTCCTCATCCATCTTTTTCACGAAATCTTGTTCGTTTTGTTTTAAAGTAATTTCAAATTCCTCGATTTGGTGGCGAAGAAAGTCTCGCTCGAGAGACAACTCATGGACTTTTTCCATTAACATGGTGTTTTTACTAATATCTTCCTCTCTTTGTTGCTGGAGGAGACGCAGATTCTCCTCCATGGATGAAGATTTTGATTGGAGAGCATGGTAGCACTCTCGGAGAGATTCGAGTTCGGCGAGGAGATCATGATCGGAGTTTTCTTGACCGTTGATTGGTACTTCATCTGCGCTGGTTTCCATGGTCAGTAGAGCATATAGAATGATTTAGGGATTCTGGCGCACAGAGGCATGGTGTAGAGAGGGAGGGGAGTTTTTAAAAGCTACCAGTCAAACGAATTGAAGAAAGTCAGGTGGCCCTGGCGATGAAAACAGTTATGGTGGTTTTGGCGGGGAATTTCTTAAATATTAAAGAGTTTATATTTGATAAATTGAAAGTATATAAATTTTATATATTATCAGTTAATTAAATTATAATAATTTATTAACGAAGTGAATTTAATGATAATATTTTATTAATGAATAAATTATTTTAATTTATGTATATTTATTATAAGAGTTGATATTTACTCATTAATAAATTATCATCATTAATGAAAATTACATATTATATATTTACAATATATCAAATATAAATTTAATATGAAATTACATATTATAACCTTCATAATGCTAAGCTTTGTATTAACTATGTAAGAAGAAAAGAATAAAGAATGAAGACTAGTGAAAAAAATAATTCCTTTCCTTTTTTTTAGTAGAAAAATAAACGGAGAGCTAAGGAAAATAGGTAGATTTACGTTTTTTTCTTTTAAATTTATTTTTTTGCACCAAAAAAAATTAATCTTTTTAAATTAAGAAAAAAAACTATTTTTACTAAAATTAAATATTTTTTTCTTTTTTTTAATATTTCATTTCCTATCAATATAATGTAAAAAAAAAAAGTAATAATAATGATAATCAAACAAATTCAAATCACTCAAATTAAAGATTATTAGATGAAACATTTAGATACATGAATTTCATCCATGGAAATCAAAAGAGATAAGGATCCTTTATTTTTATTTAAGACTTAGTGAATTACACACACAAAAAAAATGCATTACTTTTATATTCTGTTTGTGCTTTTTATATTCATATACTAAAAATAATTATCCAATGCACCAGGATGAATTTCTTTTTGTTAAAATTTTTTATTATTGTTTTTCAATTTTTATTATTTTGAATATATTTATAATCATTTTAATATGTAATTTAATATGGGTATTATAAGAATTTTCAAATAAAAATGTCACATGTCATTGTTTTATTAAGCAATCATAAATGTGTTGTTGTAATTATGATACGAGGCATTAAAATAATTTTGGCCAATTATAGTAAAGAGAATATTTTATGATTATGATAATAAAGATATTATAATAATTTTGATAAATTATAATAGGAAGGGTATTTCATAATTATAATAGTAAGGGCGTCATAATAATTTAACAAAATTATGGTAGAAAGGCATTATCATAATTTTAATTAATTTATGGTAAGAAAGATATTTATGTAATTATGATAAAAGATATTATAATCATTGAGGGCATGTGTCAATTCTTAATCAAAGAACCATATGAGCAGTTTAATAATCTCAATGAAATTAGTAATTTAATATATAATTAATTTATATTATGTTAAATTTTAATATATGTGATTTAATAAGGTCATGTTTAATACACAAATTTATGATAAAATCAAATAAAATAATGTTATATATAAAATTAGATTAAATAATATCATCATATATTATGTTTGATATATACAAAGATTAATATAAGATAATTTATTTATTGGTTAAAATTATTATTTTTCAAAATTTATACAATTTAAACTATTGATGTAATTTTACGGATATAATAAAATATATAAGTTCAATCCCATGAATTAAAATAATTCTCTTTGTAACACTATCTTTTTCTTTAGATACAAACTAAATATAATATAAGATGATTATCATTTTATCATATCTATCATTCTTTATATCAAACATGACTTAAGAGTATTATAGTAATTTTCAAATAAAATTTCACACTTCAAATTGTTATGAAACGATAATAAGGGTATTTTAATAATTTAATATATGATTAATTTTATATTATTATATTAAAAATTTTATACATAAATTAAAAGGTGTATTATAGTATTCAAATAAAATGGTACATATTAACTTATTATAAAAGCAATTATAAGGACATTTTTGTAATTATGGTAAGAAGCAATGAAGCATTATAGTTTTTTGACCAATTTTTATAGGACATTTCCATTGTTATTATAGGACATTATAGTAATTTTAGTCAATCATGATAATAGGGATATTTTTATAATTATAGTAAAAGAAATATTATAATAATTTAAGTTAATTATAGGATGAGAGGTATTTTCATAACTATAACATAAAGGTTTCATGATAATTCGTCATTTATAAGAGGGGTATTTTTATTATTTAAGATGTAAAAGTTATATTTGGTACATAAAATGATGAATAAGCTAGTATGATATTCATTTTATATTATGTTTGATTTATATTTAATTGAAAGGGATAATATTATAAGAAGGATTATCATCCTCTTGGTATAAAATAATTTAATCCTCTCAAAGTGAAAAAGATTATTTTTAATTAATAGGATTAAACTTACATATCTTATAATACCTTTAAAAATTATATCAATAATTTAAATTATATAAACTTTGAAAAAAAATAATTTTAATTAATAAATAAATTATCCTATTTTAATCATTGCATGTATCAAACATAAAATAAAATGATATTATTTAATCTAATCATATTCATTATATCATTTTACCTTATTCTATCGTAATATTATGTATCAAATATGACCAAAAGGCAATATAATGATTGAAATTTATAAAAGGGGTATTGTTGTCATTTAAGAAAAGAGATTTATTATAGTAATTTATCATTTAAAAAATATTTTTGTCATGTAATACTAAAGTGTTTTATTGTCTTTTTAAATAAGTGTCAAACAATTGATAAAAATTTGGAAGGGCAAAATAATCATTTTGCTAGAGGTTTACTTTTATGTATAGTAATAGATGTTTAGTTTAATGATATGACGATTGACCAATATATATATATATATATATATATATATATATATATATCATAAATTAGAAAATTAAAAGTTAAAAAGTAAAAGGAATTAAGATTTAATTCGGACAAATTAAAATCACATCAATTTTATTCAACCTCAATTTGAGTAGATTATATTACAACTGCCTCCATCCCAAAATATTTGTCATGTATTAATTTTCATGAAATTAAAAAAAAAAACTTTGACTTTAATAAATTTAATATTAAATTTTAATTTTTTTATAAAATTAAAGTTTCATGATTTTAATGTCAAAAAGTAAAAAAAAAACATAAAAAATAATTTTAAAATATAAAAAAGTAAGAATTTAAGATGTTTAAAAAAAGAAATAGTACATAATTTTGAAATATCCAAAAAAAAAAAAGGGATAGAGGGGTACATAGGGTTGAATTTAACTAGTTTTTAACTCATAACAAGCTAATTTTGAGATATTCAAACCATCACAAAGTAACATCCAAATCTTTTCAATTAGCTACTCCTACGGTTGGTGCTTTTTTTTTTTTTTTCTTTAATGATCGATTAGTTAAATTTTGATTTTTTTTATTTAATATGCAATTAATTCCTTTAACAAAGAATCGCATGGGCATTTTAGTAATATCTATAAGATTAGTAATTTATTATGCAGTTAATTTTATATTATATTAAAATTTAATATATGTAATTTAATAAGGTTATGTTTTGTATATAAGATTATAATAAAATAGAATAAGATGATATTATATATAATATTAGATTAAATAATATCATTTAACTTTATATTTGATGTATGTAAGAATTATGATAAAATAATTTATTTATTGATCAAAATTATATTTTATAAAAGTTTATGTAATTTAAATTATCCATATAAATTTTAAAGATGTAATAGGATATGTAATTTTAATCATATATATAATATTTGGTGCATAAGATGATGAATAATACAATATAATAATCATCTTATATTATATTTGATTTATATCTAATTGAAAGAAATATAATTACAAAGAGGATTATCATCTTTTTGGTATAAAATGATTCAATCCTTTTAAAGTGGAAATAATTATTTTTAATTCATATGATTAAACTTACATGTCTTATTATATCCTTAAAAATTATATCAATAATTTAAATTATATAAACTTTAAGAAAATATAATTTTGATCAATAAATAAATTATCTTATCTTAATCCTTATATATATCAAATATAAGATAATATCATATATT
Organism: Durio zibethinus; assembly: GCF_047325235.1. Lineage (NCBI taxonomy): Eukaryota > Viridiplantae > Streptophyta > Magnoliopsida > Malvales > Malvaceae > Durio > Durio zibethinus. The sequence continues at coordinate 6,492,644 of NC_143170.1, read as the reverse complement.
TATCATAATCTTGTGTATTAAATATGATCAAAAGGTATTATAATGATTGACATTTATAAGAGGAGTATTTTTATCATTTAAAAAATGAAGGGGTACTATAGTAATTTATCATTTAAAAATATTTTTGTCATTTAATACTTAAAGGTATTATTGTCTTTTTAAATAAGTGTCAAACAATTTATAAAATTTTGGAAGGGCAAAATAATCATTTTGCTAGAGGTTTACTTTTATGTATAGTAATAGATACTTAGTTTAATGATATGATGATTGACCTAATAAATATATATACATATACATATCATAAATTAGAAAAATAAAAGTTAAAAGTTAAAAGGAATTAAGATTTAATTCGGACAAATTAAAATCACATCAATTTTATTCAACCTCATTAGGTTATACTACTATTCCTTCCATCCCAAAATATTATTATGTATCGACTTTTGCGGAGTTTAAAAAAAAAAAGTTTTGATTTTAATATATTAATATTAAATTAAAATTTTTTTTATAAAATTAAAATTCTATGATTTTTAATGTCAAAAAGTAAAAAAAAAAAATAAAATAATTTTAAAATATAAAAAATAAGAATTTTATATGTTAAAAAAATAAGACGTAATTTTGAAAAATCTCAAAAGAAAAAAGATAAATAAAAAAAGATGAAAAAAAATAACGTATTTTTTTTTGTTACTTCAATTAATTACTAAATTGAAAAATTGAATTTTTTTTAATGCAACCAAGTTACATGTGCTTTTCAATTACATGTGCTTTTCGATGTTTTTTCTTATTAATAAAAATATGTCTTCTAAATTAAGGGGAAAATGTAATATTTTTCTAATAAAAATAAGCTAATTTATGTGAGTATACTTAAAAATACTAAAAATGTTGGGATACTTCTATGATAAAAAAATTTATAACTTTCAAAAATAGAAAAGTAATGGAATTTATATTAATCTAAATTTAGTTTATGTTTAAATTTAATTCAAAAGGTAATATCATATTACATATATATTTTTTGTTAAAAATTGATCTTAGCATTTTCTAATCCATACTTTGAAATAATTTTTTTAAATATTAGATTTATTAATATTATCTCTTATGATTTATAAATAATTATATGAAGCAATTAAACTCAATTTTGAATTCAATCAAAAATAGTTTTCACTTCTCATCTTTTTTATAAATATAAAAAGAAAAAAAAAGTTATATTTCCTTTTTAAAAATAAGTTTTTAGATGAAAATAGAAAGCAAAATAGTCAAAGATTAAAAGTGCAGTGGATAAATCACAAACCTAAGGTTTGCATACATTATATTCATAAAGATTTAAAGTAAAATCAAGTGATTGTTCAATAGGTAAAGTTATTCTTTTAAATTTAAACCTTTGCTCAAATATTAAGAAGATTTAGATAAAAAAATCAAAATTTATTAAATATGTTTGAATATAATTTTTAGATCAATTTAAATTTTGAATTAAAATTAAAATAAATTATTTAAAATTCAAATTTGATTCAATTAGATTCAAAATCATATAAATATATAATTTTTATTTTATATATAAATTATATAAAAATTAATTTAAATATATATTAAAATATATATATATTTAAATTTAATATTTTTGTATAATTTTTATTTTAATTATAAATATAAATTAAATTTAATCTTATTAAATTTAATTTAATCATATATGTTTTAAAATATTTTATTATATAAATTAAATTTAATAAATAAATTTAAAATTTATTTTTTAATTTAAATCTAACTTAAAATTTTAAGATCTAATCGAATGTTTGAATTTAAATAAATATATAAATTATTAATATTAAATATGAGGAGAACTTCCACATTAGTCATTTAACTTTTTAAGAAGGAAAAACTAGTTAATGTAATAAATTAATGCATTCCATTTCCATATAATTGTTTAAAATTTTTCTTACACTTTTCCTCTATTTCACACTTGTCATTTGGCTTTTTATTCCTTCTCTATCATCTTTTTCGCTTCGCTTTGAAATTCTCCTGACTTTTTTTTTTTTTTTTTAAATTTACCGTTTAAACTCGTCGTTGAGTACAAGCAACTCTCTCTTTCTTGGCGTTTTTTTCAAAAGGTTGGTTAGACTTTATACACAAATCTAACGCTTAAAAGAAAAAGAAAAGGCCCACTTTTTCAACTCGGTGACTGACTCACTTACCGAGTCAATTCGGCAATTTAAAGGTGGTCCTGATTATAATTTCCTTGGAACAGCATGTGTATTCTTAAAGGGGAAAACAGAAGAAGAATCTGTGGAGAGATGGGGAGTCTGGTGGAAGAGACTGAAGGCCAGCGAGAATACGATGTTGCGGAGACTATATTCGTTGCAGTGGGGAAGAATGTGGAGAAGAGCAAAACGACGCTTTTTTGGGCTGTTCACAACTTTCCCGGGAAAATGATATGCTTGCTTCACGTTCACCAGCCTACTCATGAACCCGCGTTGAGTAAGCTTTTGGAACGTGTTGAAATTTGATTTTTCGACTTTCTTAATGTTTTTGTTGAGGTTCTGTTTGGTTCCTGAGAAAATTAAAGGAAAAAAAAAAAGAAGAAATTTGGATGTTGTTTTTGTTGTTTTCTGTTAAGCATTTTTTTTTCCTAAAATTCAAAACGTATTAATCGGTTTGCTTGTTCTCTTTTATTGGAGCTCATTAAGAAAATGAAAATTTTTAGTTTGTTTATTTTTAATTTCTTTTTCTTCAACTAGAATTTCATGAGCTGATCTAGTATAGAATTCAACATCGACGAACAGAAATGAACAAGGATTGGATTTTACTAACACTTTCTGATAAGAAAAGAACTGCCCGGAGAAAGTTGTTGGAATAATGAACAGTTGACTATTATGGAAAATTAAGGAGTTTGTTGGAAAATGTACCCCCAAAAAAGAAATTTTGGTTTTTTGGTGCTTTATGAAATTGAATGCTGTAAACAAGTATCAATTTGGACAAACAGATCGGGAGAGTAAACTGTTTCTATTTGCTATTTGATTTTAGAGTTTATTTGATTTGGTTGAAAATAGAAAGCTTGTGGAGTTATTGATCAGAAATCCTACTTTATATTCACTTTAGTGGATGTTCACAATTTGATCTATGGGTAGTGATTATTATGCTAATATGTAGTTTGATAGCTTCGATCATGTGGTGCAATTTTAAGATTATTCTTATATCTTTAATTGGTAATATAAACAGCAGATGGAAAGCTTGCGCACAACAAATTGAAACAGCATGTAGTTGAGGCACCCCAGAAACTTGAAAGACAAAAAATGCAAGAACTCCTAGATGAATACCTTCTTATTCTAGACCATGCAGGGGTAATATTTCTTTTCATTCTTTTTCCAATTAAATTCAGTAACTGATGTGACTAACATTACACTGTCCTTGAGTTGTTTTTATTCTGAGGAAGAATCATGTAACTTGATATTTCTCTAATTTTTTTGCTGTTTAAAGCATTTCATTTTTCCCTGTTGGCACTTTTTCTGAAGACAGAGTTGATGCCATTAGGTTGACGTTGTTATTAACTAATAACATAATGATGTGTAGGCACAGGCAGATACAGTATGGATAGAGATGGACAGTGTTGAAAATGGGATTGTAGAAATTATAGCACGGCATAGTGTTAGATGGCTTGTCATGGGGGCAGCAGCCGATAAATATTATTCAAAGTATGAATGGTTTATCACAATCCAATTGTTGTTCAATATCAGTGAAACTGTTATACTTGAGGAGATTTAATTGAAGCTTCTGTTATACCTAAGTAGTATCTGTATCATCATGAATGTGTATTGGTATTATGAATTCGTCTTAACATAACCTATCTAGCTGGTTACATTGGTGTAGTGAGCCCGTAGTTTAAAATCTTTTTTCACTTTTGTTGGTTTGGTACTCAATTTCTGAACTCAATCATTTCTATTTGAGATTGCAGGAAACTAGTAGAAGTAAAGTCCAAGAAAGCAATCTTTGTATGCCAAAAAGCACCAGTGTCTTGTCATACTTGGTTCACTTGCAAGGGTTGCCTCATCTATACTAGGTAATGCTTGACCTTATAATTAATTGTGTGGTTGGTTGACATTCTTTTATGTTGGAAGAGACATGGGGACCTCCTTCACTGCTTTTGTGGTCCACTGGATTAGCAATTCCAAATTTTAACTCATTTCTTGTTAATTAACATCATAGATTACCCTTCTTACTATCTGAAATATACCTCTCAGCATCAACTACCTCATGGCAGTTTAGCTGTTAGGTATGTGTCTTTGAATAAATTAGGTTGACCAGTGGTGTTTAGCTTGCTCTGTAAGTAGTGGATTAGCTATGTTCAGGTTCACAGAGTTTGTAGAATCTTGCACTGAAAACTTTAATGGTTCTTTAACTGATTGGACTTAATATGAAACAGAATAGGTAGAAAAGATGGATCTAATATTGAGATTGCAACTCTATCACCACCACTGGATTCTTCCCTATTGACAGAGAAATTGGAACTCTTGCTGTCAGAATCTGTATTTAGGGTGAGATCTATTGGTAAGCTCACTGACCCAGATCATGAACTCATTTGATCAGGAAGATCTTTGGCTTTGACTTTCATGTATAAAGTATCAAGTAGTTGTTTTCCCCAGGGAATAACTTTGTTGCAGAGCTATGCAGATGTAGAGGAAGATACTGATGTAATGGGTGGAAAATTAAGGCCTATTTCCTTGTGTTCAGAACATCCAAACTTGTCTAACAATGGAGTCGTTGACAGTTATGGGTCAATCCCATTGCTGATGGATAAGGTGAGAGAAGATGCTTTAGTTTTAACTTGTTGGTATCATTTCCAAGATATTTTTGTTATTTTCTGGTTAGGTGTAAGATTGTAAGCTGTTCTAGCTGTGCCTGTTCAAAAATGCATTTAGAAAAAAAAAAAAATTCCAAGGGACTGTGGTTTTTACTGTTGAACTCATGAAACTTTTATGAACCAAAGCTTGGATTCGTTTGAGTCAGATTGTGCACAGAAAATAATTAGTTCTCTGCTAGAGAAAAAGACCAAGGTTGCTCGTTTGGAAATTTTGTTATATATCTGCTTCATTTCTTCTTGTTCTCGAAGCTAATGTTATTACACTAAACAACTAGATTATTTTACTATGATTTGCTGATTTTCAGGAAGAAGGATATCAAGGACGAGTGAATAATGAAACTGATCAACAACTAGAACTATCCATTATGGATGATCATAACTTAAAGCAGAAAGTGTTTGCAGAGACAGTGAAGCAATGGAAGGAGGAAAATGATTGCATGGAGGCTATATGCAAGGTGAAAATCACTTGTCTTTTTCCTTCTTTCCTGCTAGGTTGACAAGATTCTGAAATCTGGTTTTAGACTGAATGAAGCTTCTGAAAATATCTTGCCTGAAAGTAAAGTGATTGAAGATGAAATAAGTGGTACTGTTTGCACCACAATCCACTAATTAATCTTATCAGTTGACCTGTTATTTTTTGAAACATGGGGCTTATGTTCAACTTTGGGTTTTTAGGCATGCTATACTCTATCCACCTACCAGAATTTTTTTTTTTGGTTGGGGGGGGGGGGGGGGGGTGGTGGGGGGCTTTATGCTAGTTTGACTGCTGTCATTATTTCCCTTTTTTCCAATGAAGGGTTGTCTATCATGCTTTCCCTTCCTGATGTTGGTCAAACTTGCTACACCATCCAGCTAATATTATCATTAAGTTATGATTAAGAGAATTAGGTTCTAAATTTGACTTTGCTAGTATTCATTCAATTAGGTTTTTATAGCATATTCGAGTTAGAATCCTGAGGTTGTTAGCATGCTTTTCTTTGCTAACCTCCCAATTTATTTGCCACCATTGATATTATAATGCAGATGGTAAATTTTGGAAACTTGTAATGGCAATTTTATTTAAGTTGAGAAGTTTGTTTCCATACTGCCACTGAATTTGTTCCCCCCTACCCCCTCCACAACTTCCTGTTTATCATCCTTCTTTTCTGGCAAAGGCTTAGAATATTTATGTGTGAAGGAGATGAGCCAAAGAAGAGAGATGGAGGAGTTTCTTGAAAGAAAGAAGCAAGAAATACAAAAGGTGAAGGACCAGCATGATGAATTTATGAAAGAATTGCTGATGGTTAAGGACCAGAGGCCAGTACTTGAGAGCCAAATTGCTGAGTCCAAGTGCACTGAGAAGGAGTTGGAGGAGAAGATAATCTCAGCTGTGGAACTTTTAATTAGCTTTAAGAAAAAGCGGGATGACATGCGGATGGAGCATGGAAATGCCATAAGAGTATTGAAACATTTAAAGAAATCGGTAAATGGTGAAGATGTAAGCTTTCCAGGGACAGAAATCCTTGAATTTTCTTTCATGGAGATTAATAATGCCACTCGCAACTTTGATCCATCCTGGAAGATTGGAGAAGGAAAATATGGAAGTGTATATAAAGGTCTCCTTCGCCATGTGCATGTAGCTATAAAAATGTTGCCCTCATATGGCTCTCAAAGCGTCTTGGAATTTGAGAATGAGGTAAACTTTATCTAAAAATCTCCACATCTCTACAGCATTATAAGGTTTTTTTCAAGTCTCCAGCTAGATTCATCAACATAAGATACATATGATGAACTAGAAGCTTATATTGTAAAATTATGATTGTTTAATAGAGAATATCAATGTAAAAACTAGAGGCTTTGTTATGCTACACCTTGGCAAATGGTATAGAAATATGGTACTACTGATCACTGACTTGCTGCTTTAACGTTGAAATATTTTTTGTGTACCATTTCAACCATTTCAATGATGAATAATTCATTTCCTATCAGACTAAGATCAAAGCGTGAGAATAATGAAACCTGTGAAAGAGCAATTCATTATTGTATGTATCCTATCAGGTTCCAAATCTTTTTATTGATTAAAAAATTTGAGGTGCTGCTTAAAAGTAGTCTGACATATTGATGTGGGACTGCTTATTATGTTCTTAAGCTGCCTGTTCTCTGGTTCAAAAATGTTGCGTTCTGAGACAATTAGATCTCTGTTACCTATTAAAACTAAAGAAATTTTCTGATGATGGTTTATTTTCTGATCATTGGGTTTCAGGTAGAGATATTGAGTCGAGTGAGACATCCAAATCTGATAACAATGATTGGAACTTGCCCAGAGTCTAGGTCACTTGTCTTTGAATACCTCAGGAATGGCAGTCTAGAAGACCGCCTTGCCTGCAAAAATAACACTCCGCCGCTTCCATGGCAAACTCGAACTCGCATTGCTTCCGAGATATGCTCTGCCCTTATCTTCCTTCACTCTAATAAGCCTTGTATTCCCCATGGGAACTTAAAACCCTCTAAAGTCCTTCTTGATGCTAATTTTGTATCAAAGCTCAGTGACAGCGGCATCTATCGCTTGATCCCACAACGTGAAAGCACAGCTATTTCTGCTTCATTGTGTACTAAATCTAACCCTAAGGTTGCATCCGTTTATATGGATCCAAAGTATCTGGAGAATGGACAAGTTACTCGAGAATCTGATGTATACTCATTTGGGATGATACTGTTACGACTTTTGACTGGGAGACCAGCGTTGGGGATCTTGAAAGATGTAAAATGTGCAATCGAGACAGAAAATTTTAACATGGTGTTGGACTGGTCAGCTGGTGACTGGCCACTTGAAGAAGCCCAATTGTTGGCTCACTCGGCATTAAGATGTTGTGAGAAGCAGCCATTGAATCGACTGGACCTTGTGTCAGAAATATGGAGTGTGCTTGGGCCAATGAGGGACTTGTGTATTGAATCGGTATCAAGTTTGGGAGCTAAGGAGCCTCGCCGGATCCCTTCTCACTTTGTCTGCCCAATTTTTCAGGTAACAATATGTACATTTCTTGGCTGGCATGTTTGCACAGCCCAAATATAATAGCTACTTGCTTTTATGCTTTTGATTTTGGGAACAACTTCCTTTCTTTGCTTTAGAACTTGTGCCTACGATTTGTAAAGGAAACTTCGAAAGGAACAGTAGTAGGAATTGGTGTTTCAAAGAACCCCTTCTGTGACTTGAACATGTGAATCAATATGTTTACTTAGCTTTTTTCTATGTAATGAATTTAATGGTCATGTGATCATGTTTTATGTTTAGCATGTCTGAAAGATCCTCCCCTTCTCACTTTTTCTATCCACTATATATTTCTTTTAGCTAAAAAAAGGTTTTAATGGGCTTCTTACTACCATTATGGCTGCCTTTAAATTTGCAGGAAGTGATGAAAGATCCACTCATAGCAGCAGATGGCTTCACATATGAAGGAGATGCTATCAGAGGATGGTTAGAAAGTGGCCATGACACATCACCAATGACTAATCTTAAGCTTGAACACTGCAGTCTGGTCCCTAATTATGCTCTTCATCAGGCAATTCAAGAGTGGCAACATGCACAATACTAGTAATATTTATCTTTTTCTCGTTTCCTGTACATCTGCCTATATGTCGACCGTATCCCTCCAACCTTCATACCTATTCTTCGTGAACCAACTGAACCGATTAAACTATAGCATGCTCATACTCTCATGTACAGCTCAAGGGATTTCAGTGCCATTGCTGTATCCAACGTTTCACCTCATCCATTCTTTATGGAAATGTTTCAGTTTTGTCTTCGAATGGAATGCTTTTACAGTCGATTCTTATTTAGAGGGAAGTTGAAGGGTGGACTTGATTGCTCCAATTAACCTTCAACTCTATTGTATTATTTTGAAGGTCACAAGTGAAACTTCATGTAACACTGGAGTGTTGCCCAACTGATGCTTGGGCCATTATCATGGAAATTGCTCAACTCATAATATGATTTTTCTAGCGTCTTCCTCTTATTAATATTTTAAAATTAAATAAAATATTATTTATTATAATGTTATATTAAATATGATAATTAACAATTAATGTTACAAATTTATATTAAAAAAATAAATGATTTAATATAATATTGAAGAATGCTATTAGAGCCTTTAGAAAAAACTCTTTGAAAGTAGATTTACAAATATGATACAATGATATTATATAAAAATGATATGAAAAAAATTATGTGTATTTTTTTAAAAATATGCTTTGTGTTTATTTGTGTTGATACGAATTTTAACATAAAATAATTTATGTTTTATACATATTAATACATCCGAACACGTAATACGGTACGAATAATACATTTAATTTAATTTTATCACACGAATATATATTTAACATGTTTAATATTTTTAACATATTTAACATGTTTAACATATTTTTTATATTTATTTTAATTTAATATAAATATATAAAGATTATTTTAATTTTTAATTTTTTAATTATGATAGTTAATTAGCTATTTGATATCATATAAAAATTATTTTAAGCATTTAATTATGATATTTATTTAATAATTATTATAAAATTATTTGTTTATATTAATAATATAAAGACAATATAAATATTAATATTCTTCTTATACATTATTATTTTATTTTTTAATTTTTAATAGTTTATCATTTTAAATTTGATACAAAAATTAATATAGTTATATAATATATATTAAAATTTAAATGTATATATATATATTAAATACATATTAAATAGGTATTAAAATTTTTTTATTTTTTTAATATGTAAGTTTTTTTATATTATTAATATGTCAAATTTATTAAATTATAAATGATGGGTAATTTATAATTATTTATTATTTTAATTATTTTCTTTTATATATTTATGTTAGTCGTGTCTATTCGTATGTATTCGTATTATTTATATATATCTGTGTTATTCATGTTTATTTATGTTATGTTTAAATAGATTAATTATACACATATCAATTTTATTGTATCATGTGTAATACTTATAATAAAAATATCATATTCATATTTAAGATTTAAACATATTTTATAATTTGTATTCATGTATATCTATGTTATTCATGTTTATTTATGTAATGTTTAAATTGATTAATTATATACATATCAATTATATCATATCATGTGTAATACTTATAATAAAAATATCATATTCATATTTAAGATTTAAATATATTTATAATTTGTATTATGTTCATGTTTTAATAATTAATATCATTATACATATTAAATATAACATAAAATATGAGAGAAAAACATGAATTACCATATCTATTTGTAATAAACAATGTGGTCTTTCAATTCAATTAATAACAATGAGAATTTTGTTTTTCGTTGAAGTCGAGGAAAAATAATTTTTTTTTCAGAGATGACATCAAAGCCCAATGTTCAAACTGTGGATTTAGGGCTTTTCTTTGGAAGAGGGAAATCAGAGTTCGGCTTTGGGCCTTTGCAATTGGACTGCTTCATTTTTTAAGCGTGCCGTTCACGTTCCTCAATATCGCGTTGCGACGAAAATCTCCCATGTCAAAATGAAAGTATTCATTTTTACTTTCTATTTTCCATTTTTTTTTTTATAATTTTGTTTTTGGTTGAAGTCGAGGAAAAACAATATTTTTTTCAGAGACGACATCAAAGCCCAATGGTCAAACTGTGGATTTAGGGCTTTTCTTTGGAAGAGGGAAATCAGAGTTCCGCTTTGGGCCTTTGCAATTAGACTGCTTCATTTTTTAGCGTGCTGTTCACGTTCCTCGATATCGCGTTGCGACGAAAATCTCCCATGTCAAAATCATGTAAGTATTCATTTTTACTTTCTATTTTCCATTTTCTTTTTATAATTTTTCTGCTGAAGAGGGTTCCAGTTTCCACCTTTATATATTTTTCTCCTACAATTCGCTCCCTCGAAACTCTCTTTTTTCCTCCGCAACAATTTTCTGGGCTGATCACTTCTTTGCTTTTTCTCGGTGATTTACCCTCCCGCCAAACACTCCTCAATCCCCTGCTCCTTGACTCTAAATCCTTGCGATCGCTTAAAATTCTGTCTCTCCTCATACCGATCTCTCTCTTTCTTTCTCTCTTCACTCATTCACTGGTACGTTAACCGATCAATTCACATACTCTTTCGTGGATATTATTTTTGTTTTTGTTTTTAAATTCAATAACATGCCTTGATCCCATATCACGTGACTCAAAGCCCTAATATTTAATTCGTTTTATTTATTTACTATTATTTTTATATTGAATTTAATTGTTACTCTATGTGGAAGCTTTGTAAAAAATGGACTAGAAAGTTGGAATTCGAATTTTACATTCGGTGAAGAATGAAAAATGGCCAAAACTAAGTTCAATGGTTATATTGTGGCTTAGTAGAAGAAAGTTTTAGAGAAGGCGTTTATTTTTGCTGCTAATGGAGAGACGAAGGTTCGAAAAGTTAATTTTTTGGATATGTAGACAGAGTTAAGAGGACTCTGTTCTTCTGCGATCTTTCATTATCATTGTTATTGAGTTTTGATTTGGTTAGCCTTTTCTTGTAATTAAAATTTAGATATTTGCTACCTGCCTTTGGATCTTAATGTTGATTTGTAGGTTTAACTATTTTGTTGTTTTGCTGTGAAATATATTGCTATAGGACGATTAGTCAATCAATTAATGAATTATTATTCTATATGGTTGGTATTTAGTTGTACAAATTTTGCTTGCTGGCATTGGTGGCATAAGTTGTCTGCTGTTTTATAGATGGTTAGAGTGCTTGATTTCAGAGTTGGACGTGGATGTTACAATCAGAACTCAGTCCTCCATGCTCTCTGGAATGGATGTGCTCTCTGTATGAATTTAGTTTAGGATATTTCTGTATTTGATCTTTGGATTTGGTTATCATTCCGGAACTGGTAAGCATGGCTATAAAGTTATTGCATTTGTCTCTAGGTTTACCACAATGGAGATGCAGGACATGCATGTATATTTTTGGAGTGAGATAATGATAGATGACACATCTTGACTTGTTATTTTAAAGATTTTTGAAGCAGGCAGATGCATATCACTCTATTGTTTTGATTCTTCCGGATGTTTGGTTGCATTGCTAACATGTGAGCACCTAGTGATGTCTGCTAGAGGCACATGATAATATGATAATATTTAGACACTTTTTTTTTTTTTTTCTGGGTGGACGGCCGGGAGTGGGAGTGTTGGAGGGTAGCATCAATTTAAAACATTGTCCCGGGTTCCAGATTCAGTAAAATGACCTAGATACAGAATAAAATCCGCTCTTTTGAATAATAAGTGGTTACTATTATCCTGGTTATTTAACCATTCTTCTAAGTCATTTACTGGCTACTAAATAGATTTCTTGTAGTATTATTCTTTCCTGAATCATTGTCTAGTAGTGTAATTCAATAACAAGTAAGTCATGTAATTTAAGCTGTTTTCATGATCTTAATTTCTTCTCTTTCCTCCCTTTTAGTTGCAGTGGCATCTCTGAGTTAGTGGTTGTGCTCTGTTTGTGTGCATAAATGTCAGTTGCAAAACTCAAGGCTGCCAATTCTGCAGATGTAATGAAATCAGAGGAGCCAAATGATTCTTTGGACACTTTCATCAGACAAGCTATTGGAAAAGAACCTTTTCTTTCCTTCTCAAGGGCTGCGGACAGCCCATTCCAATGGATTCAATTGCTCCATGCCTTAGATCAACAAGGTACTTCAAAATTATTTGACGTTTCAAATCATTGTCCAGGAAAATACCATATTTAATGCTATATATATCTTGATTTTCTTCCCTATATCTCTGACAGATCACCCTGGATGGCCTTTGCTAACTCCTTTGAAGGTGCAGATGCAAAAGTGTGATAAGTGTTTGCGAGAATTTTGTTCACCCATTAACTATAGAAGGCATATACGTGTGCACCATAGGTTGAAAAAACTTGATAAGGTTCTCACTGTCTTCAAAATGTGATTAGTCTATTATGTTGATTTTTTTTTTTGGAGTATCTCCCACAATTTCTTTTTCTTCTGATGCTTCTTTAAGATCCTAGCCTCTTGGAAATTTGAGATTTGCCTTTCCTTGGCTACTTTTGATGTTTTTGTTACATCTCTTATGACTCCTCTAAAATATGTTGTTTTACATATTTTAGGATTCTGCTAAAAATAGGGATCTATTAGCGGCATTTTGGGACAAGGTATTTATCTCTCTTTCCCTTTCCTCTCTTGCTTATTTGTTTTAGGTTATCCTCTTTCTCTGGTTTTTGTCGTTCTCATTGGTATTATTTACAGCTGTCAGAGGAGGAGGTGAAGGAAATCATATCCTTCAAGGATGTGTCATTGGAGGTAATTGTTTAATTTTTCTCAGCTGCTTAATCATTGTCGTCATTTAGTAATATTCAAGTGACATCTGGATCTGGTTTACACATTGTTCATATATAACTTGTTACTGTTGTAGCATTATCTTCTATGGAAATGGTTATTTCTTGCTAGGATAAACAAGCACGTATTGGATGGATTATTGTTTTTGTTTGTTCTTGTCTCCTTAAACAATTCCTTCCTTTCTATCTATACCTTCTAGGAAGTTCCGGGATCTTCAGTTATAAAATCATTGACAACACTTGTAAAGAGACCGGGGTTTTTGCCACAAGTTTGCTTGAGGGCAGGTTCTGCCCTTCTGGTAAGGAACATATTTTCTTGTTCATTAAATGTTGTCTTATAGTTCTGAAAGCATGCTAATACATTCTTATGCTGTGGATGTTGTATATCCTAATTCTTTGCAGGATATTGTCCAAGCTAGACCTTCAAGGTTTCCTATATCTTCACAGGAATTATTTAGTATCCTTGATGATGCAAGTGAAAGGACTTTCCTTTGTGGTACAGCTGTGTCAATGCAAAAATACATTTTTGATGGGGAAGCTGGAAAGATTGGTCTTGAAACCAAAAACTTGGTTGCTTGTACCTGCTTCTTGGTGGAACAGAAACTGGTACCTTTTTTCTTTTCTTTTCTTTCAAGGGTTGATTTACTTAAAGTTTTCATGCGCACACTTACGAATAATTTGGTGGGCAAGTATATTATGTTTAATCCTTAATCTTCAAGACAAGCAAATCTTCAAGACAAGCAATAGCATAGTGGGATATGTGTGAACATGAATTCATCAGCTTTGTATATTTTTCTCTTTATCGTTTCATGATCAAATTTGTCTTTATTTTATGTTCAGGTTAAAGCATGGCTTGCTGACAAGGATGCTGAAGCATTGAGGTGCCAGAAGTTGCTAGTGGAGGAGGAAGAAGCTGCCCAGAAGAGGTTCATATCACTAATTTTCCATATCTAACAAAGTTATTTTTAAAATTGTCACATTTGACTTGTGCAGAAAGGTTGGACCATTTGCAAATCCTATCCTTCCCCTTTTTCTCTAGAAAGAGTTTCTCTCATTGTGTCAAAACTTGTCAGACTATAATAAGGGAAAGTAATTCCCTATGAATTGTCTTTGAGTAATTATGTCTAGGAGGAAAAAGATCATAAAAGTATCTTGAGCAATTTCTTCTTTTTCACGAGCTTTAGAGTAAGCCACACCATGTGGTATAATTCCTAATTTGCTTCCAAAAGATGTAATGCAGAAAACGTTTCCTCCTCAACTAATTCAAAAGAAATAAAAAAAAAATTCAAGAAGAATATATTGCTATAAAATACTTTCTGTATTTCTTGAAAAGAAATGAATCATTATAATATGAAGGCGAAAAAGTGCTGGATGAACTTTTGAAATTTTAGAAACCATTTTTCTATTTCAGCAATCAACATCTTTAGAGAAACATGCACTGGAGGAGAAAAATGTTAGCATTTGTCATGCCAGTTCTAGACTTCTAAAGTTTAATCTTGGGCTTTTTAGTTCCTAGATACTAGCTTATCATGTGATAGGGTTTGACAGTGGTAACAGGTAGGTCCTAACTCCTAAGTCCAGTTTTATTGATCAATGTCTTGCATGTTGTATTTCAGAAACAGTTCTTCAACATCTTATATAATGCGAAATCAAAGAAACTTTTACTAGCTCATTTATTTCCTGATACTCCACTGTAGGCAAGTTGAGCTTGTCGAAAGAAAGAGGCAGAAAAAGCTTCGGCAGAAGGAACAGAAAGCCAAGGAACAAAGACATGGGGAGATGGAAGAAGGTAAGGAGAACATGGATGATTCATTGGAGGTTAACAGTCCTGCTGAAACATCCAGCTCTTTAGCTGCTTTTGATTGTGATGGACAAAATCCGGTCATGTCAACAGATCAAGTTCTCCCATCCGAAGAACCCATTCATTTTTCCAACCCTGAGGAGGATGCAGATGACGAAATTCAGATGGGGTTTAGCAATGGATATTGTGATCCAGGAACTAGTCAGAATGTTGCAAGACGAATAGAGCAAGTTGGTGGATATCGGCATATTGGTGTTACTCGATGGCAGATTCCACCTAAATCACAGAGAGGGGCACTTAATGGTTTCCATTCCAGTCAGAATTCTCATGGATTTAAGTTTGGAGGCATGAACAAACATGGAACAAACAGGGAAAGGGCTGCTGCAATAGGTACTAGTAATAAAATTTGGAGCCGAAAACCTAAAGCAGTAAATGATGGTAAGAGTTTGAAGACTGGAGCAGAGAAACAAGCAGCAAATCAACTGGATCAAAATAAGAACCTTGAGGTTTTAATTGGCTCTATATCTGTCACACTTGGAAATTGTAGCCATCAAGAGGGAAATAATCTAGCTGAAGCCCGTGACAGGAGCCTGGTGGAGTGTCAAATACCAAATAAGAACAAAGTTAAGGAGATGTCCAGCAAACTTGATCCTGTTCAGGGTGTTACAAACCGATCAACCATTAAGTTTTGGAGGCCGGTGAGCCAATATGGAAGCAAAAGTTCACTGCAAATACAAATTGGTGTTAGGGAATTTGAAGTGGAAGCGATTGCTGAAAAGGATGGAGTCCAGGCCTCCTCAGACGAAAGCTGTCTAAGGTCATGTGCTACAGATGGTAGCAATGGTGTAGTAAGCATGAATATTTCAACACTTGAGGAAAGTGTGGAAGCAGGAAGCTTGCAGTTTGACAGCCATGCTGCCAAGGCCTTTCTTGGCCAGAGTAAGTTAGGAGGTTTGATATATATATATATATATATATATATATATAATGTGTGTGTGTGTGTATTAACTATATTGCTATGGTTTCATTTTTACCAAATTAACGTATCTCTGATAAACACTCTGATCGGCTTTGTAGGGTGGAAGGAGGCTATTGCAGGCGAACATGTGACTTTGGTTCTCCCCCCGAACCTTGAGCCTCCAGGGTGCTCAGAGGTTGAACTTGATTCATCAGAAAAGTGGACGGTTAAGGCAGGGGCTTTTGAGGCTTCCACGGGTGGAGTTGCCAAAGGCAAGTTCAGAACGAAGCCTGAAAAGGGTGCAAAAATAAAGTACATTCCGAAACAAAGATCTGCCACCTAAGAGGAGAGATATGGGAATATTTATTGTTGAGATATGCACAGTTTAGCGGATCATCATTATATTCTTAGCGGAGGTTCCAGTTTTACCAGTGGTCTTCTGTCGGAGATTTGAAGAAAGGTTTTTCCGGAAAATGTTTTATAATTCCGTCCTTTTTTCTTAAGGTGGTATAGCAGTTCTACTAGTCCTAAGATATTTCTGTTCTATTTTTTTTTTGGCTTAATTGTCTAAATTTTTGCTGCAATAAATTGGTTCTATCGCAAAGGTCTTTTTTGGGAACCTAAAATATTGAGAGCTTTGACTTTTGGATCTTCTAATTTTTAATGCTCGTGCTCGATGTTTTGATTTATCTGGAACTAATTTGGGTTTGCCAAAAGCCCAATTGCGCTCCTAAAATGTTTTATGCTATCATATCATTAACGCTTTTGAATAATTTTTAGTACTTAATTCTAAGATTGTTGTCCGGACAAATAATTTACGGGCTCAAATTTTGTTTAACTATTTATTAACAAATTTTTAAGAAGTATTAATGTTATGAACATTTATTTCCAAAAATAATTTTGATTTACTTTTACAAAGTGAGATAATAAAGTTATGAAAAATATTTTTAAAAAGTTTGTGAATGTTACAAAGTTAAAATAACTTTGATTTTGATTGTTATACAAAATTTTTGTTTTTAAAAATTTTAATCTAGTAGGTTAAACAACGTCAATCCCTAGGAAAAGAAAGGGCTGGTGTTTTGTTTGAAATTTGCACCCAACAGCCAATATGCCATGCAGCAAGAAACCTCGCACTGCTATCAGAATTTAAAACCAAAAAAAAAAAACACACTCACACAACACTAGTAGAAGACGCGGAATCGAATCCAAAGGTGTTGAACGTGGCTCCCAACATTTGAACATCCAGTGTCGACCGCCAAACAAAATTCACTACCCCTCTTTTCTTCCTTAAATAACTTCCATTTCTCGCAAGCTTATTTTGGTAAAGTAGATCATGATTAAATACAAAACCAAGCCAATTTTAGAGATCAGTGATTAGGTTGATAGTTTTAAATTAAAAAGAAAAACCCAATTATCAAGCCTACGTGGCAGAAATGGGCCGCATGTGGCAGCAGGAGCTCGGCCCACCAACATACCCGTCTTCTGAATTTACAAGAGAGGACGGGATATACTAGCATCAGAAACCCTGGGGATATTTTCGTCAACCTGATTTACAACGGCTCTCTGGCCAAAAGGCAACCGTTGGGAAGACTAAAAAAGTACTCACAAATTTATTTAACTCTGCTTATCTCTCCCTCATCGGTGTCAGTATATGAACTCATCGGTGTCAGTACTTACAACTCTCGCTCGAACATCTCCAACAAAAGGCTTCTTTCCTCTCTCATTTCTCTAATTTTCTGTCTCTAAGTTTTTTTATTTGATTTTTTTGTTTATCATTTTTCAATTTGATTTGAATTTTGCAGGTTCTGGGTTGGTACTTGGTATAGATATAATTTTTTGGATTTTACTCAACTTTTTCTTGCATTTTGTTTGTTCATTGTTTTTACTTCTCTTTATTATTTGTTTCTTTTGTTTTCTTGGGTACTTGACATTATGGATGCAGGATCTTTGAATTCTTTTTCAAACTTGAAGGGGCAATCTAGATGCCCACTTCAGGAACAGCTTCTCCAGAGAAGGGATTCTAAAGAAAATGTAAATGTTTCAACTTATTATATAGTATTATATTTAGTTTTAATGATTTCAAATCTGGATTTTCTTGTTCTTGATTTGATTTTGGAAAACAGCTTTGATAATATGAATGGTTTGATACTTTGGTTTATGATTTGATAAATTGGCTTTTGTAATTTATGATTTGATAAATTAGCTTTTGTAACGACATTCAAATTGAATGCTTTCTTGGTACTGGCAGATGGACAGATTCATACCAAACCGTTCGGCAATGGACTTTGAGTATGCACATTACATGCTGACCGAAGGAAGGAAGATCAAGGAGAACCAGACAGTGTGCTCGCCTGCCAGGGAAGCCTACAGGAAGCAGCTGGCTGAGACCTTGAACATGAATAGGACCCGCATCTTGGCTTTCAAGAACAAGCCACCAACACCTGTTGAACTCTTCCCTTCCGAGCACTCAAGTTCTTCTGTTCACCCTACCAAATCCGCAAAGTCCCGAAGACACATTCCCCTGGTAAGCAGAGCATGTTATGTGCTACTTGACTAGTTCAGACATTAAATATTGGTTCTACAGTGGCTAAATATGTTCATTTGATCCTCCAGAGTTCTGAGAGAACATTGGATGCTCCTGACCTTGTGGACGACTTTTACCTGAATTTATTGGATTGGGGCAACAGCAATGTTCTAGCAATAGCACTTGGAAACGCTGTGTATTTATGGGATGCTTTAGATAGTTCTACCTCAGAACTTGTTACCGTTGATGATGAAAATGGCCAAGTAACTAGTGTGAGTTGGGCTCCTGATGGTCGGCATATTGCCATTGGCTTGAACAATTCTGAAGTACAGTTATGGGATTCTGCTTCCAACCGACTGGTTTGTTGTTACACACATCTCTAAAATTTTTGCAACTTCTTCTGTTTCATTTTTCCCTCATTTATAGCTAAAAACATTGCCGGTATGTTATTATTTCAATTTCCTCTCTGACACAATCTTTACCTTTGTTCCTGCAGCTGCGTACTCTGAGAGGTTGTCACAGATCAAGAGTGGGTTCGATGGCATGGAACAATCACATTCTTACAACAGGAGGAATGGATGGTCAGATAGTTAACAATGATATAAGAATTAGATCTCATGTTGTTGAAACCTACAGAGGACACCAGCAAGAGGTTTGCGGACTGAGATGGTCAGCTTCTGGACAACAACTAGCCAGTGGAGGCAACGATAATCTTGTTCACATATGGGACAGGTCCCTGGCATCTTCAAATTCCCCAACCCAATGGCTACACAGATTGGAGGATCATACTTCTGCAGTCAAAGCCCTTGCCTGGTGCCCTTTCCAGAGCAATTTGCTGGCCTCTGGTGGAGGTGGAGGTGATCGGACCATAAAGTTTTGGAACACACATACAGGTGCATGCTTGAATTCAGTGGATACTGGCTCTCAGGTTTGCGCTTTGCTGTGGAACAAGAATGAAAGGGAGCTCCTGAGCTCTCATGGATTTACTCAGAATCAATTAATTCTTTGGAAATATCCATCAATAGTAAAGATGGCAGAGCTAACTGGTCATACATCTAGAGTACTTTACATGGCTCAAAGCCCAGATGGTTGCACGGTGGCATCAGCTGCAGGGGATGAGACACTAAGATTCTGGAATGTTTTTGGGGTCCCAGAAATGTCTAAACCTGCTCCAAAAGTGAACCCAGAGCCATTTTCTCAGTTGAACCTTATCCAGTGATAAAGAAGAAGACTAGGAGATGGTGTTGGATGGCCCCCTTGAGTTCTAACCCGAACTCAGCTGGGTGTTCCAGTTCTAGTTCCTTCAAAACCATGTTCATACTTTTTGAAAAAGATTATATACTCAGTGTTTTTTGCCCAAACTAAATCTGCCTTATTGGTTCATGTTTTGTTTTGAGCAGGTGATGTGGGGATTTTAGTTTTCTATCAAGATTCACTTCATCCGGAGCAATTGCAACAGTGGGTGCTTTGTCCAGCCTTTGTTTAGGTGGCTTTTGTGTTTTTTTTAATCTTTTCTTTTATCCAGCCCAGAATTATATTATGTGCAAAGTTAGTTTGAGGTGTTTGGAGATATACTTTCTGACAGTTTTCATCCCATACTTTCAAATGCATAGTGAAATTGTTTCCCCACCTTCTTCCGTGGATGTAGGCTTAAAAGCAGCCGAACCAAGTATAGTTTTTTGTGTTGGTTTTTTTTTTTACATTTTAATCTTCATTCAGATAGGGTAAAATTTTCATAAAAACCCGCATTAAACGATCTCTTGGATCACACTGTTTAACGGTTATTTTTTTCTCTTATTCAGTCTTACACACAAACGGACTTTGACATTTTACAAAATTACAACATTTTCATTCAAAATATGTTGATGCCAGAAGCACACAGAATTGGCAGATGCAGGACCTTTGAATTAGATTTCTTCAATTTACATGCAAATCAATTACCATTCAGCTGTGGCATGTATCATCACGATTGAAGGTACAACTGAGTCAGACCTAACCATATAAGCCCAACTCAGTTCTTCCCTATAATCTTAAAATACTTCTTGCAGCCAAGACTTTGCCCATACTCAAGTAATACTCAAGATATTAGGCAACAAACTTTTGATCAACGCAGTTCAGTCAAGCATTAGTTGATTTACACACTCAACACTGTACAGATTCATGCCGCATCATATTTATAACCACTTACCACAGCAAAATTCTTATTTGATAGGAATAGGTTAACCTAAATGAATGGCCTATTGAACATCTAACTTAAATCAATTTTGTCGATAGCTCAATCAATCACAGAGCATTGAGCCTGAACTCCGATCCCAGTTACCGCACTTCCCTGCATTTCAACCTTATTCCTCAAACTTCTGTTCTGGTTCCTTTTTTGAATGATTTGCTTCCCTAGAAGTTAACATGATAAATGCAAATCCATCCCATAAGACCCAATAAGCCTTCAAAATTGCATTTAGATAATAACACTGGTCTGGCTGCATGGAGAGCTGGGACTTAGATCTAGGGATGGGCTCATCGTTACATGATCCTTCATAAGCTGTCGAGAAACACAATCAGCCAATATAGACCGCCCATTGTAAGATTCCACCTGAACCGATTTTCCAATTCCTAAAACATCATTTTCTGATGGCACCAGCTTAAAATATGTGAGACCCTGATTGCAATCCTCGAAAAATGTCAGGATTTGTATCGTGATAAGAGGAGCCACTGACATAAAGACCATTTGAGGGCTTTGGCATGCTTCCAAAACCCTCTTGCAAGTAAGTTGATTGTTTCAGATAACCAAAAGGTATGGCACCACTGCCACCTGTCAAAGGTGTAGATGAGCCTGAAGTGGTCCGCGGGCTAGATATGGGAGAAGGAGATACTCTTCCCTTCAGATGTTGTGGTGACCTTGAATGCAAAAGAGGGCTTCCTATGGGTGATACAGGGCAAGATATATTCCTTGGAATATTGATGTCACTGCATATCAGGGAACTGAAATGAGACCCATAAGCATACAGTGTTGATAATTATCCATTTTACTGTCTGTATTCGTGTGTGTGTGTGTGTGTGTGTGTGTGTGCACGCGCTCGCGCGCACGTGTGTGATAGAGAGAGACCTAGAATGCAGTTTCAAAACTCTGGATGAATGAACTGCAAGTTGCTCTGAATCCAAGGAGGAATAATTCCTTTCTTGCCGAATGACCTGAAACGTCAGTGAGCCAGAGCAACAGTAAAGATTGGTAAGATGTGAAAATTCATGAATTAAACATGCATACAAACTCAGGCCACAAAGACAAACAAGCATAACAAACCACATAAAAATCTGCATCAAGACAAAGCTGAAATATAAAAATCAAATGAGAGAGTAAGCAGTAGGTAAACTGGTCTCTGCCACTGGACAATCATTAGAGTTGTACATAACTAAGATTAGAGCAGAGACAGTAGCATTGCTTGCACAAATACTAATCTCAAAACATTTTCTATCGAGTTAATAATAAGCATGTTTGTAGCACACTAGCACCAATGCAGTCATTTTCATTCTCTAAGCCTTACCGGAACAACTTACTCAGAATTTTAGGGAACTCGGAGATGTTCTGCTTATAGGCCCCTTTTACCGTTGCAACTTATCTATCATAAGAGTTTCAAAACTTTATCCTTAACAAATTCACCATGCTGATTGTATGAAGCTTGAAAACAAATTGACTATTTTATCCTACACTTTTCTCTATTGTGAGCCAAAATTCCAACGAGAATAAGTACTCAAATACCAAAATTCCATAGGGGGGTATTGGGGGACCAAATGCAGATCAGATAACAATTTTCAGCTCGTTTCATGCTCATTGGTCGTTTAGTTACAGCTGCAGGAGGGTAGTAAAGGTCCATATTATAACCTGCTAACTTAGGCATGGCAAGACCTAGTAATTTTTTGTTTTTTCTTTGGTTTGCCCACTCTGCACCACTCTCCCCCTACCTTAAAAAATGAGAAAGAAGAAAAAGTGCACTTAAAAAGTCAAAATCAATACATGCCTTTAGTTTCTCATCAGCTAATCATGGAGCTCTAGGACATGAAGTAATGAAAAGTAATGAAAAATTATCATTCAGAACAAATTATTCAAGTTAAATAAAGGAGAGGATAATCTCCACTGCATTATCATTTAAGCATGGAAATTAAAACAAGGATGATGTGGATTATTTAACATGTATAGAGAAATTGATTTCATTGCCTAAATGAACTGCTGAAGGTAATGAATGCAACAATATAGGGCATGCTCACAACCTAATTACAAATTGCATAAAGCAATATGAGTAAGAAAAATACCAGAGCTTTCACCCCATTTATAATAGCAGGGGTTGGATCTGAAGGCTCAGGATCAGGAATAGGCCTGTCCAAAGGTGCAGCATATTTTACAAACGGGTAATCTAAAAGCTGAGCTGCTGTAGGACGATGTAGTGGGTTGCGTTGCAAACACTGCCGCACAAAATCTTTTCCTTCATCTGAGAGGTAATCTGGAATGGGTGGAAGTTCCTTGCTATTCCCAATCTTGAACGTAGCAGCAACCTGACATGCATATATCACACAGTAAGTAGAAATAAAATGGGTACACAGAAGCTTGTCCTAAAAAACTACTATCATAGATACAATTCAACAGCTTCTAACTTTAAAGTGTCTATCTTGCTATTGTTATAACTGACCCCTTCATACTGACTCCAAGGAGGTTTTGTTGTTGCCATTTCCAAAACAGTGCATCCAAGACTCCATATATCCACAGCAAGGTTGCAATAGTTTGAGTTCCTTATAACCTGGGCAAATGATAGAGCAGAAAACTGAGATACATTACAAAGAAGAATTTACAATTGAAGAAAGCTCAAACCAGATAAACCGTGTCTATTCCCCTAAAGTGATGGACTTGTAAGAACTTGAAATAAACCTTAAAACCAAAGAGAAAAATAAGTCTGACCTCAGGTGCTAGCCAGTAAGGGCTTCCTTTAAACGAAAGTGGACATGACTGCCCTGCAATCTGCAAAGCACACGTTATATAAGCAGGAAATAACCTTGTGGAAAAAAGTCTAATCATAGAATAATAATGTGACATTAAATAAGTCAAAATTTAATCTTCACAAGGTTGGACTAACTCCAATTAGTCTGATTGAGTTTATTTAGAACAAAAATCGATCATGCCTACACTTACATGCTTTGCCATCCCAAAGTCTGCCAACTTAACACGACCATTAGGTTCTACCAGTATGCTTGCTCCTTTAATTCCTCTGTACAAGAAATATAGGACAGGAAGATGAACAGTATTTCCCTTGATGCAAATATAAATAGACAGCTGTCATGAAGTTATAGTTCTAACATATCAGATAAGGAATAGTTGAATAGATAACATAACTCACCTATGGACAGTAGACTTGGAATGTAGGTAGGCAAGCCCAGACAAGATCTGTTGAGTATAACTGCGAATTGCTGGTTCACCAAGTTGCCCATACTCTTGGAGAAGTTTATAAATAGACCCGCCAGATACATACTCAAGGTATATGTAAAGTCTGTTATCTACCTGCTCAGGAATTTATTCCAAAGTTCTGTAAGTGAAGCATAATAATCATTTGCCTTTAGCCTTTTCTTTCATTTTTATTTTCTGAGAAATTGCTTATCAAGTTATAGTTTTTTTGTAGTTAGGAAGTCAAGAGACCATAAATATAGTTCCCAAAAGCTTCTTTAACATTATATGATTAACTATTTCTCAATATATAAAGAACAACTCTTTTAGATAGAATCCTTTGGTCAATGGAACTTTTAAATATCTTGATAGCAATTTTAAACAACCAAAAGGACTAGATGTCAAGACAATTAAACAGCTTGTCATAACCAAAAAGACTAGATGTCAAGACCAATAAAACAAATTTGTCATACATAGGACAAACCTTTTCAGACCCATAGTATTGCACAATGTTTGGATGTCGTAAGCAGCTCAATAAAGCAATTTCCTGTCAGATCAATGAGAATATGAATTTCTTTCATAGGCATTTTTTCTTTTGGCATCATCAGGACAGGCCAAAACTTCTTAATCTGATGGAGAAACAGCTTACCTGCATCAACTGTTTAGTGCTTTCCTTTAACTTGGCATCATCTGCAAATAACGTAACCTCCTTCATTGCACACATCTCACCACTTTCACTGACGAAGACAGAAAATAAAATCAGATATAAAGAAAACCAATCACTGACAATTTTTTTTGGATAACTGAACTACTGAAATATTTCAAAAGAGCAGACAAGAAGAAATCCTCACATGCACACTAGTTTAATCAATCATGTAAGATATTGCAAGAAGCACATGCAATTGATAAAGCAAAATAAACAGTGAAACATCAGTCTCCATTACCCAGCTCAAGTTGGACTAGCGTAAGGCATAAACCAAATACATGTCAATTTCTCAGCCTAAAAGACCTAAGAAATTAAATTAAACAACTATGTCTTTGGAGTATTATACCTGTTAAAACCAACATAAACATGACCAAATGTGCCTCTACCCAGAAGCTTTCCTTTTTTCCACTGTGACCCTGGGTTTACAGGATTCTCTGTCCTTCCTGGACTTCGTGGCACAGAGGGAGATGGTGCTGCTGAATTTGAGTGAGAGAAAAGAGAAGAATTGGAAACTGTTACAGGAGGAAGGGGTAACCTGTGGCTTTGTTGTTTCCCATCATCATGCCAGCTAGTAAGTGACTCAGTGGCTGTGCCTGCTGATCTAGGATGAATAGGAGTGACAGCACCACTATGAATTCTGGAACTGGGACCAGCACTGGTCATCCTGGGACTTGGTATTGGAGAATACTCAGGGCTGCCCCTACTTTGTTGCCAAAATAACTGTCCTGACGTAACTCCGACCACTGAATTATGACCAGAATTGTGACCTGCACCAGGACTGGAACAATGGCCAGATCCAAGCAAAGTGACATCAGTATAACTCTTTCCTGCCAAGAAAGGAGAATTCATTACTTGCTCTGTGCCAAAAACTCTCATTGGGCTTCTAGAAGGACTTGACATGGAGCTGTCTGGAGTGCTGCAGAAAGCACCATGATTTGGAATCTGGAGATTTGGCACATGATTGCTTAAAGGTCTCCTTTTAGGTGATTTTGGGGAAATAGTATTGTCAAACGATATTTTAGCCTGTTTTTTTGCCTCTCTTGAGTTACCTTCGCTGACTGTTGAGGATTGATCATTGAGCATCAAACTTCAGATAAAAAATAAGTAAAAATTTGTCAGGGACGAGTTTTTAGCAAACAAATTACAGAAGATAATCGGAAGTAAAATGTAAAACACTACAATATCATGTTTGTACAAGAATAAATCCTCATTGCAAGCACTATGGTTAACATGAAACGGGCAGGCTCACCTGGAAGGGCTATTTGCAGCAGTTCTAGTCCCATTGTCAAAATCAATTGCTTGGGGACTACGATAATGCAAGTCAGTGGGATCATCACTTTCAGCAGAGCCCTCACTGGAAACTGAAGCAGTAACATAATCTCCGTCTAAGTCATTAGGATTTGGCCTATGACATATGCATCCAGGTCTTGGAAGAGGCAGAAATAAAGATGATTTGGAGCCTTTTTCTGGCCTTTCTTTTGTTGATATGCCAATTCCAGAATCTGTACGACCCACAATTGCAGGGTGCAGATCAGGAAGTGGAAGCGGTTGAGCATAAGGCCTTTCAGTAAAACTTTGAAAACTAGAAACCTGTTTAGAAGGTGAAGGAGACCTTGATTCTGCTTGGAAAGATCCCTTTTCTGAAACTGTGTCACTGCAACGTCTTCTTGATACCCCTGATCTACTTTTTGGTTTACCTTCAGATGGAATCTTAAATTTCCGGTGTAAGCTATCAATGAAACTTTCCTTGCTTGTTTTCTTCTTTACTTCTTTGGATGACGACTTTCCCCACCATGAAGGCATGTTTCCAATTTCTAAGACCTACAGTACTAGTTGGCAAGTTTTTCTAAAGCTAATAAATTTCCAAATATCATACTAAAACTCTAGAGCTCAAGACAATACAGGATTCAGTTCTTTAATCCAACGGTTGATTCACAATAGAGAAGCTTTGGAAAAGTCTGGGTTGTGAGCTGGAATCCTATGAGCTTCACAACTAACACCAAATGCTAGAATCTGCAGACAAGAAAAAGAACGGAGGAGGGACCAGATGCTTAGTTTTCCTCAACACTTTATATACCATGCTCAACAACCAGCAATATCACAGTCATACTCCATACCATACACAAATTAACTACTTTAAGTACTTAAAGACTGGAAAACATAACATTGCAATTTTTTTTTAGGCAAACAAGTGCATCTGTTTATGTTAATGCATGTTTGTCTAACTTCTAGACCAATAGTTTTAATCACATGGATTGGAACGACAATATATACAAAAGCATGCTACAAGGAAACCACAGTATGCCAAATTTCTTAACTAGAGGAAGGGACTTCATGGCGTGCATACCACTCAAAATTTAGAACAGACATTGCCATAACTCATAAAGCTGAAACCAGCCTTCTTAAATCTCAAGTCTCTACTGCCTTCTGCCTTCTGCTTTAGGGGATTTCCCTTTTAGGTCCCCAAACTACCAGGTTATCACTGATTCACTGTACTTCATTGAAAACCCCCAAAGAGGACAGCACTTGACTTCACCAATATAAAAAAATCACATCTTTTTCTATAACCATAAACTAACCCAAATTCAGTCCCTAAAAAATCAAACATCTCTTAAAATCCATATTACAACCGAAAAAACACATAATTTTGAATCTCAAACTTTTTATTGTTTAGACCATGAAATAATACTTACTTTATTTTCCCTCACAAATTTTCTCCGAAACCTAACAAAAAGTTACGATCTCAAAAATGGTAAAAAACGTAAGTTCAAGCCAAAAGATCTACATACAAACTCCAAGAAAATACAACAAACTCCAACGAACGCCTAAACTAACTGAAAAACAATAACTAACAAAAATTGTTCAACATCAAACGAAACAAAAGGTAACTTACTTCACACGCTTGGAGCTACAATCTGAGCTCCAACACACCGATAAATTGACGAAAATCGAGCGAGAAGTTGCTTTAAGTCATCCAATATATCGCCAGCAAAGAAGCAAAAACCAGAACAAAATTATAAAAAGACAAAAAAAAACTAGAAACCACAACTGAAAGAGAGATATTTAAAAGATGTTAATTTGTTTTCTTTTTCTTTTAGCTTTTGATAAATTGTTAGAGTCTGTTAAGAGAGGACGTAGAGAAAGATTGATAGTAATGGAGAGGGAAAGAACGAGAGAGAGAGAGAGAGAGGCTGTGTCAGACATTGAGTTGTCTGAACGTTGATTTTAGAATATTATTAAAAAAATTAATATTATTAATCATAATGATAAAATAATAAAAAGTAGGAACAGCAGTAAAATTTCCACGTACGGTCATTTTTATATTCTCCTTCCGATTAGCATTTGATTCGGCCTTTTAACTTTTCTTTTTGTCAAAATGATTTTGATTTTTGAAAAATAAATTACAAATCTTCCGCTACTTCATTCTTTACTTGAAATATATGTATAATCTCTAACAATTTTTTTTGACAATTGTATTAAAAATTATTTCAACAATAATTATTTTTTATAAAACCTTAAAATCAAATTTAAATTCATAAATTATAAAATTTAATGTTAAATTCAAGCAATTCGTTTTTCAAATTATAAAATGTCAATTGGAATTATTTTTATCACTAAACTTTATATTAGAAAAAGAAAAAGACGACTTGATTTAATATTTTGTCGGTGGAAAAATAAATTTACAGGGGTTGAAATAATTTTGATTCGCAAGGTCAAATTTTTTTTATTTTTAATTTTAGTATATAATAGTATTTGTTAATCTGCTTCTTTCCGCCACGAAACTGTAGTGACGATGGATGGATTCGGTAACAAATAAAATTCAAGGACTTCAATTGTCGACCTGTCTGTCTGCAATTAAGCTTTTGACAATGGGCTCCAAGTCAATTTAAACCGACTCAAATCATATGATTTTGGTCCTTTTTTCTATGATTCTTCTGACAAGACATTTACATAACTAATCAGAAATCATAGCCTACGTAAGTCTTCAACTCTCTTTCCATCTCTGGCCAAAAAAAAAAATCTCTCTTTCCATCAAAGGAAGTTAGTTAATGTTTTCATATCCAACTTGAAGAATTGATGGAACTTTAAAACATCCTAATGCTAATAGTACTAATTTATGGTTATTTGCTTTCATTTATTTAGATAAAATTTTTTATCTGAGCATTAAATTCAATAACTGGTACATGTATTTCATGCTTAAATGTTAATTAAATTTTTCCAAATAAAAAAAATTGAGTAAAAAATGATGCATGAGGTATTCAAATTGAAAATTTATCATAACTAATGACATCTTGATTTAAAATCTTATCACGAAAAGGAAACTTAACATAATATTTGTATACAATTATAAGCTTCTTTTTAATTGAAAAATTTTTGAGGACATAAATATTAGTACTTCACTTGTAAACAAGATTAAAACATTTAGATGCATGGCACTTAAAATTGAAGAAGAAAACATGAGGAAAGGGAAAAGAAAGTGAGAAAGAGAGTGTTATAATTTGATGAGGCATGGCAGATGGAGAAATTCAGGGAGGCTTTGGAAATGAAAGAAGAAGGTTGGCAAAGCAGTGAATGGGGAGATGCATGTGGGAAAAGGCTTGGGATAGGAGGAAAAGATGGGGTCCTTTGGAATTTAAGCCCCATCACCAGTGCACGTGGCATGACCCCACAATTGCCTTCTTTCTTTCCTTTTTGCTTTATCAATTACTATCAATCATTATGTCTTGTAGGCAACTTGGCATAGGTACATCTCCCCGTTGCTCACCCATCTCTTTGCATTTGTCCTGTCGTTACCTTGCTCTATCATATGTTTCATGAGGGTTGCTACATGCTAAGGCCGCCAAGCGTTACATCCGGAACGTGGGTCCTGCTCCGACGGCTCTGATTTTATATTAAATTTGTATATGTAACTTTTTATTTTGTAAAAAATAAGATCTTAAATTAAAAATCGAAAATATCTTATAGTAATACAAAAAAGGGACTTTTGCAAATTCTTCTCCTTCACTTAAGCGAGCTGTAAAGCTCATGCCGAGACAGTCGAGGCGTTAAAACTTAAAAAAGAGATGGACTGCATGAATTAGTCCTTTTAGAAAAAACCACAAATCTTTTGTCCTTACCCCCTTTATACTTCCCCCAGCTTCCCCAAATTTCTGGTAAAGGATCTATGACTATTTGAACTTTGGGATCAGCCACAGTCACTTCCTGGGATCCAATTGGGGCCAGATCAGGTGATACCAGGCCGAAGTCCATGTTATGCAAGAAGGAATTTCCTAAGCCAACCACAAAAAATTTGTCATCTAATCATTGATTTAATGAGAACCATACAACCGGAAATGCATATGTTCTATTATGCTTCAATAAAGAACAATTGATCATACCCTGAAATGCTCTGTGATTAAGTATTGTTTGCCATGATCTTATCAGTATCAAGCCAATGGCAGTGACTAAAAGAGTGGAAGGGACTCCGAATTTGAGATGGTTCCAAAAGATTAAAATGTACCCCAGATTTGGAACACGGCAAGTGTGATGGTCTTAGAGAAAAACTATGAATTCAACGACGGCTGTGTATTAAAATTGGTTTTCAGGTATAAATGTTCACAAAATCTTAAATTTGTGAAAGTAGAAGAAACTTGTAACTCAATGTGCATCTCATAAGTTAATTTAAATTGTGATATTTGATATTAGAGTCGATTATAAAAATATTTATGATATTTTATCAAAGGCATTGAATACTTGTTAGAGTGAAATGATATTATAATTCTAGAGAAAAATCGTAAAACTCGTATCAATTGTATAGTAAAATTGATTTTAAAATACAAATATTCACGTAACTTTCAACTATGAAACACTTTATACGAGATAAAATTGTAAAACCCAATAAATCAAAACAAATAATATCGTGTATACCCTAACAGCTGCAGGACTGCGCACACACAATTAAGTTGGCAGCAGATCCCAATAATGAGCCGTTTCCAGCCACAGTACTGACATAAAGCTAAAATGAGCCATGCCTTCTTCTCAAAGGCTGTTGAAATCAATGCTGCTGATGCTCTGCCATCCTTGCCCCAAGCAAGAGAACTGAGACAAGGAAAATATGCTGGGATTAAGCTACACGATCCCCCTCATATTTACATGGTTTAAATGATGTCACCTATGGTGTCAATATTAATTCAAGACAAACAAAAGCTTCATCATAAGGACAAAGAATTAAGGCCAGTATGCTTCCACTATAGATATCACACACACACATTCAAGACAAAAATGCGAAAGAATTTAAGTCAGAGATGATATTCAAGAAGTTTAAGTCCAGTGGCAACTGAGAATCTATAAATTAACTAATTGACAGATTAACTGAGGCATCCTGCCTTGTCCCAGAGACCTGATCCAAATGAACACCAAAGCAGATGTTCAATACTTGAACAAAATTTCAAGCATCTAGTCTAGGAATGAAAGTTCTGTTATTGTTTCTAATGTCTGTAGTTTTGTACTGTAGTTTAACTTTAACTTGCAATTATCTGCACTTTCTGTTTATTTGGTGAAAGGAAAGAATGAAAATATTGAGAGCTTGACATAGTAATATCCAACCCAGGGAGTGATCCTTGAGAGCTAGATGATGCCAAAAATGACATTGTGGCTGAAAACCAGTGAGAACTCACACTATCCTCAGTAAAGAATTCTGCTGCTGAATCTTCTTCATCTTTCTGAGCAGATGACCAGTTCCAATACATGAATATAAGAAGAAAAGCATTGACAACAACTCCTAGTACAGTCGCAGGGAGAATTCCGGATAAGAGTTCCCTGAAAGAAATCCCATTCTCCGTGGCTATAACCAAATTTTAGAGGTTACCAATAGCCAATAAGAGTTGCTGTAGATCCATTATTAGTATTTGAGGCAAAGGCAAGTAGAAAGTTTGAGACAGGAGATTATTCTGCCTTGCAATTTTCAACACAAATTCAGTCAAAACCATACAAGATGTGTAATTGGTGAACAAAGCACTTGCAATGGCAGAAATTAAGCAGATTCTGCATATTAAGTCCCTTGCTCCTCACTCTTCCATGTGAGCCACCTACATAAGTACTTAAATCATCTGCTTTTTCAAGATATCCACTGACAACCATATTACCAATAAGTGTGATTACCTGGATGACAGGGTCGTGTGCCAAAGCGTGCTGTGAGCTATAGGGGGAGGATTTTGGATATCTCTGGGGTGTGTGGGCAACCGTGTTGACTGGAATTCAGAGTTCATTTGGACTAAGAAGACTCTCAAGGGCAAAGCATTGATCACTGTTTTACTAAGACTGGCCTGGAGTGCTGTAATATATTTCACTTGGAGGGATAGAATTAACAGATACTTTGGCAAAGGCTCCAGTTTCTACATCAATGCTGTAGTCACCAAGGAAATTAGAATTTTTTTTGAAGAGTTGATATTACCAATGACTCTAAATTATAGTAAAATATTTAAGTGATGTTTGATACATAAGATTATTGATAGGATAATAATTATCTTATATTATTTTTGATTTGTATCTAAAGAAAAAGAGATGGATTGCAAAGAGAATTAATATTCTCATAATATAGAATTATTTAATCTTCTTCAAGTAAAGAGGATTATTTTTAACTCATATGATTAAGCTTACATGTTCAATTATATCCTTAAAAATTATATCAATAATTTAAATTATATAAACTTTGATAAAAGATATTGATAAATAAATATATTATCTTATTTTAATTTTTGTGTATATCAAATACAAAATAAAATGACATTATTTAATTTAATTTTATTTATAATATCATCTTATTATATCTTATAATATTTTGTGTATCAAATATAATCTTAATGTAATATCTTAATTTAAAAAATTTGTACCTAAATTATGATATATACTATTCCTTTTTATTTGGTCAATATAATATGTTTCAATGATACATATACATACCCTTTCTTTTAACCCGCAGGTTATCCAATGAGATGTGGCATAAGGCTTTGGTAATTGGAATAAGGAATTCAATTGGGCTATAACAAACCTTAGAGGACAGCCCCGATCACTTTGTCAGCACTGGGGAGTACATAATTTTTTCCTGTAATCTGCAGTTGTAAATACTGTAGCAGGCCATTCCCGCTTCTTTGGATGGTGAATGGAATTGAACCTTTGAAAACTATTTACTTCGTTCAAAACGACAGTTCTCTTACTATTCTTGAAGTTTTTTTTTTTTACACTGGATAGAAGTTAGGGATACTAAGATTTGAACTTTCATCTTATATATCTTCCTAAGTTTTTTTTAATCATTAAATCAAAGAGCTGAAAACAAAGTTCTATTAGTCTTGTGGTCCTGTGAT
The DNA here is from genome assembly GCF_047325235.1 of Durio zibethinus. Taxonomy (NCBI): domain Eukaryota; kingdom Viridiplantae; phylum Streptophyta; class Magnoliopsida; order Malvales; family Malvaceae; genus Durio; species Durio zibethinus. The sequence continues at coordinate 6,459,687 of NC_143170.1, read as the reverse complement.
GTAAAGTTTAGCCATAAATTTTGTAGTTTGTTGATGAGCTGTGATTTTGAATCATATAACAAGAAAAGAAAAAAAAAAAAGGAAACTTTGCTTTTTGATTAAAATAAAAGGGAAAATTTTCCAAATAAGGGTGTAAAAGTAAAATGAATTTGTAATATGAACGGCAGGAGGCACCGTTTGACCCGACCCCAAATGTAGTAAACTGATAGCTGAAGTATAGGGCCATTTATAACCATAACAAGCCGAATCAACCCAATTCTAATTTGTTGTCTTTTCTTTTTTATTTATTTTTCAAAAAAATTTTAGGACATTTTTTCTAATTTTAAGAAGAAGAGTCTTGAAACTTTGGAGTGAACTCCTTAAAATGTGAAGTTTGGATTCACTCGCAAAAATTCAAGTTCCGAGTTAACAAAACCCAATCTACTATAATGCTAGAAAACATCAAATTTGAAGCATTTCTCAGATGCTGAAAAACAGTAGAGCAGAAGTGAGTCCCAAAAATCCCCTATTGATCTTATGATTTGTGAAGAAGAACAGTTCATTCCTGTTGGACGCAGCCTATTCCATCTTTTCTGCCAGTCGTTTTGTTAGGATAAGTGGGCGGGACAGCGGACCTAGACATTAGCCTTGGCTGTTACCTAACCAACGTTGTTCTGCTTATCCTTAGCCAGCATAGAAAATGCCGGCATCAATTACAAATGGGCATCATTTTTTGGTCAACCAAAAAACTTCACTCTCTTTACCGATCTATATGCCCTACAAAGATTTGTCTATCAAAATCATATCAACTCATCAACTGCTACTGCACCGAACTGGTTTTTCCGACTTGAATGCTATGCCAATGCAAGATATTAACCATATAAATCATCAAATGAACTGCAGGTTACTACCATGACGAAAAAAATCATCCTTCTTATTATTACATGTTTAAAAGAAAATAATAGCAATCCTATCACAACACTATATGTGAATATTATTCATTTTTTTGGTATAACATCAGGTAAAGAAATATTAAAAGAATGCCCTATCAGTACCCACACTGTTGATCCCTATGAACTATTCCCTCATTGGATCATCTTTCATGTCATAAGGAATAAAGACTCTTCTGACCTCTTTAGTCCAACACCATCTAATTATACCAGACTGTTGAAGCTGTGACTCTGAGTAGGTACAATCTTCAGATCAAACAACCGAAAGGCTAGTGGTTTAGTATCGCAAATCTATGCATCGAGGTGAAACTAAGTTGCATAGTTTCAAAATCAGCTGACCTATGGCTGTAACATAGGGAAGAAAGTCCAGTTACCAGGCCTAGCTTCCTTTCCAGCAACATTTTCGTTGGCCCACCACTCGGACCTGATGGTGGGTTTATCAGAAGCTTCTCTTTTTGTGTTGTCAAAGATGAACTCTTTAATTGAACCAAGAGTAACGGAACGATGCTTTTGATAACAATGCTCCTCTTGAGCTTCTCCTGAAGCTTTTTCAACTGTTTCATTGGAAGTTTCCCTAATAAACAACTCACAAGAACTTTCTTGATCCTTTATTGTTAGATCTCTTTCTATCCTGCCCGCTGCCACCAAGTCCTTTGGATATTCTGACATGGTTCTACTTGATACCAGTGACTTGCTTTCGAGACAGCGTGCAATATCTTCGCCACTCAACTCAAAAGAGACTCTGTGATCAACTATAATTTCATCAATTTTAGGTTCAATTGCTGGGTTAGCAAGCAATGCTACCTCAGAAATCTGACTCTCCACAAGAAAACCTTCTCGTGAGGCAGGACCCAAACCATCAGGAGTCAATGATCCCGAACCCAACCTTGAATCCAAGCCCATACCATCTGGAGTCACACATTCAGAACCCAGTCTTGAACCTTGCCCCAGTCCGTCAGGCGTCAATGATCCAGAACCCAACCTTGAACCCCATTTGCGAGTAGTAAAATGTTCAAAGCCTAAGACTTTGGGAGCCTCCCCCATGCGGAACTCAAGGATTGGACGTCTATCAGGGAAAGGAGAGGATGTGCCAGAATTTGAGATTGCAGACCCAGGTGATATGAGATTACCCCCAGGGCTGCCAGGGTATATTTGATAAGACTGAAATTCATAATGGGATAATCCAAATTTCTGATTGATCCCACTGTTTCTCCGAGCATGCTCCAATGAAGATGTCAGTAATTGAGCAAATGGTACTTCAGGGGATGAAGGTGTAGTCAATTGAACAGATTCAGGAGGGGGTGTAAAAGGAGCAGTGGATGGTTCAGTTGTCCAGGCAGAGAACACCGGTGGTGTTACTAACTGGGTTTCATGTGCATAAGGGCCTATGGCAAAAATGGATGCAGGTCCACGGGGTGAGTAGGCATTAGCCGAAAGAGAAGTTAGGGATAGCAATCCAGCTGGTGACTGGATAGCAGAAGGAGGATCGGATTGGAGGAATGATGCAGGAGATGAGGGAGGGGCAATAAAGGGCATTACAATGCCAGTTGAATTACTCACATTTTGAGCAGTTGAGACTGCAACTCCAGCCACCACTGGTTCAGGGACAAGGACAGCATGGCCAATTCGCTTACTGTTTCTGTGAGATCCAAAACACCAGTAAAGACTCCAGCAGCTTCCCCATCTTTTCTTCTGTAGTTAAATGAAAGAGTGTGAATCAGTATTCCCTACAGAAAACAAGTTTTTCATCCTCAAGTATTCTATATAAGGAAGCAAGCACTCGAGGTACATTGATTTGAACTCTCAGCCGCTAGAATAAGATGGGGGCAAAGGATTAAATGAAGTGCAAGATGAACATAATCTTCAGTCTCTACACCTCACCTCCCCTCAAGGAATGTATTACAGCAGTCATGAATAATTTGATTTGAAAATTAAAAACCACCCAATGTTAAGCATTGGCTCTTATGCTGCTTAGTGCAGAATCTTTGGAGGATACCTGTGCCACACACTTTATCAACACAAAAAATTTGAAGTCTAGAAATAAACATATAGTTTAAAAGAAAAGGGAGAGTGCACTTCACATCTAATGGCATCTATCTAGACTCTAAAATAGCATTTTCCTCCGTCTGTTACAGAAAGACGATAATAAGTACATCAGGATGATTAATTCTGCATCAAAAGTTAATAAAATTTTCTCTGCTTGGAACAATATCTTACAATTGCAATATGTTTATTAAACTGCAGTTTTTCATATTGCTTGGCTAATTCGCATGTACAATGTGGTATACATGAAAAAGAGTTCAATCGCACTAGCACAAGATTCAGATGAAAGCAGCAGAAACAAGTCTCAACATGTGCACGTATGTGTTTTATGACAGCATTGACCATTTAAATCAAAGCCAAAATTGTTGTAAAAAATGCAAGGAGAGCAAGCAGTTAATGTGACTAATTACTGTTTTAGAATTCTAATGAAGATTACACATTAGACGGCAAATTGCACTCTTTTTAAGAATTACTTTTAATGCAAGAATACCAGACTGCAAATTTCATTCTTCCCAGAAGATGTTCCATAGGCATCTCATTCAAATGGGAAATAGAACAAAAAGAAAAACCGTAAACCATTCATATAAAATGACCAATTAAGCTCCATTTCTTTTAAATTGTGTTAACCAAATCTCCTTATTTTTCAACCATAACCTAATATCATTTAAAAAAATTTGCTGTAATTCACTCTAGCCTAATATCAGAGAATTTTTCAACAAAAGACACTAGAATGAATAGAAAGCTGCCCCACCTAGCCAACGCATTTAGGAATTGCAGAAAACTGACCAAATAATCAAACTACAGAAAAATTTTACATTTTTTACTTAAAAATAAATAAATGCCTAAACTTTCTAAAATCAAGTCTCGCTTTAAAAGTATATATAAACTATCAAGCGATTTTTGTATTTTTTTTTTCTAATTTGAATTCTGATGTTAAGATTTTTCCTTTTTTATCTTATGTTTGTATGAAAACCCAAAAAGTAAAACCGGAACCTTGACTGAGCCTAGCTCAGCTAACTGACTCTGCTAAGACTAAAACAAATTAAAACTCAACATCCGAATTTCAACTCTGTTTACTTTTCCCTCAGTTTCTCGGCAACCAAGCAGAGAAAAAGAAAAAGCAACAAAGTTCAATACTGATAACAATCAAGAAATGGAATTTCAGACTTTTCAACATAAAAAAAGCAAGCAAAGAACAAAATTTCCAAGACTCCACTTTCCGCTCTGTCCTTTTCTCTGTCCCCTACAGATTCTCAATTCAAAACAGAGCTTAAGTAATCTCAAAATTCCAAATTTTCCAGTAATTTTCCCGGTAACCAATCAGAAAACAAACAAATAAAAAGACCGCGTTTAAAAATGGCAAAAGAAAATTTTAGAAATAATACTAATAAAAGTGGATGTTAAAATTCATATTATATAATACATACATATGCTCAAAAAAAATTAATATACATACATAAATATATACCTTAACGGTGGTAGGCTGGACCCTTGACTCAGCGGAGACGATGGCTGTGGCAGCGGCGTTGACGGTCTCGACGCTGTCGTTTACGCTTCTCATCTTCGATTTCTAAGCTTAAAACGATGTGTTAATAACATCAGCTTCATGTAACTTTGAATCTGTTCTAGCTCTCAACGATTTGAAGACAAAGGGAGTGAAATAAAAGAAATTAAAAATTTTACAAGCTGAAAATGTGAGTTTTTTTTTTTTAAATCAATACATATAGATTCCTAAATCAGCTCTGTATTTCTTTTTTTTTTTCTGCCTTCTCCACCGGTTCAGATTCAGTTCCCCCTTCAGTCGTTATCCTCCAGTTTTCATCCATTTTGCACCGAGTTATTGCCACGTCATCTTAAAAATGATTGGGACCCACTGCTTTTTTTTTTTCATTTCAACCTGTATTTTGTTTTCTTTTTCGAATGAAAAATTTTCTATTTTGTTTCAATTTGTAATTTATGGACTCATGTGGAAAGTTCATGAACCAATTACTCTTTCCTTACCAAAATATTTCTCATTTATTAATTTTCACGATATTTAAAAAAATTTTTAACTTTAATATATTTAATATTAAATTTTAAAAATTTTTATAAAATTAAAATTTTATAATTTTTAATGTTAAAAATAAATAATTTTAAAATATAAAAAAATAAAAATTTTAGATGTTAAAAAAATAAAATATAATTTTAAAACATTTAAAAAAATAAAAAAGAGAGTACAAAAGGAATATATCATTCATTTATTCTATTTTTTAAAATAAAATATATCATTTATTTAAAAATATTTACAAAATGACACTTTGAAAATTATTAATTTCATTTCTTTTTTTTTTTTGGTATAAGATTCATAATATGACGTGGTTAAATCATACTGCTCACGAAATAAAGATGACAGAGTGGACAAGAAACAGCTGTCTATCCTCACTCTTTTGGCTTTCTCTAATTATTAATATTATATTTTTGTACGAACAACAGAAAAAATAATATTGATTTTGTAATTATAATACTTTTGGGTTTCGTAGTCAAACAAACGAAACCTTGGCAAAAATACTAAGTTTTCACCCCAAGAAGATAACGCTTCGCATATTTTCGTAGCCACTAGTCTGACGGGATGGCCCTTCACTTTATTCAATTTCATGATGCCAATTGCCACGCAGCCAGTTATGGCGACCCAAAGAAGGGAAAATGGTGTGAGAAACTCGTGATTTTTTGTAATGCAAATGTAACGTGCGTGTGCATTTGTGACCTGCCCGCCGCCGATGCCCCACCCTCCACCCCCCATGCAAGACTCTCGTGAATGCCTTTCTGTCACCTGCCTTTTGTGGGCCATCCCACTAAACAAAACAACACCACCTCAGTACGGCTAACCCAATCATCAATCTCCACTTAAATGGATGGAACAACTATTTTTTGCCCGTGTGTTAGAGGGATTGGATCATTAAATTAGTCTTGATTTATTGACAAAATATAAAATTATAATTTTAATAATCAAAAATTAATTTTTAACTTTTAAATATAAAAAAAAATTAGTGAAAGAAATGGGCATGAGAGTTTTCTTATGAATTGTATTGATTTAACTTCCATGTTAAAGATATGCAAATTTTATTAAGGATAATTTCTTTTATACGTGTAATTGCGTCAAAGTTAGTTGGTTTTTGGTTTAATCAATCTTTTTATTTTTTAATTTTATCTTTCTCTTTTTAACTTTAAATTTGAAAATTCAAAATAAAATTTTTAAAATTTAATTATTATGAATATCACGAAATATCATATTGATAATTAAGTATATATTTAAAGATTTTGATTAAAAAATATTTTATACATTGACTAAAAATTCAAAGCGCGATGGTAATAGTTTCTCATTCCTCATATTTTCATATGAATTCAATGTCAAATGAGAACTTTTTATTAAAGCTAAGGATAATTAAAATTTTTTTTGATTAATGGATTCTTATAAGCTCTTAATAAGAATAGATAAAAATACCATTTTAGTAAAAAAAAAAGTTCATTTAATACAATGTTTCAATAAATTCAAGATAAAATAATGCATTAATTATAATTTTTTATATAAATGCCACCTTAACAAGGGTTAATAAGTAGTTTGTTAAACATTTTTAGTTTATAAATGATTTTTATATTGAATGCATTATTATTTCAAAATAAGATATGATATTGCATTAATTTAAGTTTTTAAAATTAAACTTTAAGCGTTGTTTAAGACACTTATTAACATTTCTAATGATTAAAACTTATATTTATTTTATAAGTGATTTTTTTATTTAAAAAAATGTTTATTTTTTTTAGAAATCCATCTTAAGGATCTAAGCGTTGCTCTTATGCAACTTAAATGAAAGTAAAAATTTAAAATTTAATTTAATTAATTTATATACTCACATTTAAAAAGTGGTACATGATAAGTTAAAGATTTGAATTTTACACTTACAATTATTTTCATTATTCCTAAGTTACGATTTTTTATTTATTAAAAAACCTTACATAGAAATAAAGAAAAAAAATCCTTAATGACAAAGGCAAGCAATGGTTGGCAAACCAGCTAAATTTGTTAAATTTAATAATTTAATAATTTATATCATATAAAATATTAAAATTTATTTATATATATTATAATTTGTGTCGATATAAAAATATAAAATATATATTTTTATTTTATTAAATTCATACATAATTATTATTAAAAATTTTAATTTTATTATATTTATATTTTTTTATTATATTAATATAATATTATCATATTATATTTTAAATTATAAAATATTTAAAGTGATATTTTTTATTCACAAGAGAAAAGCAAGCAATTCCGTATGTGGGTTGTATGGTGCGCAAAAAATTATCATTCTCTTTAACCTCGATCGTTCGATTGTGAGGGACAAATTATAGCTGTTGGATGGAGTCGATGCGGCAAAGTGCTTTTGCAAGTTGTAGTAACGCAAATAAAACTACATTATCAAAAAGTAAAATTACAAAAAGTGTGGATTTAAAAACTGTACTGATTGTTACCGTTAAAATAATTATTTATTAAAAAAAACTATCATTTTAATAATTATTTCTATCAAATTAGATTTTTTTTTGTTTTTAAATCAATTAATAGATTTTTCTTCGTAGAGTTTAAGGAAAAAGGTGTCGATTAAAAAAGCAAATTATCTGTTTATCCTCAAATTTATTTGTTTAAAACATAAAGACATGAACAAATCTGAATAAAAGTAAAATAAACATAAAAAATTTTTACAAATTAAATTAAGGTTCTATTTAGATGAACTTTGAAATTAGTCGTTATGAGATTAAAAATAATAATAAAATTTATTATAATTGTGATTAAAAAAAATTATTATAATTATAATTAAATTTTTTTTAAAATTTATGTTAACTTGCTCTCACTAAAAAATTGATATTTAAATTCGATTGAAGATACAATGAGTTTAATCCCATCACATTAAAAATACGATATGATTCGAATAACTACTAAATCATGTCATGATTTTTAAGATAAGGATAAAATTAGACTCAACTTTCAATTAAACTAGAGAAGAAACAATAATAATATATATAAATTGTCCCTATAAATTTCAATTTGCTTAAATGATAATTTTCTGTCATATCATCAAGTCTATTATTTATTTAGATGAAATTCATCTTCTTCCCTACTTTTGTCAGATCTCAAATCTCATTAAATTTATAATTACTGAATGTTAAGGTTTTAGATCTCTTTTAACTTTTCATTTTGAGTTTCAACTTTAAACCATGTTATCAATAAAAAGGAAATATATAAATACTTAGAAAGAAAACATTGGAGTCGGTCCCAATTTTTGAATGAAGGACAAACTAGTGAAATAAAAAACTTATTTACTTTGAATTCATAGGTTGCATAATAAATTACATCGTCATTTTTGCTCATAATTGATTATCCCTTTCTCATGCCACCAATCAATGAATGTCGAGTCAACTGTTGGAACCAATTACAATGCAAGAAATCACTTGAGAAACCACTCAACTATTGAAAGGTGAAATAATGCCAAAAAAATGACCAAGTAACTCAAAAGTATAAATAATTAACAGTTGTTTAATATTATAAAATAATCATTTTATTATAAAATATTTCAAAAAAAGCTTTTGGGTCCGAATTTTGAATTAAAGTTTTGAAAAATTTTATAAAATTGATTAATTTGAAGAGAATTAACTAGCCGGAGATTTAAGACCAAGGTTTTTAAAAAATGGCCTGACCTCTTTTATGAATAATATCCTAATTTTGTTTACATTTATTATTTGTATTTAAGTAAAAGTACATATAAGTTAAATTTTCAAATACATTTTTATTATGTAATTTTTATATATTTAATTTTCATAATTAATAAAATATGATTATATCAATATTAATACATACATTTAAATGTATAAAAAATAAAAATTATTGAATAGTTTTTATTTAATATAATATAATATAATTTAAAATCATATTTTAAAATTAATTAAATAAAAAAAATTTATAAAAAACCTCTCAATGAAGTGAGAACATCAGTCTAATTTTAAAATAATTTTAATTTTAATTAATTTACGTGTAAATAGAAGAGTGAGTGATGATAATAATTTTGAGTTTAAAAAGCAAATTGAAAGAATAAGTGAAAATCTGAATAATCCATATGATTACAACTCAAACTTAAATTTATTAAAATTTTAGTTTTATCTTTAAAACTTAATTTGATTTAAATAAGTAAATATTAATAAACATAACACAAACTATTACTCTATTTAGTAACTTTAAGGGACAATAAAAATAAAATCTCTCATTACATATTTATGTATTAAAAATTAATTTAATTAAAAACAATAAAATATAACATAAAATATCTTCCGTTACGTCCTCTTTTCTTTCTATAAATGATTATTGTTACATTGGAACAAGGGAACTCCTTTGTCAAACTGCGCACGTGCGCTCATCTACTTGTTGGAATAATGGGTTTTATGCGTAACGTAGGACAGCGACGCGCCTCTCTCTCTTTCCATATATATATTTTTTAAATTAAACTAAACTTTGCACGGTTGGTTCCCCTTCTCTCTCTCTCTCTCTCCACGCCCTTATCTTTTTCCTCTTTGATAATGATATCGCAACTCCCATTCTTTTGGCTCTTTCCCCTTCTTTTCTCGCTCTTTCCATTCCACCTTTTCTTCTTCGTGTCGTTTTTTCCTTCTTTATCATTACCTTATCAAATGAAATCTTTCAAATGGTTAAAAAGAAACAGAATTGTTTGATTAAGCCTCTCTTTTATTTTTCTTTTTTGGTGGTTCTAAATTTTTTACATGGATTTCATTACTTTTACCTCTGTAACTAAAAGATGATAGTGATTGGAAAAGTCGGATTGCAACGGCAATGATTCGTATATCAACTTCTAATCTTATAATCTTTGGAGGGTTTCTTTTTAAGTCATGTTTGCCTTTATTCCCTCTCATTCTTTTTTTTTATTTTTATTTTTTGATAATGAGTTATAAAGTTCCAAATTATGATAGATTCACTTCTTTATTCTCCCACTCGTGTAGTCGATGACAAAGGTAAAGCAATATCGTTGCAAAAGGTAACAATGTTAATTAAAGTTGGTAATTGTTGTTCTAGAAAACCATGCATATATACATCTTAATTTTGTAACTAATTAAGCAAATGAAGCCATTAAAAAAAACCCATTAAAAAAATTTTCATCATATAGGGGGGAGGGGGGTCCAAGAGGGTGGATGTTTCAGACACTGACCCGCATATGGGGTGGCTGAGTATGGTTACGGTCCTACCAGGCAAAAGCTAAACCGGCACACCACATGTTGAAGCTTTCAAGTAGGTGAGGATTTGATCCAAAATTTATAAAGTTCATAAATAAAATCTCGATTCCATCCCATCTTACAAAAAATTAATTCCACTACCCATATGTTTCTCTCAACACTATTCTTTTTCTTCCCCCAGAAAAAAAATGCGAGGGAGGAGGGATCTCACAGATACATGCATGGCATGCAGATGCCTTGTTACCAACCGCACACCACGTGCTTCATCCATCCCTCCTTATCATGTATATAAGCTGGCTTTCTTCTGAATCACTTTCCAAACTCAATTTACTAACAATTTGCCAAAAACTAGATTATGAATCTAAATTTGAATCAAAAGTATGTTTGTGATCGAATGGATTATAAATTAAACTTGAGTCGTTCAAGATGCTTTACCACTCTGAATTTTTTTTCCCCCATCATTTAGTGGATTAATCTTGACTAACAATTCAAAAGTGAACGATATTAGAATAAGGAATTCCACGGGCATGGTACCATTTATGAGATGGACAATATTCCATTAATGGATGGGCCAAGCACTTTAGTCCATGTAACTGAAATGGAAGTATTATGAAAGTCAAAAAAAGAGATTAGCATTTAACAGTGCTGCAAATGCAACTTTAGCCTTGTGGGGAAGACAAATAAACATCAGCTTCAGCCGATTCTTATCGCCAGTCATGTAACTCATGTTCATTGAACAACGAGGATGAGCCCAATAATTTGGGTTACCCCAAGCACGATGTAGGAGCCTGTAACTGCTCCAATCAAGCCGATAACTTGTCATCTCTGAATTCTGATGGATTGAGAGAGTCTAGTCAGGACACATCCAAGAAAACTGGGCCTGACAGGCAGGCCTTCAGGGTAGAATAAGATCAGCTCTGACTCTGGGAGCATTTTCGACGTCTTTCAATTCGAGATAATCTTGGTCCCTCCATGTCTATACTTCGAAAAATCTAAGCTCTGCTAAAACTCAAAAGTAAATTACCTCTTCAAATGACCACAATCATGGTCATGGCCTCACCAATCTCAACTTCCACATTCTTGTGCACTTCTTCCGTTGCCTCAAAGTCAACCACCTGCTATTTCTCTCCTTTGGTTTCATATCCCAAAGCCTCGAATTTCAGTTTCGCCAAGTGGTTTCCTCAATTGGATCCAGCTCTTTTTTGTCAATGGAGCGGTCTAAAGCATCTGGGCATTTCAATCTCACCAAAATCTCTTAAATTAGGTACCTTTTGTTGTTTCCTTTTTAAGCTGTATTTTTTTCTTTAAAGATAATTTATTTTGATTCTTAATTATGTTTTTTTTGTTTTTTATGAATGATGGTGGTGCAGAAAAAAAGGGGAGATGTAAAGGTAAGGTGGTTCAAGCATCTCTGTTTGGAGTTGGAGCTCCCGAGGTTCTGGTTATTGGGGTAGTAGCTTTGTTGGTGTTTGGTCCCAAGGGTCTGGCTGAGGTATGTTCTACCTCTATATTTAGGTTGATTCATTGATATTTACATGTTCTTTCAATTATAAACAAGAACACATCACTTGTCCCTTTTGTGGCTTGTAATATTTGATGATTTTCCACACTGTTTGTTTATGTATTTTCATGATGGTATTCGATTTAGGTAGTTCTAATCTTTGGAAACATAGGTCACTTGGCAATTATTTTCAAATATTAATCTCTGATAAATACTTCAAGTAATGAACAGCCCGAAACAGATGGTATACGATCTAACATAAGTCAGGGAAAGGTATGGTGTTAGAATTTTAGTTTAGGGATTGGGAGGATAAAACGTTTTTCCAGAAATTTGAGCGGTTCTAGTGTTGGATTTTCTTGAGAAATGATTTTAGCTTTGCCTGAAATCGATGTGGTTTCTTGTCGACATAGCAGTTTTGAATATTTTGAGATTTCTTAGATGAGAATCCACTGGACCATCTAAATAAATAGACGGCTTCTTAACATCTTAGATGATAAAAAGATCATTGATAATCCTTCTGATGAGATGAAAGTCTTATTTTGTTCTATCAACAGACTAAAATACACTGTTAGCTGCTGTTACCATACTTAATGTGGTGTCTTTTGACAAGATAATGCGTAATTCTCCTTGATGAGAAAACCTTTTCTTCGTGTGACAGTCTAAGCCCAATGAATTCCGATTGTTGATCTTTGTTGACTTTATGGCTCCCATGACTATCCCATTGTCTGGCAAGAAAAAAACATTGTGTTACCCTATTTTAAACTCTTAAGTTCCGTTGTCCTCTCCGAGCTCTTGCTAACTTGTGCCTCCCTGATGGGCATGCTTGGGGGTCTTTAGTGATACATATCTTTAGGATTAAGTGTTATGTCTTTACCTGAGATGAGATCCATCTTGTCATTTTACTAAATGGCTCGATATTTAGAAGTATCTAACTTGTGGAGACTGTAGAGTTAAAAGATGTATTGATATTGCTATATATAAAATTTTATCAATTAGACTCCACGTTATTAAAATATGAGGGTTGAATACTTCCTTTACTATTGTGATAAGGGTCTGTAATCAATTTTTAGGTATGATGTATCCACAAAGTCCGAAGTGCCATAAAGGCATTAAAAGAAGATAGGTTGGTGCCTGGCTGCTCTGATCCTTTAAGCAAATGTTGCATCGTGTTACTTATAAAGGCATCAAGTTTTTTTTTTTACAACTGCATAGCAATCATTTTGATGCCTTTCTGGAAGTTGAATGATTATTATGGGAGTTTAACAAGATTTAATTATTAATTGTTGGTGCCTGGCTGCTCTGATCCTTTAACCAAAAGTTGCATCGTGTTACTTATAAAGGCATCAAGGGTTTTTTTTTTTTTTTTTACAACTGCATGGCAATCATTTTGATGCCTTCCTGGAAGTTAAATTATTATTCTGGGTGTTTAGCAAGATTTAATTATTAATTGTTTAGGCTGCATTTAATTGTTTCTTTTGCTACTTATTTTAAATGATGAAAAATAGAAAATAGAAAATTTAGTTTTGGGGGTAAATTCCACTTATGATCCCTAACCTTTTATCAGTTTCAGTTTAACCCGTAATCTCTAATTGTTTCATTTGGGTCCCTCACTTTTCAAAATGGTTTTATTTTGGTCCTTTTGTCAAATCTTGTATAGAATACATGATTTTCCTTTTATATGAGATAATTATGTTTAAATATGTGTCATATTCGAGCTGCATATTCATTTTTAGTTGAATATGATTTTCCTTGTACCATTCAACGTATTCTTTATAGCAACTTTTGAGGAAGCAAAAACCAAGTACCAAGTAATATGCAACCAAACAGAACATTATATAGTTAGGATAATATTCTGTTCAAGTTAAAATCCTTTTGGCATCTCAATGGCCTACTAAAGTGCAGGTTGCTCGGAATCTGGGAAAAACATTGCGTGCATTTCAACCCACCATTAGAGAACTTCAGGTATGGTATGAGTCCTTTGGTTTAACTTATATCTTTACCTTTTGATAGCTTTGTCCAATTGTCCTTGACTTCTTCACCTTTCTTTATTTCTGTGAAGGAAGTTTCAAGGGAATTCAAGAGCACCCTTGAGAGGGAGATTGGTCTTGACGAAATGTCAAGTTCAACACAAAATACACTGAATAGAAACAGCCCCTATCTAAGTAACCCTACCCCAACCCCTTTATCAGTTACCAGCACTGAGGAATCTGGTGCTAAGGCTGACCCCAGTGAGTGCTTTATATTCTTATATTTAAGGCTATTAGTGGCATGAATTTGTCTTAGGGTTTCTGGTCCTTCATGAGATTTTTCCTTCGAATCTCAATTATCTTATTGCTTGATCTCTTACCTTGAAGCCTGTATTAAATGCTACGCAACAGTGGTCAATCCTGCTGTTTATGGCTTAGTGGAGTGGTCTTTCTTATTCCTTTTCCCATTCTCTCTATGTCTTTCAAAGAAATTCAATGAATCATGCAATTTGTCACCCAACTGCAGATGGTACTCCATCCCTGAACGAGGCTTATACTAGCGAAGAGTACCTAAAGATCACAGAAGAGCAGCTAAAAGCTTCTGCTTCTCAACAGCAGGGCCAGACTACCTTTCCTGGAGAAAGCCAGTTAGAATCCCAAATTCAACATGAAGGTTGGTTCTTCTTCTTCTTCTTCTTCTTCTAATTCTCTCTGTCTTGCCTCTCCCTTTCTCTATGTGATGTTATTTGTGTAAATTGGTGACAGCCACTGCCAATGAACCTGCTGCTGCAATGCCTCCATCTCAGAAACCTGAAAGCGAGACATGAAATCCTATGAAAGCAGACCCGAAGGAAATATCTAATCCATTAATTTTTCAGAAGCCTCAGAGAAATGGATTCAACCTCCTGAAAATATATAAATGGAGAAGGAAAAGTCATGCTTGTCCCTCTTTGTTACAGGCTGAATGTTGTAATCAGGTGTTATTGGGTTTGAAATTTAACTATGGGCCTAATTTATTTAATGTTAAGCTGTTTCATGTATGACCAGTGCCAAGGCCTTTATGCTCTTGTTTTATTTCCAGCTGTTAGTTACAGATTAGGCAAATGGAGTGTGAGAGCACTGTAAGAACCTCGAAATGCAGCTGTCATCAGTGTTGGCTCAGCATAAAGGGGAGCTGGGGGTATTGTGCATGATATTCAGTTTAGCAATATCAAAAAGAATTCTCTCTTTCCAAGTTCACCTCTAATTCTATCTTCTTCCTCTATTTTCTGCTTCTTCATTCTTTATTCTCCTTCTCTGTTACTATCACTTTCTGTTGGGCAATTTGGCTCATATCACTCTTTTCCTTCAAAATTTTGGTTAAATGACTGTAGAATAGTTCTTACAAATATCTCTAGTCACCAATAGTAATTGTATAACGTAATTTCATCTAAAGTAGATGCTGACTTTTAGGATACTGAAGGTGAATCTTCTTTTGTTCATTTCTGGATATGGTTTTCTGCATTTCAGCAAAAAACTATGTTCGAAAAACATGTTGTCTCATCTACTGAAAGGCTTTCAGCAATAATTACTGGAAACAGTATATCGAATTTAGTTCGTTTTTTTTTTTTTTTTGGGGGGGGGGGGGTGGGGTTGGGGAGGTCCTGTGGCAGGTAACTTGAGATGAACAAAACATGGCGTTTCAGGCAGTTGGAAAACATCTTAGATAACTTCAATAGAAACCAATAGTAGTAACAACATCAACCAAAAGGCAAAGAACGAGAACCGATCGTTCTGTTTTGGTAGTGCCTCGGTTGTGTTGGCTTGGAGAAACGAGCCGAAGGAAAAAGAGATGTCCTGTTGGTACAGAGAAATCACCAAAAGGTGTTGAGTTAGGTTTACTTTTACAGAAAGAAAGCTGTGATCTGTCATTTTTGGCAACCGAGGTGAGGAAGTACCACGTTGCGAATTCCTATAGTCCCATTAGATCGGGATGAATTTTTATTTATTTTAAATTTAATTTAATTTTTTAATTATAAAATTTGTATTTGTATTTGATTTAATTTTTTTTATTTTTTCAATACTTGAATCTAATTCAAAATTTGATATTATATAAATCGTATTCGATTCGATCTAAAATTAACAAAATATTTATTTTTAAATATAAATATATAATTATATATAAATAAAAAATTAAAAAATAATTTTTAATATAGTATCGGATCAAGTTAAATTTACCTAAAATTCGAATTCGATCCGATTCAAAACTTAATTTTCAAAAAAAAAAATCGATCTTATGAGGTTGAGTCGAAATCCATCGAATTTGGATTGAGTTGTCAATCCTAACTTTGCCAAATAAAAATATGAAAATGGGTGATAATGAAAATTTTATTTATTTAATGATTAAGTTATAAAATAAAAATAATTATATAATTTACTCATTGAATTAATAATTTTTTATCCTTGTCCATTTTTATCATTTTTATCTAGCAAAATCTAAAGATTACTTTTAGATGGATTTAAGTTGCAGTTTTACAATACGCCGTACCTATAATAATAAATAAATAAATAAATAAAAATTGTCTCTAAGTTTTGCTTTTTTAATTTGCTCAATACCTTTTCAATGTCATGAAAAAAATGAAGGATAAATTTGAAAAGAAAAAAAAATTAAAGCTTCTCCATAAGCTTTTTCATTATTATTTTTTTATAACTAATTTACTATCCATGTGATGAATTAATTATTTTTATTTTATTTAAATTTAAATAAAAATATAAATTAATATTATTGAATTATTTATATATTTAAAATATATAAATAATATAATTAATATAATTAAGAATATCAAATTATAATAAAAATAAAAATTTTAATTAAAAAATTGACAAACTTTAAAATTTATAATAAATAATATTGGAGGAAGAAAAAATATCCAAAAGATATTGCAAATAATATCATTAAGTATATCAACAAAGTATTAAAATAGAAACTAAACGTTTTATCACTTCAAATGAACTTTATTTAATTTGCATCATGTCCAGCTTCTCTTATCATTTTTATATACCTACAGATTTATGTAATTTTAAGATAAGTTTTATTTATTTAAGAGAAATAATGATTTTAAATGTTTAAATAATATACATAATAACTTAGTAGCATGTACATATTTTTTTGGTAGGAGTTTTAGTAATATCATGATCTTTAGCATCTATATGATTTCTCAAATACTTATGCCTTTCAATTGTTTTGGGGTTGACATCTAATACAAAATTATATTCATGTAAAAATTGAAATGAAATAGTTTTAAATTTTGAGTAAGTAATAATATTAAATTGTAAACAATTATTTAAGAAAATTATTGGCAAAAGGTTTTAATAAAATGTATTAAATTACTTGCCTTTTGTATTTTTTCAAGTAAATACCAACTTTTCTCTGCATCATGTATCTTGTGAACATGTATAATAATCAATCTTGAACTTCCATGAAAAAAATTGTAATAATTGAGTTCTACTTTGAAAATATATGAACGACTTATTAACTTTTCCAATTTTTTTCCATTTTGGCATCTCCATTTTCCTAGGAGTGAGTTTTATATAAATTTAATTAAATAACATTGATATTCATACGAATTTAGAAAATTATTTTGAATATAATATAACCTCAATTTTCATTTGAAACAATTATTCAGTTATATACTTTAGAATTTGATTAACTTTTCCAACAAAAAGGACAAATGGTGCATTACTAAGCTCATTCGATACGTTAATAATTAACTTGTACCTATGATAAAATATTAATAATAATCAAATTTACCTTCAATTGAAAAAAATGAAAAAAAAAGGAAATATCCAAATGATTATGTTTTAAAAAATTACTTATTTAAAAATTTCTTAATAAATTTTACTTAAATTGACATATAATGTTGATGGAAATTAATGATGCCTTACGATTGGAAGTTGGATTTGATGTAAAAAATCCTTGTAGGCATAACCTCCGTCAACTTCTAATACCTTTTTTTTATGCACTGCACATGACAAATAATACCATCCATATCTTTTGTCGATTGGCATTAAAGTACCTCGACAGGTGAAAATTTCTCTTATTAGTAGTAAAAATAAGATTTTTTTTTCTTAATTATAATTTTATATATATTTAAATTGAAATATATTTAACTAAAATCTATAGTTTTTATCTTGCATGAATTGTCATTCATGACACAATAAATATCAATTATCAATCTCTTATTTGCAAATAACATTTCTTTGGAAAATATGACTTTTTTTATTGTTGTTAGGACTTGAGAATCACCAGCAATTTGGCTGTATTTGCATAAGATATTATAATATATATATATATATATTCTTTTAAATACATTATATCTTTTTCTTGTTTTAATATTTTTTTTAAATAACGTATATTTGCTATTGATAAATATGTAAGTACCTATTTATAGTTATAATAGCTTCAGGTATATCCAAATTCTTATATACTTATGTTGCTAACGTAGATGATTGCATTTACCTGAATTAAATATTCAATATAAGAAACATTGTTTAAATAATTGGGGTTAAAACTAAATTAATTAAAATACAATTTTATTAACTTACCTTTGAATTGTTTGACAATGGTGGAAGTCACAACTAATATAATGGTTTCATTTTTGCTTGCTAAAATACTATTATAGATACCGAATTTTATCCAAAATATTTTAACATTGTTGATACAAGCTAAGACCATTATTTTTAGACCCATTATATTGTTTATTTTAAAGGCTTATTTTAAAGCAAAAAATGTGGTCCATATTGCGACCCTTTTAAGACCTTTTACGAAGCTTCAAAATGGAGCCCACATCGACCCAAATGAAACATCCACAAATTCACTCATTTAGAGACCCAATTACAAAGCCTAATTCATGGCCCATTTGGGAGCCCATAATCTTGCCCATTATTCAGCCTAACTAAAAGCCAAAAAATGAACCCGTATGGATCATGAAGAATGGCCCCAACAAGAAAGATAAAAGCAAAAGACAAAGGCGATGAATTTGGCTTGAAAGTTGACCAAAGGAAAAAGCTCAACTATTTTCTTTATAAATAAAAAAAGAGAGAGGGAAATGAGGATGTCACATGAAAGCTATAGGCTTTCAATGGAAAAACACTAAAGGAAAAAAGAAAGTAGAGGCCCAAGATTGCTATTTTTGAATAAAGGAGACAACCTTGGCGTGAGACAAGTTGGATTTCTTGTAGTGATGGCAACAGGTCAGGTCGGGGTGGGTTTTTGCCTGTCTCGAATCCAACCCAAATATATATAAAACTAGATGTGTAAATGATACATTAATATTCGCAAGCTACTCACATTCGACTTGAATAAAACTCAAATTTAGCTTGGTTATTATCGAGTCGAGTTCAAGCTCAAGGAGCTCGACTTATTAATCAAGTTGAGTTTAAGCATTCTTATATCTGACTTGAGTAACTCGTGAGCCTAATCAAGCTTTGATATTTTAATATATTTTAATTATTTTAACTGATAAAATATTTTAAACTTAAGTTCGAGCTCGAGTATAAATAATCGAGTTTTTATTGCATATAAGATCGAGCTAATTTTTATATGTTAATTGAGCCTAATCGAGTGAGTTTGAGTAGGTCGATTTCTATCTAGAGTTGAGCTCGAGCTAAAAAAAAACTCGATTAAGTTCGAGC
The DNA here is from genome assembly GCF_047325235.1 of Durio zibethinus. Lineage (NCBI taxonomy): Eukaryota > Viridiplantae > Streptophyta > Magnoliopsida > Malvales > Malvaceae > Durio > Durio zibethinus. The sequence goes on along the minus strand of NC_143170.1, from coordinate 6,440,296 downwards.
TGAGTTTCGACTCTTGAATTTGAAATCGAGCTCGAGTTTAATACTTTATCAACTCAAATTTGATCGATTACACATTTATATAAAACTTAAATCGAACCTGACCCCATGATTTTTTTTAATACTTGAACTTAACCAGACCTGATATTGTATAAAATTATACCCGACTCGACCCAAAATTAATAAATTATTATTTTATATATAAAATAATATTTTTAATATAAATATAAAATTAAATAAATATATAAATGTATAAATATAAAATTAAATAAATAATTAAAAAATATTTATATATATCAGATTGGGCAAGGTCAAGTCTACTTAAAATCTAACCTTGATTTTTTTCCTATATTAACCGACCAGACCTAACATGAACGATACCCGTTAAAAAAAAAAGACCCTAATAGGTTGGGTAGGGTCGAAACCCACTAGATTCAAGTTGGATTGCCTTTCCTAATTTTTTGCCATGGTTGCCTGCAACAAAAGAAGCCAAAAGATAGTGGTCTAATAGTAGTATAGTAAAGCATGAAGAGAGAAAGAAACCTAAAAGCTTGGGGAAGAAGGTTGGGGGGTTGGATATAATGGGAAGTTGTCGAAACCAAAAAGAAAAAAAAAAGGATTTTTGAACAGCAAAAAGAAAGAAAAAAAAAAGAGTTTTTACCAAAAACATAAAACAAAAAAAGAGAAGCATTCAAAAAGAGAGAAAAAGGTTTTTGAATAGTAAAAAAAAAAAACCTAATTGGTCTAGAAAAAGTAGAGAAAAATGAAGGAAAACAAGAGTAAAAAGGTAAAGGTCTTTGAAAAAAAAAAAGACAACAAAAAAAAAACTTTGAGGGAAAGAAAAAAGGTAGCCCCTTTACTCCATGTTTTGTTTATTTCATGCACATGTTCTAGAAAAAACAACTTACCAATGCTCCATGCAATTTTCAGCCTCTCATTTCTTAGCTATTTCACTCATAATTTAAATTTGTTTTGATTCCCTTACTCCTAAGAAATGGTTTTGTGTTTTAAAGGTTTTAAAAACATAAAGTAGTTTTCTTAAAATCATATTTTGGGGTTTTTCAAAGTTGAAAGTTTTTCTAGTTGTTTTTTTTTTTTTTTGTGAAGCTATGGTGATAATTTTTTTTTGCAAAAAAAAAAAGAAAACATTTTTGAAAAACAGACAATCTTTCGAGGCATAAGCAAAAATGAGTTAAAGTAGGTTTGAAAATAAAAATGAAAACTTCTTTAGGCAAATTGCTCCAAGTTAAAAAATTTTTTTATTTAAGACTTATGAGAAAATAATAAGAGAATGGGGTTTTAAAGTTCACAAGCACGTTTCAGTTCAGCCTAGGTTTTCTTTTGGTTGCTTATGAATTTCAAAACTCTGCTAGTGAGGGATTAAAACTGGTTGTAGGTTACTTATCTTTTTTTTTTTCCCAATGTTTGCATGCTAGGCCTTTGTTTGCTCACATAAGCCAGGTCTTTCACAATCCATAAGTCTCTTATTTATTTATTTATTATTATGATTATTATTTTTTTTATGGATAGAACAAGTACTTCAGTTTTGGTTTTTTTGGTGACCCTTCTTCTACATGTGATTTGTTGCATGAAAACATAAAAGTTTTCTCCTTTCACGTGTTACATGCATGATGTTTGCTTGTGAAAAGTTCAAATGTTTTTTTTTCATATTTGTGCCTAGTTGTGTCACTTGTAAAAGGAACCTTAACACTTCAATTTGTTTATTGCTTATGTTTTATTTTGCTACATGGCCATGTTTATTGAAAGATCTAAATATTTAAGTTTCTTCTATGTGTGCTGGTAAAGTGGTACAAAGGTGGTCCTCTTTTACAAAATTATATATATATATATTTACATATATAATAATAACATCATATAAACATTAAAAGCCATGACGTGAGGACTATGATTGTGAAGTTGTTGTATTTATATTTCCCTTTTGCCTTCTTTTGGTTTGGTTTAAAATGCGATAGATCTGGATAATTTTTATTAGTTGGAATTCTATAATAAATAAAATATAAAATATAAATCATATAAACACCAACAGCCATGACATAAAGACCTTGATTGTGAAGTTGTTGCATTATATATTTCTCCTTTACCTCCCATTTGTTTGGTTTAAAATGGGATAGGTCCAAATAATTTTTTTTAGTTAAAATTCTATAATAAATAAAATTTTAAAATATAAAGCATAAAATTTGTTCCCAGTAAAGTGTACTTCTATATATATTTAACATGAATCATGCCTATGCATATTTTTTTATATTGTTTAAATTTAATTACAAATTTAATTTTAAACATTTTTAGTTTCCTTATTGGTTAGATTCCTATGCTTGTTTTAATTTAATCTTTCATACTTTAATTTATGTTTGGCATATTTTATTTTTTATACATTTTAGATATATGTAGCACAAATAATAATAATAATAATAATAATAATAATAATAATAATAATAATAATAATAATAATAATGACGACGACGACGACGATGATAATTATAAAAATCTCTGAGGATGAGATTTTGAGGAAGTTTGAATAGTGATTCTTTAAAATCTTTAATATTTTTCTAAAAAAATACTTCCAAAGTAATAAAATATTTAGGAAAATATTCAATACAAAATTTTTTTTATTCATTTAATTACCTAAAATTATATCTACAATTAAATGGTGATAAAAAATAATAATAACAAAAGAAAAGTTACTTTTTAATAATTCATGAATGTTATATTAACTATTTTTATTTTTCAAAAAATAATTACAATTATTTATAAATAATGATAATAATAAAAATTAAAAATTAGAATTAAAATTAAAATTGGAATAAAAATAAAAACAAAAAAGAGAGAAAATAAACGAAATCTCCGAGGATTGAATTTTAAAGAAGTTCCAGCAGAAATTCTTAAAAAATCCTTAGGTGAGAAAATTTTTCTAAAAAAATACCGCTAAAGTATCAGAGTATCTAAAAAAATTTTCAATAATAAGATTTTTTTTACTTTGTTCCGTTCAAAAGTTTTAATAATGATTTTGGAATAATTAAATGATTAAGATAAAATTTAAATGAGTAAAGAAGAAATATAAGTAATATGTTTTAAATATATATATAATATGTAATAAAATATAATAAAATAAAAATTTTCATATATATGTGAATATAAAAAGAACTTTTGTATGCATATTGCACTTTATCATTGGCATTATATAATCATGAAAGTATCATGAGTTTCCAATGATGGGACTCTAAGAAGTCTGAGTAGTGATTTCTACGAATTCCCTAGGTAAGAGTTTTTCTAAAAATATTGCCAAAGTATTTAGAATAATTCTCAATACAAAAAACTCTCATTTACTTTTCTAAATACGAACTTTTCTATAATGCAAAGGAATCACAAATTAATCCATGTGTACCATATTAAAAAAAGGTAATAATAATCAAAATCCTTGATGATGAGATCATAAAAAAAATTCAAGTAGTGATTCTTTAGGAATCTTTAAGTAAGAAAATTTATCTAAAATACTGCTAATGTATTAGAGTATTTAGAATAATTTTCAAAAATGATTTCTCATTTTAGTATAAAAATGATTTTTTTAAAAAAATATTAGTTGATTTTAAATTATAGATATCATATTTTATGCTTATTAAATATAAGTATGGAAGATAAATATGAACTGCTAAGGACATGATTCTTGAGAATTTTGAGTAATGATTCTTAAGAACTCCTTATGTGAGAACGTTCCTATTAATATTATCAGAGTATTGGAATATTTTTAGATATTTTTCAATTTGCAAGGTTTGTATTTATTTTTCAAGCAAACAACTAAAAAAAATATGTTTTTTCATTACAATAAAGAAAATAAAGAAAATAAAATTTAAATACAAAAGTTAAGACCATTTTAATCAAAATTAAAGGGTAATACATAATTAATTGGTACCATTTTAAATGGATGATATGGGAATACTAATATTTTCCTATGCATAATTGACTCATGAACATAAACTATTTTCACATACCTAAAAATTATCTTTTTAATAAATTTTAATTAAGAACGTAAGTTTAAATAGGAGGCCAATCGCACATAACCAAAAAATATTTGTAGCGACTCCTTTTTACTTTCAAATTTGTTTAACGGACTTCAAAACCATTACAATAACTATCATCAAGTTGATATGCAACTCCACCCCAAGAGTAATTTCCATTGAGTTTCCAATTAATTTAGAGATATGTATTATGACAATTAAATTTTCATTATGTATAAAAATAGTAGCTTTATTTTTTGTCTTTGAATATGTCAAGTTATCCAAGATTTTAAACAACTTATGACCAAATGTAGTTAAACTTTTATAATATTGTTTCATGAATAATGTTTTTGCTTGTAGATTAATTTTGACATTAAAACATAGACTTGAGTAAGAAAGTATGGATAACTTGCTAAATAATGAGATAAAAGGTAAATTAAAAATATGATTTTGTATCTCTTCAATTTCTTTTATTCCTTGATTTTTCTTATATTTAAAATTTTACACTTTAAGATTTTTTTTTTCAAAGTTGGTAAATTAATCTATCTTTTAAATTTTCTTTATCTTAAAAGTTGATGATTAAAAGGTTTTTGTTAAAATTCTTATTTGAATATCATCACTTTTTAAGGTTTAGTTATCCAAGACAAGTGATATACATAAATGGTTGTTACCAGTTATGATTACTGATGTAGGTGTATGGAATTTATGTTTAATTTAAATGCTTATAGTGTAGGTTGTTTCATTGCCTTTGAATTAAATTACTCATTCCCAAATGTCTTCAAATTCACTATTTAAAAATATTATTATAATAAAAGGTGTTACCCTTTTAATGTATCTGACATGGTTATTTCAATTCTTGTAAATGATAAGTCCCAGGGCTTATGGTTTACACTAAAAGAAGGTAGCCATTATCACCTGAAATTCTCCTTCCAAGTTAGTAACAACATTGTATATAGCCTTGAAAGTTAGCTTGGTAAGGTAATTTGTTATCAATTTCTATGAAGTTAGCTTGACTGTATTATGACAACACTTGGACTGGTCATTTTAAGATTTTTTTTCTCATTTAACTTACAAAATTTAGGGGAAATTATTTGATTCCAATTTGATAAAGCATAGTCCCAATTCAAAAGGAATCAAATACACACGAAAAAGATTTATGAGGCATTAGTCAGGGTCAAAGGTTGTTGTGATAGAGAATTTAACCAATGGCATATTGGTTTCAAGTTTTCAACTAATGAGATTTTTGCAATCATTTGATATTCAAGTATGCCTTTGAAAACATTCATTGGATATATTCAATGAAAATAATTAAAATTTATAAATTTTGGTTTAAAATTAAAAAAAAAAAACCAAAAATTTTATCAATTATGTTTTTTGTTTTTAAGGTGTGAACATGATAAAGTCTTTTAATGAATATGAAAGGTAACTCTAAAAGTTTAGTCTTATGGTTGAGTATATACAGCCGACAAAGATTTTAGTTAATAATTCATGATTGTCTCTCTATAAACTAAATAATTTCTTTATTTTTTTAGAATAATTATTCTTTTAATATTTTAAATTGCTATAATAGATTTTAAGAAGTCGATAAGAAAACGTTACAAAAAATGTAAGTTTTTTGAATAATTTTTGGCATCAACCATATACAATTTATTTTTAATGTCTAATTTATTCTTTTATCTTACACTGTAATATTAGTGTTTTTCAATCTCTCTTTGCATACTTATGAAAAGTTTTGTCATCATTTAATTTACTTAGCCTTTCTCTTATTTTTATTTTTAATCTTTTAGAATTATGTCTAACTGTTTGTAGTCAATATTTTTATAATATGTTAGAGGTATGTTATAGTTAGAAAATAAATTAATAACTTGAAAAAAAATATAAGTGGTCAGAGTTTAAAAAAAGGCCTAAAAGATTTGAGCATAACAATATTAAAAGATTTAAAAAAAAATCCTAAAACAAAAATTAATTGATAGAACTTCTTATTTAAATCAAATAGCAACTTTGAGATTGTAAATTTGAGTAATGTAGAATTCTTGAATGAAAAAATCTAGAATTGTGTAGTCTCAAATTTATATAAATCTAGAATTTGTAGAATAATGCAAATGAATGGTTTGATCTAGAATTTGTAAAATTCTTGAACGGTTAGATCTAGAGTTGTTAAATTTGAAATCCTAAATTATCTTAATTTTAAGTATTAAAATTTCATTATATTTTATTATTTTTTGAATTTAAGATTAAAAAATATATATTTTTATACATTTCTGTAAACTTCTCATAACATAGCACAAGCCTATATTTAGTAATAATAAAAGGAGAAACATCTAATTTCTCATTTCATTTCTTCCTTAAAGAGGCTCAGATAATTCAAATCAGAGTTGTTTTCTTGGTTATGGAATCGTTGGCAATGATATAGGCCATTTAATTCAAGTTGTAGGTTATAGTGCTCCTTAACTTTCCCACTATAGGGGTTTAGGTTTTTAGTAGCAATTTTTTTAATGTTTAGCGATGTTTATAACTGCTACTAAAAAATTTGTGATGTTTGCAAAAAATATTAGTCAGAGTATCGGTTATACACATGTAAAAAAAAATAACAACGTTTTCTATAAAACGCTGTTATATTAGCGATGTTTGTATCTAAAAAATACTGTTATTTTAGTGGCATTTGTATCTTTGAAATGCCGCTGATTTAATGACATTTTTATAAAAAAAATATCGCTAATATGGTGGTGTTTATATGATAAGACACCACTAAGTTAGCGGTGTTTGTATAAAAAAAACACCGCTAATTTAATTACATGTTTTGATAAGAACGTCGCTACTTTTAGTGGCATTTTATGGTATAAATGCCATTAAATTATTCATTTAACGATATTCTTGAATGCAAACGCTACAAAATTGAAAAACTTAATTTTTTAATAAAAATTTTTTGTTAATATTTATTATTTTCATTAACAAGAAATGTTAAAAGAAATAAAAATGAACTTAAATTTAGAAATTGAAATTAATAAATACTTAATTCACATTCAAATATGAATATAATTAACACAAAATTTAATAATTAGTACAATAACATTCAAATTTTTTTAATACATTAAAAAAATAAAATAAAATGTATAAAATTGATGACTGCATAGATTTGAAAGACTGCCAATTGATGAAAAAAAATTTTCACATTGGTCACTAACGTGTTTAAGAATCTACTGAAAATACCATACAATTTTTACACTTCATAGTCAGCTTTTTTTATATTAAAAAATATAAATATTTACTAAATATAATACCTGAGTTGGCAGACCATCGAGATCAGTTCCTGAAAATTATTGTTGCATAAAATTCATAAGATGATCGAATCGATCATGCAATTGCTGAAATTTTACATACTCTTGCTCTATTCTAGCACGTTCTTTCTCAATTTTGGCATACTTATGTTCTTTTCTTGCTTTCATTTGCTGAAAACATTGTTGCATAGTTTGTAACTCCTTTCTCAAATCGAAATGTCTCGCGAAGACTGACTTGCTAAAAATGTAAATTGCTGAAAGCTACATCCATAGTAGGTAGATGGTGTTGGACCCAATCCAAGGCCTCAACCCGTCCATGCCTTTCTTTTCCAATAACTTCCATGAATATTCAATTTTTCAATTGTTGCATATTGACAAAACTATCACATGCTACTTCAATCTCAGCAGCCATTTTCTCTTTCGCTTTCTTTTGTAAATTAGTCATATACAACTATCAAGTTTAATGATTAATTGATAATATGTTAAAAAGAGTAAATATTTACATTCTGTTAAAATAGATGTTACAAATTACCGCAATTTCTTGTGATTTATGTAAGATCCATTTTTTTTGTGTATATTAAGAAAAAAAGTTTCACACGTTCAATTTTACCACCCATTTTAATCTCCTATACAAAAACATATGTTATTGTTAAATACAAATCAATCGTAACTTATTCAAGTATATCAAGCCTGTCAATCAAGTTCAAAAATTTTGAATAATTTTAATATCATGTATTTAATCCATCTAAATTGTTAAAATATAAATATAACCATAAATTTCTAATTTGGCCCTTTAACAACATAATAGTCTTAAACAGATGTAAACAATAAAAGTATTTTAGCCTTTTACACATATCGATTATGGAAATCGAATTCAATTATTTGGACAAGTTTAATATCATGGATTGAAGCCATTCAAACCGTTCAAAGCCATCCAAAAGTTTATTTTGTATTTTTGCCTTTTAAAGGCAAAAATAGTCCCAAATAGATACAAACGACAACTTTTTCACATATATCAACCGTAGAAACCAAGTTTAATTAATGGGACAAGTTTAATATCAAGTATTGAAGCTATCCAAACTGTTAAAATAGAACAATAGCCTCAAATTTGTATTTTTACCTAAATAAATGTAAACAATAACTTTTTCATACATATCAACCGTGGCAACTAAGTTTAATACTTTCGATAAGTTTAATATCATGTATTGAAACTATCAAAACTATTAAAATAGAACAATAACTGTTAATTTGCATATTTACCTTTTAATGGTACAAAAAGTTCATTCATTGGAATAAGTTTAAAATCATAAACTTACTATTTCTTTTTGCTTTCTTGCAAAACTTTTTAATCCACTTGTGTGGCTATATTTCTATTGTTTTATGCTACCAATCCTAATCTGTTCTCTTTCCTGTCATAAAAAATAATTACGTATATGATAGAAATACAAATATTACAAACTTAAAGCATAAATCACTTTCATTATTTCATTCTACTATACAAAGTTATAAATTTGTACCTCTCATTTTCGTGAAAACCAAAATCTAACTAATTGTTCATATTGCCACCTAATCACATTATGGGGTAGATTTTTATTTGTTGCCTTTACAATAGTATTTTGATCAAAATACTTATTCTTCAAATTATGCTTATAGTCTTTCCATTTTTTTCCCAATGATTTAAGCATAAATGAAATTGGTATTTCAAGTATAAATTTTAACTGTAATAATACAATAAGAAAAGTTTAAATAAGTAAACAAAATGTAAAATAATTATATATTTATATGTAATTAATTATACTAATACCTTAATAAAGTTTAAAGCATCAACCTTAACTTTTACTAGAACTTTATGCCATGTTTTATAATGAATAGGCAATTTCATTCCATTACGGGCAAGCATGCCTAGAAATCCAACCAATAGTTGAGCCTTTTCACCAATTAGTTGCCTATCAGAGTTTGCAGATACTACAATACGCTCGTTCGAAGGTAGTGCAAACAATTCCTTTAAAGTTGTTTAGCCTCTAATTTTCTGTTAATCATTGTTATCAACTACAAAAAATAAAAAATCAATTTGTAAAATGCCAATGCTTTAATCATTATAATCGAATTCTAAATATGAGGTATATAATACCTGCATTCAAATTTAAAGCATAATCAATTGACGGGATACTATCTAAACCTGGATCTCCTATATTATCATATCTAATAGCAGTTGAAAGGTTAGAAGTGACTGAGTTAGAGTCGATAGTATGTTTATTTCCTCTAAAGGATTTAGTCCATAGCCAATATCAACAGGTGCCGTAGATGGTTCTGAACTAATAACTTTGATTTGTATTCCTTTCAATATACTCTTTCGTATTGTAGCTTACCTACATCATAAAAGCGAATATATAAAAGATATTAGTTTTGAACATATATAAAGACATTGAAAAGTTACGAAATCATAACCTACAATATATAAAGAACATATTAATTTAATTAAATCAAAAGATAATGTATGATTTATAATACAATAAATATATAATAACAAATGCAACATTAATTACATACAAGCATTTACTACATTATGTCTTAAACACTCGAATTACAAAATATAGATGATCCATCATAGTTCATAAATGTCTTTATTAACATCTTCATGGACCCCTGAGCATAGGTACTGTAGATAATTTTATCTAAGTTCTGTTCAGCAAAAGGATAACATTCAGCTTCATGTTCAACATCATCTCTAGTATCTAACCCTATATCAAATAAGTCTCTAGGTATGTTTCGAAGAACAATAGCCCAACCCAATTCTTTGGGATCTTTAAAATAAAAAACTTGTTTGACTTGAGATGAAAAAACATATGGTTCATCAATGAACTGTTGTCTAGTGTGAATTAATTAAGAAAAAATCACAAATGTAAATCCATACTGATATTTCTTAATACCTCTCGTATTATTCACATTAGCCCAATCACACTGAAATAAGATAACTTTTTACTTGTCATAATAATCCACTCAATGATGTCATTAATCATGCCATAATAGTCAACATTTTCCTTTAAAGGGTTTGTGTCCCTAGTAGTAGCATAGCTAGTAGTTGATGAAATAACAACTCTTAAATTTTATGTACTTTTAAATCTCTCATGGGATTTAGTGTGAAATATAAATCCATTAATGATGAACCCTTTGTATCGTTTCACAATCCTATTCAAATCTTGTGAAAAATAGTTCACATCTTTACTGACAAGCCTTCCACTCCAAACCTATAAAGGTAGAATAAATATATACATGTTATTAATGTTAGTTATACCGTAACCATTCTTTGTAGATTTCTTATAATGGGAAGTATGATATTACTTATAGTTCTTCTTAACCATTCATGAAAGTTTTTGACAGATAACTTATCAAGCTTTCAAGGGTTTGATCGTCGATAATGTGCACGAGCTTTCAAATTATTTCTATACTCACTACAAAACATCATGATAAAGTATTAACAATAAAAAAAATACAATAATCTATGCTTAATGGAATGAATTATTTTTTTGCAAGAAAACTTACATACGAAACGATTTAATTGAGTCATGATGGAAAAGAACATATCGATGTGCTTATGTTCAAGATTTATCATCTAACTCTACCATGTCAGCTTTGCCTATTGGTTGTCTAAAAGTTTGAAAAAGATAACTGTAGACAAAATTAGTATGTTGCATATCAACATTTCTCGATGGTCTATTAAATCTTGTTTCAATATCATCCAAATAACGAAAATAAAATGTCATACATTCTTCTGCTAAATATCCTTCAGCAATAGAACCTTTCGGATAGCGTTTGTTGCAACAATAAGACTTTAACCTTCCCAAAAACCTATCACATAAAACATTAGTCATATATCTTTTTAACTAGAATGGCATGATCATCAATAACAACCTAATCAATCTATTAACAAATAATACCTTTCGATAAGATACATCCATCAATAATAAATCGACCTACCGACTTTTGCTTCATATGGAATGTGGATAACCAAATGCATCATAATAATGAAAAAGTTTGGAGAAAAAATCCTCTCTAAATGGCATAAAGTAATTGTGACTTGATTTTAAAGTTTATTAAGCTCTTCCACATTCATACATTTCTCACATAGAGATTTAAATATGTTACTCAATTTAATCACCACAAAAGTGACTTGCTTTGACATTAATAAACGTAAAGCAATTAGAAGTAAGTCTTACATCAAAATATGATAATCATGTGACTTCAATGAAAAAAGTTTTAGCTCCATTAGATTTACACATCTTAATATATTTAATGCATAGCCATCTAAAACTTTGACATTTTTCAAAACCTTATAAAACATCTTTTTTAGCTTTACAAATCCCAAAACAGACAGGAAGCAATTGGTATTTGCCATTAAGAAGCAACTTTGGATGAAGGTCAAGGCAAATCCCCATATCAACTAGGTCAAGTCGACTATTTAATTCATCCTTTGATTTTTTATTCACATTGAAAATTATCTCGATAAAATTTTTGCAAACATTCTCCTTTATGTGCATCAAATCAAGGTTATGACGTAATAATATTTTCAATAAGGCAACTCAGAAAAGATACTTTTTTTTTTCACAACTCAGACTCATTAGGGTCATCTTTTTCATCGTTTTTTTCATTATTTTGAATATCAAGATCACCAACTTGAATATCAGTATCACTAACTTACGTAATATGAGGCCAAATACTTTCAAAGATGTCCCTCACTATTTTTCTTGATATAGTCATTTTTTCATAAGTGAAATTGATATCTTTTAACTTTGACAAGATGTTAGACCCACTGATTAGTAAAGATGATCTCCTTAACTCTTTAATTCCATCAAAGAGATATTTTTGAAATCTAAATCGATGATTATCATCTAACCATCGATGGTGTCCTATATAATAAAACTTCTTACCATTAGGTAACCACTGTGAACATGTTTGTACAGCACAACATGGACAAGCATAACGATCTTTTATACTCCAACCAGATAAATTGGCATAAGCAAAAAAATCATTGATAGTCCATAACAAAGCAGCATGCATGTCATAACGTACAAATCCATGGATCTACCGTTAGACTTGGAATGAAAAGCAGTCGTCACCAATCTTTTTTAGTTATGTGTGATTGGCCACCTAGTTGAAATTGATCTGCAAAATAGAGATTAGATTCGAAAGTCGATTATGCATGAAAAAGGTTGTAGCACCCTAAAACGTCCATCCAAAGGATGGTATCAGTTTGATTTTGAATTATCCAGGCCTTGCACATTTTTATGATTTACTAAGTAAGAAATTTTTCCTTTTTTTTCATTTTTATTTTTTTTTACCTTTTTTTAAAAACAAAGATTACAAAAATAATCTTTCCTTCTTTTCTCTCTTTTGTTTTTTTATAAAAATAGAAAATAATGAAAAAAAAGGTAAAAAAAAAATAAAATAAATCAAATAAAAAAAAAAAAAAAAAGAAAACCAACGATTGGGTCGGGTTAGGACGTAGGTTGGTGCACGAATCTTCGGGTTGATGCACGAATCTTGGCTTACTAAAATGATGTCGTGTTGAGGCAATATATAAGGCACCATTTAGTGTTTTTTCCTTAAAAACCTCAGAGCCTCTCTCTCTCTAACCCCAAATGCTTTTCTTTCTCTCTAGAAATCTCTTTAGAGCCTATCGAAAAGTTTAACCAAAAATTAAAAATCCCACCAGTTTCTAAAAACTTCACAAAAAAATTCAATCAAAAACTAAAAAATCCATCAATTTTTAGAAAACCTATTAGATTCTAGAAACCTTGTAGAAATCTCGCTGAAAATTTCAACCTTCGTCGAAAAATTCAATCAAAAAATTCAAAATTCTTCAGAAAACCTAGAAAAACCCAAAAAAAAAATCTAAAACAAATCTAGAAAATTTTTAAAAAATTCCTAGATCATCTTAAACCCTTTATGAACCTCTTACGACTTTAAAATCACCTCCAAAAACCTAAAATCCCATTAGAACTCTGAATCAAACCCAAAATCTCAATTTTCAAATCTCAGAAACCCTTACTGCTAGACTTTTCCCAGAACCTCCCCAATAATTTTTTTTTATTTTTTGTGTCTTTCCGTGTGTTCTTGTTCTGTAAAATTAGTCCAATTTATAGGTAGCCTAGGATCAATTCAGGAAACGGATAAAATCAATCCCAGGCTTGATTCCTGGGATTGTATTCTATTCAGATGAGATTTTAGGGCCAAAATTTTAGCAGTTAAATTAATTTGATTCTGCGTTGACCAAGAAGATTTTGATCATGATTTTCTCGTGCAGGTTGAATCAAAAGGAAAGCAAAAAAAGAAACAAAACAGAAAATGAAACAAAAAAAAATAAAGATAATAATAGTAATAATAATAATAATAATAAAAAATAAAAATAGTAATAATAATAATAACAATAATGAAAGCATTTACTTGGACCAAAATGGGCCATAATAGACCTGATCGAAATGGGCTCAACCAAATGAAGATGGGCCTAGTTGGGCCCAAATGAAGATGGGCCTAATCGGGTTTGGATCAAAATGGGTCTAGTTGAACCCGGATCAAAATAAGTGTCTACAACTGCCCCTCTTTGCATATTTTTGTTAGACAAAAATGTTGTAAAGATCCAGACACCCACTTTGGTCTTGAATTTGAAAAATAACCTGGACTGAACTAAGGTCGAGTGACCAAGACTAAACCATGAGTCAAAAGAGGCAACCAGGATTGAGTTGAGGTCAAAAATAAATGATTGAGATGAAACCACGAATCGTAAGCAATGATCTGAACTAAGCCAAGATCAAGTGATCGAAACAAAATCACAAGTCAAAATAAAACGACCAGGATTGAGTCAAGGTCGAGAATAAATGATCTGAATGGAACCACAAATCATAAGAAATGATCCGTACTAAGCCAAGATCAAGTGACGGAGATGAAATCACAAGTCAAAATAAAGTGACCAGGATCGAGTCAAGGTCGAGAATAAATGATTGGGACAGAAACACGAATCATGAAAAATGATCTGGATTAAGCCAAGATCAAGTGACAGAGACAAAATCACAAGTCAAAATAAAATGACCAGGATCGAGTCAAGGTCGAGAATCAATGATCGGGATGAAACCACGAATCATAAAAAATGATCTGGACTGAGCCAAGATCCAGCGATCGAGATAAAACCACAAGTCAAATGAGACAACTAGGACTGAGTCAAGGTCAAAAATAAATGATAAGGACAGAACCATGAATTATAAGAAATGGTTTAAACTGTGCCAAGTTCAAGTAAGTGAGATAATGCAAATGTATGCCTTATCTACGATGCAAATGAATCATTGATTTTAGTACTAAAGCTTTTGTATTCTTGTTTCTGTACACTTTTAGCAGAGAAATCATCAGATATTATCCTGCATGTTCACCTTCACTGTGCACTTTAACAAAGAAATTCCCTTTCACATTTGACAAAAAAGCTATTTTTCATTAATCTGGAGGTGCATTTTTTATAAAGAAATCATCTTTCATCAACCTGAAGGTATGCAAAGAAACCATTTTTCATCATCTTGGAGGCATTTTTGGCAAAGAAACTTTTGCATTCGCCTATTTGTTTATCCCAAAAAGAGCCATGGAAGTCAATTTTTTTTTTAGGGTTTTTCCTTTACCTTTATCTCCTTCAATACTTCAAAATGACATACTTCTTAAGATTTTGTTCAATTATTAATCATTATCCTAATTTCAAAGCATGAGGATATAAGTTATGTATTTTTTCTATTCATGGCAAGACATAAAAAAGAATAGCAATGTACACGATTTAAAGAATGATAAGATGGCTTTTATTTGTTTGGATAATCAGTTACAAATGATGGTGTGAAGGAAAAAAATGCACAATAGTGACTATTTTAGGGTAGCAGTGCCCTATGATAAATGATTAGATAACCATGACAACAAATCTTGGATATCTTTCAAAAACTCAATTAAAACTTGATGTCTCAAAACTTTAAAGCTTTTCAAAATTTACTGTCCATAATATGCCTTCCCAAGTAGTGCCAATTCTAGTTGCTTTTCAGAGTTTTGACCCTTCATTTGGTTCTAAGTCACCCTTTCTAGTTTTTAACTTGAACTTCTCCCCTTTTTTGTTTTTTGGTTTTTGTTTTTTATAGTTCAAATCGCGCTTTCGAGTTTTAGATTTAACCTTTCTCTTTTTTTTTTTTTTTAAATCAAGCAAAGTATTTCTTTACTACGTCAAAATTGATAAGACTAAGAAGTTCATCTCTTATTTCTGATAAGATCAAAGCTGCTCTTAAAAAAGCTCTTTTTACCACATAAGGCCCTTCGTAATTCAAGGTTTATTTTCTTCTATCATCATGCTGACTTGAAAGAATCATTTTCAACACCAACTCTCATTCTCGAAACTGTCGAGGTCTGACTTTTTTATCATGAGCTCTCATCATTCTTTTTTGGTACAATTGGCCATGGTACAGCACCATCAATCTCTTTTTATCAATAAAGTTTAATTGCTCATAAGACTCTTGAATTCATTCAGCTTCTTCTAATCTCACTTTTCTTAGAACCTTTAAAGATAAGATTTTTACTTCTATTGGCAGTATTGCTTTTATCTCGTAAACTAAGAAGAAGAGAGTTACCTCAGTAGAGGTACGTACAGAAGTTTGATACGCATATAAAGCAAAAGATAATTTTTCGTGCCAATATTTGTATGTTTCAGTATCTTCTTTAAAATTTTTTTGATGTTCTTATTTGTAGCTTCCACTATCCCATTCATTTTTGGGTGATATGAAGCTGAATTATGATGCTTGATCTTGAACTGAGCACATACTTCTTGCATCATCTTGCTATTCAAATTCTTTGCATTATCAGATATAATTTTTTTAAAAAATCTATATCTGTAAATTAATTTTTTTTATGAATGTATATACCACTGATCTAGTCACCACTGTGAAAGAGGCAGCCTCAACCCATTTGGTGAAGTAGTCAATCATCACAAAAATGAATCTGTTCCTATTTAAAACCTTTACTGTGTGGGGCCAATGACATCTATGCCCAACATAAAAAATGACCAATGTGGTGTTATGACATGCAAAGCATTGGGTGAAATATGAATCTTGTCAGTATAAACCTAACATTTATGGCACTTTCGACCATAATCGATGCAATCTTTTTCCATTGTCAACCAATAATATCCAGCCCGCATAACATGTCTTATCATCATGTGCCCATTTGCATGTGCTCTACATACACCATTGTGCACCTCTTCAACAATTCTTTTGGCTTTAGATGTGCTTACACAACTTAATAACACTTGGTCCTTACCTTTTTTGTGTAAAACTTCCTCGTCTAAAATGAATCCCATAGCCAATCTTCTCAAATTTCTTTTATCATTTTTTGTGGCTAAGTCTGGGCACTATTGGTTCTTTAGATATCGCATAATATCATGATACCAAGGATGGCCATCTTTTTTTTCTTCCAAGTTGGCACAATATACCAGTATGTTTTTGATATCCAATTTGATAGGTTTAATCTCTATAGTGTCACCAATCTGTACCATTGCAGTTAAGGTAGCCAAGGCATTTGTAATTTGATTTTCTTCTCAAGATAAGTGTTCAAATTGAATTATTTTAAATTGTTTGCACAATTATAAAATGTATTTATGATAAGGGATAAATTTAGAATCCCTTGTCTCCCATTCACATTTCATTTAATAAATGACCAGAGTTGAATCCCCAACCACTTTTAGTATTTCAATTTTCCTATCCAAAGCCACGTATAGCTTCATGACATAAGCTTCATATTCAACGATATTATTGGTGCAGTTGAAATTTAATCTTGTTGTAACAGAATAGTAGTGCCCCGTTAGGGATATCAAAATTGTTCCAATCCATGCCCCATGGCATTAACGGCCCCATCGAAATACATCATCCATGTTTCTTCATCACCATCATCTTCTTCTAGTTCTGAGATGGCCATTAATTCTTCATTTGGGATATCAAGCTTTATGGGCTCATAATCATCAACGGCCTTGTTTGCCAAGAATTTAGCAATAACACTTTCTTTGATTACTTTTTGACTCATACATATTATGTCATATTCAAAAAGCATTAGTTACCATCTTGTGATTCTTCTTGATAATGAAGGCTTCTCGAAGATGTATTTGATGAGATTCAATTTAGCTATAAGTAAAGTTGTATGGTATAGCATGTACTATCTAAATCTTTTAACTGTTCAAGCCAAAGCCTAACACATTTTTTTTAGTGATGAATACTTGGACTCATACTCTATGAATTTCTTGCTTAGATAATAAATAACTTTTTTTTACTAGATTCATCTTGTTGGCCCAGTACACATTCCATTGAATGCTTATGTACTACTAGGTATAGAATCAATGATTTTTCGATGATAAAAGGTACTAATATTGGATGGTTTGATAAGTACTCTTAATTTTATTAAAGGTTTCTTGGCATTGTTCATTTCACTCCCGAGATTATTCTTTCGAAAGAGTTTAAAAATGGGGTCACATTTGAGGGTGAGCTAAGAAATGAACTGAGAAATATAATTTAATCTGCCCAAAAAATTACGAACCACTTTTTGTGTACTTGGTGGAGACAAATTATGGATTGCTTGAATTTTGTTTGGATCCATTTCTATCCTTCTTTTGCTGATTATAAATTCTAACAATTTTTTTGATCTGGCTCCGAATGTACATTTAGTCGAATTCAATTTAAGCTAGAACTTCCATAACCTTTCAAATAATTTTCTAAGGTTGACTACATGATCTTTTCTTTTTCGGGACTTAGTAATCATGCCATCTACATACACTTCAATCTTCTCATGCATCATATCAAGAAAAAGTGTTACCATAGCCCTTTGATAAATTATCTCAGTATTTTTTAATCAAAAAGTCATAACTTTGTCATAAAAGGTTCCTTAATGGTGATAAAAGTAATCTTTTTCATATCATCTTGAGCTATTTTTATCTGGTTATAGCCATAGAATCCATCCATGAAAGAGAATATTGAATGTAAGGCTGTATTATCCATCAACGTATCAATGTGAAGCAAAAAAAATTATCTTTAGGGCTAGATCTATTCAAATCTCTATAATCTATACACATTCACACTTTGTCATCTTTTTTGAGAACATGTATGATATTAGCCACCCATTCAAGATATTTGACCATTTGTAAGAAACCTGTCTTGAATTGCTTTTTAACCTCTTCTTTGATTTTCAGCAACATCTCTGATTTCATTTTTCTTAGTTTTTGTTGTACCAGTCTATATTCTGGCTTTAATGGTAACTTATGCTCCACTATTTTGGTACTGAATCCAGATATATCTTGATAGAACTAGGCAAATACATTTTTAAATTTTTGAAGCAAATCTTCTAATCGCTGTCAATCAACAATCAAAAGTGAAGTACAAGTCTTGACTTCTTTCTTATTTTTGGCATCGCTCAAATTGACCAATTCGACCACTTCTTGATAAGATTCAATGGATTTATCTTTCTATTCAATTAGCCTCATTAAACCTGAAGATAAAGTATATTCTTCATAATCTTCTTCAATATCGAGTTCATCGATGTTAATTGAATTTTTAAAGTTAAACCCCAGATAATTATCATGATTACCTTTGCATTCATTTGGGGACCTAAAATTTAATAGAATAGGAAATACTAGCAAGAAATTTTGATAGTAAAATGAATGGAATGGAAGCAATGAACAAAATACATGCTCCTACTTTTATTGAAATAATGAAAAATAAAAAGCCCAAACATAAGATTTCATCCCAATACTTTTGGGCATAAGCAATTAGGAGATGTGATTACATTGAAAGAAAATTAAAAACAGTAGGCATTTGGATGACCTTCCAATTTTGTAATTCATATCCCGGGAGGTAAGGATAAACTATGGCTTCCTCATTTTGGCTTCCATCATCCACCATGTGAATGGATAACTTGGCAAAAGCTTTTTCCCATTTTGCTTCCTCTTTTATGTCATTTTCAGCTTTTGAAAGCATGTATACTTCAGGAATGAAAGTCTTATTTAAGTGAAGAACAACCGTTGACTCATTTCTTGCCTTCTGCTAAGGCTTGGTACTTTCTCTATCTCATAACCTAATCCTGCTCCACCGCTATTGTCCTTAAGCTTTGGGAATTCTCTTATCCCTTGAAAGTTCTTGCCCAGATTGTACCTATTACTACAACCCTTGTTAATTATTTGATTAATTATAATTCAACTAAATTTAAGCCCTTCACCCGTTACATTAACAGGTTCAAATGATCCGTATGAGCATTCCAATGATTCTTCTGCTGCTTCTACATATAGATAATTTATGGGTTGGGTTACCAGCAAATTTTTTTCTCTGACCACAATCACTAATTGCCCTTCTACATTGAATTTGATTTTTTAGTGCAATGACAAAAGAACGACGCTTACTTTATAAATTCATAGTCTTTTTAATAAATAGTAGTATGATGGAGATATATTCATAACTTAAAATTTTATATTGAAAACACATGAACCAATCTGTATGGGTAGCTCAACCTCTCCCAATAATTCTCGCCTAGTCCCATCAAATGCTCAAACTACCATTTGACTGTCTTGGATATAAGACATATCAAAGGGTAACTTTACCAAAATGGACATGGGCATAACATTAATGGCTAACCCGTTATCAACAAGTACCTTGGTTACTATATGACCCTTACATTTGACAGTGATATGCAATGCCTTGCTGCTTCTTCTACTTTTCGATGAAATCTCATCATCACTGAAAGAGATATGGTGTGGCACCACTAAATTGTTTACTAGATGATTCACATACTCCATAAAAATATTATGGGCCATATAAGCTTGATTCAATACCTTTAACAAGGTATTACGATATGGTTTAGAGTTCAAAAGAAGTGATAATAAAAAAATTTTAGCTGACATCTTATTTAATTGCTTTACCACAGAATACTCACTATGCTTGACTAGCTTCAAAAACTCACATGCCTTTTTTTCAAGCACAGATTTTGATGTATCTTTTTCTAAGATTTTTGGTTTAGTTTGCTTTTTTTTTTATTTATTCAAAGTCTTCGGAGTGTAACATCTTCCACTTCTAGTTATGCCCTCTACTCCTATTATATAGGCAATTTTAGCTTTTAGCATATCCTTTTGCTGTCTTTGAATTGTTACCTCACATTCATAATTCCAGGGTACTGCTTTGTTATCTTTATATAAAAATGGGCGTGAAACTTTAAGGGCTACTAGTTTGGGAACAAACTTATTTTCAGTTGATTGTGGCTTATCTTTATAACGTATAGTGATGGGTTTTGGCACTCATTTGTTTATCATTGCCACTTCAGTGTCTTTCAAGGCTATCAACTCTTCATACAACTTTATTTGATATGAGTCTATCAATTTTTAAACTTCACCATGAAATTGTTTACAGACATCGATTGAATGACCTAGTGCTTTGTCATGATATTTACATGTTTGACTTGTGCTGTGTTTTCTCACATGAGTGCATAGAACCACTGGTTGTATCATTTTGACTTTACATAAGGTTTTATATAACTGGTCAAGTGACATCTTAAGCTCTTTTACCCTTCTTTTCATATGTTTTTTACCTGTGTCCAAAGCATTAACTATATGACTAGGCAAAAGATTCTCACTAACATTAGGTGCAGAACTTCCACTAGTATCAAAGCTTATCAGTCTTTTCTTAATCAGACTTTGTACCCTATATTTGAAAGAAATATAGTTTTCAATAGAATATCTTGCTAATCTGAAATGGTAATTGTAATGGGCATTGAAATCATACCATTTAACGTAAGGAGGTTCAAGCTATTTTACAACGATAAAGGCTATTAAATGGTTTTTATCGAGCTCTTAATACAGCTCTGTGTAATTTATGGGTATGAAGTCAAAGGTTGGTCTTTCTCTAGTTCTGGTATTATTTATGGTACTAACTGGGTGAGCAAAAGATCTTGAAGAAGATAGATAAAATGGTCGCGTGGTTGATTGGAATGAAGATGTAGAAGTTTGATTTACTGTGTAGTGGTATATAGGGTAAGTAGGTCGAGTGTAGCTTCTAAATTATTGTCCTTCAAGACTCACAGCTTGAGTCTCACTTTATTTATTCTTAGGTGCTCTTTTAGAAGATTCACCTCCTTCAAACTTATCATTGTTTATGGTATTTTTTATGATCTCTCCCTAAATTACCATGTCTATAAAATTTTTAATCGTATTTTCGATCATCCTCTCATAATAAGGTGATTTTAGTGTGCTCACAAATAGCACAGTGGTTTTTTTCTCTATTAAGGGGAGTTGTACCTGGGTAGCCATATCTTGGCACATTTGAACATATTGCTTAAAGGACTCAGATGCTTTCTTTTTCGTTACTTGTAGGGAAGATGATTGGAAGCTATGTTAATGATGTACCAATACTGGTTAATAAAAGATCTGGTTCAATCTTTTCACGTCTTGATACGAGTTCTATCTAATTGGACATACGATTTTGTCATAGATCTAGTCAAACTATCTTGAAATATGTGCATAAATAGTTTCTCATTACTGGTATATACCACTATTTTACGACAGTACATGAAGATATGCCTGATAGAACACTTAGTACCATCATACTTATCAAACTCTGGTACTTTAAACTTTGGTGACATCACCATATCGGGTACTAAGCAAAGTCTCATTGCATCCATAGATCCATAGAAATCTATTTCCTCTATAGCCCTTAGTCTTTCTTCAAGCCTATTCATAGCCTGATCAATTTTAAAATTTTTCAAGGGCATAACTACTATGGCTTTTCCTTCTCCTTAACTTCATATGTAGTAGGAAGTAAAATGGGCTCAGCTACTTTTTCGATAAAGACAAGATTATCATAACTTTGGATGTTCTAATGACCTAGTGCATAGGTCATTCTTGGGTAGTTGTACTTTAAAAAAACTATCTGTTAAAGTTAAAAGAATGGTACGATTTAATTTATAATAAGCTGAAGCCTAGAGGATATGCCATATTAGTAGCTTCTTGTGAAGTATCTTCTTCCATTGATTTCTCTCTATTTTTGTTTTTCAAGACCTCTAGAATTTGGCTTAACTTTTTCTTTAATGCTTTTTGAGTTTTTTCTATCCTTTCAAAGCGACTAGCATTATCTTATTCTATCTTTTTAGCTTGAGCCTGAGTATTGTATTGATTTGTAGCTATTCTAGCACCTTAATACCATAATTAAAGATTTAATGATAATGTTATGATAATGAATGCATGAGTGAATGTGATGCAAATGAAAGAAAATATAAGGTAAAAGGAAAATATTTGCCCCTTGAAAAAGATCCAACAAAAAGAAACTTTTATTTATTCCACAAAAGTTTATTTTACATCAAACCTAGTACTATTCCTTTATAGAAATACCTAACTTGCTTATACTGGTCTTTAGCTTCCTCAATGAAGTTTAATAGTTTCTGTTCATGCTCCTCTACTAGTATAATCAAAGCTCTCAATGCCTCAACCTTTTCTACCATTTCCTCTGCTTGGATCACAACCTTGTCTATCTGAGTAGTAAGGTGTTCTATGTATCTTTATCTTCCTAACTTTCCTTTTTTGTTGCACCACACCTAATATGATAATTCTCTATGCCTTTCTGTAAGGAACCTAACATGATTTTTTTGTTCACTCAACTTTGATGTCAGAGTCAGAATATGATGTGCAAGCTATTAGTTCTCTTGCTTAACCTCTATGAAAGTATTTTATATGTGGTTGCGCTCTTCTTTTAACTCTTCATTTTCATAAGCCAACTTAGTATTGTTTATTTTTTTAGCTTGTACCTATATGTACAACCTCTTATGCTCCTGTTGTAACTCTTTCAGCTCTTTTAGGGCATCTTCTCATTTTCTAACAACTTTATGGGCCTTGCTATATTCTTTGAAAATTCTATGGGCTTGGACTTCTAGTGTTTTTGCTTTGTTTTGCCATTGGTTCTTTTCTTCCTATAGCTTCAAGACTTCTTGTCTCAGTTTTTCCTTCTCCATCTCATGCTCTAATTTTAAAAGTTGTTTATCAGACTCTTGACCCACTGGTAAATGATGATCCTGAGGTCCAAATACAATCTCCTGACCTCTCTTATTTTTCTAAACCAAATACTCTTAAGTAACTCGATCAGTGAATGGTCTTGGGCTTACTCTCTTGGGCTTCTTCTAGGCTTTAATCATGTTATCAATCTTTTAAAAGGTTTTGAGCTCTCCATATAAGCAGTTAAACTGACTGAGCTTACAGGTCGTAAGAATAAATTGTTCAACTCTATGTTGCCTCCTTACCATTAATGGGACATAACTTGTTAACCCCCATAGGCCTAGAAGTGAGACCCTTATCTCATTTTTACGTTGGCATAGCATAGGTTTTCTACCCATCCATGGAGCTAACCATCTTACCTGACTAGCTATGAGTCCTTGTAGTAAATATTTGCACTCTTTTTAAGTTCTTGCCTCTAGCCAAGTGCTTTGACATATTTTTCTAATCGAACTCTGTGTGTGGAGATAAAGTTTGGTAAAGGCACTTTTCTTGCATTCAAAATGACTTTTTATCCATACATATAATAAGGGTATACAACCCATGAAACGTGCTTTGTCCATCTACCTATAAAAATTTAGAAATATGATAATTTCTGTCAAAATAACTGGTGAAGGGTTACAACCTCTTTCAATCTACTCAAATAAATCCATCATTTCTATCTTAACATGTCCTAAGACCTTGGAGAAAATGACTAACCCATATATGGCTAGAGCAAATACATTCATTCACTGGTCATCATCTGGATGCTTAATAATGAAATCCTGGAGGAACCCCCACGGAATACCTTTGTGATCACCTTTCTCTCGAATGTATGAATCTATAGTCTCATTTTCCACCCTTAGCATTTGACTCAACTTCCTATGACTCCCTGATTTGTGTTTCTTCATGTATATTTTATTTGGATACAATAGATGTATACCCATTAGAGTTTAGTACTCTTCAATTATCGGTACTAGATCGACCTTATTAAAGATGAAACATCGGTATGAGGGATCCCAAAATTATACCATCACCCTAATAAGTGAGTAGTCAACCTCTACTGATAAGAGATATGCTATATGTCCAAACTTCTCACAAAAAGCCTCCTGCCTTGAAAGGGTCATACCATTCTATGTGTCTGATAGGCTTTTCAAGTTATTGTACTTGAGGAGTAGGTGCACTTCTCTTGATAGTGTAGGGACATGACTAAGTGGCAAACAATCTCTTTCTTTTAGCTATCTCTTTTTTTATTTAATCTTCACCTCTATGGAAGAATCACATTTGAACAGCATAGATGAGGTGCAAACCTGACGTTCTATGGAATCCATGAGGACTTTTGTTGAAATAGTTTTAGGGTAAAAATACTATGTAATCTGTGAACATGTTCATGAATGTGTGCAAAAAGAAATAAAAGAAGATAGAAAAATTGGTTAGTAATTTCAATATAGGGAAAACATAGGGAAAACATAACAGTTAAGATAACAACATGACCTAGAATTTTAGATTATCTATAGATGGTGGAACATAAGGCTCTATCTACGGTTGGACTTCTAGAGTCAATTATATGTGGTTTAGGCCATTTTTAAAAGGTTCTCAAATTGTTCCCTACATCATCACGGTCCATTACAAACTAGTAAGGTACCCCAATCCTCACTCATCATAGGCTTTAAGCGAAAATGGTTCAATCTGAGTGGGAGCGTTTCGCAGGCCTATGCGGAGACATGAAATCTCACGAGGGCATAGGTACTTCACTCCCTTCTAAAGGTATAGCCCAGGTGGAGGGCTTATGTTATGCACATACAAATGAATGACAGGTGTAATAAGTAGACATTTTAGCAAATATAAGTAATGAATAGTAGGGCAGACAAATAAACAATAATAAAGTAAATATAAGCCATGAAAAGAGGTAATTTCAAATTTGTTAGACAAGGCCTGGATAATAAGAAATCTTTTATTGGCTTGACTCTCTAATAAGTCCCTAATAGAATTGTCAAGCTGTCATAACGTATAGATCTGTAGACCTACCACTAGACTTAGAATGAAAAAGAATCGTCACCAATATTTTTGATTAGGTGCGATTGGCCACCTAGTTGAAATTGATCTTTAAAATAGAGATTAGATTCGACAGTTGATTACGCATGAGAAAGGTTGTAGCACCTCTAAAACGCTCATCCGATGGATGGTATTAGTTTGATTTCGAATTATCCAGGCTTTGCACATTTTTATACTTTACCGAGTAAGAAAAAAAAAATTTTCACTTCTCTTTTTTTTGGACCATTTTTTTTAAAACAAAGATTACAGAAATAATCTTTCCTTCTCTTCTCTCTTTTTTTTCTTTTTTTTTAAATAGAAAATAATGAAAAAAGGGTAAAAAATGAAATAAAATAAATCAAAAAATAAAAATAAAATGGAAAAAAGAAAAAAAAAAACCTACGATTAGGTCGAATCAGGACGCAGGTTGGTGCGGATCCTGGCTTACCAAAATGATATCATGTTAAGGTAGTATATAAGGTACCCTTCAGCGTTTTTTCCTTAGAAACCCCAAAGCCTCTCTCTCTCTAACCCCATACGCTCCTCTTTCTTTCTAAAAATCTCCTTAGAGCCTATCGAAATGTTCAATCGAAAACTAGAAAACTCATCAATTTCTGGAAAACCTATCAGATTCTAGAAACTTTGCTAGAATCTCACCAAAAATTTCAATCTTCATTGAAAAATTCAATCGAAAAATTCAAAGTTCTTTAGAAAACCTAGAAAAACCCAAAAAAATCTAAAAAAATTCAAAAAATTCCTAGATCATCCTAAACCTTTCTTGAACCTCTTACAACTTTAAAATCACCTCAAGAAACCTAAAATCCCATAAGAACTCCAAATCAAACCCAAAATTTCAATTTTCAAATCCTAGAAGCCCTTACTGCTAGATTTTTCCCAAAACCTCTCTAACAATTTTTTTTCTATTTTTTGTGTGTCTCTTTATGTGTTCTTGTTTTGTAAAATTAGTCTAATTTATAGGCAGCTTAAGATCAATTCAAAAAATGAATAGAATCAATCCCAAGCTTAATTTCTGGGATTATTTTTCTATTTTTTGTGTGTCTCTCTATGTGTTCTTGTTTTGTAAAATTAGTCTAATTTATAGGCAGCTTAAGATCAATTCAAAAAATGAATAGAATCAATTCCAAGCTTAATTTCTGGGATTGTATTCTATCCAGACCAGATTTTAGGGCAAAATAGAATCAATCCCAAGCTTAATTTCTGGGATTGTATTCTATCCAGACCAGATTTTAGGGCCAAAATTTTAGCAGTTATATTAATTTGATTCTGCGTTGATCAAGAGGATTCTGATCTTGATTTTTTTGTGCAGGTTGAATCAAAAGAAAGTAAAAAAAAAAGAAAAAGAATAGAAAATGAAGCAATAAATAAATAAAGATAATAATAGTAATAGTAGTAGTAGTAGTAGTAGTAGTAGTAATAATAATAATAATAATAATAATAAAGAAAAATAGTAATAATAATAATAACAATAATGAAAGCATCTACTTGGACCAAAATGGGCCATAATAGACCTGACCAAAATGGGCTCAACCAAAATGGGCCTAGTTAGGCCTAGATGAAGATGAGCCTAATCGGGCTTGGCTTAACATAGGTTTAGTTGGGCTCGAACCAAAATGAGTGTCTACAATGCATATTGAACTTCTTAGTTTTTGATGTATCATTGGTCTCAACTCTTTCTCATAATTGATTTAACTCTTTAATAAGAGGTTGTAAGTAGATGTCTATATCATTACCCAAACCTTTTTTTCCCAGGAATTATCATAGACAAGATAAATGATTGTTACTTCATAGTAATCCATGGTAGTAAATTGTAAGGAATAAATACAACTAGCCAAGTACTATAAGAAGTACTCATCATTTTAAATGGGTTAAATCCATCAGATGCTAGTCTAAGCATAACATTTCGATAATCAAATGCAAAGTCTAAAAATCTAGAATGAAATGATTATCACGTCAAAAAATCTATAGAATATCTTAATGATCCATCATCCGTCCACTTCTCATGATACCACCTCATTGAATCTGCTGTTTGAATGACATGAAGAGTCATTAAAGTCTTGGTATTAATGGAAAATAGCGTAAAACCTTAACAGGCTTCTTTTTGACATAGACTTATCACTATCCTTATTCAACCTTCCATCGAGGTTTTTGCCCACCCAATAAGAAATACCATACAAATAATAAGATTCTTAATTTTTTATCACTCTAATACAACATGCAGTCGTTAGGACAACTATGACTTTTCTTATATCCGAGACCTAAATCCTTGATCATCTTTTTTTATTACTTGTAAGATTCAAGGATTTTTGCAAAAGAAAACATTTTTTTCATAAACTATAATAATAAAATCATAGAGTTTACCATCCATCCATATAAGCATTTCAAGTGAAAAAATGAACACAGAAAGATAACTTTAAATGCTTCGATCTCTTATAAAGCTCTTCATTCATATCCTCAAGCAACCTATAAAACTTTTATGCTTATTCTCTAAGTTGTTGGTCACTTACACCTATCCCAAGTTCACCAAATTCATTCATTTCAATATTAGACTGATTAAATCCATCATTTTGAGGAGACGAATTATGAAAATATTGGTTATGAATGTTAAAAGTATCTCACAATATGCCTTCAATGTCATTTGCTATAAAAAGATCATGTTAGTATTGGGGAGCCCTTAAAGTTGAAAGAACTCTAATGGAAGACCTTGACGGTATAGACTCTCCATAGAAATACCAATTAACATATCCCGAGATAAATCCAATATAAATTAAATGTTTGAAAACAACTTCACGCATTTGCCAATCAATATTAACACACTTCACACATAGGCATAATATCATATTATCTTCACTTGTATTCTCAAATGCAAAATTAAAAAAAATTTTCACTCTATCTTTGTACTTTTAACTTAATCTTGATTTTTGCATCCAACTCTTATCCATTTAGTACTTGCTACATTATCAGACCAAATGTATATAAATAACTTATATAAAAATGAACATGTAAAATACTTAAGTTTACTATGTTTTAAACAAAAGATAATAACAAAACCAATACTTATAGAAGACCAGAACTTATTGTTGTGAAGCATTTTCTTAGCAACCAGATATAAAGTATTCAAAACTCTACTGCTAACCTAAACAATACTCTAAAATATTTGTAGTTGAGGTTGAAATAAGGTAAAACAAGTTCAGAAAAATCTCAAAAAATGAAAAAAAAATGAAAGGAAAAAGGAAATGGATGATGGGTTCCAAATGGGTATTTGGGGAATATGGGTTTTAAAGAAAATTTTTAAACCAAAAAGAATATCACGAATTGTAAAAGCTGAAAGAATAGTATAATGAAGTACAAGCAAAAGTAAATAACTAATGAATAGTCAAAATATGGTTCTAAAAGATAAAGCTCGAATACTAAAAGCTGAAAGAAAGGAAAAGTAAATTGTAGTTGGTCTAGAAAAAGAAATAGTAGAATAATGAAGATAAAGCTTGAAGTTAGTGATTGGATGCACTAAGTTTAATTAGATCGGATTATTAAAGGGTTACTAAGAAAAACGCTTTCAATACTTTTCTCTTAAATATTTTTTGTGTTTATTATAGACGCCTACAACATTCTCATAGTAAAATTTTAAAGGGATTATTAAAGGCATTTATGCCCAAAAATGCATTCACTAATTTTCTTTAATTTTTATGGTGTATTTATTGAAGGCATTTTTTACATTAAATGCCTTCAATAATTTCTTCCATTTTTATCAGTGAATATCAGTGAAGGTAATTTTCTACTAAAAATACCTTTAATAATTCACTCTAATTTATAAGAGAAAATTATTGAAGGTATTTTTTACATTATATGCCTTCAATAATTTGTTTATAGAATTATTAAAGGCGTCTTTTAGTAGAAAATGTCTTCAATATTATATTAATAAAATTTTAAAGGGTTATTGAAGGTATTTATTTTAGGAAAACGTCTTCACTAATTCATTCTAATTTTTGAAAAAATTTATTGAAGACGTTTTTGGCATTATACGCCTTCAATAATTTTTGTGTAGAATTCTTGAAGGTATTTTTTGAGAAAAAATGCATTCAATAATTTACTTTTAAAAATTGTTTGAGATTATTAAAGGTGTCTTCTAGTAGAAAACGCCTTCAATATTTTACTACTAAAATTTTAAGGAGATTATTGAAGGTGTTTATTCTAGAAAAATACATTCACTAATTCATTCTAATTTTTGAAGAAATTTATTGAATGTATTTTTTGCATTATACGCATTCAATAATTTTTGTATAGAATTAATGAAAGTATTTTTTTAGAACAAAACACCTTTAATAATTTCTTTTTAAAAATTATACGGTTGGGATTATTCAGGGTGTCTTTTAGTAAAAAATACCTTCAATATTCTACTACTAAAATTTTAAAGACATTATTGAAGGCGTTTATTCTAAAAAAATGCCTTCACTAATTCATTCTAATTTTTTAAAATAATTTATTGAAGGCATTTTTTGCAAAATACGCCTTTAATAATCCCAAAAAAAATTTTCAAAGAAAATTATTAAAGGTGTTTTTCTTCAAGAAAACACCTTCTATAATTCAGTACAAAAATTATTGAAAGTGTTTTTTTAAGGGAAACGCCTCTAATAATTTTCTTTGAAAAAATATTTGAGATTATTAAAGGCGTCTTTTACTATAAAACACCTTTAATAATTTTAAAAAGATTATTGAAGGCGTTTCTTCCAAAAAAAATACCTTCACTAATTTGCTCTAATTTTTTGAAAAAATTTATTGAAAGCATTTTTTGCATAATACGCCTTCAATAATTACCTCTATTCTTATCACAAGAATATCAGTGAAGGTAATTTTCTACTAAAAAAGCCTTCAATAATTCTTATATTGAATTATCGAAGGTATTTTTTGAGGAAAAATACCTTTAATAATTTTTTAAAAAAATTTTTTGGGGATTATTAGAGGTATCTTTTAGTAAAAAAATGCCTCCAATAATCTCCTAGTAAAATTTTAAGGGGATTATTGAAGGTATTTTTTTTCTAAAAAAAATACCTTTACTAATAAAAAAAATACCTTCACTAATAATTTTATATTCATTCCCTTATCTTGAACATCAGAATCACAACTGCTAGTACAGAGAATGATTAAAAGTTGCATTAACAACCAAACCAAATCCATAAACACATTTCTATTAAACTTTTGGTTTCTTTATCTTTATTGTCGCCACTGACCTTCAACAACTCAACGGTGCGTACCTCTTTGTTTACCAATATGTCTTTATTTTTTTCTTGTTTATAGTATTATTTATATTACTCGATAGAGATATTATTTTTTATTCCTTACTATTTACATATGCATAGATATTTTTATTCATTTCACTGTAACCATAGTCATCCAAGCACCTTTCATGCATGTATGCTATTTTTGAGTAGTTTTCTTTAAATATTATGGTTTGCTTAATGGTATTGTGTGATATTGTTTTGTTGAATGGTATTGTATGATATTGGTATATTGAATGGTTTGCTAAATAGTTTGTTGAATGGTGTTTCTAAATGGTTTGTTGAATGGTGTTTTTTAACACATTACCGATTGGTTTGTTGAATGGTATTATATGATATTATTTTGTTGAATGGTATTGTATAATATTGGTATGCTGAATGGTTTGCTAAATAGTATCGCTAAATGATTTGTTGAATGGTATTGTTGAATAATATTGTATGATATTAGTATGCTAAATGGTATACTGAATGGTATTGTATGATATTAGTATGCTGAATGGTACACTGAATGGTATATTGAATGGTTTGCTGAATGGTATTTCTGAATAGTTTGTTGAATGATGTTTCTGAACACATTGCTGATTGGTTTGCTGAATGGTGTTTCTATACATAGTATGGTATTAGTTATATTTAATTGTGTATAGTGTTGAATTTAGACATTAATTTAATGTATTTCATATAATTATGATCAAAATCGTAGGTATTATAAACTTCGAACAATATAATTCTCCTTCTACTAAATATGCATAAGACACACTTGTAGGCCAAAAAAAAAAAAAGAAGGGAACGAAATAAACAAATTAGAGTAAATGACACAAAAATTCACGTTGACTTCAATCAAAGTGGGCAGTCTGTGTCTAAAAAAGCTGCTAAGTTGGCTACTCATATTGGTGCCATCGTCTATAGTAGCATTTCAATTACATACACCAATTAACGATGAGTTCCTGATGATCTAAATGATGGTATATAGCAGTCGATTGTGGTATGTTTATTCAACTATTTCATAAAATTTGTTAAATGATCATTTAATTGAAATTCAATGTGTTCATACTAATTGTGTTAAATTATTTAAGAATGGTTCGATGTCCCAATTGACTGTAAAAAGATCGTGTTTCAATCTACTGGAAAAGTATTCAGAGACTTTAAAAGCAGATTGATAACCTAATATATTTACCGTTGGCTGATCAAGGTGATGTATTGGTTGTTCCATCTATGTCATATGCAGATGTAATAAGTGTTAAATATTGAAAAACTTTTTGTTCGAAATCGACTATCAGAAGATTTCTCAGTATGCAAACCCATTACCAAAAAATTTGTTTATAAGATTTTATGCAATATATTCGATATAGTCATATGTGATTGATGTAATTTTTTTCTTTTGTAGAAAATCAAAGAAAACTAATGAAACACTCGGGCTAAACAAATATATCACCATCGGACAGCGAGAAAGGGATATGCAAATGTGAAGTATGAGCTTATAAGTATTTGCACACTTGTTTTATATTCATTAATAAATATTTATGAACATTCATTTCATAGATTTTGATTCTTATATTACGGTAATTTAATAGGAATCAATGAGCTCTGGTACCAAAATTTTTAGATAGGATGTCTGGAAATAAGGACATCTATAGAATGATGGATTTTTTACAGATAAAGTAATCAAAGAAATGACTAAAAAGATTGTATGTATAACTGTTTGTTTAATATCATGTATGATTGACATTGGGGTTGTATGTATAACTCTATACTAACTTATATAGATTTATTATTATAGCCTATCTTATTATTATCTTTCAGGATGATTATGTTGTCAAAGTTAAATCTGGTGAACTGGTAACCCAGTATGGTAAAGAGCCTTTATCTTTAGCATTAAGAGCTAAAAAAATACTAGGTTGAGTTCATGGGGTTGGTAAATTTGTGTTGCCATAAAAGTTTTTTAGTAATCAACCTAAAAGCTCACAAATCACAAATACACAATATGAAGCAATCATTAAGCAACAACAGTAATGACTTGATGATCAGGAGCAACACCTTAATGAGTAATAGTAAAGACTCACTGCTTTAAAGGCCATGTTGGCAGCAATACAGCATAGCATGCCTATAGGCCAGTCAGATAGCATCGTTCACGTAGGACAAACTTTCATTGCAAGTCAGGCAGGGAACCCAACCTCCGCTACAGTCATGAAGTATGATTTTATTTATAAGTTTAATATTAATTTGTGTATTATATTTATTGATTTGGTTTTAATACTTATATTTCATTATTTATTATAGCAAGAGTTAGGACTCAAAGTATGACCCTTACTCATGCTACCATGGATGAGTTATCTAATTATTCGCTCAATCATTTATCTAGAGAAAACTGCATAACCATTGAGTCTAAGGAAGGGTTATTTGATAAACCATCATTTTCTTACATTAGTGTGAATAGGGTTTAAAAATTTTATAAACTGGATGAAATATCAGCTGCTGATATTATTACTTATATAAGGTTAGCTTATCCACACTCAATATGTATTAATCTGTATTACAATGTAATACTAACAAGTATTGTTGATTGTTATTGTGCAACTTACTATATAAAGAGGTCAAGGTGAGACAGTTGATCCTCAGATTTAGATTCATTGACCCCAACTTCATTAGTGAGCGAAATAGCATAGTTGCTTTTCGTGCTAATCATGTGATTGACTGCATGAAAAAATTGACTAATTATTATTTGCTATCGTATAATGCACAGTAAATTATATTCATACAAATAATTATTCCAACTTTACTCGAATCTGATATGATATTTAATCTGAGTACATTATTCTTATTATTTTGCATTTGTCATTGGGTGTTTATTGTGATTGATATCAAATCTTTAACGTCATACTTATTTAATTCAGCTAATCCAATGGCAATGCCTAACCTCAAAATTTAAACTTTTATAAAAAGGTATTACATGTTATTATCTTATATATCTTCTGTTTCTTCATAAGTAATTTTATTTATGTATTAAGTAATTTTTTTTCTTTTCAATTGAGGGTAATATCTGCATTCAATAAGAAGACAAAGAAAAAATGAGTGTCATTACCGGTAAATATGAAATTTATTCTTTTATGCTAAGTTTGTGTAGATAAATGTTTCCTAAACTCACTCAATTTAATTTTCAGGTACCTCATCAACCCAAAAATACTGAATGTGGATATTATGTTCTTTGTTTTATGCGAGAGATAGTTTTATATGATTTTATGATCACACCATTCAAGGTTAGTATAAATTTCATAAAGTCGTTATATCTTCAAAAAAATAAAAAGCTAAATTATGTTCTCGTTTATTAACATTTACTTCTAATATTTTTTTTTAGGGGAAGAGTAAAGAAAGCTTCACGTTAGAAGAACTTGATAAAGTTTGTAAAGAATGGTGTGAGTATGTATTATCATTTATTGATAAACCTTGAGGTTAGATATTGTTGGTTGAATGTAAATATATGAGGAACAAATTGTTATAATATTTTTAACATGCCATGTTAAATGGATAATTTAAGTTTGTAGATTGGGGTATTGGTTTAATATTATTGGTATATATTTGTTTATATGAATATACTATGTATACTCAATATACTATTGAGTGCGATTATTTAAGAAAAGTATATTAATATGACAACGTTGTCAATTTTAAATTCGAATATGTGATCAATTTATTGACATACAATAATGTTCATAATGTAAATTTCAAAATATAATTCGTAGTATCACAAATATAAACTAAATATTTTTTGAGCATAAACCTACAACTGACTTCAACTGTTTTATGAGCATAAACCAACAACTGACTTCACATATATAATTACACCAAAGTTTTTTTGATGAGAATACTGAAGGCATTTTTAGCAAGAAAACGTCTTGAATAATCCCTAACAAAATATTATTGAATACGTTTTTGACCAAAATCACATTTAATAATCTCATCTAAAAATTTATTGTATGGAATATTAAAGGTATTTTAGTCTAAAAACAACTTTAAGGATCCGTTCCAACTTTTTTGTATGGATTATTGAAGGTGTTTCTAACAAAAATCGCCTTTAATAATCCTAACTAAAAATTTATTGATTGGATTATTAAAAACGTTTTCAACCAAAAATGCTTTCAAGAACTTTCTATAATCCATTTCGTATAATTTTCTATGGATTATTAAGGGTATTTTTCTGCTAAAAACGCCTTTAATATTCTTTCTCCAAAATTTTTTAAATCGATTAGTGAAGGTGTTTTTACCCAGAAAATACCTAGAATAATCCATTACAAATAATCCCTGTAAAAATTCAAAAAAAGCTAAAGGGAGGGATTGAACCTTCCACCTTATGGTTAACATCCGTATGATCTTTAAATCTTGATAGAATATTTATTAAAGGTAATTTTGACTAAAAACGCATTCAATAATCTTATGAAAGTTTTTCGTGGAATTATTAAATGCGTTTCTTACAGAAAACGCCTTCAATAATCACATACATTTTTTATGAGAGAATTATTCAATGCATTGTCTGCCAAAAACGCCTTCAGTAATCCCTATCAATTTTTTTAACTGGATTATTCAAACCGTTTTCTATCAAAAACGTCTTTACTATTCACTCAAAATTTTAAAACAAGATTATTCGAGGCGTTTTAGTCAATAAACGCTGTTAATATCAAGTCTTGAGTGACATTTATAAGTAAAAATACTTTGAATATTTAGTGACGTTTTGATAATAAATACCTTAAGTTTTATAAAAACACAAAAACTAGTTGCGTTTGTAAGTAAAACATAGCTATAAAACTATCACTAATCTTTCATTTTCTTGTAGTGTCCAAATGTTGTTGTTGTTGTTTGATTCCCATTGGTTGAAAGGAAAATAATAGCGAAAAATTAGTTCAAGAACTGACTCTATCGTTGCACAAGTGGATGAGGCAGTTATGTATGTGTCACCTCTCCTCCCTTCACCCGATCCTTTTAGGCAGTGGTCTTAAATGGCCGGCTTAATAAGGTCAATTATTGCATAAGCTAGCCTTTGCCTGATGTTGCGTCTCTTCCAATCCGACAATCAATGCAGTTGTGCAAGACATTCTAATTTTAATTTTGGGCGAGAAATGCTTGTTCTAATTTCGTACCCAAAAAAAAAAAGGTACGACAAAAGGACGGTTGAGACTTGAGATTTCACAATCAGCTAAACAGATACGACGTGCCATTTTTTGGCAGCACTGCTTAATTCAGTCCTCGTAATTGCCAAGCAGGTAAAATGTAGGCGTAACTATATTTTTATTCTTCCACTTAACGTTGGTCTCTCATATTCCATTGGGATCAATTTGGTCTCCATTTTTATTTATGATCATCACGTCATATTCCACCACACCGATCGTCGTTGATTGACGTTGATAGCCACCGGTCAATCTCCTCTTCCCTCCAAATTTTACTCGTTTCTTCCTCTTCACCTCCTCATTGCGCCTAAAAGGTAAGGTGGATAAGAATGACAATGACTACTATCAATGCACCCACATGGACATGGTGCATTGGCAACGAGTGGGGCAGCTGTAGCATGCATGCAGGTAGATCTAGTAAATGATAACTGAGCCTTTATACGGTACTGGAGATTGATAACCATTTATGTAGGCTTGGCCATATTTTTGCCAATTCATTTTTTCTCCTAATCCGGTGCGAATAATAACCGAGAAAAAGACAATTTTTTTGGATAATTGAAAAAGCCAAAATTTTCAGCATATTTATTATTTACCCGTACCCTTTTTTGAAGAGATTTGCCACATACGTGCATGAATTTTATTCCTTCTGTTTTGATCTGACAACTAACGTCTTGAATTCTTGTTGCTACTACTACAAATTAAGAAAAAGCTCAAATACATCAAAGTCCAACTCCTCCAATTGAATCGCTAAAACGGAGTTCGATATATTGCTTCAGGAGAGGTCCATCGAACACAAATGAGACCACTGTTTCCTCAGCAAAAACTAACTCGTACCGAACTAACAAGTCAAGCAACTGCCCTAACTTCGCCTTCAACATTCTTCCCACGTAGAAAAAAAAAAAAGTAGCAACATAATGTTTGGCAGCAATAGCATAATGATACCTTCATTTTACAAATTTTAACACTGACCTTATTCAAATTAGGTGCAACTATTTTCACATTTCTATCGATTAATTGTCTTCTTATCAAAATAAATGTGAAAATAGCACCCTCTTTTTTACATCAATCCCTATTAAAATTAAAATCACCGAAAACATTTATATATAAGAATATTGATGCTAATTCACGCAAAATATTATAACTAGACTTCCATTAGAAACTCCTTATCTTTCTCCAACTTTTCCAGGGCTCCAGCTTCCAATGTGATCTCCACGTCAATGCTCCTGCCACCGCTCTTCCCTTGATACAAATACACCATCCCATCAAACCTGTTGTTGGACCCACTCCTCACTCCTTCAGGCTTTCCCCAACCAAAATCCACATCGTAGACCTTAAACCTTGGAGAGCTTCCAACGGCCACGCAGTTGACACCAGCATCCTTGAACTGGAAAATCTTCGGTGCAGCCTCCCACTCCTTGTTGCGTTCATCGATAGCCTCAGCATTGTGCGCTTCAATAACTTTTTGTACCATTGATGCTCCGAATTCCGGCGGGTTGGCCAACAATAACCCTGCTGCAGTGACGGTGAAGATGGCTTGAATTAGATTGCCGAAGTAACTTTCGGGCATGGGGGGATCAACCCTTTTACGACAATCTGCAAAGACAGTGAAAACTGTATAGTCTTCAGGTTTAAGGTCACGTGCTTGGGTTACATGCTGCCAAATATGGACAGCCAGAGATTGAAAAGTTGAGAATGGTTTAGAGCCGTCGGATGGTGGGTTAGAGTTGACTTTTGACTTGATCTTGTCAATGGCAGCTTCGGAAAACCTGAAGAGTTTCTCCCTGAGTTGTGGACCTTGGTTGGCATAACCGTTGCATGAAGCGACTGGGTTTGGTGGGAGCGAGAGGTCCAGCTTTACACGGGTGTTTCGGGCTTTGGTCCGTTCGAGAAATGGTGGGACGATGGAGTTGGACCCGCTACAGATTTGGGCCCACGAGCTCATAAAATGCCACGTGGAGGTTCCGTCGAGGATAGCGTGGTTGAAGGCGCACCCCATTGCAAGTCCGTCTTTCAACTTTGTCAACTATAGGACAAAATCATCAATATAAAAATTGAACCCAGAGTAAACGATGATGACGACAGTCAATTTCCCAAAAAAAGGTTCGATGAAAGGAAAAAACTGAATAGTACAAGTTGATATAGGGCCAACACAAGTGAATACAGGAATTAATGAATGGCATATTGGCTTCGGTCCCAGGTCCAGAAAATTGTGCAACAAATATCTTCTCTTGTTATGCTTCAGATTGGGCTATTATTAGGCTTATGTCGTTTGATATTTGATAACGGAGAAAACCAACCAGGTAAGTTAGATTAGGATGATGAAGGTTGTGCTTATAAAAAATAAATGCAGGAGGCTTATAGGTTCGCATTACAAACAAAAGAGTCTAATCACCTGATAGAAATTTAGAGCAAAGGCTAGACCCAGCAACTGCTACTTTAATCAGGATCTGACTTTAATGGACAAGAAGAGCAAAGAGCAATATTCAGTAGTTCTTCCTCTCACGCAAAGTACTATTTGATCACGACTCAGGGCAGCAAGGTTGTGAATTCAAGGCTTATCCGAGTTACTCACAGAAAATGGCAGTATATTTTTTTTTATTGATTTGATACAAATATGAGATAGGAGAAATGGAATGCGATCCTTTCCTTCCCACTGGTTCAATCTCAAATTCTGGGAAATCCTACTCTATATTTTAAACAAAAATGTTTTGATTATGAAATAAGCATATGTGAAATTAAACAGCTGTAACTTCATTAAATTTTATTCCATTTGGGCCTGGTACTCCAACAAATTCAGAAGGGTCATGGGCCAGTTCTACCTGCTTTTGAGTGACACAACAAGATGTAATATGACATCTATCATATTTTTGTGCCAAACAAACTTGATTCATTCATTATTTATCTTCTTCTGCAAATATCTGAATTAATTAGTGTAGTAGTATATTTTAGGTAATTAATATAATAGCCATTGTAATTTGTAAAATCTTGCTTATGGATAAAAAAATGATTATCCCAATGTGAGTTCATGTCTGCTTAAAATGGAAATGAGCATGCAGGATGATCACCTAATTAGATGCAGTATAAATGCTCAATTGCAAGAAAACTGCGGGGAAAAAGAATGATTCAATGGAATTTGGACAGAGATCAGCCCTCGTGGAAATCAAACAAGCATATATGGGCAAATCTGCTGTCACCTAGCAATATTGGACAAGCCGCAAAAAAGTTGAAAGAATTGTTAGTTTACCTGCACAGATAACAGAGGCCTGTGAAGGCCCTCCAAGTTCAAGACACCATTGTAAGGGATCAGGTCCTTGAGAGAGCTTGTGCCCTCATCAGCCGCAAGTTCATCGACGCTGAGCCCCTCGGCGATGGCTTCCAACACCTCAACACCGTCCATATCATCGTCATAGTCCACCCTGAAAACCCCTTCCTCATCTTTTCCAAGCTTGCCTCCCAGCTGATAAAACTCCTCCAAAACCTCGCTGAGCCCATCCTTGAGTTTTTCCACCTTATCCTCGAACTCCCCACCCTTGTAAAACAACAACTTCTGGTTATAATAGAAGGCCAGATATGGGAGATCAAATGTGACCAATTGACATTCTTTTCTTCCTACAATCTTGCCAGGCTTGACATGGCTTTTGCTGGTTATTTTTACCTTCGTCATCTCTTCCTTCTTCCCTGCTTCAGCTGCCATATCCTTGGTTATTGTTATTTTTTGTTTAGAAAAATAAAAATCTTATACGAAAGAGAATTTTTTTTTTTCAAAGTTACAAAGAGCTGGGTAGAAAATGAGGACTAGACTGTATGGATACTTATAGAAGAAGAGACACACTGGATATAGTTGGGGAAGCATTAATGGGATTCATTGAGAACAGTTGTCGTCCATTAATACGCCTAAGTATCCTCTTCTGTTTTGGAAGCAGTTGGGTGCTAGCTCACTTTCTGTGCCATGGCTAAAAAAGTGTCAACATTAAAAACACCTCAAAATTTATTCTCTATATCAAAATGTTAGCATTATTTGCTGTAAAGCTCTTGTACCTTGAGCTGCAAAATCTTTCACCTAGCATCCCCTTCGCATTCTCGATGATGGTAAATTTAAAAATACAAATAACTTTCTAAAGTTAAACTTCTAATTTTTTCATGCCAAGATGCTGGTTTCACTCCGAGTCTATTATTAACATTTGATTAAATTAATTTATAAAAATATCATAACATTTAAAATGATAATAAAATAAAGTATTGAACAATTAAAATGATATGAAATAATCCTATTTTCTCATAATGAAATGACTCATACAAGTGTTTGTGTTGAGCTCCAACTTGAGATTAATCCTTTAAAAGTAAAAGAGAGGAACGATTAGAGTCAAAGGCAAGAGGTGTTCATTGCGTTTATACTCCAACACGTAAATCAGTAAGGATCAGATCAAAAAGGAGGTAAGAAAGTAGGGAGGAAGAAAAAAAAGGTATAAGTTAGTTGAACCTAGTTCTATGGTGCCTGAGTCTCCATATTTATAGCTAAGGTGAGAGAGACAAAAAAGAAATAATTAGGACAGAACTGAACTGAGGTGGCACTGGAGATGTTAGACTGACCTGACATATCAGGTTGACACAAATGACTAGCATACCCCTGATTATCTGCTAGAGACTGAGATAAGGAAAAAGACCACTATGGCTTTTGACTATTATATGCCTCCAACACTTTATTCCCTCATCAAGCGATCTAAGTATCAAATCACCAAATTTGTTATCAATGTCTCTGGTATAGGGTAAGTGGTTGCATATTTTTTCAAAGACCGATGTTGTAGGAAGAGGTCGATTCTAAATGACAACTAGCTTTGAGTCATGGTCCAACTTGGCCATTAACTAATATCACGCATGTGTTTCGGGATAAGTGCATAATTGATTTAAAGGTTGTCGAGGTGACAATTATTAGGGGTAATTCGAGATTATTGCTGGAGCTCGTATAGCCATGGTAAGACTTGTATTTTCTTTCAAAAATTTAGGCTTGAGCCTTTGTTTTAAACCTTGAAAATGAATCGGGCTATTGGTTTACCTCTGACAATCATCCGATTCGGCTGGTCTGATTTGGGGTTTGTCCGGTTGGGCCAGTCTAATAGCATTAAATGAGCCAAGAGATCATTTGAATGGGGAGATTTAAAATAAGAGATGAAAAGACATCTACCTACCCACTCTCTAACAAATGGCGATGACGTGCCATCTCTCTAGGCTAAAGCGCGTCTATATAAAGGGACTCATAAGGCTTCAGTTTTTCATCTTTCACTTTCTTTGCTCTCGATCCGACCTAAAAATTTTTATTTTCATGACTTTCTTGCCTTTCAAGTTTTTTCTTCATTCATTTTGGTATGTATTTCTAACCATGTTTTCTAGTGTGAGTTTTGGAGGGGCTAAGAGCTACAAGGTAGAGCTAAGAGGAGATCAGTAAGAACAGCTAGATGATGAACTGATCCTTCCAACTATTGAAGGGCACAACTATATGAAAAAGGCTTATTGGTTTAATCTGATGTTTAAGAAAGGGCAGTGGCATAATGAAGAGAATGCTCGGACAAGAGGTAAGCCAATTTTGAGCACTGAAAAGCTATGTGCTTAAATCGACTTCGAACTTCGAAATTCACCCATTTTCCTTGTCTCTCAGATCGATCCATTTTTCATGGCTGATCTTCTTTCCTCTTCAAGTATTCCTCTTTTTAAGGTTCAATCTCCTCCATCTCCTGTCATTTCTACTTTTTTCCTTCAATCAACTTTTTTTGACATCTCGTCTTCTCTTGAGGGGTTTCACCTCATCCCTCTTTCTTTGAGATCAAGTTATTTTCATCTACTGTTCTTTCTCAGGATCCATTTCCCACTCCAGAGTCAGATGCTTATGATAAGGAAAGTTTCGAAGAAAAGAGTATCTCAATCAAAAAAAAATGATAGCAAGGAGAAGAGTCATATAATGTAGGATGAACTCATCAAGGTCCCTGTATATACTCCCTATGACCTCGACATGATCTCTAAAAATGTGATAAGTTAACTAAAAGGCATAGCAAATTGTGAAAACTGTCTTAACATGTGTGTAACTCATCATGTTCAAGCTTTGGGTACTACTTTTTTCCTCAAAAAAGAGTACAGTATAATAATATCGAATTTTTCAAACCAAGTCACTGATAAATTAGAGCCATATCGATTAATTCTACTCAATACATAGTCTATTTATCATTATTTGTCAACATTTAAATATTCTTCATTCTCTTTCTCTATTCAAAGAGTTCTTTTCTCTTAAAAAACATCTTAGTGATAGTAGGTAGTTTTATATTACACTCGATCAAATAAAAAGATTCTTGTCGATTGCCCTAGCTCAATAAAGAATTAAAATCTACTTTTCTTATGCCTTAAAGGCTAATAAAGATGGTAAGCCAAAGGTTGAGGCTTGAGAAATAAAAAGTACATTCAATTTTTTTGTGAACTCGTCAGTGGCCCTCTCCATCCTTGATCTATCAGATCGAGATAAAATTTTAGATTTTACACATAAGGGGAGCTCGTTATAAATGCTCATGGATTGACCTCCCCAAAAGTAATAAACAACATAAAATATAAGGTAGGTTTAAGGTAACCTTATCGAGTTCTATTTTGAGTTGATTTTTCATCTAACTGTTAGCTCTATTTTGCAAATATGACTAAAACTGGAGAATATGTTAATGTTGCCTTATACCAACATGCCCCAAAGCCCAAGAAAAGAAAAAATATAATCCAACTTAGGGCCCTATTGCGTGGGGGAGACAAAATAGTCAGCATGGCCATACCCTGCATTCCTCCAGGTCAAAAATTAAAGGCTAAGGTAAGCCATAACTTATTCTCCACGTTAGCACCAATGCCACCCCCTATAGCCAAAAAACCACGAGTGAAGGTGTTACCCACTCTTCTCAAGAACCCCAAGGCTAGAGTGCTGAGACCTAGCTTGAAAAAAATAATCATGGGGTTAGAGTTTGCTCTAATAGATGACCTCATCTCTAACCTCAATGTTGTTAGGAGGTTCTGCAAGATTGTATTTTTGCCCCTTTATGGATATCTCCTAATCTCAACTCGATTTCTTCTTACTATTTTCGTTTTTATTTTTCTAAGTTTAAAGTCTTTCCTTGCAGTCTAAAAGAAGTTTCCACCTCAGCTCGTGGAGAACAGTAGTTGAGCCCTCCATTACGCTTATCTTGCAATAGGGCATATGCTAAGGGCTGAGAAAAATGTCACTGCCCTTGCTGAATAGTACAAAAAGAGCTCAAATGCATTGGGTAGTGTCAGATCGAGCCTCATTGCATCCCACAAAAAAGAGGCAGAGCTAAGAAAGATGATTCAAAGAGACAGTTCTAAATGACTATCTTTTCATATAAACTTTATTTTGAATTCTTCTACATTTTTTACATAAGCTTTCGTAGACAACTCTACATGGCTATCTTCCATTTTAGGTTATATGATTCAAAGAGGCACACATCTAAGTACATTAATGTGTACATTTCTAAAATTTATTAAGATTTATATTAAGACTAAAATAAAAATTCATTTAGAACAACATCGCAATCAAGTAGAAACAGAAATATGAACTTTTGTAATGAAGTTTCAATCAATGACTAAATAGCACAACTCCTCATAACCGAAACAGCCATCCCTATCATCTTTCAAATCTA
This sequence comes from Durio zibethinus, assembly GCF_047325235.1. Lineage (NCBI taxonomy): Eukaryota > Viridiplantae > Streptophyta > Magnoliopsida > Malvales > Malvaceae > Durio > Durio zibethinus. Next base: position 6,396,797 of record NC_143170.1, on the reverse strand, counting down.
ATGAAACATGAAGCTTTTACCTATAACCTCACACTTGACAAAATCTATGCCTTTAACAATAACAATTGTGTTTGCCTAAAATGAAACGATATAGCGACGTGCATAAAGATCTTCAATATTCTATTAAATCTCTCATTTTGGTCCTCACTATAACAAAAACTCCTTTCGTCTATGGCTTTTTTTTTCTAAATCAACTTTATTTAGCTCAATCCCAAAATCCTCCATATTAGTAACCTCATTTTGGAACTCTCTATTTGTTGTAATATAATTATTGATAAATGTAATATAATATAAATAACAAATTATATAATAGCAATAATATTTCTACAAATTTTTTAATATTTTGGCCCAAAAAAGTCTTCGTTATATCTTTTATTTTCAACATGCTTATAAATTATAAAATGATTTAATTTTTAATATTTAAAGCACATTTGATTCATGAATGTAATAGAAGATAAATGCAATTGATATTATGTAAAAAATAAAAAATAAAAAGAATAAAATATTTATTAGGAAGTTTGATTCATTAAAATTAAATAGAAAAATATATTTTGCTACCTTCTTGTCCCAAAGACATTATTGCTATTCAAGCTCTAGTAATCAATCCTCCAAGCCTACTTTCAACTATTGTTAGAGACATGTAAAGTCCACATGACCAATTAGTAACTCTAGCATGTACAAAAACAAAACAAACATAATTAAGTACAATTAAAAAGCAGAAAACTACTAAACATTCCTTACATTGCAATTCTTTTTCTCTTGTCATTTCAATGTTCCAAAAAAATTATTGATAATTACTCACTTTTCAAAGTTGAGAATTTCATTCCTTAAATTTTGAGCTCGTGATTCTCTAACATCAATTCTTGTCACATTCCTTACCACATCCTACAAGACAAGAATTTAGCACTTAAGTATGAAACAACTTGACCTATAATGAAGTTGTCCACCCAATTTATGAAAGAAACCATGAATGAAATACAAAACTATAAATATGTCAAAGCTGAAAATTTTCACTATTAGATCACCATTAACCTTAACCACGATAATTAAAATTACACATCTTACAACAATAGGAACCAAAATAATATCACCTCAGTCCTATCGTAAAGACTCAACTGCATCCTTGGTCAACAATGAAAATGGCATAATAATATTTGTCTCATCATCTTTTTCATCACCCAAAAATGATTCAAACTCTTCAAAAACTTATATCTCATCTAGAGAAACCTATTGAAGAAAGAAAGATTAGATTGGCAAAAGCTACAAAAACCATGTAAGTTGAAAAAAAAAGGTATTTTGCTACAATCACTAATGTCATTCAACAATAACCTCATCATTATTAGAGCACTTATCCTATAAACAAAAACTATAAAAGTTGTCTAATCAAAACCAAAGTGAATGACATAACACCAAAAAGTACACCATCATACCAAATATAAAAAGTGTGGAAAATAGTAAAAATGATAATGCAATATACATTTTGTTAGGAAAAACTCACAATAGAGATAAAAGCACCAACAGTGTATGCTCTTCTAGCACATCTAATATAATGTACATATCCTAAAACAATTGAAGGCATATATTAAAATTTATAACTTGCGTTAGAAAGAAAATAGAAACATTTATTAAAATCAAGTTTTGAAAAAGCAAAAAAAAAAAAAACTACACCTTGAATCCAAATGCTAATAAACGATAGTACCAGCAAAACATGAAGATAAAAGCATATGCTAATAACAATCCCAATTGACCATAAAACAACAATTCTTAAGTTTGTTAAAAATTGATTAAATGGTCTTTTTTAAATCGTTGGCTTACCTTATGCACATTTTTAAAAAAACGCATGGTTTGTTTCCATATGGATTGATTAGGTTTGAATTTATGTCATATTTGACTTTCAAGTCATTTTTTTATCAAGCATACTATATATCAACTAAAGAGAGAGAAACCCATAACAAAAAGCTAACAATTGTAGAATGTTTTGGAATTTTTGTTTTAAAGAAAAAAGAGACTTATAATGCGATCAAAAGTGCCAATAGCACCATCAAGGACGTGGATGCAGGCGCAGGTTTCCTCACACATCTTCTTGATAAGTTCGCCTTTACGGCCAATTATGTTACCCACTTTCAAAATTGACACAATCGCTAAAACACGTGGTGTCTTGGCCATTCAGGCCACTTCTCTACCGCTAGATTAGATGTGGTTACTTTTGAAAGGTTTTACGGTGATACAGTTGTTGTGGCGTCTACGATTTCCATAGAATGATGTATTATCAAACATAAAATTACCCTTAATTACTAACCTAAAACAAAAAAAAAATACACAAATTAACAAAAAAGATCATGCATGAAAAAATAATCCAAACACAAAATCAAAATCCAGAAACCACAAAAAGAATAATCTATATAATGCATAAAAAAAAACAATAAAACAAACAACAAATATGCACACAAACAACTATGTTAAAACAACTCAAATTGTCAATTAAAATATGTTAAATTCTTCATCCAAAAAAATCTAAAAAAAAATTAAAACAAAAAAATTAAAGGGAGAGGAAAGTTGTAGAAGCGGAGTCAAAAGGTAATGTTGTTGAAAGCCAAAGTAGAGTTTGAGGTGTTTAAAAAGATGTTTTCTTGGATGAGAGTTTTGGTGTGGAATGGGAAGAAGAGATTAAAGAGTTTTTGGCATAATCTCTCTCTAGATCATTTTGGCATTGATTTGTGAAATCCTGATGTCCAAATATATCCTCAGATTGATTTTTTATAACACTCGTTAGCTAAACATGAAATCAAAATCTTAGAAACTTCTTTTATATATACATATAGATTTAATATTATCATGATTGAACCTTGATATTAGAAATTTAACGTTCTATCATCAAATTACACATCACATAACAATTAGTGATATGAGTTTTCATTTTTTTTTAAAGAAAAACTATTTATATAGACCATCTTTCCTATTATTTGAGCATGAAAGATTGAACGTAATTGTATTCTCTTATGTCTTTATATTTTTCCTTTAGATGACTAATACTACTTGTAAATTAAGGCCAACCCCCACCTCCTACTATCTCATTTTCTTTTGTTTTATTTTCTTCCGTAAGCAGTAATTGAATTTAAAACCTACTCGCATGCCAAATCTTCCAACATTGCAAACATGTCATATGTGGATTGAAATTAAAACTTTCCTGTAAGATGCTTAATTTCATAATTCTCTATAAAAACTGATTTCTTTTTCAACAAAAAGAAAGAAAATATGCTTGTTTTTGAGTTCATGGGAGTACTCTTCATTTAAGAAGAGTTGTCACCAAAAGGAAGACCTATTGCAAATAATTGATGATTAATAAATTTACAACAATAAAGGTTGCTACCTAATCAAATTAATTTACTTCGTCATTATCGATAGTTTAAAGGTTTCTAAACGAAGCAGACCTTTTATAGGACCCTTTTGACAGCAGCAGCTGCCACCTCCCAATGCTTATGAAAATGATGTATGCATCGTCAGACGTCAAGGGCCCGTAATTCTGTGCGGTTCTTATTCATACAACTTTAATTTCGACCTTTATCTCTCATTTTCAAAACAGGTAATAGAAATCAACCAATATTATATGTAGAAAGAGATCAATTTACATGGGGTAAAATTAAAAAATTTTAAATATTTTTTAATTTTTAATTTTAATAAATTTAAAAGATGAGAGAAAAAATAAAAATTGAAAAAATTTTAATTTCATTCATTGAATCTATTAAAATTAATAATTAAAAAATATATAAAATTAAAATAATTTCACAATGTATAAGTTAATCCTTCTTTATTATAAATAGGAAAGCATTTACTGATGCTACTTATATACCGTAAGCGATGCAAATAAAGTTATTACTAATAAAAATGTAGTTGTACATCTTTTCCTCTTTTAGGCTCAATGTAGTTATTCAGCATTAACACTGGAATAGTGATCTCCATGTGACCATGCCAGCCAAATTCTGAAAGAAACATTATCAATATGAGGCTAGATCTGGTAAAGACAGAGCATACATAGTTTAGACTTTAGAGTTGGTATGCTGGAATTTTTTATGTATGCAAGAAAAATTAGTGGTGATAAGAGAAAAGGAGACACCAAAGACTCGATTGATTCTAAATTTCTGGTTGGCAGTTCTGTTCACCATATCTATACCTTGTACGGAAAACAGTTGGTGGGCAATAAATTAAAATTGTAGATAATTATGTTGAGCCTTAATTTGAGGCGGCATTGATTCATAAGCAGCCTTAATTATTATTATGATTGTTAACAAAAAAAAAAGTAGACAATGACCTGAGTTTTCTAGTGTTTTCCAATGTTTGTGAAGGTCAAAACCAAGAAAAATCCGCAATAAAATCAATGGAGTTTTTGGCTAAACCAATATTAATTTATCTAGATGGTAGGTGAAGCCGGATCCAAGATCACTTTCACAACAAGTTTTGTAGCCCTATTCATGGTCATGAAACACAAATAGAGATGCTCCCCTAAATCATCAAGTAGTTGTGTAATAAAGTTGACATCATTCTTCTTCACCTGGCTTGGACTCGTTCTTCTCCAAAAACTTAACCATTGCACTCATGTCCTCAACCTCATTATTTAGCCGACCCACCAGCCGACTTATTGTGTCCAGGTCTCTATTCCTTGGCAGCTGCGGCCAGCTTAGCCAACTCCCTTGCAAGTCTTCTTGTTGAAGCCAGCTCAATCGAAGCTGCTATAAGACCCGGCTCAGCCACAAGCAATGCTAGAAATATGCCGAGCCGTGCTGTAAACTGGTTGTTAAATGGAGCTTAGCTCGAGCCTTATTGTGTCTGCTACTGTTTGATACTCACAGAAGGCAAACGTACATTTCTTCGTGTCCCTTATATTCAGACTTGAAAGAGTTGGGAGGAAAGGAATCATTCAACATGAGGAAATTTTCTTGGGTCTAACAGCCCAATGGATGATGAAGCCCATATTTTGAATGAGCAAGTAACAGGATGTGACAAATTAATCGCAACAAGATGTTTTGGGTTTTTTAAGGTTTCAAGATCAAGGCCTGCCCCAGAGTAATTAGGCCGTAAAAGGTAATTTTGGGTTGGATCATGGTAACAATCCATTCTTTTTCTCATTATATATCTTCTCTCTTTGTTTTTTGAGGCCAAAACCCAATGCTAAAAAGTAACCCACTTCACACTAGACCCTAAAACCCTAGTGTCAGGGGTCCATATATTTATTAGATAAACCCTAGCTTTGCCCCAAACATTGCTTCGCCTCCCATTGTCTACTTCTCTGGCTCCTAGCTTTTCATTCTCTTTGCTTTCAAACTGATGAGACCTCCAAGAGGTAACCAATATCTCTTATTTTTCTTTGTAATTTGAAACAGCATCTGAGTCTGATAGTTCGGAGCTCAGAAGCAGCTTAGTTCTGTGTTTTTGGGTTTTTTTTTTTTAAATTAGTTTAGAGTCTGGTTATGGCATTTCTAATGTTTTGATTATGTGCAGGCCGTGGTGGTGGTGGTGGTGGGTTTAGGGGCAGAGGTGATGGAGGGAGAGGGAGAGGAAGAGGTGGTGGTGGAAGAGGTGGCGATAGGGGGGGCAGTGCTATGAAGTCCCGTGGTGGGGGACGTGGCGGCCGCGGTGGAGGAAGGGGGCGCGGAGGAATGAAGGGTGGGAGCAAGGTTGTAGTTGAGCCCCACAGACACGATGGAGTTTTTGTCGCTAAGGGTAAAGAAGATGCTCTTGTTACTAAGAATATGGTCCCTGGTGAGGCTGTCTACAATGAAAAGAGGATCGCCGTTCAGGTCATTTTGTCTTTCTGATAACTCACTTCATTTTCCTTCTGTCATTTACTACTATAAAATAATTGATGTGGTATGGTATTTGGGCTCTTGGGTATTTTGCTTTTCCACTAGACTTGTTGACAAGAGAATGATTAACTTTGCAATGAGAAACTGAGTGTCTTTTATGATTTTCCCTTAACAGAATGAAGATGGGACTAAAGTTGAGTACAGGGTTTGGAATCCTTTCCGATCTAAGTTGGCAGCTGCAATTCTTGGAGGTGTTGATAATATATGGATTGTAAGCTTTCAATTCTAGATCAGTTGTTCATGATTTGTACCTCTTGTAGCACTTTTTGGATTCCTGACTGACCTGCGTAATTCAATTTTTTGATTAATCAAGAAACCTGGTGCTAAGGTTCTCTATCTTGGAGCTGCTTCTGGTACCACTGTTTCTCATGTATCTGATGTCGTTGGTCCTGTGAGTATAGTATTAACCCAAATTTTCCAATGTATTTCTATGTTTATATTTGTCAGAGTTGCTTATGGGTTTTTTTTTTTTTTCAGACGGGAGTGGTTTATGCTGTGGAATTTTCTCACAGAAGTGGTAGAGACTTGGTCAACATGGCAAAGAAGCGAACAAATGTTATACCTATCATTGAAGATGCTAGGCATCCATCCAAATACAGGATGCTAGTTGGCATGGTGGATGTGATATTTTCTGATGTTGCTCAGCCTGACCAGGTGGGCTTTTTGAGCATTTGTCACTTTATTTCTGATTTAGACAATAGTGAAATGAAAAACAATCAGCAGGGTCAAAGTTTATTTGTTGGATCAACTTGCGGCTTGGGATTATTGTGCTGTAGTGTGGTGGATCTTGATAGTGTACCTTTGTGCTTATGTGCTCTCTTTTTTATCTCATCACATGCATGCATCCCACATTTCACATTTGCTTTGAATTGCCTGCACAAAATGCTTGGTCTATTTCTCTTTTGGCTTGGTACGTGTTTATTCATCTGTGTTCTGTTTTTACAATGTACTCTTTTATCTTCAGTATTTGTTTAGTAGCTTTATCTATCATATGCATATGATGAAGTCTACTCGGATTCCCCTTCAAGACTTTATGGGTGATGTAAACTCGAGTTTCTGATACAATATTAAGTCATCAACTTTAAATAGTTTGCAAAAAGGTTTTCATTTTTTTTAATTTGTTATCTACTAAATATAATGCTGATATAAGTATTTGGCTACAAGGAGTTGAATCTTAAAGATTCTTCCTCTTTACCAGAAGTATGTCTATGAAACTCTTGTGTAGCAGCCTCTCTCTTTTCCCATTTATTTTTTTCTCTTTGTTATTTTTATTTGACTTTTCAATATGCAAATGATGAAGTACTTGGATTCCCCTTCAAGATATCATGGGTGATGCAATACCAAGTTTCTGATGCTTGTTTCAACCCTTCTATCTTGTTTGTGCAAGTTTTGCCGCCTTTTTTTATTTAAGCATTGGTTTTTTGACTCTCTTGAGAGTAGTAATTGTATATATTCTTTTATTTTAATTTCTTTTTGGTTCATATACATTCTTAAAATATGTCACACTAGTGTTTGAAAACTTCTTTTTCTTTGTTTTTCAAGTTCATGCATTCTTTTATATGCATATGCATTGCTAAAATTGAAAAAGAGAATGCATTAATTTCCATCAGTGCTCTTTATTGCACAAAATGAGTCTATGATAATTTGACTGCTCTGGTTTTTAGACCACTGAACAGCTTACTCAACTTTTCTCTCTCATATCCTTCACTGGTGGAGATGAGTTGACGTAATCTTCCTGAAATCCTTTTGTTTCTGAGTCCTTTTTTACTTCTTACTTATTTGCAGGCAAGGATTCTGGCGCTGAATGCATCATTTTTCCTGAAAGCTGGAGGCCATTTTGTTATTTCAATCAAGGTTTGTGTTCCAATGAATTTTGGCTTTAAACTTAAAACTTGTGAAATTTGTTGTTTTTTTGGAGACTTGGAAGTTGACTTTAATTTCACTAGAAGCTTTCGCTCTGCATGCCCTCTTAACTTGATTGAACATTTGTTCTCAGGCGAACTGCATCGATTCCACTGTTCCTGCTGAGGCTGTATTCCAGAATGAAGTTAAGAAATTGCAACAGGATCAGTTCAAGCCCTTCGAACAAGTCACTCTTGAACCTTTTGAGCGTGATCATGCTTGTGTCGTTGGTGGCTACCGAATGCCAAAGAAACAGAAAGCTGCAGCATAATGTTTTTTAGGTTGTCTTTTAAGCCAATGTTTTCTAGAAAAGAGATGGCATCTTAGATTGATTTGAGAAAATTCAGTTTATTATGATGTTTTATTTTTAATTTAGTTTTCGTTAAAACCCAATATGAATGTTGTTTTTGAACAATTTTCGCTAATGTTGGTTTCTATCCTCATTCATCTTCCCGCTTATCTGTGTTCTGCAGCACCAAAATAATCTATTCCATGACTAAAATACTCCTAACAATTCACGTACAGCTAATGTGATTAATGAGCAAAACAATAAACATTAAAATGAAAATTTTGTATGTTGTCCATTTCAAATTAAATTGATGAAAATTGGTTCAATTTCTTGCACGTATTTTCTTTGTAGGTTGTTGAATGATCATATCAGTTAGAATTGAATATTAATGGGGTTGTCAAAGAACTTTATGAAATTAATCGCTTCCTGGTCTCATTGCCTCAGTTTAACAAGATCTTTCACGTTCAAACATACTACAAAATAAAAATATGGCGATTAGTAGTAACATTAATATTCGATAAATAAAAACTCTGAAGCCCATAACCTTATTTTTAAAGTTACAGACTTGATTTATGTTGATGGGTCTCTGCTCTCACCAGTCAGTCAGCGTCGTTTGTCATTTGAGTTGCAGTCATGAGAGAACCCCATAACCAGATGGCCTGCTCTCAGCGTCATGTAGAAGGAAGGATAAAATGTTACTGCCCATTAAGTAGCTGCCCTACTTTTCAAACCTTTTTAGTTTTTAGTTTTTACCATTCAAAATAGAAACAGAAAGAAATATCAAATATGTCCAAAGTGGGATTTAAACCCACGCACTGTCACGAGGACCATAACTTAAGTCTGACGGCTTAGACCACTCTGCCATCCTGCCTAGGATGACTTTAGATAACTTCTTGAATATACTCTCTTATCGTAACTCTTAACACCAGAGAAAATTTGGCCTATGTCAACAAGCTATGAAGATTGGAAATTAGACAGCCCGAACTTACTCTAGTTAATCTTCGGGCAAATGTTAATTAATGGAGTTGGACTCTGAACAAAAACTGATAAACTGATTGATTGAATAATGACAACTTTCCAAAATCTCTTGTACAGAACAAAGTAGCTAGGTCCAACATCACAAGTTGGAGATTGGACATCTGAGTTGCATTAGGCCAGGACCAAACCAAGCTTAAATGTAAAGCTCTGATCATGATTATTCTTCGCAAAGCTTGGATCGCGTTTATATCCATCTCGTTTGGACTCAGAGGAACAATAGAGACTACGTTAAAAAAAGAAAAAGAAAAAGCGAAACAGCTAAAATCTGTTTTGCAGTTATGGAGTATGCGGGAGACTGTTAGATGCCGTTTGCAGGGTCTTAAGAATGTGGCCGGAGATGCTGTTAATAGACAATTTTTGGTGTATGTGTGATGTTGTTCTTGTCTGTCTTTTTTTTTTTGTTTCGTTGATCCTTGCTGTCCTTGTTCTGATCTTGTAGTTGTATTCTTTGTAGCAGCTTTGCTGCTTCTTTTTTGATAGATAAAAAAAAGTTTCAGTTCTGTGTAGCTACTACTTTCACAAGGAAAACACTACTTCGTCAAATCCCAATGCTTGCTTCTGTAACTTTGTTTTTTAGAATTTAGTATCTCCTCCACCAACAATGCCTACATATTGAAAATTCCTCATGAAAATCTATTGATATGAACCAACTCAACTCGGAGAGCAACTTCAATTTTTTTGTAGATGCAAATGCATACATAAAGTTGGTTGAATTACCAAGGAGTTTTTTCACTTCTTTTTTTTTTTATTCTCTAATTGGAAATGCCTCCGTATAAAAGGTCACGAGAGACAAAGAGTTGGATCTTTGTCACAGTATTCAGTATCAACCAACTTGCTCCTATCAGAATCAGGAGAAATAAAACCAAAGTAATGCTAAAGGCTAATGTCTATATTGTCCTCCTTCTAACATCTGATCTCATATGCTACTACTATTTGTCCCCTCAGTAGCGATTTCTTGGCCACCCCACTTCCTCATACGTTCCATTGTTTGTTCCACCTGTAAATGAATTACTCTACTACTTAGTTTTACTTTGTCCAGAATTCTCAACACCCTGGATTTCATTAGAGAAAAAAAAAAAGATTTTTAAAAAGAACACACCAGAATGCAGTTGACTGCAGACATTCAAAACGAAATCATATTACTGGTTTTTTTCTATTGAAATTTATCATCTCTTAAGTAAATAAAAAGGTTGTAAACCGAGAATGAAGAGGATGAAAAAGTCAATGCTACATTTCAGATGGTGCTTTAACCCGAAAAATTCCATTATCTAGTGAGCAAATGACAAAAGCAATTTTAACTAACCTCCTTATCCCAATTGGTTCCATAGAGAACAATCAAGAGCAGCAAGGTTTGCAAAGCAGTTCCCGATATCATGCCCTCCCAAAGTCCTTGCAATAATAAGAAAAGTTATATTGGTGAGAGTGTAGAAGAAGAATTTTGGATTGAGACTACTATGCGAGGAGAGACATGGCTGCTGGTCGCATCATGCCACAGTCAGAGTCAGAGACAGGGCCTCGTTTCTACATTAAACTAGTTAGAATCAGATGGAAATTGGGTAGCTGTTCATCATGCAAATACAGGTAGGAGAGGAAAGGGAACAGAAATACCATACCATCACTCCTAATTTTGCTTTATAACCAAGTAGGTATCCGAAGCGGAAGATCAAAAACGTAATAGCAACCAATGTCTGCCATCCACCGTCAATAGCAACACCTACAAGAATGACATAAAAAGTGTATCTGAGTACAAAAAAAAAAAAAGACGATAAAAATCAAAGTTCAAACACATTGATACCTGATATCACAGGCTGGACACTGTTAAGAACCATGGTCACACCAAGAAGGTATGCTAGATGAGCAACAGCTCGCTGCATTTCTTCTCTGCTGGTAAAAATGATGGCAAAGTGATCCCTGGTTATAACAACAACAACCATGCGGAAAAGCCCAATGAGGAGAGACTGAAGCAGGGTAACATATTCAGAGTACTTGGCTGCTCTTGGATGTCCCAATCCAAGCTCATTGGAAAACCGAACGCTGAGAGAAGTGGATCGAAACGTGAAATGTATTACATGAAGATGCTTCACCATCGAACCAAAAAGTAAAGTAGTAAACCTTTTGATTAAGCAATACCCATTAGGGAAAATTTACAAAACCAGAGAAGAAAGTAATACCCAGTGTGCTTATATTGATATTCAGCTAAAAAAGAAACAAATATTTGAGAAAATCTGAAAATGATGAATGAACTCTTAGTATTATGCAAAACTCAATATATGTTTAATAATCATCATGTACTGAAGGTTATGTCTGAGAATATTTACCTCATAGCAGCGTTTATTCCCATGAACTGCATCGCTTCCCAGCCATTCAAATTCATACTGTCATGTAAAATCATAAAAAATGGATCATAAATGTCAGAACAATGCATCAAAGCAATCCAAAGAATCGTAAAATTAACTGGTTGGAATTTTTTAATATCCTTTCATACATAATTGATTAAATATGTTGCTTCTTTTGGAACTTTTTCCTTTTTCCAATCCCAATTGCTTATCTTAGCCTATAGCTTTAAGCCAATTACTTCCATCCAATGTCTAGAATGAGAAAACAGATTGTTAAGAGACAAAAGTAGAAAATTTTCTGCACTCCCAAATTAACTTTGATTTCATTGAAATCAGCAGTGAGGTACAATAGTATGATAAGATTTATAAACAATTGATGCAAAGCTTTTTACGAACTGACCAAATAGAAAGGGAACCGAGTGCAATCACTGCATTATTAAGGTGACCAACAAGAAGAATCATGCTCATCATGTACCAAATCTCAAGGCAAAGCATCACAGCTGAAGCAATGGAGAGTCGAACAAAGGCCCATATCTCCTTGAATGCCAACCATGAAAAGCCATGCCACCTCTCGTTGCACCAAAAAATAACATAGGCGACTTGAGCTAAACTGATCTCCCAGCTGGTGATGTGAAATGCTATGGCTGCACCAGTTGTTCCCCAACACAAAACATTGATGAAGAGCCAAAGAATTCCAATATGGAGAATCAGGGCCAGAAACCCAATCCAAGCCAGCAAGTTGACCTTGCTTTGAGCCCGAAGGAACTTTACAGTAGGGAAGGTAATGGCAAGTGAAAACAATTGTGGGATGGTAAGTATGGTGAACTTCACAGCCATGTCAGCGATCTCAACTTCTTGCCCAAGAAGTTTTAGGATTGGGGTGGCAAAAATGTAAAATGGCAAGAGGATGAAACAGGTGGCGAGCAAGATAATCCAGGACCTTTGCATATAAGCGCCAAGTGTCATGAGCCACCCTTGTATAGGGCCATGACTGGGACTTAGGTTGCCATGAGCCACCCATGTATAGGGCCATGGCCGGGTAGATCCCTTGTGCTAGGAAAACTGTCCCCATTTCAAACATTGTAACGGTTATTAGTAGCAAAGCTCTAAAAGTTCTAAGGCTCTTTAGGGGGTGAGCCGGCAGCGTAGTGTTGGGCTGTCTCATCGGGTGCTATGTGAGCTTAGGCCACCCACCAAGGGCTGCCCCCCTGGTCCTGGTGATGGTGGGAGGTCCCGATGTATGATTCTCGTTTATAATATAATTCACCCCGATTGAATGCCCGATTGTTGCCTCGATGTGTTTTTTTCTTTCTCGATGTGAATGTGCCTTGTTGTGTGTATGCTTGAGATTGACCTCGATATATTGTGCCTTATTGCGAATGCTTGACACTAACCATGGTTTATGGTTATTTGTTCAGATCTCGATCTATTGAAGGCTGACTTGGGTGGAAGCATCCATCCAAGTGCCACACGGGCTAGTGCTTGTTGAGAGAAAGTTTAGTCCGTGACACGTGGTATCAGAGCACGGTTGAGAAGTGCTAGAGAAATGGATGAGATGGCCACAAGTGGTGGACCGGATCATCAACAGAGAATTGAGGAACTAGAGGCCGCGGTGGCCGCAATGAAAACTCATATGGTGACAAAAGATCGAGTGAGAGAGATCGAGACAACCCAGCAGGAGTTGTCCGATACTCTCCACAATGTGAGCGAAGAGGCTAGAGATGCCTTGAACATTCTCCAAAAGGAGTTTGAGGAGCTCAGGGCCCAGGTGAGCATCCTACAAATGGCTGTGGCCAGATCGGGTTCGAGCTCGATGGACAGAGGACAAAGGCCCAAGGTGCCGGAGCCTCAATGCTATGAGGGGGCAAGGGATGCTAAGAAACTTGAGAATTTCTTGTTTGACATGGAACAATACTTTCGAGCTGTACACACAAGTTCAGAGGAAGACAATGTGACAATGGCATCGATGTACCTCGCAGGGGATGCCAAGTTGTGGTGGCGCTCCAAGTTTGTCGATGACGAGTGCCTGATTAAGACTTGGACGGATCTGAAGCGAGAACTGAAAAACCAATTTTTTTCGGAGAATGTGGAGTATATGGCTCGAAAGAGACTTCGAGAGTTGGTGCAAATCGAAACGGTGCGAGAGTTCGTAAGGAACTTTTCTACCCTGATGCTAGATATTCAAGACATGTCCGAAAAGGACAAGATGTTTTATTTTCTTGAGGGCCTCAAGCCGTGGGCGAGGACAGAGCTACAAAGGCAGAAAGTGCAAGATGTGGCCACGGCCATGGCTGCAGCGGAACGTCTTCATGATTACAATGATAGCTCTCTAAAATGAAAAAATCCTCCATCAACTGGCAGTAGCTTTAACCTTGGGAGTGGAGGAAAGATGACTAGGTTGGACCGACCCTTCAGTGGGGGATCAGACAGGAGGTCCTTTAGGCGAGATAGCACCCAGCCCAAGACAAACAACGCAAGGATTTTCAAGCCCAGACAACCGCTAGCTTACTTTTTTTACAAGGGGCCGCATCGAGTAGCTGAATGCCCGCACCGAAGAGACCTTAATGCCTTAAGGACCTCATCCCAAGAGTCCGTAAAAGCGCTAGAGAGCGTTGAAGAAGCTGAAGAGGAGCCAGCCAGGATGGGCTCAATAAGGTTCCTCAGTGCCCTCCACACCCAATTGAACACTATAAAGAAAGAGCAAAGTAGAGGCTTGATGTACGTGAACTTGACGATCAATGGGAAAGCCACCAAGGCCATGATGGATACGGGTGCAACCGACACTTTCATCACACCAGAAGAAGCAAAAAGGTGTGGTCTTCAGATTAGTAAAGACTGTGGGCGAATGAAGGCGGTCAATTCGCCAGCCTTTGCGATCAGTGAAAGCTCGAAAAGTGTGACAACCCGATTGGGGCCATGGGAAGGGAAGATAGACTTCACAGTCTCCCCTATGGATGACTTTGATGTCGTTCTCAGATTGGACTTCATGACGTTGGCTCAGGCGATCCCTATCCCCGCTGCTAGCTGCTTGTTGTTCTTAAGAGAACACCCATGTGTGGTGCCAACCAATATCTTGCCAAAGAGTGGGAAAAAAATGATTTCGACTTTGTAATTCAAGAAAGGGGTAAAGAGAGGGGAACCCTCGTTTGTGGCCATACCGATCTACAAAGAAGGGTCGGAATAAGAACCAATACCTGATGGCGTAAAAAAAGTGTTGGAAGAATTCGGAGAGATGATGCCAGAGATGTTGCCTAAGGTTCTACCCCCTCGACGAGCAGTAGACCACGAAATTGAGCTCCTTCCAGGAGCAAAACCCTCTGTTAGAGCTCCCTATCGCATGGCCCCGCCATAGTTGGTCGAGCTGAGAAAACAGTTAGATGAGCTTCTACAAGCCAGGTTCATCCGACCATCAAAGGCTCTTTTCGGAGCGCCAGTGCTATTCCAGAAGAAGCATGATGGGAGTTTACGCTTATGTGTTGACTACAAGGCCCTGAACAAAGTCACCGTAAAAAAAAAATATCCTATCCTGCTTATAGCTGACTTATTTGATCAATTGAGCCGGGCCAAGTACTTCTCTAAACTGGACCTGAGATCTGGATACCATCAGGTCAGAATCGTTGAGGAAGATGAGCCAAAGACCACTTGTGTAACACGGTATGGCGCATTTGAATTTCTTATTATGCCCTTTGGACTAACCAATGCTCCTGCCACATTTTGTACATTGATAAATCAGGTGTTCCATGACTACCTTGACAAATTTATAGTCATTTATTTAGACGATATAGTGGTGTACAGCTTCACCTTGGAAGAACATCAAGAACACCTACGCCGAGTTTTTGAAAGGCTGCAGGACCACCAGTTATATGTAAAAAGAGAGAAATACGCGTTTGCTCAGACCCAAATCCACTTTCTCGGCCACATTGTCGAACGTGGCCACATTCGAATGGATATGAAAAAGGTTAGGGCCATTAAAGAGTGGACTACACCAAAGAATGTTAGTGAACTCCGCTCATTTTTGGGACTAGCCAACTATTATAGAAGGTTTGTGGAAGGGTACTCTCACAAGACCACGGCCCTCACGGAGTTATTGAAGAAGGAGCATAAATGGTGTTGGACCAACGAGTGCCAAGAGGCTTTTGAGAGATTGAAAGATGCCATTATGAAAGATCCTATCTTAGCTCTCCCCGATATTGAAAAGCCTTTTGAAGTTCAGAGGGATGCATCAGATTTTGCTATTGGAGGTGTGCTTTTACAACAACATCACCCGATAGCATTTGAAAGTAGGAAGCTAAACGAAGCGGAGAGAAAATATACGACCCAGGAAAAAGAGCTCCTGGCGGTGGTTCATTGCTTGAGGGCTTGGCCACATTACTTGTTGGGTTCACACTTTGTCGTGAAGACGGACAACGCAACCGTTAGCCACTTTCTCACCCAACCAAGGCTTACGACGAAACAAGCTAGGTGGCAAGAATTTTTAGTGGAGTTCGACTTCCACCTTGAGCATACCGCTGGAAAGACCAATCAAGTGACGGATGCATTGAACAGGCGACCAGAGTTAGCGGCCCTCAGAAGAATGGCCCCAATGGTAACCAGTAGAGCCACTACGGACATTCATAAGTTGATTGAAGATCATCTAGGGAAGGACCCGCAAGCCTGTGCCATCTTGAAGCTAGTGGAAGAAGGAAAATCCAAATACTTTTGGCAAGAAAATGGTGTCTTGTGGACCAAGGGGCCTCGAGTGTTTGTGCCAAGAGCAGGAGGGCTGAGACAGATGCTGATGAGGGAATGCCATGACACCCCATGGGCGGGACACCCAGGCTGGCAACGCACTTTAGCGTTACTGAAACAATGATACTATTGGCCTCACATGCTACAAGATGTGATGGACTACACGAAAACTTGCCTCATTTACCAACAAGACAAAGTCGAAAAGAGGAAACTTGCGGGCATGCTGGAACCATTACCGGTACCCACCAAACCGTGGAAAAGCATCTCCCTCGATTTCATTTCGAGCCTACCCAAGGTTGGGGATCTTAGAACTATCTTGGTGGTAATTGATCGGTTCTCCAAGTATGCCACATTCATTCCCGCTCACAAGTATTGTACAGCAGAAGACACAGCTCGACTATTGTTCAAACATGTGGTCAAATATTGGGGCCTCTCTCAAAACATCGTCAGTAATAGAGATCCGAGATTCACGGGGTCCTTTTGGAGGGAACTTTTCAAGATTTTGGGGTCCCAACTCAACATCTCTTCGAGCTATCATCCTCAGACCGATGGCCAAACGGAACATTTCAATGGATTGTTGGAGGAATATTTGAGGCACTTTGTCCAAGCCAACTAAAAGGACTGGCCTTCATTGTTGGACGTTGCTCAACTCTGCTTCAATTCCAACAAAAGCTCTTCCACTAACAAGAGCCCATTTGAGGTGGTCACTGGACAACTACCAAGGCTACCCTACACTTCTTTGAAATAATATGAAGGAAAAAATCTGAGAGCTTTCAACTTCAGTAAGGAATGGAAATAAAACACAGAGATTGCACAAGCTTACCTGGAGAAGGCATCAAAGCGGATGAAGAAATGGGCAGACAAGAATCGCAGAGCTCAATAATTCCAAGTTGGTGATTTGGTTTTGGTCCGACTAGTTCCAGAACAAACCAGGTTCTTAAGAAAGAGAGATCGTAGACTGGTGCGCAAATATGAAGGTCCAGTAAGGGTTATTTCTAAGGTGGGGAACGCTTCTTACAAAATCGACCCACCGAAGTGGATGAAGGTGCACCCAGTATTTCATGTAAGCAACCTGAAGCATTTCCATACAGATCCTACAGATATTAGCCGAAGGGAGCCAACCAAAGTCGCCATCACCATGAAGCCACCCTCAGAGCGTCGAGTCGAAGAGATCTTAGCCGACAGGAAAATCAAGATATCTCGAAGACTAGTTCGAGAATACTTAGTGAAGTGAGAGTGAAGTGAGAGGGCTTAGGACTAGAAGAAACCAGCTGGGAGAGAGAACACGACCTCCAGAGATTTCAAAGGAAGATTGAAGAATTTCAAGCCAGCAAGTCGACGAAGACGTCGATAGAATAGGTGGGGGAGGATGTCATGAGCCACCCTTGTATAGGGCTATGACCGGGACTTAGGTTGCCATGAGCCACCCATGTATAAGGCCATGGCCGGGTAGATCCCTTGTGCTAGGAAAAGTGTCCCCATTTCAAACATTATAACGGTTACTGGTAGCATAACTCTAAAAGTTCTAAGGCTCTTTAGGGGGGTGAGCCGGCAGCGTAGTGTTGGGCTGTCTCACCGGGTGCTATGCGAGCTTAGGCCACCCACCAAGGGCTGCCCCCCTGGCCCTGGTGATGGTGGGAGGTCCCGATGTATGATTCCCGTTTATAATATAATTCACCCCGATTGAATGCCCGATTGTTGCCTCGATGTGTTTCTTTCTTTCTCGATGTGAATGTGCCTTGTTGTGTGTATGCTTGAGATTGACCTCGATATATTGTGTCTTATTGCGAATGCTTGAGACTAACCATGGTTTATGGTTATTTGTTCAGATCTCGATCTATTGAAGGCTTACTTGGGTGGAAACGTCCATCCAAGTACCACACGAGCTAGTGCTTGTTGAGAGAAAGCTTAATCAGTGACACCAAGCGAGTGTATTTGTCCACCACCAAAAGCTTGACCACAAAGCGTCTCAAGTGCACTTCCCGTGCCGAGCTACATGTTAATAATAATTTGCACTATAATTAATCAAATTTAGGTCCGCATTCAAGAACTATTTTTTAGCTAAGGGAAAGGGATTTTATCCGAAAGAAATATTAAAAATCAAAGGCTTATAATCTTATAATTCACAAATGACCATACTAATATAATGTTTTCATCAAAATTTAAGAAAAAATGCATTAATAGTATTTTTTTTTCTTAAATAGCAGTAATAATGTTTAAAATCATAGGAATACACCTGGGGAGAGAAAAAACCATGAAGCCGAAAGAGAAAGTTCCAATGACAATGAGAGAAATGGTGACGGAAGAGAGTTCAAAGTTACCGATGTGCACCACGAATATATTGGTAAAGGAGTTGGTCCTATATTGACAGATTATTTGGAAAGAAATGGGACCTGCAATCTTCCATATCTTCACCGTCTCTATCCAAAACATCGACTTCGCTTCCTCGAAGCTCCTCGCCGGTGCATAGTTGCCATTCTCCAACAAAGTCAACGTCGTAGGTGGTGCTCCTTTAAGTAGTGGCATCGTCGTTGTCTCCATTAGTGGTTGAGAGGTGGCCTGCGGGGGTGGAAACACGTGCGGCGGAAAGTGATTTTAGTCTGATAATGAGATATTTGATTGGCTCAAGACTTCCTTTGGCTTTGGCTTGGTTGGTTACTAAAAATCAATTAGTTCGAAGCAACACTCGATCTCAACTCTCAATAATATCATATTAGTAGGCCATAGCAACGTGCCATCAATGAACCGATTGTATTTCTTTATATTATTTCTTTGAAAAGTGCTGTAGAGGAAAATTTATTCACCTGATTTTGTTTTGAATTCTGCAAAAATAAAGAGGGTTGAGTTGACATGTCGAACTGGAAGGGTGGTCTGAAGTCTAAACTCCAAAGTCAAAACCATCCAAACAAATAAGACTTGGAAGATTTGTCGTCAGGTTCCCTTTTGGCCCAACTCCCAAAATTCTTTCGGCTGATACTGAAACGAGCAAATAAAACTTAATCTACATTTGCTTGTTTTTTTTACTATTTCTTTTTGACATTTCGTTTACAGCTTGAATAAAGATGAGACTGCAGTGAGACTGTTAGTTGTGGAATGCTCCGTCTCTGTGCATTTAGTTTAATTGGTCAAAGCTTCTTTTTTTTTATGAAAAGATTTTAAATTCAAATTTTATTAATAATTATTTATTAAAATTATTTTAAATGCATGATATATAATTATTTATTTTAAATTATAAAATATAATTTATTTTATTTTAATTTAAAAAATTAAATAATTTATCTATCCAAAAAAAAAAAAAATGAAGTACGTACCTGAATGGAAATCAGGCTCAATATTCTCCTTTTGCTTTTACATTGGTTCACTGCCGATCGTATCTGCTAATAGCAAAAAGCCAGCTAGTCTAGGAAATTCAGATCGGTCGGCTAATTGACATATTTTTGGGTAGTTTTTCTTTAATCAATTATCGTATTAATGACCTTGTTAAATTGTTCTTGCACGGTATAAAATCAAGCCGCCAAAGTTAAATTTTGGTGGAGACTACACAATCTTATTCTAAGAATAAAAATATTTAATAAAATTCAAATTTAATTTAATTAATTTGTGCAATCATAATATTATATAATTTTAAATTTTAACATTTGAAATTTTTTTATCTTAAGTTACAACTTATTTTATTAAAAAAAAATAATGTTCATGTCAACTAATAAGAATCCAGAAACAAGAAATACGCACAGGAGTAAAGGAAAATTTTTACCATGAAACTTAATTTGTTTCCAATCGAAATAACAAAAGAAAAGGGTTAATTATGCACCAAGCCCACCATTCCGAAAGCAACCCACTCACTGAGCAATGATCTTGGCAACCACCAACAGGCACCCACCTGGTAGTTCCAGATCTTTGTGCACGTATCTATATATCTTTGCATTTGTTTGACCACTACTTTAAACAAAAAAGGCTTGCAAGTTGCAACGCAACATTTATAATATTTATAACAACATTAGCATTTTTTTTAAGGAAAAAATGGCTTTCATTAAAATTAAAGAGCATCAGAAATGCTTAGATAGCAGAGAAAGTGTATCACTTTTAATTATAGTGTAATTAATTAATTATAATTTAATATTGTGTAAGGTTATAAAAATTTATGTAAAGCCCAAATTTTTAAATGATAGATTTTTTCATAATTTTTTATTATAATCAAATAATTACATAATTATAATAAAAAATTATAAGTAAAATGTTCTCATTAAACATTTTAATTTTTAATCTCACAATCAATCTATTCAAGACCAACTACCATAATTTTCATTAAAAAAATTACCGTAATTGAAAACAACTTTTTCATAGAAATTATTTATTTAATTTATATCAATTAAAATTATGTTTGATAAATGCTTTTACTTTTTTTTTAATGAATGGATAGAAAGAAAACAAAAAATAAAATTTGAATAGAAAATTAAAGATCATGAATAGCATAAAGCAAACGTGTTGTCAAATGGTATTATACTCTTCCTAGTACCTAGTTGGATTTTTCTATTAATGCTCACTTTTTTTCTTTATTTTTTTAGGAATTTCTTAGTCAAGAATATAGTGAGAACTCAAGTTTGAGATTTAGCACCCAATATAAATATTTACCAAGTACTACTAGTATTTTAATTGCCCAACCATTAAAGATATAAACTTCAAGACCGGTAATTATCTTCAAGGTTTGAGTGAGTATTTGCAGTTGGATTTCCTAAATTTTTTTTTATGCTTGTAAATGCATGCCATAAGATTCTTCTAATATCATTAATATTATTTTATTTTGGTAGAAGATAGTAATTAAATTATAAAAAAAAAAAAGACTGAAGAGGAAGCTCCAGAGACAAGGCAAGACGAAGGAAAGCAGCCTGGATTTTAAGCACAGGCCTAGCCTATAATACCTTGCCCAAGCTCCAATTAACCTACGTTAACCCAAGCTCATACACCTGGCCCAGGCTTTGCGATCGACTCTAACTACAGGGATCAGGAACTTGAAAGTCGTTTTGCGACGTTACCTGGTGGAATTACAGGCAAATAGGCAATCATAACTTGCAGTTGCACACAATGTTTTTGGTTTCTGTTTCAAAGAATAGAGCTACACCCCACGTCAAAATTGATTATAGGAAAACTAAGCACGTATTTCATGTTCTAGATGATTGTCTTTGATACTTTGTTTATGAATTGTCATAGTTATATAGCATGTAAAACATGACTAAACAAAATAAATCTTTAGACCAATGGGACCCTCGTATATATGAGTTGTCTAGATATATATTTGTACACATATGTAGATTGCTCAAATGATTGCATTCATCTAGCCTTATTTTCTTTCTTTCTTTTTTTAATTTTCAAAAGATGGGTCATTTTTGCAATAAACAAAACTTCAAGTTCCAAGCAATATTGGAACAAAAAGAGTAATGATTAGGGCTTTGATGGAACATACCATGACAATTTCAATCACAAAAATGAATAGAAAGAATGAGAAAATAATGGAAGGTTTCCATTTCTATTGTTAGTTATTGAGATGGATTTTGAGCAGTCTTGTGTCAACATCAATATCCACTGGCATATTTAACATGGGTGAGGTGATTGATACCTTCAAATCTGAGGAATGCAATACAGCATTAGCCCAGCTATTTCATCTCACTCACGTCTGGACTGCGAGTCCCACCAAAGCGGCCGCACTTTCTTTGAACCAACCATCTTTCGAAAACTCCCTAGGGTGGGTGGGTGGCTACTTTCAACTCCATATCCAGCAGTTTTGTCCAATCTAAGCTCACCCAACTTTCACGTGTATTTGTAATTTAGCGGTTGATTTTTTTCTCGTTTCGACTGCAAATAATTCAGTGCATATAATTATTTGTTGAGTACGTTATTCCCAAGTCAGTTGGATAGTAGCACAAAAGAGTTTATTTAAGGATGATATCGATACGAAACTCATGATCCATGACAGCATCTTTTATGGACAATGTTGCTTCTCATTAGTTTCATTTTAGTACAAATGACTTCAATTCAAGGAGTAAAATGATCTTTTTACTAAAAAATTAATTTTTGAATCTTCTAATTAAATATATATATATATCAATAGAACAAAAACTCATATAAGATACATAAAGTTGTTGCCTTAAATTTTGTATTATCTACACAATGACTTACCAATATTTTTGTTTCTCGTCCATAAATTAATTTCGAACCATTTGGTACAGTCTCTCCAACAATTTACCATATGATATGAAACAATTCAGCTACATGAAATTTTACAAAGAGTTTCTTGTTGATAAAAATGTTTTAAATTTTTTTTTAAAAAAGAGTATATTTGGAAGAATAAAACAAAGAACCCCAAAGCAAGAAGATGGGGAATTTGTTTATTCATTTCCCAACTTTTGTAATTCCATCGTTATTCCTCATCTCCAATAAATAAGTACAAAATTTATGGGGCCCTCCTCATTCTCATTGCCAAAAGGGTAGCTTTAAGCCCAAAACAGGTCCATCGACCGTAGGTCATCCACAATACTCTTTGGCTTAGACTAAAATAATAAATAAAAATTTGCTAGAAGAGGTTTCATTTGTAAGAAGATTTTAAAATTTTAAAATAAAATTATTTTTTTAATAAAATAAAATTTAAAATTATCAAAAAATTTTATATTTAAATAAAAAATTTTGAAGAACTTAAAATTTTTTTTAGTTTAGGTAATTACCTATTCAACATGAAAATTAATTTAAATAATTCAATAAAAAAAGGAAATTGAAGAAAACGAGGATTTTTTTAGTTTTTATACTTAGTTTTAACCCTTTAAGAGGTAATTGGATGGTGTGGAGCGAGTAATATTGTATAAAATATTATCAATTCGAATAAGTATCATATAAAATGTTATCAATTTATATTATATTTTTTATAAAATATAATATATTATAATTTATATTAATATAAAAATAAAAATATTTGTTTATTTTTATTAAAATTTAAATTATATAATTTTATATTTTTTTTATCATTTTCACTTCATCTCATCCAAATGCGTTTTCAATTATCAGATTTATCGTGTCCCGACTTCTCTTTTCGGCCAAATAAAACTAAAGACCGCTTCCAAAAGGAAGGGAGAGAGGCCCCAAAAGAAAGCCGAGAGGAAAAGGTTAAAAAAAAAAAAAAAAAAAAAAGTAGACAGCAGTTCACAAATCCAGGCGATTTCCAGGATTTAACCACAACAGTATTGGCATCAGCTTTTTGGCTTTGGGCAGAATTTGTAAGATCACGTGGGCTGCACACTGACTCATTCGTGCCCATCAAACAAAATCCTGAGCTGCCACGTCTTCCACACAAATCTAACGAACTAAATCTAACGGTTAAGACTCGGCCAACGGTTTACAAGTCCACTACGTCGCTCAATGTTGAGAAAAAGAAGGCAAAAAGTTGTTTATATTTTGCAGGTGTCAACTGACACGGTCTGCCCTTAACTTGTCTGAGCTGACAACTCTTTTCGTTTTTCCACCCAAATCTCTCACCGGCTACACCCGGTAAACTCAAACGTCCACTTTTTCCTTTTACTTTTTTTCTTTTTACTGTGAAGTTTGGAGGTTTGGGATAAAGGTTGTGAATCCAGCATAGAAGTTTCCTTTGCTCAAATGCTCGCAATAATCACGGGATTGGCGAGCGAATCACCGATTGTGCTTGCTTGTTTCTTATAAATACAACTTATAAACAATACATCTTAATTCATGCGTAGAATTCTGCATATTTTGTATTTAATTATATTAATTAATTAAATTTATTTTTAAATTAATAATCAAATTAACCGAATAAATATCTATATGTATAAAAAAAAAAAAAAGCAAATAATAAAATTACAATACTTTTCCTCTATCACCATTTAAATTTTTATGTCATTTGTTATTTTTCTAAAAAAATGATAGTGATTTTCTATTATATTCTAATAAATCTTTAATCTTTATTTTTCTAAATAAATATTTAACATTTAATTATACCCAAATAAATCTTTAGTATAAATCAATTTTTTCATTTAATGTAAGGGCTTATATCGATAAAAATTAAAAGATAAAAATTTATTTTGGTATAATAAAAATATAAAAATTTATTTAAATAAAGTTGAATAATTCAAAGGTTTTTTTAGTATTTTAGTCAAAAACAAACTATTATAAAAATTCATCTGAATTTTATCAAATAATTTTTTTTTAAGAAACCAAATAACATTTGATTATTTCACGTTTCAAGCCTTTTTTTTTTTTTGGAATAGTCAAGACTCACGTTTGAACCCTGTCCTTTTAAGGTTTTAAAAGCAACAATGAAAAGGAAAAAAACATTTAAGAACGTCAATATTTTATTATATCCACTTCAATTTAAAGAAAAATGTTTTAAAGAAAGATGTTGATTTAATATCTTCATCATCAAGCTCTATGGTAATCTCTCATGAAAACTTTTAAAGCCATGCATGCCAAAAAAGCTATCTCACTTGACATGGAAATATGGATTCATTAAATTTATCAAATTAAAATAATTATGAAAGTTAATAATTATATATATTATTATCACACAATTTATATTAAATTTTAAATCTAAATTATTTTTAAAACTTAAATTTATTTACCTTAACCCTAATCCTTGGGAAAATTAAGACAACTTTTTGGTGATGAATTTTTAGAAAAAGTGCAAAATGGTGATCAGCTACAATATTTTCAAATGGTGGTTGCCACAAGTTCATACTTAAAAATAATAAACATTAAAAATTCAAATAAAACCAAATAAAATAATATTATTTTAAAAATAATAAATTTGTAAGTGAAATATAATTTTACATATACATAAAGAAATAATCTTGACTATAAAATTTTATCTGATTTCGCTCAAGTCATAATTTTATTAATTATAAATAAATAATCGATATTTACAAAACAATACTTCATATGAGTAATTATTCAATTAAAACTCAATCGATCTATAAATTAAAAATTAATTTGGATAATACAAAATAATAACTTATACTTTTATAACATATTAAAACATGAAAAAAAAATGAAACTAAAATATAACAATATTGATTCATGAATATTTATATTATTTAATAGGTATGTTAAACTTAAGTTATACTAATAACTAAGTACATTTATCTACAATTTTATGAATTGGATAAATTTATGAATAGTTGATTCATGGTTATTTTATATAGACTCAATATTAAATTTAAATGACACCAAACACAAAGTACATTTATTCACAATTAATTAGGTTCATAAATACCATGAATTTGTTCAATTCATAAATAGTAAGATTCATGAATAATTAGATTTATATAATTTAAAATAAAAGACTAAGAGTTAATACTTAGTAGTACTATCCACGAATCAATTAATTACAAATTAATCATATAATGTATGTCTTATAACTCATTTATCTTAATTCAATCAAAATATCACAATTATTGACACGTATCATTTAATTAGGCATTTTATTTGATCAAATCTCATTTCATCTCTCTTAGACCAAAAATAATAATAAGGTAAAAATATTAATCGATTAAGAATCAAAATTGTATTTTTAAAAGTAGGAATTAATATGAATAAAGAGAGCAGCCAATATGAGTGACAAACTAAACCAAGCAAGCGCAAGAACGAAAATGGATAGGAGAGATTAACAAAATGAAAAAGAAACAGTAGGCACGTGTGATTTCTACCAACAAAATATAAAAGAGAGAAGAAAGAATTTACAAATTGCATTAAAGTTGTTCTATGTATTATTCTATGATATTGCATTAAAGAACTTAAAAAATCACTCTATATCAAGGATGGTATTTAAAGTTTTATTATCTAATTAATTGATAATGATTTAAGATAAATAAAAAAAATAAATGTAATAAATTTATTTTTTTAATATTTTTCAAATTAAAAATGTGTCAATAAAAATAAAATTAATTTATTATAAGGTATATGATGATTTTTCAAAACTATTTACATGTCAATATCATAAAACCCATGCAAAATCATAGTTAAAATTATTTTGTACATTATTTTAATTATGTTAATAATTAAACATAATTATAATAAATGTAATAAATTTATTTTTAAAGTATTTTCAAATTAAAAATGTGTCTAATAAAAAATAAAATTCATTTATTTAAGAGTACATGACGATTTTTTAAAACCGTCTATATGTCAATATCATAAATCATTCACATTGAATTTTTTATCTAAAATTTTAATTTTTATATATTTATATATATAATAATTGTTCTCCTATTTAGTTTGTTGAGGTAAAAGAAAAAAAGTGTGTCAATTTTTGAAAATTGGTTATAGTAATAATACTCTCATGAAGGAGCTAAGAATTTAAGTTTTAGCCAACTTTATATACTTTTTTAAGAAACATTTTATACTTATTTCCTTAAAGGTGATTAAAGGGAGACCCAAAAAAAAAAAAAAAAAAAAAGGCTACATGTATGTTTTTTTGGGTGCTGGGCAATCATCGTATTTTCATTTGCTTCGAGCCTTCAATTTCCATGTGATTTTAAATTAAAAAAAAAAAGGCATCATAAATATGAATAAAGAAATGATAAGAATTGATAAATACATGCTTTGTGGAAATAGACAACTGGTCTAAATCAGCAATTGGTCTAAATAAGCAAGGTTTATTGATTTAGTTATACTTAAATAAATATTAATAGTGATGTGTTATTTATCAATGTCTATTGGTTTGAGTTGCAAGAAATTTAATTTTTTTTTAAGTAAGATTTCAATTTTGAATCTTATGAATAGAAAAAATAAATTTTAAAAAATTTATATTTTTTATAAGATCTGACTTAACTCAATGCTTGATTAATAAAAAATCCAAAATAATTACTGAACACCGATAACCCAAATAAAAAAAAAAAATAGTGATGTGCTATTTGATAGGTCATGAATATTCAACGAGCATGCAACTAACCACAACAGCCGGTCCACTTGTTAAAAAACTTTGCACCAAATTTGATCTTATAAATTCGATTTCATGAAAATTATCACCGAAAGTTAACATGATTTAATTTCAATTATAAAAATTTTAATATAAAATTAAAAGATAAACATTTTTTAAAATATTTTAATCGAATAAATTTGATTTTAGTTAAAATTTTATGAATGTAATTAAATTACGTCAAGATTTTATGGTACATCTCACGGAACTGAATTTATGGATCAAAACCCTTGCAAAAACATAATTAAAATTCTTTTGTACATTATTTTTCAGTATTGAGATATTTTGATTGAAAATTTGAAATTTAATTTAAATATTGCAAATGAAAAAGGTAAAACTATTGAAGGGTAAAAGTGATCGATAGGTGTGTACTAATAGATTTGCACTCATGAAAGCAAGCAGAAAATCATGAATAGGAACATGCAATGAGTTAAGAAAGTTGATGTTGCAAAGCTTAAGGATTCCATCATTATGTGGTCAATTACCCAAAAAAGAGCAAGACCAAAAAAAAAAAAAAAAAAGGGGGCATAATTATTCAGTTAAGCTTTGTTAACCTGTGAGATAATATTTCCAATGCAAGGAATCTCCAGTTAACCAATCAACCCAAAGGGAATTAATTGGCAGGAAATTTGATTCTATATATATTCTAACATTGATTGTAAAATATCTTGATTCGGTTCTTTCTTTCTTTTTTTTAAATGAAATTGATTTTTTTATATAATCTATTTCGTAGTTTGTAAAAAATGACAGTTTAAAAAATCCTTTTGACACTTGAATCTTAAATTAATTAATTCTTTTAATAAATTTTCCTTAAATTTAACAAAATAATTAATTAATTAATGTTATCATACGTATGAAAAGTCGTTCTTCCATGCTATTATAGTATCTTGACTTGTCTTTGTTATCATTAATATCATAATCTTTTTTATTATAATAATTTAATATTCAAATATATATGTACTATGGTTTGAAATATTGTTATGATTCGAGTTTTAATTATTAGAAATAAAATCTAATTTTTTTAATGAAAAAATATAGTATAATTTAAAAATAAAAAAAAATTATAAATATTGAAATTAAAATTAAAATTTATCCAAAATCTAAAACAAATCATGAAGAATAAACGATACGGTCCTTAATATTTTTGTTAAATAAAAATATTCTGAGAGTAAGGATTGTAATACATTTAATCAAATCTATATTTAATAAATAAAAGTATAAAAAGATATATTTATAATCAAATCTATTAAAAGTGTGGAAAGAAATCTTTTTGGAGATTATCTAAGATCTTTAAAAATCTCCGGGAACAAATGCGTTAAGGATGATTCACATGATTCCTTCAACAAGATTTTCCCGCTCACACCAACTGGATTCTTAACAGGAAAATCCAAAGCCAACTTGATTGATCATTTCTCAATTGGCTTTGAGTGGGGACTAAATTTGTACCAACCGCCCTATTTCCCTTCAGAACAATCCGCCACAAATCCAAACTAGCCTTTGGACTTTTGCCCTCGCACATGACGTAAATCCATCAGGACCATCACAGATAACAAAATCATAATACTAATATACATAACATTTTTTTTTTAAATGTCAAAAAATCTCTATTAAGTATTAATACTTAACAATAGGGTTGGTAACCCAATCAATTCCCGATGAGTTTTGATTATACTCGATTTCATAAGATTAATTTTTTTTTTAAATCAAGTTTTGAGTCAAATTAGATTGGATATTGCTAAAAAAAAATCGGGTTTAAATTTTAGGTAAACCTAATCAGACATGATATTATATAAAAAATTATTTTTTAATTAATTAATTATTTATTTATTTATATAATTAAATAATTAAATATTTTTATTTTAAAATAATATTTTATATTTTAAAAAATAATATTTTATTAATTTCGAATCAATTCGGATTTGAGTATGAAAAAATTAAAAAAATATTTCAAGTTGGATGAAGATCGAGTTTAATGAATATAAAGTTCGGTTGGGTTCAAAAAGAACAAAAACTCGCTCCAACCCAATCCATTGTCAACTCTACTTAACAATAAAATAATATTTATAAATTTTTTTTTTTAAAATTTGACGAGAATAATGTATTAAAGGAAAATATTATTTAAAATAATATTTTAATTAAACTTTAGAAATGAATTGCCTATCCACATCTATTAATAATTTTTTGTATTCGAAATTTTTATAAATTAAATTTTAATTCCTAAAATTAAAATTTTAATATTTTATTAATATATTACATGATTTGTTTGTTATTTAATTTTTTTTAACCCAATCTTTTGTTAGTTTTTAAGATTTTTTTTTTGTCTATACTTCTTAGGCCATGCATGGACTAATCTTACTCGTTGGATTTTTAAAAAATTTTAATTTATCTTTTAACCTCAATCTCTTATTTATTTAATTTATGGGAGAAAAATATTGCACGCCTATTTAGTATATTTAAGCTAATGCTTAATTAGTTTATTTATTAATTTATTGTTTTCTCACTAATCTTGACCACTTTTAAAGTACTAATCAGTGATTAAATCGTCTTTAAATTACGCGAACCACATTACTTTTTGGAGTCTGTGACATAAAGAAACACATTTTTCTGAGGGTGTGGAAGTCGTGTGTCATGGGTAGCGTGTAGGATAGGATCTGCCCAATGGTCGGCGGCAATGGATTCGAGGTGTGAACCGGCTATACCGGCAATCAAACCAAATTCCTTTAAGCAAACGGGCCCCACATGATCATTTAATGACGATACTACCCTTCAACCTTAATTACCACGAGTTGGGAGTGCGATCCGTTTTCTGTTAGGCAGTCTCCACCAACACCAAAGCGGATGGCTTTTCTATCCAATTAAAGTAAAAAAAAAAAAAATCAAATTGTATATTTACATTTAAACCACGTTGATGATTTAATCTTTATAAATTTATTTGTATAAATCAAGTTCATAAATTTTTATAAATTGTAAAAATTATAAAGGAGGCTGTTAAAAAATTAAAATCAAATTTAATTTTGATAATATTTGAATAAAAATATTAAAATTTATGCATTAATTGTATTAACGTGAACATTAACTATAATAAATTAATAACGTGACGCTGATTTTAAAAATATGACTAATGAGTCTAAAAAATCAATTTGCCCTACTTGCATGTTAGAGACGTTTTAGGCGAGTGTCAAATCAACAAACTTTAAAAAGAAAAGGGTAAGAAAAAAATGAAGGGTATAAATGACGTCCAGTTAGGCATTTGACAAATGCTGGCGTGAGAGGTTTTGATTCCATTTGGAGAAAAAAAAAAATGCAGTTTGGTATTTGGATGGATCAGTTGCTAACCAATTTCTCATAAGATTTTGCCTACACGCAACCTATTCCAAATTGTCAAATTGTTAAAGCACTTTGGTTTATATGGAGATGCAAAGTTTTTCACTACAATTTTTGTTTTGACCTCAATATCACGTTTATCCTTTGCATTGTATATAGATATTAATTTCGGGTTATTTTATTATACATTGTACCTTTTCAATTCATACATTTTTCACTTTAAAGTGATTATTCACATTTGATTTGATAGCAACATTGCACGTGAATGGAAGAACAAAAGGGTTTCAAACTGTGTTAATAACTTTCAAGATTACGTGAAAGAATTCGTCATGTAAAGACGATGTGGATGAGTCATGTGTTAATTTGTTAAATTTTGAATTTTGGTTATTGAAATTAAAAAATATATATATCATTTATAATTTTTTTATTATAATCTCAAAATTATTTAATTATAATAAATAATTATATAAGAGATTTATTATAAGTGTGAATTTCATATAAAATTTTGATGAATTTCATATAATTTTAAATTATAATTTATTAATTAAATTATAATAATTATAAATAAAATTTTTTTTAAATTTAAAATTTTAATATTTTACGGACAAAACTCATGATTGTTGACGAGTCATGTGCTTATTAAGAATTGATTAAGGTATTCAAAAAGTTTATATTTCTTGATAGCCACATTACAAAAAAATCTTTGAAATAAAAGAGGGTAATGAGAATACAATGAATCATTTGTAGGTGTTAATTTTTAAATTTTAGATTTTTTAAATATCATCTTTTAAGAATAATTGTACGAATTAATTAAAATAAATTTTAAATTTAAATATTAAAAAAAACAAAAACTTAAATTGATTTTTTTTACAAAAGAGATCGAAGATTAAAGATAGAAAAATGAGTAGTAGGGTTTAAAAGTTAAACTCTAAATTTGTTAAAATCCACGTAATTATATAAATCAATTGAATTAAATTTTTAGTCAATCCGATTTTTTTTTTACCTCTTTAAAGCTTAGTTGAACTTTTAAATAGTTTTTTTTGTATTATTATTATTTGGTGGTTTTGAAGCGTTGAAAGTATGGGGGGAAGAAGATAGACAAGTTTCTTGTTGCAATAGTCAAATTCAATTAATGCTTCAAACAAAAGACTGGGCAGCTAAGCTTATAGATTGCAAAGACCGCTATTAGAAAACAATAAAATGACCAAATACGAATTGGAAACTTAGATATTCCAATACTCAAAATGCTGATTTTTTCAACGTTAAAGATGCTACTACAAGTTTAATTAGTTTAGAAATGGCCTAATTTTTGAGGCATTGTTAAGATGGGAGTGGGAATTATATATGGGGATTCTAGAAGAAACTTTGAATTTTAACTTGATTCCTCATTTTAAAAATTATGGTAATCTACACATAATAATTAGATCATTGTGTTTGATAAACAATTGATGATTTTATATGGTGGTAATCTTGGATCAACGAAAATGATTAAATCAATGTATTGGTAGGTGATTTAATTTCTATACAAAAAGATGGAAAACTTTTATTATCGAGATAAAATAATATATAAAATTAATAATAATCAATTTTACTTTATTTAATATGTGAATTAAAATCTTACAGCATCTTAAAATTGTAATTATTTTATATTATAAATTTTTATATTTTCAAACTAATATTTATTATAACAAATTCAAAATGATATGTATTTTTTTAATTTTTTTAATATTTTATATATAATATAATTTTTTTTTAAGAATTTAATAGATTGACTTCATTTTCTAATTTAAATTTTCTTTACAAATTTTGTATTATAAAAATAAATTTACCTATCAATAAAAATATTTATTAATTTAACAATTTTATTATATTTTATTATAAAACAAATAAATATTACGAATATTTTACAAATTGTTATCTTTAAATAACCACAAAATTATTATGTAATTATTATAATATGTATAGTTATTTTTGTATTTTTGAACAAAATAATATTTGATTTTTAATAATATCAAATACATTGATTTTTAATTTTTAAAAATTAATCATTATTAACCAAATAAAATAATTTCAAATCATGAATGTTAATATCACTTTGATAATAAAATCACCCTGATAATTACATTATCATAGTGATCTTATAAAAATCCCCAACACTACCTTAAAAGTATTTTAAATCCATCTATTTCGCCATTCAATTAAAAGTTTCATAAAATATATCACCTTAGTATTATGTTAACATTCATAAAATATAAATTTTAATAAAAATCAAATAAATTCATTTTTTATCATGTGAACATCTACATGAATGTTAACATGACACGAAAATGCCAAAATTTATCATATTTTAACAATGATTGGCCAAATAAATGAATTTGAATTTTTTTTAAAAGTTACAAATTGGAAATTGAATTTTAAAGGTCTTGAACGAAAATAAAATATTACGTAAAAATTATAAATATAAAATACAATTTACTTCATATTTTAATTTAATTTTATATGTGATTTTTTGATTAAGTGATGTGAGATAATCTTATTCGATTTCGTGTAAACTCCAATTTTATTCCATGATTAAACCAACCCTCTCAACTTCTAACTCCTTGGAGGTAGGAATTTTTTTTTCTCTATTTATATATTCAATGTTATTCAATTATGTTAATAAAAAATTATTTTATTCAAATCAAAGCTAATTAGTAAAAACAAATAAAAAAATGTTAATAATTAATTACTATACATTTGAGGTTTTGCTTGATTGATTTATACAAATTTGCTACTCCTCATAGTAGATCTCAATTAGTTGCTATTGTTTGAATTGCTGAAGTACATAAAATTTGGTGACAAATTAGCACGTTCCTCCTTACCTAAAGATGCAAAAGTACAAGACATTTAGTGTCCAAAACAAGTTCCACCATTCCATATGCGGAAAAGGATGTTTACCACCATAAAGAGTCAATCTAGGACAAGTCTACCTAAAATAGGATGACCAAATCCGATATGATTGAAAAGCTCAGCCTTAATATAATCGAATCTAAAACAAAATGACTTAAAAAACTAATTAAAAATAATATAAATTTATATTGATTTGATTTGATTTTGAAATTAAAAATTTTAAAATTAAAATGACTGAAATTCAAATGTTAAATTTGAACTAGTAAAAAATTTTCAATGTAAAGGGGCCTGACTTGAAATAACCTATTCAAACCTTACGTAACCCCAACAATGGCCACATTGAGAGAAGAAAAGAAAATAGGAAGATAAGGGACGGCAGATCGCTCTCAATGGAAGTTTTAATAATGTTTTCTTCGTTGGCATTTTACCAATGTCGTGAAAAAAATGGATTAATTAAACAACAAATTTTCTTCCATCCTATTATTTGGCGTACGGACCGCATTCATTACACTCCTTCCTCCATTTCGATTGTTTGCTAACAAATGCTCCATTCAACCTTTAAAAAAGAAATCACCTGGGAGAGTGAAATTTTAGATAAATCGAATAATCTAAAATATAATATGATAATATAATATAAAAATAATATAAATAACATTTTCGGAGATAATATAATTTAAAATTTTAAAAAAAATTATAAATAAATTTAATAAAATTAAAAAATTATATTTTATATTTATACGAATTATAACACATAATTTTTATATAAACACGATGTAAATATTACACGAAATTATAACATAAACGGCCATATCTAATCTCAAGAATCTTTAATTAATTTTTCTATTCTTAAAAACAACAAAAAAGATCCATCCCATATTCTCGATCTACTTATATTCAACTCTCTCCAACCTAACCGAATTAAGATTATAAGATGCTTTCCAATAATCAAATTAATGAAATATTTTTGTGAATGAGAGAAAACAAGTCAAAGAAAATAGAAGAGAGTAGTATGTATGACGGATAATATTTTTTTATTTTTTATTTTATAATTCATGAACGGTGACACAATTATTTACACAAATAACATGTCTATTTTGAAGCCATATATAAAATCATGTGAAAGAGTTGATGAGGTGACTGTTATAGTATGACATTGTTATTTTTTTTCTGTCATGATAATTGGGGAGCAGGAAAAAAAATATAAAGATCAAACACAGAATCAATTCCCCATCAGGCAGAGGTCATTGCAATAGATTTCCAATCTGTACACTTTGTAAGAAATTTTAAGATGATGGATGTGTCTAAAAAATTTCAACTCTGTAACTCTAAAATGCTACAGAAATTTGAACGTTCAAAGTTGTCAATTTGAGTCATAAAGTTTTTTTTTTTTTTTTTGTTGGTCAGACTGAGTCATAAAAAGAAGTAAAAGAAACTTCCATTCGTCGTGAGATTAACCAATGAAACAATACATTATCAAGAAAATATTGGTTGAAACAGAATAAAATGTAGTACAAATCCTGATTGGAGCTTTTGCATTTTTCTTCAACGCTTTAATTAAGATGTTTATAAATGTTATTTTAATAACATTTTTACATTTAATACATTGCTTTTATTAAATTTAAGAGAAAATAATATATTAATTATAATTTTTTATTAAAAATGACTAACTTAAATCAGTATAAAATTAAAAAATTATATTTTTTTATTATGAATTTCAAGAGAATAGAAAAATAAATGAAAATATTTTAAATTTCTATCTTCTAAATTTATTAAAATTAATATTAAAATATATAAATCTTTTAATATAATTTTTTTTTTATATATATATATACGTGGCACTTGATTTTTCTACCCAATGAAATAAATAATAGTAATAAAAAATCGTGGGTCCCAAACTATTCTTCCAAAATAAGTGTAGATTCTAGTGTTTGACGATGTTTGAGCACGCGACTTTCGGTTAGGTAATTCTAAAGTAACTGTTTTAATGTCAAATTGGTCATTTTAATAAAAAGTTTGTCCATTTCCGTTAAACTTCAGCGGTTCAGCGAATTTTCTTTAATTTGAAGAAAAAGACTGGGTAAGGTAGTTGTTTCTTAGCTGAAACATTAAATAATTTAATACCCATATATTCCAACGGTCTTTAATATAAGATGAATTTAAATCTTTAATTTTTTATTACATTAAAAAATTTATCATTTTTTATTTTTTATAATTATAATAAAATTATATCATAAAGTTTAATTAATTTAATTAAATATTAATTGCAATTATATAAAACAACTTATATTTATATGTAAATATGATAATTTAAAATAATATAATATAATTTAAAATTTTAATAAAATTATATATAAATTTAATAAAAGTAAAATTAAAAATATATAATTTATATTTTAATATCAACATAAATTATAATATATATTTTCAAATAAAATATAATAAAAATTAATATATTATATAATATAAATACACGAATAATCGTATTTGTTTAAATATCATAATAACACATAAAATGAAGCACACAAAGATTACTGGTAAGCATAAAAGAAAATGTGACATAAAAAGCATTTTGTATGAAAATTTTTGAGAATTGAATTTCATATGTTACAATTAATTGGTTAAAATTGTTTTAAAAATTTCAAATATATTTTTGAAAAATAGAAAAAAAATTGGGAGTAGAAAAGGAAGAGAAGGGAGAGGGGTCGATCGGCAGTTACTTCATCTTTTCCGATTACCGTCGTGGTCCGTCGGAGCTAAAAAACTCAAAAAGCAACCTTTTTAGGCTACTCCCGACCTCATTTTTTTTAATGGTTTAAATCCTCCAAAACCGCATAAAAAAATTTTAAAACTAAAACCAAAGTTTCGAAACTCCCGCTGCCCGCATCGTTCTTTGTCGTGGTTGATGAAGAACAATACCTATATTTTTTAGATGAAATTTATAAATTATTTTTTAAATAATTTAATAAAAATTTTAATAAAAATTTAAATTAATAAATTGGTAAAATTTAATATAAAAATTAATAATATATAAAAAATTAAAAATATTATTTATAATTTAATTTGATCAATATTTATTTAAAGATAAAAATTTTATTAATTTATTTTTTAAAATATTTATTTAAAAATATATTAAATTTTTTTAAAATTTTACATATTTAATTTATATAATAAAATTTTTTAATCTATCAATTTTAATTTTTGATTTATTCATTTTTAATAAAAACTTTTAAATTTTTATTTAAAATATTAAAAAATTGTTTTCATTTAAATCTTTTCTTGTTCATAAATCTCCCAAAACGATTGCTAAAACCAATGCTTTTCAAGACTCCGATCCACCTTTCTTGGTTAATTTTCCTCCAAAGCTCTCAACGAAATCTCAGCACAAAATCCAATCATTATTCTCGCCAAAATAATGATGATGATGACAAAAATCAGAAAACTCGAAACACAGAAGAAAATCAACAAGACCATTTATATTTGTATAAGAGCAAGGGTCAACATCTCCTCACCAACACACAAATTCTCGACGCTATTGTTCGAAGATCTTATGTATGACCTCCCGGCACCTCTTAGAAATTAGACTCGGGATCGGAAAATCTTATTGTCAAGCTCCTTGAGGCTGCTAAAAAAGGTTGTTGCCATTGATATTGATAAAAGAATTATGGATATTCTCTACAAACTCGTTTCTGAGAAAGGGTTGCAAGATAGGCTCCAACTAATTTCGAAAAAAAAATTACGTGTTCGATGAAATGCCTACGAAAAGTCAAGCTTATCCGGGAAGTAGAGTTAGCACTTCATAGGTGTTTATTCTATTTTTTTAAGTGTTTATGATTCTATATAAAGGTAAAATCTTGCATTTTATTTTCTAAAACACCGTGTTTCTGTTTGAATCTTTTTAAAATATTTTCTTGCAAGTTATATGTAAAGGTACAATAAAATAAAAATAATAATAATTTTAATCAAATTTAATTTGATTTTTTTTGAATAATTTGTAATTTTATTATCTAAAACAGTTATTCACTGTTATTAATATATAACTCATAATTTTATCTGTCATTATAACTTTTATACAAATATATCCATTTTTAAACTTTATTTTTCACATAAATCTTTATTTATATTATCACAAACAATATTTTTCAGTCTCATCAATCTCAATTGTATCACTTTTTTTTTATGATCTAAGGATCAATCATTTATGATTTAATTTGATTTGATTTTTAGAATAAGTATAATATTATGAAATTTTAAAATTTGATTTAAATTTAAATTAATTTTTTTTAAAAATAGATCCTATTCATATTGAATTTTACATGTTAGATTAGAGTAATTAATTTTTTAAAGTTAATTTTTTATATATTATTTTAATAAAAGTTTTAATATATTTAAATAAATTTATATATAAAATAATTATTTTTATTTTATAAAAATTTTAAAAATATATAAAAATTAATAAAAATATACAATATATTTTTTTAAATTATTCATATTTTAATTTTAATTTAATATATATTTAATTTAAATCAAACAAAAAAATCGATTTAAATTAAATTAAATATTATAATTTTAAATTAATTTTCAAATTTTTTGGTTTTTTTTCCGTCTACAAACAAGATGGAATTTCCTCGATTTGATATCGTTGTAGGCCGTAGCTAACATTCCGTACGGAATATCTTCCCCTCTTGCGGCTAAATTTGTTTACGGAGGGAAGCTTTTTAGGAGTTACGACATTGCGTCTTCAAAGGGAGGGCCCTTCCTCTCCTCGCTCACCATCTTTCCCTTTTCTTCTGTTTTTTTCCTTCCTTCCAAAAACTTTTTTTCTTTTTCTTTTTAATTTTTTGAAAATAAATTGAAAAAAATTTAAATATTTTTTTAAGTATCAAATTATCACGTGACATTTAAAACTATTTTTTGTCAAAATATTTTTTTCATATATTTATTTATCACGTCAATTATATATAATGTATCATATAAATATTTTTTTTGGTTACAAATTTTTAATACAAATAAAGAGAAGAGAAAATTTAATTCGAAATTATACATTTAATATTTCTTCAAACATTTTTAATTTCTAAGCTAAAAGTTTGGTCACATGTATCATATAAATATCAGTTGCCATATATGATGATAATTAGTATTTATTTAATTTAATTTTTTTATATAATTTAAAATTTTATAATTATAATTACATCAAAATAAAAAAAAAAAAACTAATTTGCATGAAACAAAAGATCAGTAATTTAAATACATTTTATGCTAAGAGTTGAGATGATAAATGGGTATTAAGAGTTAAGACAACAATAAAATCTGTTTTGAATTATAAATTTTTTTTCATGCGTCGGAATTAATATTTTGAGGTTCGGCTCGGCCAACGTATTCAGCATTTATGGATTTAAAATTCCCTCATCAGAGACGTAAGTTGCGCAACGAACACGTGTCGGTCAATCGCCAGAATCAACCGGGAATCGTCTGTTAGGGTTGGGACTTACGACAAACCGAGGTACTGGAATTTCGAATCAGCGAACAAGGAATGGGAAGTTTCAAACTGGCGGGGCAGTTACTTTGACTTCCCTCACCGCTCAATCTCATTGCTCCACGTACTCCCCAGATCGTTTTCGTTGTTGTTCTGGATTGCATTCCTGGGTTATTGTCGCTGGCTTTTTTAAACAGTTGGTTACTGCCCTGCCAGGTGATCAAATTACCCAAACAAAGGACCATTTGAATTTCACACAATTGAAATTCAAGTCCGACGATCCTGTTCTTCACGTGAAACCACTTTGCCTTGTTTTTTTTCTTGCACTCATTTCTCATTGCGGCGTGAAGTCAACGCTCGGGAAAGACACGTGGTGCTGTTTCGAAACGCTGGCAGAAAAGCTATATCCTTGTAAAGAAGAAGAGTTGGTCTTAATCAAAGTAATCTCCGCACGCTATTATAAAGAATATCAAGAACCGCCAGATCACGAAGAAATTAACGGCCGTGATCTGATTGCTTTCTTCAAGTCCATAGAACAACAACATTCACATTTCTTGATTAATTTAAATAGAAAACCGAAAACCTCAAAACCGGATGGGTAAGGGCTAGTTGGATTTTGGAAACTTTGTTTTTTCTCTCTCTCCATTAACACCTCTCCATTTATGAAAAAATAATTTCTACGCCATAAGCGAAACTCTCTCTCTCTGATCTTTTGTCATGCGTTTATTAAAAAGCTAATTCTTGTAACTCTTTGTTTCGTTCTTATTTTTTCTGTTGAATTCTGCTCTCTGAAGAGAAAGGAGAGTGGGGGAAATGGCATCGGGGTTCTCTGGGGGTGGCCCAGATTTTTACGGTGGAATAACAGGCAGATCCGTGGCTAACACAGGTACCATGAGCAACAACCAACCTACTGCACCGTACAGGAGACAAATCCCTGGAATCCACATGGACCAGACGTCTCTGATCGTGAACCGAGCCGCACCCACCCTCATCGGCAAGCGAACTCTAGCGGACTTCCAAACGCAACAACTCCAGAACAACCATCAAGGACTCAATAACATTTATTTTCGTTCGGTTAAGCCCAGGACTTACCACCACCCTTCTCCGATTTCTCCGTTTTCTCCCACCGATTTCTCGTCCAACTTGTTGCCAGACCTTACAAGTAATTTCACTTCTCCTTCTTCTTGCATGTCGCAGCGATACGGTGTGCCGCTTTTACAACAACCAAGGCCGCCGCAACTCCCTCTGGGAATCTCCTCCGGGGCCACAATCCAGGCCGTGAACCCTGGCTTATCAGGCGTTCCGTATATGAACCCGGTTCAAACACGGGTGGTCCAGCAGCAAGATCCGGAGAAGAAGATGATGAATCAGCTTCAAGAGCTGGAGAAACAACTGTTAGACGACGACAACGAAGACGAAGGAGATGCAGTTTCGGTGATTACCAATACCAACAGCGAGTGGTCGGAAACTATACAAAACTTGATCAGTTCCGGCAGCCCTATCAGTCCGATTGCTCCATCTCCTACTTCTTCAATTACTTCATCGTCTTCGTCCACGTCCTCGGTGGCTTCTCCAGCTTCGACTTGTTCAAAGCAAACAATAATGGAGGCAGCATCGGCTATTGTCGAGGGTAAAACTGACGTAGCTTACGAGATCTTGACCCGGTTAGCTCAGGTTGCTAACGCTAAAGGGAATTCAGAGCAGAGGTTGATGGAATGTATGTTGTTGGCTCTTAAATCGCGGGTTAACTCAGTAGAAAACCCGCCACCGGTGGCTGAGTTGTTCAGCAAGGAACACGCTGCAACGACTCAGTTGCTTTACGATCTGTCTCCTTGTTTTCAGCTCGGGTTCCAGGCTGCTAATTTGGCTATCCTTGATGCCATTTTGGACCAGCCAAGTTGTAATAAGTTCCATGTTATTGATTTTGATATTGGGCAAGGGCGGCAGTATATGAATCTTTATATGAATCTTCTCCACACGCTGTCTGAACGTAGAAGTGGGAAGCCTGCAATGCTAAAGATCACAGGTATTGCTGATAATGGTGGGGATGAGAGGTTGAAGATGGTTGGCGATAATTTGAGTCGAATCGCTGAGGGATTGGGAGTTTGTTTTAATTTTAATGTGGTAGCGAGTCTTAAACTCAGCGATCTAAGTCGCGAGTCGCTCTGTTGCGAACCGGACGAGTCATTGGCTGTTAATTTTGCGTTCAAGCTTTATCGAATGCCCGACGAGAGCGTGTCCGTGGAGAATCCAAGAGACGAGCTTCTCCGTTGCGTGAAAGGATTAGCCCCGCGCGTGGTAACATTAGTGGAGCAAGAAATGAACACGAATACGGCGCCGTTCGCGTCGCGGGTGGGAGAAGCTTGCGGATATTATGGAGCGTTGTTTGACTCGATTGAGTCGACCGTGCCGAGGGAGAGCTCAGATAGACTGAAGCTGGAGGAAGGGCTCGGGCGCAAAATTGCCAACTCAGTTGCGTGTGAGGGGAGGGATCGCATTGAAAGATGCGAGGTTTTTGGGAAGTGGCGGGCCCGGATGAGCATGGCGGGGTTTGAGTTAAAGCCACTGAGCCAAAGCGTTGCAGAGTTGATGCGTGCTGGACTCAATTCTGGTAGCTCTGTCAACCCGCGATTCACCGTTAAAGAAGAAAACGGAGGGGTTAGCTTTGGTTGGATGGGCCGAACTCTCACCGTCGCATCCGCTTGGCGTTAACTTCACTTCTTCCTTTTTCTCTTTTCAATATCATTATTAATTGTTATTATATTTTTAATATGAAAAATGAAAAAGTGAAAAAGAAAACGAAAAAATCCTACCAAACCCAAATAATAGAAGAAGTGTTTGGAGTCGAGGAAAATTCTGAGCCTGCATTTTTTTCAATGTTTTTTTTTTTTGTTTGTTTTTTTGGCTTTGCGTGTGTGATAGGGGTGATGGGTATAATGCTGACTTGTTGTATGGCAACGTTGTGTAGTTTGCCCTCACATTACCAACAATTGGAGGGCTCCACTTTATGGATTATTATTTGTTTATTTTTATATATTTTCTTATTTTAGGCAAATTTTAATTGTTTGAGGATTACGTGATGGAATCTGATTGGAATTATCATACAAACCACATTCCTAGTAAAGTAACATTGTTATGGCAATGGCAGGGGGTTTCTTGTGTACGTGTGTGGATTTGATTTTGGTTACCAAACAATTTGTTTCTTCGGCCAATCGCTTATTCTCACCCAAAAGCTATACGTCCAAATTTTTCCAGTTAAGTTTTTAAATTTTAAAATGAAGATTAATAGAATAATATATTTTAAGATTTTTAATTAAAAAATAATGTGTTAATTTTTTAATCTTATTTTAAAATTAAAAATTATATTAATAGTGTATTAATGATAAACTCAATTTATATTATATTTTCATAATTTTAATACATTTGTTTGATATAGATATTAAATACATTGATCTGCTGTAACTAAAAAAAAAAAGAATGATGGAAATTGGAAACAAGCAAAAATAAGGATAGTGGTGATTTCCATTTTCAAACAAACATCGTAATAAGGGAATTTTGTTATCCCATTTCGTATAAAGAATGATTGTTATTTATTTTGTATTTAAAGCTAGGCCTTCCTATTGCCACTTCACTTGTCACCCATTTATGATAGACAAGGAGATTTTTTTTTTGAGACAATAAATGGAATTAATGTTTTTTTTTAACTGATCGTGGGACAGCAAAAAAACTGCAAATCTGATTGCATGCCTATTAAACTTGAAATAATTCTTTGTCTATTGAAATTTGTTTATTTTTTGGCTATGAAGTTTAATCGAATTATTTTTGGCAATTTCAGATATAAAAAATATGTTGTTTAAATTAAAATTATAAAAATTTCATAACTCATATCATTGGTCAAATGAAAAATGGAGGAAAAATGACTTTATTTTTTTTTGAAAATTTTTAATTTTTAATTTATTTTTGCTATGACATTTTCATTGTCTGCGTCATCCAAAGCTGGCTATGGTTAGTCCATCTATCAATTAGGAAAATTACAATACCATCAAATTAAGTTAAAAGGATGTGATGGGACCTCTTCCTCATCCTCTTTCATCTATGTAATCCCTTCTCTTTGAGTCCACAGCCCATATCAACCTTTTTTCTCCTTTTCTTTTGAAACAAATTAAATATCAAAACAAGATGATTAGACAGGGCAGTTAGGGAGGCCATAGGTATAACAACCTTTTTAACTTTAACAGTGCCAAGAAAATAAATTGGATAATACTGTAATTTGGTCT
This sequence comes from Durio zibethinus, assembly GCF_047325235.1. NCBI lineage: Eukaryota > Viridiplantae > Streptophyta > Magnoliopsida > Malvales > Malvaceae > Durio > Durio zibethinus. The sequence continues at coordinate 6,353,705 of NC_143170.1, read as the reverse complement.
AATCTGTATTTTTCATTTTCCCACCACTCATACCAACCCGCAAAATAATTTATGTTTGAGATTCTGACCTAAAGATTTTAGATACAAATATAATAAGTGAAATAAATCAATTATTAAATGAGGTAATCAAACAAAAAGGAAAATATTAACGCAATATAAAAATACTAAATGGCAGTCAAAAGGGGTATGGCTTATGACCACAGAGTGTTGGATTTGACGGGGAGGGGGTGGGGGGATGAACGGCGATGAAATTGATGATTTTATTCATTCCAGCTATGTCGCCTAAAAGTTGGGTAAGAAAAACTAATGGTATCACAAAAAGCAACTTCCTCTTGCAAGTTGTACCCAAAGTCAAAGCTCTCTACTTATTTTTTGGACTATATATATGTACTAGGATAATTCTCCATTTGATTATTAAATAATTATATTTTTTAATATGATATTTAAATAAAAATTAATTAGATATTTAAATTATATTTTTATGTATTAAATTTTTTTTAATTTTTAATATCGTTAAAATAATACTGATGTTATATTTAAATATTGAAGTGGATAACACATAATTACTATGTAATCTAAATGTGATTGTCGTGTATTATTTAAAAAAAAATTTTTTTTAATATTTTTTATTTTTATTCTTTAAAAAAATACTTGACAATCGCATCATTATCACATGATAATTATTAGTTATTCACATTAGCATTTAAATGTTATATAAGTATTACTCTAAGTGTGTTAAGGGATTGGGATAATTTAATTATATGAAATTAAAGTTTATATACTTTATTAAGAAATTTTTTACTTTAAGGTTTCGTTTGTTTTGTAAAAAATGATTTTTGAAAAATGTTTAGATTTTATGAAATAAAAGAGATTTTTTATTATTTAAATGAGTTAATGAAAAACATTTTTTGTTATTTAGTTTTTTTTTAAATATGTCTTTTTTCAAATAATATTAATATAACTATTAAAATATTAAAAATTATTTATTATTAAAATATATTAAATTATTTATTATTAAAATTATTAATATTAAAAATAATTATATTTTAATAATAATATTTAATATTAAAATGTTATGTTAATATAAAAAATACTTAAAATAAAATTATTTATTATTCTTTATATTATTTATTAATAATTAAAATATTATTTATTAATATATTATATTAATAGTATATTATTTATTCATATAATATTATTAATTAATATATTATAATATAATATTATTTATAAGTAAAATTATGCTTAAAAGTATTAATTAATAATTATATTTATAGATAGCTCTTTTCCAAAAAATGTCTTTTCATTTTCAAATCCATAAATATAATTTGCAGAAAAATTGTCTCATTTTTCGTTAATCAATAAATTATTTTTTGTTGATCAATCAAATTTTTATCAAACAAATATTTAAAAATACAAAAATCATTTTTTTAAAATTATTTTTCGTAAAATAAATGGAATCTAACTGTCACAATAAAAAAACTATACTTATTTTAGGGGTCAAACGAGATATGATGCCTATATAATATTATGTTAACAATGAGATGTGATTTTCTCTCCTGACGTAAAATCTCACCTCATTTACTCAAAATTGGATTGAACAAGTCATTTATGATTAGTTTTGAACTCTTATTAAAAATAAGATATTAAAAGTTATTTGCAAAATTTGACAATGTTGAGACACAATCACATTTGATCAAGGTTTAAGCTATCCTTACAAGTTTAAAAATCAATTCCATATTTGAGAAGATTTGAAAAAAATAATAAACCCATTAAATAGATTTTAAAAAGTGGTTAATTTAAAAAACGAGTTGAGCTTTGATTTTAATATTTATGGTTCGAACTCAACTTGAATTGTTTTTAATTATATAATATATAACATATATATATATATATGTAATCTTGTTGTGTACACATTAAATATATGTTTAGTTATTTGTATTTTAAATTTTATTAAAAGAAAAAGAAAATAATTACTAAAAATTAAATACAAATATAAATTTTATTTTAATTTTTAAAATTATTTAATAATTTGCGCAAGTTTAGAGTAGAATTTGAGAAATTGTCATAAATTGTCAAGTCAGGCTGCAACTTGAGCAAATATATAAAGTGTTGATGCCATATTTCGATCCCGACTCATCAACTCTTCTGATCACAATTGGACGCTTTGACAAATTAATAATTATTAAGGCAAGTTTCATACGATGGTAAAATATTTTAGGAAAAAGGTTTTTTAATCTAATTTGCATAATAAATATTATTTTCACTGAATAGACTAGTAATAAACACAATTAAAAAAAAAAAAAGGCAAAAATTTAAGAAAATTTAAAGAGAAAATAGAGAAAAAGAGAATTTAGAAGTGTTGTGACTGAATCTTACCCTTGCCAAAATTATTATTTAGATAAATTTTACATAAAAATAAATAAATAATAAATATAATTATAATAGCTGATTTATGTTTGTAGAAAATTTATTTATTTATTTATATTATGAGCAAATTTGGACTTAATTGACTGATTTATCTTTTTTTTTTTTTTTTTCCAGAGCAACATCCTATAAACTTTGAGATTAAAATAACAAGATTTTTTTATATTGTTAAAATTTGAATTTTGATAAGGACCAAAAAAATTTTTTGATCATTAAAATTTAAAGTTTAATGCTCCATTAACAAATCATACCATTGTTAATGTTAAAAAAAAAAAACATAATTCCTTAAATCTAAAGCCATGCATCTCTTTGTTTCTATTAGAAACTATTTATCTAGTTTCAATTTTTTTAAAATGTAAACGAGGACATTCAAGCCGGATTCACAGCTTCCATAAACGATAATGACATATCATTTCTTAAAAAAAAAAATAATTTAGAGTTTTAAATTTACATACCATTTTTTATTTGCAAAAATGATTGCTTTTAGTTCATTTTCAAGTTTTTTTTTTTTTTTTGAATTTGTGATGAGTGTGTGGAAAAGGGCATGTTGGGTTAACAAGTGCTTTTATTAGCCAAAGTCGAAATGGACCTCAGCCTGTTAAGAAAGCCCAATAAAGAGCAGAAACCTCTTAGGCTAAGGGCTCAAAGCCCAATCAGATTGGTCTTATCACAATTTAGAAGAAAAGAAAGGGTATTACCATAAAAGCACCCTAAGTTAACGTTGAGAATCCATCATCATAATCATAAATAAATCCAATTTTCATAAAAATATCATAATCTTGACGAGAAACCACTCATAGAAAACAAAGCCGGTTGTTGATCGACAAAAGAAAAAAGATCCACGGTCGAAAATTTCAAGAAAATTTCGTTAAGGAAGCAAGAAATATTGGTTAAATTTTGTCCTGCGATGCATTTATATAAGTAAGTTTCTGTTAAGCTAAAAACCTCCAATCCAATCATGTCAACGAAGCGAAATCAAATAATAAATCAAACATACAAGAGATAATAATTTAACGTGGTTCGATCCAATCAATCTACGTCCACGGATGAAAAACAAGATTCACTAGTTGTAAATAATTACAAACAAATATCAAATCATCAACTACACTCAACAATCAATACTCATAAGACACTCTTAATCTCTTTTAGTCTTATATAGTATTCTCAACCCAAACAAACACAAACCCAAACAAACACAATTTAACGTGATTCAGTCCAATCAACCTACGTCCACGGATGAGAAACAAGATCCACTAGTTGTAGAGAATTACAAATATACATCAAATCATCAACTACACTCAACAATCAATACTCATAAGACACTTTTAATCTCTTTTAGTCCTATGTAGTATTCTTAACCTAAACAAACACAAACCCAAATTCTTGTGCACTTTTTTAACATAACCAAACACATATCCATATGCTCTCAAACATCATATCTACGTGGATCCTCGCAGTTTTCTTTAGTCCACTCATAAATAAATATACACACTCATAAGATGTAAAGTCTTAATACTCATGGGTGTCTATCTCACAAAACCCTACAACTCTCTTACATCTTTTTCTCATATCAAATCTTATAAAAACTTCACCTATTTATAACCATACAAACTTGTCCATTAAGAATCCCTCTACTCTTAAAATTTTTCTCTTATAAATTAAACTTACCTATTAAAAATCAATTTTCTTTTAGAATTCTTTTCTTGCAAGTTAAACTTACCTATTAAGAATCTTTTTTCTCTTAAAATTTTTTTTTTGCAAGTCTTCTTATCCATCAAGCAATATCTAACAAATCTCTTATGAGATTTGAGTTAATATTCTCAACAATCTCCACCTTGACTCAAATTTTATCAAATCATCCGTCTTCATGTTAGACATATTTGACGCTACCTGTAATGTAAGTCTCACAATTATCTTCTCTTCTCTTGTGTCTTCACACTTCATACAAACTAATCCTTAATCTTCAAAACTTAAACTCGAACTCTTATATTGAATCGAGCTCTTCTGGACTTGCTTCTTCCCATATCTCAAACCATGCACTTCCTACATCTTAAACCTTTAATTTTTTTTTAACATCTCGAACTTTCAGCTCTTCCACATCTCGAGCTTTTGGCTCTTTTTACATCTTGAATCTTAAACTTTTCTCACGTTTCGAACTTTCAGCTATGATATAAATTTATTCATTAATAATCTCTCTTCTTAAAATTTTTTTTTTGTAAGTTAAACTCACTTATTAAAAATTTATTTTTTTTTAAAATTCTTCTATTATAAATCAAATTTATCTATTAAAAATTCTCTTTTTCTTAAATTTTTTTTTTATAAATCTTTTTATTCATAAAAAAATACCTAATAAATCTCAAATAAATTCAAAATAAATCTCGTACGAAATTTAAATCAATATTCCTTTCTTTTTCGAACACTTTTTCGAACACTTCATAGTCTCTCTTTCCCGATAATTATTCAATAATCTGAGGGTCTTTTGGATTGAATGTTTTGATAACCGCTTTTGATAGAAATAAATGGGATTCCCTTTTTGGTGTCCAGAAATTTATTGAAGTTTTACATGTTTCTTTACTTTGTCCGTTCCGGCAGCCCTATCAGTCCGATTGCTCCATCGCCTGCTTCTTCAATTACTGCATCGTCTTCGTCCATGTCATCGGTGGCTTCTCCAGCTTCGACTTGTTCAAAGCAAACAATAATGGAGGCTGCATCGGCTATTGTCGAGGGTAAAACTGACGTAGCTTACGAGATCTTGACCCGGTTAGCTCAGGTTGCTAACGCTAAAGGGAATTCAGAGCAGAGGTTGATGGAATGTATGTTGTTGGCTCTTAAATCGCGGGTTAACTCAGTAGAAAACCCGCCACCGGTGGCTGAGTTGTTCAGCAAGGAACACGCTGCAACGACTCAGTTGCTCTACGATCTGTCTCCTTGTTTTAATCTCGGGTTCCTGGCTGCTAATTTGGCTATCCTTGATGCCATTTTGGACCAGCCAAGCTGTAATAAGTTACATGTTATTGATTTTGATATTGGGCAAGGAGGGCAGTATATGAATCTTCTCCACGCGCTGTCTGAACGTAGAAGTGGGAAGCCTGCAATGCTAAAGATCACAGGTATTGCTGATAATGGTGGGATTGAGAGGTTGAAGATGGTTGGCGATAATTTGAGTCGAATCGCTGAGGGATTGGGAGTTTGTTTCAAATTTAATGTGGTAGCGAGTCTTAAACTCAGCGATCTAAGTCGCGAGTCGCTCTGTTGCGAACCGGACGAGTCATTGCCTGTTAATTTTGCGTTCAAGCTTTATCAAATGCCCGACGAGAGCGTGTCCGTGGAAATCCAAGAGACGAGCTTCTCCGTTGCGTGAAGGGATTGGCCCCGCGCGTGGTAACATTAGTGGAGCAAGAAATGAACACGAATACGGCGCCGTTCGCGTCGCGGGTGGGAGAAGCTTACGGATATTATGGAGCGTTGTTTGACTCGATTGAGTCGACCGTGCCGAGGGAGAGCTCAGATCGACTGAAGCTGGAGGAAGGGCTCTGGCGCAAAATTGCCAACTCAGTTGCGTGTGAGGGGAGGGATCGCGTTGAAAGATGCGAGGTTTTTGGGAAGTGGCGGACCCGGATGAGCATGGCGGGGTTTGAGTTAAAGCCACTGAGCCAAAGCGTTGCAGGGTTGATGCGTGCTACACTCAATTCTGGTAACTGTGTCAACCCGGGATTCACCGTCAAAGAAGAAAACGGAGGGTTAGCTTTGGTTGGATGCGCCGAACTCTCACCGTCGCATCCGCTTGGCGTTAACTTCACTTCTCCCTTATTCTCTTTTCAATATCATTATTAATTGTTATTATATTTTTAATATGAAAAATGGAAAAGAGCAAAAAAAAAAAAAAAAAGAAAAAATCCTACCAGACCCAAATAATAGAAGGAGTGTTTGGATTCGAGGAAAATTCTGAGCCTGCATTTTATTCAATGTTTTTTTTTTTTGTTTTTTGGCTTTGCGTGTGTGATGGGGTGATGGGTATAATGCTGACTTGTTGTATGGCAACGTTGTGTAGTTTGCCCTCACATTACTAAACAATTGGAGGGCTCCACTTTATGGATTATTATTGGTTTATTTTTATATATTTTCTTATTTTAGGCAAATTTTAATTGTTTGAGGATTACGTGTTGGAATCTGATTGGAATTATCGTACAAACTACATTCCTAGTAACGTAACATTGTTATGGCAATGGCAGGGGGTTTCACGTGTACGTGTTTGGATTTGATTTCAGACCCTTTTGATTTTGGTTACCAAACAATTTGTGTCTTCGGCCAATCGCTTATTCTCACCCAAAAGCTATACGTCCAAATTTTTCCAGTTAAGTTTTTAAATTTTAAAATGGAGATTAATAAAATAATATATTTTAAGATTTTTAATTAAAAAATAATGTGTTAATTTTTTAATCTTATTTTAAAATTAAAAATTATATTAATAGTGCATTAATGATAAACTCAATTTATATTATATTTTCATAATTTTAATACATTTGTTTGATATAGATATTAAATACATTGATCTGCCGTAACTAAAAAAAAAAAGAAGATGGAAATTGGAAACAAGCAAAAATAAGGATAGTGGTAATTTCCATTTTCAAACAAACATCGTAATGAGGGAATTTTGTTATACCATTTCGTATAAAGAATGATTGTTATTTATTTTGTATTTAAAGCTAGGCCTTCCTATTGCCACTTCACTTGTCACCCATTTACGATAGATAAAGGATTTTTTATATATGTAAGTTTCTTTCTCAAACACTTAATAGTCTCTCTTTCCCAAGAATTATTATCATCAGAAAGACTTCAATAATCTGATGGTCTTTTGGATCGAATGTTTGGATAACCGCTTTTGATAGAAAAAATGGGATTCTTTTTTTGGTGTCAAGAAATTTATTGAAGTTTTACATGTTGTTTCTTCACTTTGTCTGTTGGCTCTATGCATTTTCATGATGATAATCCAGTGGAGTGTTCTTTTGGTTGAAATTGCCGTGAACTTGAAATGACTTGATATTGTCCTTTTATTTTTTTTTTAATTTTGGTTTAGAATTTTCATTTATATTTATCCGTAATAATTTTGGAGTTGTACGATAAATTTAGAAACAAAAATAAAAAAACGAAAAATAGAATTGTTATCGATTTTTTTTGGTTAGACACGATCAATCACTTATTAAAATATATAATTTTAATAAAATCCTAAAATTAATTAAATTTATCAAAATGATAATTTTAAAATTTACGTAACAATTTGAATTCAAAAATTAATTATACATAAAAAATAATTAGTTAATTAAAATTCCGTATAAATTTGATGCCTACAATATCAGCTTCTAACTTGTACAGTCAAACAGTTTTGAGTCAGTGCTCTGCTAAAAAACAAGGACATGACATTGCGCGCTGATTGTTTTTTTCAAGATTAGTATGTGAATGTTCATTGTAATGGTTTATTTCTCCTAGAGTTTGCAACAGAGCGGATTCGATCATATTTTTGCTTTTTATATTTTTGACTCGAAGCTTTAATAATTTTTTTCAATACTTGACTCGCCCTGGAGATTTTAGTTGAAAATCCTACTTCGACTTATTAAAAATATTATTTTTTTAAATTTGATTCGATTCGATTCGAATTTAATTTATTGTTAATTTAAATTTATTAAAAACTTAACAAATTATAGTCTAAATATATTACATGCATTAACAAATTTAATTAATTTTTAATCAATGAAAATTATTCAAAGTGTTTTTGGTCAGAAAACACTTTGAATAATCCTTACAAAAAATTAAATAGGATTATTCAAGACGTTTATGGTAAAAACACCTTGAATAATCTTTTTCAATTTTTATAAGAAGATTATTGAAGGCGTTTATGACAAAAAAACACCTTGAATAATTTTTAAACCCTAAACCCTAAATTCAAAAAAAATTAAGAGGATTATTCAAGATGTTTTTGCTCAGAAAACGCCTTGAATAACCTCTTACAAAAAATTGAATAGGACTATTGAAGGTGTTTCTGGCTAAAAGCACATTGAATAATTTCTAAACCCTAAACTCATAAAAATTTAAAGAAATTATTCAAGGTGTTTGCGCCCAGAAAACGCCTTTAATAATCCCTTATAAAAAATTAAATAGGGTTATTCGAGGTATTTATAGCAAAAAATACCTTGAATAACTTCTATTAAATTTTTTGTAAGAAATTATTCAAGATATTTTTGGTCATAAATGCCTTGAATAACCCCACTCAATTTTTTTGTAAGAGATCATTGAAAGAGTTTTTCATGCCAAATGCCACATATAAATCAAATTTTTTACCAGTAGAAACTTATAATTAACTTGCATTCATTTTTAAACATGATTTTCAAAATGATAACGGTTATTTCATAATTTTTTAGTCAAGTCAAATTTAAAAATAACGTTACTTCTCCCTTGGAATTCTAGAATACCACAGGGAGATGTGGGTTTTTAATTTCAGGACTTTGGGTACTATTGAAAATCTATCAATTTTCTCCAGAATCAGATTATGTTGAACCAAATATTGGAATTAAATACCTAATAGTAAGATTCCAGGAGAAAACGTATAGATTCTTCCGAACCAAACGCCCTATTAGTAAATTAAAGCTCACAAATTGTCACAATAGATTATGAAATTGTAAAATATATAAAACTTAGTAAACTAAAATTCAAATATTAAACAAGCATAAGTTAATAACTAAAATTTAAACATAGTTCATGATACAAGATAAAGATAAAAGGTATTTTGGTAAATATTTCGGGTCGGGTTTCATATAAACTCGATCTGACCTAAATCCACCATTCAAAAAAATAAAACTGACCCGATTTGACCCGAAATCTTTTTTTTTTTTAAATTCGACCATAGATAATCGGGTCAGGTCAAAACCCGATGATTTCGGTTTGATTTGTCGTCTTTAATTTCTCCCTTATGATTTTCTATTGAATCATGTCTTAATGGTTTTTTTATTTATGTCATATGTGTCAGGCCTTTTAATTGACCAATACCAAATGGGAATGGGGTTAGATTTCACATTCTTAACAATCTCTCCCTTTAGTCCCGTTAGCAAGAGATTTATGACTATAGTAATTTCATTTGAAACTTATATTGGTTAAGGAATCCATTCTGATTAAGTTACTATAGAGCTCAAATTTTTTTCTAAAAACTATCTTAGTCAACATATCTATTGCATTCTTATCAGTATGAATTTTTTTCAATTGCATTTATTGCTCTTCAATCACTGAAAGCACTGTGATATCTAATATCAATATGCTTTGTTTTAATATGGTACATGACATTCTTACTCAAATCTAAAGCACTTTGACTATTACAAAATATCATATATTCTTTCTGATTTAACTTTAATTTAAGAAAAAAATGTTTTATCTAAACCATTTCTTTACCTACTTCAGTTGCTGTAATATATTTAATCTCTGTAGTTGATAAGACAATATATTTTTTTAACTTAGACTGTCAAGATATAGTTTCTCTTGCAAAAGTGAATAAATACTCCAAAGTAGACCTTTACTATCAAAATCACCTATCATATCGGCATTAGTAAACCTTTCTATAACTGATTGTGTAGTTTCATAATTCAAATATATTTTTGAGGTGCCCCTCAAATATCTAAAAATTTATTTTACTACTTTCTAATGAATTTTTTTTGAATTAAAAAAAAATATGCTCACTACACCAACTGTATGATTAATGTTAAGTTGTGTACAAATTATAAGATACATTAAAGAATCAATTATAGAAGAATAAAAAATATTAGACATTGTTAGTTGCTCTTTCTTAGTCACCGGTCAAAATTTCTTACTTAGATGAAAATGGATGTTAAATGGATTGCTAACTGATTTAGTATATTGCATGTTAAATTTATTAAGCACCCTTTTAATATACTTTTCTTGTGACAATAATAGTTTTTCAGCTCTCCTATCTTGAATAATATCCATACTGAGAATTTATTTTGCTAGACTTAAATCTTTCGTATCAAAAGACTTAGACAATTGTTCATTCAACTTGTGAATCATACCAGTATCTTCTCTTAGAATCAACATATAATAAAAGAATAATGAAGTTATCATCAAAATTTTTTTTGACAAAGGATCCGTTGATATTCTTTTATAACTGTGACTCATCATAAAAAAATCAAACTTTTTATACCATTACCATGAAGCTTGTTTCAAGCTATACAAGTTTTTTTTTTTTCAGTTTACAAACTAAATGCTCTTTTTTTTTTCACTTTAAAACCTTCAAATTGATTCATATAAATGTTCTCATGCAAGTCACCATGTAAAAATGTAGTTTTAATATCAAGTTGGTCAAGCTCAAGATTCAGATCAGCTATTAATCTCAGTTTCACTCTAATGGAACTCATGTTCACAATTAGAAAGAATATCTTATCAAATCAATACCAGATTTTTAAGAAAATTTTTTTACCACTAATCGAACTTAGTACCTTACTAGCTTGTCACCATCTTTTTTCAGCTTAAACATCAATATATTCTTCAACAGCCTTATCCCATTTTAAAGTTTAACAAGATTATATGTATTAATTTTTCATAATGGCTCAATTTATTCTTTTATTGCTTTTAACCAGTGCTTTTTGTTTGGAGTAGTCTGCACATCTTAAAAGATCTTTAGCTCCCTCTAGTAACTAAAATAAAATATGAACTTAGATACCTAGTAGATGGTCGATTTTTTTGGTAAATCTCTTAGGTTGAGACTCTCCTTACTCAACACTCTCTGATGGAGAAAACTATTTTTTCTGCTCAAAATTGATTGCATCTGGTTTATTACTATGGCTGGCTTATTACTATGCTGTGGTGTTCTAATTTCTGTCATTTCATGCCAAATCTCATACTTTGAACAATATTCTTCAAAGTCTTTAGATATGTATCTTCCATCATTATTAGTCTGAATACACTTTAAGGGTAACTCTGTCATCCTTTCTACCATGACATAAAATTTTTAAAAGTACTGTAGTATCTGACTTTTATTTTTCAACGTATACATTCAAATCTTACGTGAAACATCATCAATAAAAGTAACAAAATACCTGCTATCACCTAATGATTTAACATTAATGAGACCATATATATCAAAATGAATCAATTTTAATTTGTTTTCTTTTCTCTGAGAACACTTACGAAAAGAAACTTTATAACGCTTGTCATGTAAATAATAATAACATGAATCGAGAAACATACCTTTAATCAAGAAAATTAGAGACTGCATTACCAAACTTATAACCCTTTTTTGCTCATGTGTGCCAACCTTTTATGCCACATATTTACTGAAGCATCATCCTCAACGACATTTATTTATTTGCCTTTTAATTGTATTCATAACTTATACATTGTGCAACATAATTTTTTTCTTGTAACTACCATAGATCTTTTGAGAAGCTTTTATTGTCCATTATTTTGTGACTCTCATATCTTTTCTTATCAAGGGCATTAATCATAAGCAAGTTCATTTTAATATCTAAAATGTGTTTAACATCACTCAAAGTCAACATATAGCTCGTGTTAGTTTGTACAATAATATTGCCAATCCCAACAATTTACAACACACTCTTATTTTTCATCTTAATGCAAGTAGGGTCTCCTGCTTTGTAAGTTATAAATAACTTTCTCTTAGGAATAAAATGATATACTGCTCCTGTGTCAATTATCTATTCAATGTCGGGATCATTAACATGATTACAATCACCATATGTATAAATCAAGGTAATTGAATTACATCTGAATTCACTGCTGTAATATTACCATTATTTGAACTCTTGTCTTTCTCATTGTTTCACTTTTACTTCAAGATTTTACAATATTATTTCATATGACCAAGTTTATCACAATGGTAACACTTCACTTTATTTTTGAACTTGGATCTTAGACTCACTACAACTTTTTGATTTCTAACCTTTGTCGATTTTTCTACCCCTATTCTCTGCAATAAGAGCTTGATTCCTAAAGTCTGAATCTTTTCACCTTGTTTCTTCATTAAGCATATTATCTTTTACCATCTCCAATGTCACATTATAGTCAAAAGCTAAATTAAGAACAGTCACAATTAAAGTATTTAAGTTGTCTGGCAATAAACCTAAAAGAAACAATGCTTTTATTTCATCATCCATTTTAAGTTCTATAGTAGTCATCCGATTGAATATATCTTGAAAATCATTCAAATATTCTGTAATCGATCGTCTACACTTGTACCATAAGGTTGCAAGCTTTTTAATAAGCATAACTTTATTCATGCATTTTTTCTTTCATACAATGCTATTAATTTTTCTCAAATTGTCTCTTGTGTTATATGAGGGAATACGTTAATATCAATCTATTTTTTGATTGTATTCAGCGTCTTTTTGTCTAGCTTCTTCTAACTTTCATTTTTCGTATCTGTTGGCTTAACTAAATCACCAAATATTGGCTTATACAAAACTAAATCACCCAATACCGACTTATACAAATCTTTACAGTATAAAAGATCTTTCATCATAAGCTTTCAAATAGAATAATTTGATGCTGTTAATTTTATCATGGAACCTGTATCACTTTTCATGATCTCAAATAAAATTTACTTCTATCATGAGTTACTTTTATATCAATATCTAAAAAATAACCGTAACTCTAATACCAATTATTGAGGAGATAAGCCACACTTTGAGCCATGGGAGCACATTAAAGAACCCATACATATATATTGAAAACCATTTAGCCCAAAAGTTTAAGCTATTAGGTTTTTGGATATATATATTTTTTGTAAGAAAAATTCGGGGTAGATAGACTGCTCAGTCCCCCAAGTCAGGGCAAGATGTGCCGTACCTAACAGCCTAAGACAGGTAGCTACAGGTCGTGCATTCGAGATGACCTCAACAAATAGCCACCGACAAGACTCGAACCTAAGATCTCTTCGTTGAGGAGGATGAACCTAATCGATTGGATATTTCATATATATATATATATATAACATCTTAATCTCATTTTTTTGGTGATATAAAATTTTTTTCTTACATATAAACCATCCCATCACTATGTGATTTGAGTCAATGTTTTTCTTCTCCAAGAGTTGTTGCGGAGCAAAAGAACGTTTCTAAAGCACCAAAGAAAGGAAAGGAGGAAACCACTTGGTGACTTATCCAATTCGATGAATCCTCTTCCAAAGCAGAACACCATTTCTGACAAAGAGACGACTACTACCTGTAAGATTCCATTAGGTGCGTACAAAAAAAAGAGCGTCTCTAAGTGTAGACTAATGCCAGTATAGCACTTTCTGACATTTTGAACTCGATCAAGCTTTGCGTGCGCCAGACTGCCGCAAAGAATTGAAATGCAAGTTAAAGCATTGTGATAGAAGAGGAATATTTTCTTCACATCCATCAGGAATGCATCAAAGCTCAAGAACGCTCTATGCATATGAATGAGTTTCAATAAATGGTTGGACTGAACAAGGTTAAAGAAAACTCATACCTTTTTGGCTTAATTAGAAAGATTCTAAATATTCATTGTGGTTTAGTTTGCTTAGACATCTAATTTTGAATCCAATGTTCTTTGGTTTAGATTTTTCAGGACAATAATCCCTTTCAAGGACACCTCCAATGCCAAACCAGACAGGCTTGTTATTTAGTAGCAATTTCCATGTCCCTGCAAAATTTGTTTCCCTTTTGGTTTTCTCATTCTTGTTTGAAATTCGTAAGTTTCCCTTTTGTTGCAGTCCAAGAGTCCCCTGAAAAACTAAGAACCAGTTGAGATGGCTGGGCTACTGATTGAAGACCAATCTCTAAGCGCAACTTGTCTAGCGATCGTCTCTCCATCCGCTACCAGAACTCCAGAACGAGCTAATCATTTTGAGCATTGGGCTGACCACGACCGTGTGTCAGTTATAGGTGGATTGAAACACCATATCTAACAAAGCATTAATTCCCCTTGAATGCACATCGGTGCTACTGCTACTTGAGTAGTATATCAGGCTTATAAGCAGGCAGCAGCAGCAATGCCAATAGCATAGACCACACGTTTGTTTGAGCCTTTCTATATATTTGGACATGTTCCAATCAGCTTTTTCCCCCGGTCAATGGGCTTAAAAACCCATCAACCATTTTATGAACCTTTATATATGTCGCTACTTGCTATGTTGGATTGAACCCTTTTTGGATCAACCAAGGGCCTTTCAGCCCAACTACACACGATCCGATTAGGCGTTATTAATCCGACGGTAACAAAATCTCGAACGACCATAGACCTCCATCGAAGTCAACATTCACATTCCCCGCTTCAGAAACCTCATCTCCCCTACCACAAGGAAAGCTCAGGGACGAACTGCAAAAGCCCCATACGAACAACTCCCAAAAATGTTATCGTCTCTAAGACTACCAGCGCTAACCTCCCTCTTCTCTCCCTCCTTCGCCCGCCGCTCCCAGTTGTCTCTGCGGCAGCCCCTCTATCTCCGTCCGCCTCTAGCCGCGGGGTTCTCCTCCCAGAGCGCGGCTTCGAGCCCACCGGAAACAGAAGACCGGGTGGACATCAAAAAGAGCAGCCAATTCCAAGACCGAGCGAACACTGACCGAGTCATCACGCCTCGGTCTCAGGACTTCAATGCTTGGTACCTTGATGTTATTGCCAATGCTGAACTTGCTGATTACGGTCCGGTTCGTGGTACCATGGTTATTCGCCCTTACGGTTACGCTATTTGGGAGGCAATTCAGGTGGCTTCATTTTCTTCTAATTTCTACTACTTACTATTACACTTCCATCGCTCTTTTTTTAAAATATATTTTTGGTCGATTTTGAAAAACTTGCAGGATTATTTGAATGTTAAATTCAAGGAGACTGGGCACAGTAACATGTACTTTCCTCAGGTGTGGGGTTTTTTTTTTTTTTTTGATAACTTTTAGGTATCCTTTTGTTCATTGCTTTGATTACTTTATGTTAATGGTTTTGAAAATTTATTTTGTGACTGCAGTTTATTCCATACTCATTTATAGAGAAAGAAGCTAGCCATGTTGAGGGATTTAGTCCAGAATTAGCTCTTGTTACAATTGGAGGAGGAAAGGAACTCGAAGAGAAACTTGTGGTACACATATGGTGTTACTTAGCTTAACTCTATTTGTTTATAAGATTACTGAGTCGTACAAGTGCATTACAAATGAATGATTTTTTAATGAAAAATGCTCGTTCAAGACTAACCATGATGGCATGACCTGAGTTTTGTCTTTGATTCTTGTACTTCCTGAGGTTGTGGCAGGTTCGACCTACCAGTGAAACCATAGTAAATCATATGTTTACACAATGGATTCATAGTTATCGGGATCTTCCTCTCATGATTAATCAGGTATAAGCTTAGTTACTTACTGCATGGTTATACATTATTTTGGTTTACCTATCACTTTTTTCCCCATGATTTATTATTTTTTATTTGGTTCAGTGGGCAAATGTCACAAGATGGGAGATGCGCACGAAACCATTTGTGAGGACTCTTGAATTTCTGTGGCAGGAAGGTCACACTGCTCATGCCACACCAGAAGAGGCAGAAAAAGAGGTTTATGTCTCTTTGCCTATGGCTTTGTCATGATGATTTTAGCTGGTAATGTTTTTTATTAAAGGATTGGATGCTACTGAACTGCAGGCACTACAGATGATTGATGTCTATACAAAGTTTGCTTATGAGCAAGCTGCAATACCTGTAATTGCAGGTCGAAAATCTAAAGTGGAAACTTTTGCTGGTGCTGATAAAACATACACAATAGAGGCTATGATGGGTGATCGTAAGGCCTTGCAAGCTGGAACCAGCCACAATCTTGGGCAAAACTTCTCCCGTGCTTTTGGGACTCAGGTGATTGATACATTAGGTATTCCTTTTGGATCTCTTTTTCGATCCTAATGTGGATGCACGTGTAAGGAGCAAATAATTTGTCCGCCAATGAAGTAAAATATTGAGGAAATTGCTCGCAAACATAGCATTTCTAATATTACTTTCACATAACTGAAATATGAACTTGCTATCTTTTGTGGTTAAATCTTTAAAGCATGAGTCATTATTGAATGTGGGTACTGTCATGGATTTTTTTTCAAATAAAGACCTTTTGATCAGTCCAATGCACATAGATATATTGGTTTACTCGATTGAACTTTGAAAAAAGTTCCTTCAGTTTTCTGGAAAGACACTTTCATGATGATATAGGCATCTTTTGTTGGTTGTCTGTTATCCTCAGACACAGGTAGCTTTAGTTTCTTTTTTTTTCCCCCTGTTGTAAGCTCAACTGCTCTGGTATCTTCAGTATTCTCTCTGCTCTTGGTCCTAGCATTTTCAGAATGTCAACGCCAAAGACAGGAAAAGTGAGTGATACTTTTTTTTTTTTAAATTATTAGAATCCTTAAACACTATAAGTTTGACATCTTTCTGTGTACTAGTTCAGCTCTCCATTATCCATTTATGGTTGTCCTGCCAAAACCAGGCTTGCTGTTTTTTACAGTTTAAAAATTGTTCTTCAATATTTGTTTTTTGATAGGCCTTTCAAATGCTAATATGAATAGTTGATTCTCTTTATTTCACTTCATTGCTTGCTTTTATATTAGTAAACTCCATAAACAATTAAGGTTTTTGACTGACACTTGTGCTTGTATAGTTCACTGATGAAAATGGACAAAGGCAACATGTGTGGCAAACATCTTGGGCTATCAGCACGAGGTTTGTTGGTGGTATTATCATGACCCATGGAGATGATGCTGGCCTGATGCTTCCTCCAAAAATTGCACCTATACAGGCATGTGAAAATGCCCTCTTTTTTTTTTTTTTTAACTTGGAACTTAGCTTAATTGGTTCATGTAGTCACCTTTAAAAGGTGGCATCCAATAGGTCTAGGGTTCAAATAGCAGTACCTGCAACCCATTCCCTTATCCCTGAACTGCAACCTCTTTTGTACCCTAACAAAAAAAGTCTTTTGTTGATAAATTGTAATAGATGGCATGACTATTGTTGGCATCAGTTGATTGGTCTTTTTCTGATTAGAGGCAATATGCTGCTGGCATAAAATTATTTGGAGGCGGAGTCTGCTATTTGATCATAGCTATCCTTAACTTGGCATTTTCTGTGATTGCTGAAAAAACTTATTGGTTTTGAAGAAATTATGGCAAAATGGAGTTTGGGACCCTTTTTGGAGTGGTCCATTTTGTCAGGTGGAACTTCTGAAGTAGAATGATTTATGCTGGCACCCCCGATTAAACTACTTTGTGGAAATTAGAAGTTGTTTATTTATCTTCAGGCAATACATTGATGCATAATGATGTTTTGAAGTTAAATAAATATCAAGAGAATTAGGAATGTTACTTGTTTTAAAGGTATAAGGGGAGCATATATATACAAATTTTTGCTCATAGAAAAGTAATTGTGGTGTTATCATTATAACTATTTTGAAAACAAATTTTTTGGATTTATACCTGCATATTGGTGCTCATTTAGCTTTGGGTAACAAAACGGAGTAGCCTTTCTCATCCCATAAACACCCAGTTCTCTTGAGAGTAATTTGAGATATCCAAGTTCAAAGTACCAAAGTCCAACCATTGAGATGTCCTCTTAGAGATAATTCTTTTACCTAGAATAATACTCAAAAAAGAAAGGAAAGGGGAAAATAAAAGAAGAAAATATGTAGATAATTGGAGTCCATATCCTAGTATCCAGTTTTTTAATAGCTCAATCATGTTATGTGAAGACAAAGCAGTTTCACAATGTGGGGTTACCAGTGCAATTTAGACTGATGTCTCAATAGGGTATTACTGACTGCTGAGTCTGATGTTTATGAGACTGCTTGATCTTACTTAAGGGAGAAGATACTCGTTAGTATAGAGGCCCCAGTGCCTAGTGATCTTTTCTCCTTATCTTGTATGTTACTAACCTGTAAGCTAATTTGAGATGTGGCTGTTTTGAATGATCTTCGTTTGCATCTGCTAATTGTTACAGTGTTTGTGGTGACTCCAACCATTGACCATTTGTACGACACTTAAAATCATTAGAATATTATTTATCTCTCAAGTTATCATGCACATATAATAAAACTAAAGTTTGGTTTACAGTTTTCTGTTCTATTTATGATGATTGTCTTTTTATGTTGTCCATCATACACTATCAGGTGGTAATTGTACCAATTTGGAAGAAGGTTGATGAAAAAACAGGAGTTCTAAATGCTGCATCATCTGTTGCAGAAATTCTGAGAACAGCTGGACTTAAAGTTAAACTTGATGACACAGATCAGAGGACACCAGGGTGGAAGTTCAATTTCTGGGAGATGAAGGTATGTTCTTTACATTTAAATGTGGATTCTGACATGTGAAAGCTATTCCTCAACTTTAGGTTCTTGCTCAAACTTAAAAGCCGTGATAAGGAAAACCCCTAGAAAATTCATAAAACTTAAAAAATCTGCTTGCATGCAAACCTTATCTGTCCCTTCTGTTGTTTTGCATGCTAATATTATTTCATTATGCAACATAGTCTGATCTTATTTTGCTTAGAAAGCAAGTCTCTCTCTCTCTCTCTCTCTCTCTTCTAGAGAGTACTGCTTTGCAAATATATATTTAACTTTTGGCTGCTTGAAGCTTTAGATAATGATTTTGTAGGGAGTACCTCTGAGGATTGAAATTGGTCCCCGTGATGTTTCAAGTGCGAGTGTCGTCATATCTAGAAGAGATGTTCCTGGGAAGCAAGGGAAAGTTTTTGGAATATCTATGGAACCTTCAATATTAGAAGCTTATGTCAAAGACAGGTTGGATGAGATCCAATCATCTCTTCTTGAGAAGGCAATAACTTTTCGTGACAGGTGTGTTTTCTTGCTCAAGCATTTATTAACAGTTTCAAGCCAAGGATAGATTGACCAACCACTAATTTTTTTACCTCTGTTGCTCATCACCTAGTAGCTATTTGGATTGGAATCAAGCTTAGTAATGTACCATTGGTTAGGTATATGATAACTACATCAAGCTAAAGCATCGATGCTGCATTACTGAATTGGTGAACCTGTTCTTTCATTTGTAAATAACAGATCTTAAACTGTATGACTAGCCTCTTGTTTTGCAGAGCTAACAAAAATAGCTGTCTTCATTTCAATGATCACCCTGATGAATAGGGATAACAACCTATATAAGAGCTGGTTTAACATCTTTCATTAGATAATCAATCTGGATTCCTAAAGAAGTAAATTAGTAGAATTGATATCTTGATTGAAAGGTATATTTATGTATCAATCTTTTATCTACTTAATTAATTAAACCAGTGGAATCTCTTTTTAAGTGTTGCCACTGTCTTTACCTGCAAGTCCCTATTATCGACACTTCTAGAAACAATAAAGAATTTAGCATGAGTACGTGGATTTTGAATTTCTGACAGTGGTTCCAAGTACTATTTTTAGATTTTTGTCTTGCCAGTAGTAGATTGTATGGTTTCATGATCATTAAATTGATGGGTTATTGCATCTATTGCTCTTGTGAGCTTTTATTTTGTGGAAAGCTTCGTGGAGTTCTTTGAGAATTTCTCTGTTTCTCTGCACTTTCCTGGGGTTCATTGCTCTTCTTTCTAATGCTTCCTTGACTCTTTTTGCAGTAACATTGTGGATGTGAGCTCTTATAAAGAACTCAAGGAAGTAATATCCTTGGGCAAATGGGCTAGGGGTCCTTGGTCAGCTAGGTAGAGTACTTCTAAGATATTGACGAGAGCTATATCTGAATCATTTCGACTATCCATTCGACAGAATATTTCTGAGACATGCACATTTGTAAGTCTAACCATATGTTTCAATTATTGGTGCAGTGATGCAGAGGAATTAAGAGTTAAAGAAGAAACAGGGGCAACAATTCGCTGTTTCCCCTTTGAACAGCCCCAGGGGACCAAGACATGCTTGATGACAGGCAACCCTGCAAAGGAAGTTGCCATTTTTGCCAAATCTTATTAAGTCTTTGGTACACTTGATTTTCAAGCTTGCTGACTATCCAGTTTTGCGGTTAGATGTCATAAATTTTGTCCAGGTTTCTATGTCCTCTTCCTCACCTGTATAAACATGTATACATTTTACTGAAACAGCATAAGGTTTATGCATTTTCAAAGCTTTGTAGTGTGGTTATGCCCTTGCTGCTCCATTTCGAGATAATTCATAGTTATGGTCTGACATAGCAATATTCTTTTAAATAGGTGATACTGATCTGTATATCTTTACATGGTGCTGTGTTTTTATAACTGGTTCTTCATGAAAATGGCTAATCTGGGCATAGCTTATGCATACTAAAGTAGCCAGATAGATTGAGATCTTTCCTAAGCCACTTACATATGTCACAGACTTAAGTAAGAGTCTTGAATTTCACATCGAACATAATAGGAAGGTCACTGGGATATAAAAGGGTTCACACCACCTCTCTCTTGTGAGGCGTCTTTTGTAGGATAAAATCATGATGCCATGGGGGTTAGAGCGGATAATACCTCACAAGGGTATGAATCATGACAGTTAGGCTGATCTGAGACGTCGAATGAATGGATGCCCGGGTCTCGGAACCGTGCGAGTTCGGAGCTTAAGTCTCGACCCGTAACACACACACCTGCATGTACAAGGCATATGACTTTCCGCTTTTGTTTTGGTTAGTTGGGGTATTTATTATTCTTTGGATTTTGGCCACAGGGTGTTGGAATGGCACTTACGGTTTGTTTGAATGTTTTTTTCTCATCTATTTAAGTTCTACTGTACGTATATAAATGATATGCCAAATTGAGTGGAAAAATCTTTTCTTTCTGCTGAAGTTTGTGGATGAAAATGTATGTAGTCAAAGCCCAATTAATGTCTTCTTGTTCAAATACTTAATGATGGATGGGCATCCTCGGTTTCTTTGGACTTTGAAGAGTAGGAAGAGGTATTGCCACACACGCACACACACATTTCATCGTGCTTTTACCAGATTTTTCTTTGAAAACTTAACTTGCTTCAACTCGTGGCTATTGGATAAATAGGATAGTTTCATTTTTTCTTTCTTTTTTCTAAATTATTGATGGGACTTTTATGTGAATTATGATACATTAAAATATTGGTGTTTATACTTGCAAAAAGATTTTAAAGTTAGGCTCAGAAAAAAAAGGTGGGTTAAAAATCGAAAATTGGGAAAAATATAGGGTCGGAACTCCAAAGAAATAAAACTTAAAGAGCAAGAGGAAGACAACTTCAGAAAGTGTTGCTATCAAGGACCTCTTACTATTCAGCTGGGGCCTACGGTGCTTGAAAGCAAAGAAAGTGGTGGGCCTAATCGCAGACAAACGCATTAGCGGTGGCATCAGGGCGGTTGAATTCAGCACTGGGTGGGCCATGTCTCCCGACGTGGAAGGCTAAGATGCAATTGGACTAATTCACTTATAATTGACAACAGCCGAAGGCGGAATCTTTTGACTTTGGGTTTGGGTGGCATGTTGATGTCGGGCTTCTTTACATGACGTTGAGAGACAGAAAGAGAGAAAGAGAGAGGGGGGCTTCTTTCCGTGGAATAAAAGTCACGCGGTTTCGCGGAGGGAAAAGTGGGAGCCCAGGACTTAGAGATGTTATTTTTATACAAATTCGACGAGAATTTGATTTTTTTTTCTTAATAGAGATAAAATCAGGAATTAAAATTTGAAATAAAAATAAAAATTAATATAATATATTTAATAAATTATTTTTATTTAATAATATAAATTTTATTTTAAATTAATTAAAATTAATATATTTATTTTAAAATATATA
Source organism: Durio zibethinus (assembly GCF_047325235.1). Classification (NCBI taxonomy): domain Eukaryota; kingdom Viridiplantae; phylum Streptophyta; class Magnoliopsida; order Malvales; family Malvaceae; genus Durio; species Durio zibethinus. The sequence continues at coordinate 6,331,500 of NC_143170.1, read as the reverse complement.
TTTATAAAAAATTATATATGTACAAAATAAAAATGAATAGATTAAAAAATTTTTATTTTTTAAAAAATATTATGGATACGAATTTTAAATTTATCTATAAGATGAGAATATAAATAAATTTAAAATATCTGTTGAATATGAAATAAAAATAAAAATAATATAAAAATAAAAAAATTATCCATTTTATAATCATTGATATTTTATTTAAAACTTTTACCAAAAATCAAAAAAATGATATCAGATATTAATTTATGAGAAAATTTGAATATCATGTTTGCTTTGCAAAAAAAACCCCAAAACCTTTTTTTTTTCCTTAAATTCATTTTCTACTTGCTGATAATTGCAAAACAATATTCAGAGTAACGTGCGTCGATTATATGTTCTTTTTGTCTTATAAGTATTGTTTTAATTTTATATTTATGAGTACTTGTTTTAATTTTAATTTATTTATTCTATTTTATATTTTGATTAAAAACTTTATACTACTGAATTTTTAGGCTACATTTATACTCTACTGGTTAGCTAACCTTTACAAACAAACAGATCTAATTGGAGAAAAGAAAAAGAATCGGTAGGTAGAAATTTTAATTATATTCCTTTTTGTTTCTAAAAAGTAATTGAAGAATAAATTATGGGGAGCTACCTGTAAATATGGAAGAGTTGAGGGTTCCGAAACAAGAGAGGGGTAGAATGAAAAAAAATTAAAAAAAAAACGAAAAAGTTTAGTGGTTGCCGTGCCCATGATAAATCCCTAGTAAGTCGTTTACAAAAAGAAAAAAAAAAAAAAAAAAAGATAAATCCCTATAGTCAACAAATTGCGCCCTTGATTGGTCACTATTTGACTATTGACTTTGCTGTTGGGCTTTTTGCTCTGGTTTGCGGTGTAAGGCACTCAGATCGAGGGTTCCAGAATTTTATTATCTATTTGTATTCTTTTTTCTTTGTAAAAATTTTAGTACGAATTCTTTTGCTGGCAAGGGCTCAAATTGTAAGACTCCAACCAGGGCATTTCCGGCAGAACGGGTACAAAGACAAGGACAAAATCGGCACAAAGTCCATCTTAAATACGTGGAGATAGGGCATCTTCCGTGTTGATTCAAACAGCGAAGGAGCTAGTCGTCCCACAACCAGAAGAAGAAGAAGAAGAAGAAGAAGAAGAAGAAGAAGAGTGAAATAGTTGAAAGAGAGAAAGTGCGGATAGGCGTTTTGAAGGTTCGACCATTGGATGGTCATTATTTATGTGAAAAAGCCGACTTCTTTATCTTCGATGACTGAATTAACAACAACAAAAGGAGGGGAAAAATCGGAATCGACGGAGGAGTTTTGACGGGATTTGTTTTGATGCGATCGATTTGTGAGATTTAAACTGGAAAAAGATTTCGACAAATCATCAAATTTGGCGGAGCGATTGTTATTATTATTTTATTTTTTTGACAAAAGAAACAGGTATTGAAAAAAAAAAAAAACTTAGATTTTGAATTTCTACGCTTTGTTTGTGGTAGTTTTCCCTTACTTCTAAAAAAATTAAAGCTGTGGAGTCTCCATTGGATTCGGCCTTTGTCAGATCTCAAAGAATCTTAATCAGAGGAAGAGCAGATTTAGGGGTTATTTTTTATCGAGGAATTCATTGAAGAAATTTGTTGAAGAGAAGAGGATTTCTTGTTCCGATTCCTCTAGATCAACCTTAGACCTAGGCGTCATTTAATTGATTATCCTTCTTCGCTGCTGAGGACTTTTGTCCATGAGGCTCTTGGCATCGATAGCTGCAGGAGCTTTTGTGGAAGGAGTTTTTATTGCAAACAAATAGGCGTCACCATGGCTCTGGGCCAATTATAGGCTTCAAGAGTTAGGCTATTTGTCTGTTTTAGTCTGACTTCATGGAATCGACCTAGCTGCTTGGCAAATCGAGACTTAGAGACTTTTCTGGGATCTGTCTTGCTTTGGCGATAGACTGATTAGATAGAAATTTTTAGGGTGTTTATTTTTTGTTAGATAGACCGATTGCTTGCCTATGCGTTGTTGATGTGTTTATGTTCTGATGAATTTGGAATTTCATGTTTATATGATTTGGATCTATCGATTTTGGGTTATTTTTCTCTGATTTAAGGAGCCTCATGTGAATTTTTGTGAAACTCAAAACTCCATAGCTGCAGAAAAGAGGTGTAGAACTATTGAAGGGCAGAATAATGTTTGCGCTTTGAAGAGACTAGGAGATCTTTACTGATATTTTGGCAGTGGTCAAATGGTTTGACATGAGGTAGCTAGGCTGCCATGTCTTTATTGGCATAGAGTGAAACAACTATACTTCTATTATTACCAGAAGTAATTTTGTGGAAATAATGCATAGCAAAAAACACAGTTTGTTAAAAACTGTAGCTGTACTTGTTTTGATGATGAAACTTTTACAATATATATTTTGTTTTTTGCGAAGAACCCTGCTTCCAAGCATTTGGAACAAATTTAATCCAATGTTACATTCTCAATTGAGGGAAGTTTCCTGGACATCAAAACTTGTCAGCATGATCTGCCTCAAGGTAAATGAACTTTGGAGGCATATGCTGATGGTCTCTTATAATCAGCTTTGGGGCTCAATATGCAGATGATAAAAATCTCTTTTATTAAGTGGATTGGATGTTTTAAGCTTGTTTATTTGTACCTTTGTTCATTATTTATTTGTGTATGTATGGCTGATCTTGTTCTTGAATGTTGTTATTTTGCAGGCAGGATAGCCACATAAGGTGTTGAATACTTGAGTTTTATAGCTACCTGGATATAGCTACCTGATCTGTTAAATATCTGACAAGATTGGAGGAACCCAATTAACTGTAAGTTTTTAGGCCTTGTTATTTTATTCCACAAAAAGGCAATTTTTTTGTGCACGAAGGGCTCAAATGCTACATAACTTCATATAATAATAGCCTCATCAATTCACATATTTATTTTATTCATGTGCTAGTAATGAAAATTTTGCTGATAGAAATTTTTTTTTTTTTTTTGTACATGTTAGCACGTGTATTTCATTTCATTTTTACTGTGAATGCATATTTGATTGGAGCTTTGTTTTAATCATTTGCAGAACGGTGTTTGTGCTTGCACCAGGAGTTTCTCTTCGGCTCTGGTGACAAGTAGTGAGCAAGAAGCCAAGGGATCCTGCAAGACTTGTCGTGGTAGACCATTAGTTGATATAGGATCTGTTTCTACAGGCATAATGAGCACAGTAGGTCTGGAACTCACAAGTTTTATAAACCCTGACTTGACTTGGAAGACAGTGACAAAGGGGAATAGGAGTGGAACGAGACGTACAAGGAAACCAGGTACTAAAAGCTTGGTGGGAATGGGTCTAGCTGAAAAAAATGGCAGAACAGTGGAGGATGTTACGGTTTCTGAGTCAGAGAAGGTTAAATCATATTCATTAGTGCTTATATAAAATACCCTCATTTGTTCTCACTTGTTTCAACTAATTCTCTGTTTTTCTATTAGCAGCTTGGTGTAGATGTTCTAGGAAGACGCTTTAGCGAAAAAGTAGAGCATGTTCCAATAAAGAAAAGGAGATTTGTTTTCCGATCTCCATCACCACCACCCCCACCGACCCCTTCTCAGCACCTTGAAGTCTCTGGACAACATGTAGATTTTCAACCTGCTCCGGGTCAAAGTACTGGTTCAAATTCAGCTCAGAGGCGACGGCTCATGAAATCTGATTGTTTTACCAAGTCAACTGTTCTTAGTATTAATGATGAGAAGTTTTCAGAGGTAAAAAATGATGTTGAGGATTTCTCAGGGATTGAAATACTTGCAGCTGCTGCTTGCATTGATGGAATCGGTGATGATGTTACTGAAAAAAATGAGGAAAATCCCTTAGTAGAAGAATCAACAAAAGAGAGAGTTGAGTCTTCGGCTTCTGCAATGCCTTTGGAAGAAACTATTACATCATTGGAGACAGCTTGTTGCTCCCCAAAAGATTCAGTAAGTGAAGGTAAAACTGATGGTTCATCTTTCCAGGTTGATTCCTTTGCTGTTTTGAATGAATCTCATGGTGATAAGGATAATACAACAACAGAAAGGTCCATCCCCTTGCCAGATGATAGGTTACTCTGGGATTTAAATCTTTCAATGGATGCTTGGCCCTGTGATGGTGGAAATGTTGATTCTCAAAAGGATGCTGTGGATAATATTTCTGTGACAGGTGAAGTGCTGCAGACTAAGCCTTCTGATGGTGGGAATGTTGATTCTCAAAAGGATGCTGTGTATAATATTTCTGTGACAAGTGAAGAGCTGCAGACTATTTATGTGACAAGTGAAGAGCTGCAGACTAAGGAACCTCAAGATAGCAAAAATGATACTATGAACAAAGTAGTTTCACCTGATGTTGATGCGGTTAACAAGATGACTTCAGGCTTGAAAAACATATCTGTTGGGACTGATGATTTGAGTAGAGAGAAACAGGTATCTGAAGGATGCTCTAGCTCCGGCGAGAACAAAACTGAACATGTTCCAGTGCTAGTGGTTGATGCTGAGAATTCCTTGATGTCCACTGCTGTTAACACAAATGCTTCCATTGAGGCAGTAAACATGGATCAATGCCTTAGTCATCCTCCTTTTCCTGGATCAGAGAAGAGTACTTGGGTGTCTGAGGAAGATCGAGAAACATCATTGTCAACTCATGATATTAAGCTGAGCACAGTAGGGTGTATTTCTGAGGCAGAGGCGGGCAAAACTGTTTGTGTAGAAAGTCTTAAGGTGGAAGAGTCTGATGATGCTTCTCCCTCTGTACCAGTTTTAGGGACAGTTGCTAATGACATTCAGAACACCAGTGCTAGCAAAAATGAGAAGGATTGTGATAGAGATTCTGAGTTGGATGATGTCAAAATTTTTTCTCAGGACCTGGACAATCCTCAACCTCAAGAATCCTGTGATGTTGAGCATGGAAATGGGGCAGAGGAGATGGACATTTACCATTTTTCACCAAAGTCTGAAGATATGTCCATATCAGATGATTATGTAATGGAGGCTACGGAAGGAACTGATGGTGCTTCATCAGCTTATATTGCTCAAGTTGATTCTGTTGTTCATGTAGGGTCTGAGTTACTGTCAGAAAAGTCTTCCAGAAATGCCATTGCTACATCAGGAGCTGGCGAGCTTTTCACTCATGAGGCATGTAGAATCAATTTTAATGGTCCTACAATCTACTTGGATAAGGCCAACCTGAATGATCCTCCTAAAGAAAGCCACGACTTAGCTGCTTCTGAAGATAAGGCATTGAATGTTGGCATGGGAAACCACTCAGAACTTCAGGCTGGTTATGATTCACAATTCGAGGATGGGGAATTCAGGGAATCAGATGTTCAATGTTGGGAGGAAGCTGAACAGGTGGACTATGACACTGAATTTGAGGAAGAAAGATCGTTTGGCTTGGAAGCTGATAGTGGTGATCAGAAATTAAAGATAGAAATAGGATCAAGTCCGGATGTATCTGGAAATTTTAAATCTTGCGAAATTAGAGAGGTTTTGAGGGAAAATTCAGTGAGCTTAAAGGTGAGAACTGTGGAAATGCCTGATGCTGAAACAAAGAAAAATGATTGCTTGGATGGGTCTAATGTCGAAGATTACAATCTTAGAGTAGATTTATCTAAGGTATCTAAAAGGGAATTGCATTCACGTGTTGAAGGATCATTATCATCTGATCCTATTCAGAGAAGCAGGTGAACTTTTTGGGACCATTGTCTCTTTAATTTTATCTACGTTTCTATCTTTGATTGATTTCTGATTATTCGGATATTACAGGTCCGACAATTTTGATGGTTCATATCCTCAAGCTGAAAGGGAGGCTGGCTCTGACAAATTCATGGGGAGGGATAGATCTGCTTCACATTTGCGTGGCAGAAGCCCAGGGGGTGGTTACTTTTTCAATCCTTCAGCTAATTATTGGGATTCTAAACGGCAGCATGCGCCTATTTATCATGGCTCTTATAATTTTGGGCGCCCGAGACCAAAAAGTGTAGTTGAGAGCCGTGGATATTCTGTGGCCACAGACCAAGCACCTTTGGAAGCTGCTGGTGTTGCAAGACCTGACAACCGCATTAACAGGCAATTTATGGGCCCCTCCAATGGTGCATACAGAACTCTCCTTAGAAGGAGATCACCAGCTGAAAGAGATGATTCTTTTGATGTGCGTACAAGAATGCCAACCATAAGAGATAACAGTCCTGATCGGACGAGGCTTAGAAGATATCCACAAGGGGTTAATAGGGGCATCAGAGTTGAATCTCTCAGGCATATTCCTGATGATGGCACAGGATATTTTAGTCGCATGCCACATTGTTTAGGCAGGAGAGAAAGAAGCATTTCCCCTCATGGTGGAAGACCGCATTATACTTACAAGAGAACTCGGTCAAGATCAAGGAGCCGCTCGCCCATTGGTTTGTTATTACAGAGGGATCGAAATGAGGGTTCAAGACGTCGTAGCAGGTCACCAGATTTTAGGTCTGATGCTAGGATAGATAGGGTGAGGTTGCCATTTACAAAGCGCTTTACTGTGGATTATGGAGAGGATTTCATATCCCCACCTAGAAGTCGCATCTCACCGCAGCGAAGTTCCAGGATGCTTGAGGATCGAAATTCTGGTTTAGACTATTTTAGGGGGCGGAAATCATCTGTGAGGATGTTTCGGCAGGGCCAAAGATTTGATCAAGTGCACCCCATTCGAAAATTAAGTTCAGATGATTATACGAGACCCATGATTCGACCCAGAAGATTTCCAGATATGACTGTTGGTGGTAAAGGTTGTAAATATGAAGGCAGTGATGATGATAAAAATGGCAGCAGATATGAGATGATTCATCGAGTGAGGCGATATGATACAGATGGTGCAGTTCGTCGCATTCGGTATAATGCAGAAGATTCATATGTGGCTAATAACTCTTTAACCATGACTAGTGCAGTTTGGGGTCTCATATAGGAGGCCTGATGATGCACCCAGGACAGATAGTGAAGATAGGACTTTTAAGATGCAACCCCGAGAGGATTTGGTTGGAAAGGGAGATGCGTAGCTTTGAACAGGTATATGTCTTTCTCCTTACCTAGTCTTGGGCTGTGTTTTGTGGTTGGTGGGAGATCCTTTTTTCAGCTTTTTTATCATTTCCATTTATTGGGCAGGATGCATCTAAATTCTGCCTGATTTTTTGGTTGGTAGCCTCCCTTGGCAAAGAAATCTTTTTTCTCCTCTTAGGTTTGGTGTTCATTTTTTTTCCTTCTTATTTTCTACAGTTCCCTCTTTACTATGGCCGCTCTCCTCGTGCCTAGAAGGTTGTCGCTACCTCTATGTATGAGGCAATTAAGGTATAGCGGTTGAGTAGAAATTAATTAAGGGTTTTTTTTTTTTTGCAATGCATCAATTTAATTTGGCTTTTTCTCATTAGTATTATCGTTTCATCTTCTCTGCGTCATGGCTATAAAAGATAAGTAATGGTTTAAGAGCTCATTTATGTTGCCCAATGCTAATTGGTGAAGTTGAAAGAATAATTTCAACAGGATGATCTTAACAAGCGGGCATTTAAAATACAATAAAAGTGTGCAGTTATCTCACCACTATATTTACATATTCACCTACAAATAAATTCTCACTTATAAACCTCATCTCATCGATATCTACTCGGCTATTGCTTTATTGACTCCGGAAATTAATAAGCAAATAACTTTGGTTGTAAAATTTGCATGGCTCCTTCACTCTATGTATCCTTATCAGAAGGTGATCATGCCGCTGCAGAAACATTTCACATAGAGAACAAATGGCTCTAGCCATTAAATCCAAATCACTTGAAGAATTGAAATTCTTTGTTTATGTTTTTTGGGTCGTTATCAATTTAACAGGGTTCTTTCTAGGGCTTTAAAAACTGGCAATAAGAAACTCTAGTGGAGAGTTAATATGCGAAATGTTAAAATTCAAATGTTATTGGCTGAAAACATACGTTCACAATGGACCTAAATCCTCTTAATATTACAGATATAGATCGAGAAGAGTGATTTACCCCGTGGGATTGCATTTGGGGTAAATTGCTTAACTTTTTCCCTTTTTCTTAAAGGCTCGATGCAAAAAGCACATAAAAAAAGATGTAAAGGGACGATTCCTCTACTCGCTCACCGGGTGCGACTCAAAATGCAGTTTATCTGCCAAACCAGATGAACATATTGCGGTAACTTCTTGCCGCATTTCCTGCGGCCCACTTTCAATAACGGCAACTCTGGTTCCTTTGCTGCCACGATAAAAGAAAATTTGTTACATACATATATTGGATGTCATAACGCAAATTCGTTCATTATTGGTCGGGAAATGATTCGACAAATTCCATGGTTCTTTCTTTAACCAACAAGTTTCCTTGTCAGGTTATAGAAAGATCCCTGACGAAGAATAACTTACTTTTCAAGTCTGGTCTTTCACCCCTAATGGACCTTGGTGGCTTGGAGTAGAGACTGGTGCAGGACGCTTTCTAGTTATCTGTCAGCATTTTTAGACCATGCCGGCTACATCGTTGGCGGAGTATCCATGTTTTGAATCTGTCTCATCCCTTGCCGTTTTATTTCTTGTTCCAGAGAAAAGCAGCAGTTGCTGTCATGGCTATGGCGATGCATATGAACGACATGTTTAGAGCTGCTCTTGCAGAACGGGCGTATATCTTATCGGAATTATGGTTAATTGGGTGCACATAGTACCAGTTAGAATGCTAATGAGGAGAAGAAAGATGACAAAAGAAGATGAAATTATCACTGTAAGCCAGATCCAGCTATTTGGGCCTAAAGTTGCAGAAACAATCTTCTCATTCTTTCAGCTCATTCAGTTGATAGTAATGTAACAAATGGCTCTTTATCTGGTTTTTCCCCCTTCGATTCTTATTAATTTAACTGACTTACACTAGTATTCTAGTATGAAGTTAGAACAGTTTGTGACTGAACTGATTTCAAGCTTACAGAATATAGATAACAGAGCCAAATTCTGGAATACGGGAATTGAAGGTTTTACATGTATTTCAGAACCGTTGCTCCAAAGCCAATGCCAAGAAATGTGGCAATGGCAATGCCAAAAATGCCTTCTAGAATACCACGAACAACCATAGAACTCCAACCTTTGGCCGTGGCCATTCCACATGCTGTTGTAGGACCTCCAACGTTAGCATTTGATGCTATAAGCAACAGCTTTAGATCAAATCGGAATAGCTTCCCTAGTCCCAGGATTAAAGCCAGATGGATGGCAATCTGAACCAGAGCAAACATGAATATACTGGGTGCTGTGTTGATGACATTCCATATGTTTCCACTTGCACCCACCACAGTGAAAAATACCTGCTCAAAAAAATATATATTATATATCATTGCCAAAATTGTAGATACACCCACAATAGATCCAAATTTAGCACATAGGATGATAATTATGATGGCAGTTAAAATTTTGACAGGCTATATGCAAAGGAAATCCCTTACACAAAAATAGTCAGAAAAAAGGGCTTGAGGCTGGTGGCGGCTTCCAATAATGATTAGTTACCTGCATTAGAATGAGAGCCATAGCCTCCCCAGCTGGTGCAAGACGGCCAAACTGGGTAGGAAATACAGTTGCCAGAATAACAACAATTGCTGTAACTGCAGGCAGGCTACCTCCCTGAATGCCATAATATTTCGTGAGATAAGCTCCAAGTTTGCAGATGGTAAAGGATACTGCAAGAGCTGTAGCTATCTCAAGGACAGGAATTTTGCCACCAGATTGAGACCCATCACCCGTTGCAACATCTGCTTAAGTCTCAACAACTTTAATTAGATTATACAATTTTTGAAACATAACCACATAATTCTATAGCATTCACATTTGAACAGAGGGTGAGGAAAAAATAATTTGAGAAAATTCAAAATATAAAATGTAGAAACGAAACTTCATGAAATAGACCATTTATCTGGACAAGCAGTACACTTACAACGAAGACAAGGAAATCAATCTCTCAAATGACACAAAGTGAGGAGCTTTGCACACCTGCAGGTGACGTTGACGTCTCAGGGGGTACTTTTGATGCCAACGCAAACAGTGTTGTAAAATATACTGCACAGATAACATTGTCTGCAGCTAGTCCAGCTGCTAAAACAGATGGAGAAACTCCAAGGGCGTTTGAAATGGCAACATAATTGACGGCTGAACAACATAAAAACAACATAAAAAATAACTTCATCAGTGCTGACAAAGAAGTGTATAGAAACAATGGAATCAGATCATGAATATCTATTATGATACTAGAAAGCTAGAATACGTTACCTCCGCCAATATGCCTACCCATAAGGGCAGCGGCAATCTTCCAACTATCTTGGCCAAGTGCTCTCATCGGCACTACCAGATATGCCAATGCTGTACCAACTGTTGTCGCCACTGTCATGCAAAATTTGGAAACCAAATAATTAAAAAAAAAATAAATAATAATTCCTAGCAAAGAATGCGAGAAACCAAAAGCAAAAGCTCACATTAAAGTCATAAATGTTTTGGACTATCCTAACCCAAAATAATGACACTAAAACAAGTAAAATTCACCTAAAAAAAACAAGACTAATTACACAGGTGATCAATTGAACTGGGGCATCAAGACTCTGTTGAGAAGTGGAATTACCTGATCCCAGCAAGAAAGCTAGGAGAAGTTTCCCTGTTGACTTAATCACACATCGCAAATCTGCTCTAAACAACAACAAGGGAACGGCCAATGGGAGCACAAACTCCAGCACTATTGAGTAGGCTTTAGCTTCACAAGAAATTATCCCCAAATTACTAGCAGCAAGTCCAATCAAAGTACTCACCAGCGCACCACTCAATGCACTCCCAACCTTTGTGTTCTCTGACCTTTAAGTTCAATTTAGTAGACAATCATAAATACTATCCACAAATTATTATGAAGAAAAAACCATTGCTTCTGAAATTAAAAACTTCTAGAAAACCGGGGAAGAGTGATATTACCAGATACCGAAGGCACCGGTGGCGAAGAGAGCAGTCCAGGTGCCCCATTGGTCGTTGGGAGAAATGAGAGGGAAGTTCAATTGAGATTTGACCGTTACGAGTCGCTTAGCGTTAGGGTTTTGGTGCAACCAATGAGGAGAAAGAAAAGTTTGGCTTCTGTAAAGAGATGGCCAGCTGGTTGACGATGATAAAGACGAGTCTTGGGCAAATGAATTGCTTAAGCTTGGGGCAAAATGGAGATTTTGGCTGCAACGGTAATTTGGGTGTTGGAGCTCCGGAACTTCAGCCGGGGCGCGAGTTATGTGTAGAAACGGAAGTTTCGATGCCATATTCGTTGAGTCTCCGGCGTCAGAGCGTCGACAGCAATTGGGTGGGGGTGAAAGAGTTGGTTGCTTGTTTGGAAGTTGGACGTGGAGTGCTTCTATTTTCAGTTGCGGAATACTCGTCAACCATTGTTTTTTTTTGTGGTTTTTTATGGAATATGCATCCATAATTTGTATTTATATGTTATATATAAATATTTTTTATTTTCATTAAATATATTTTAAAATTTTAAATTGAATTATATTTAAATATTTTTTCATATATTTTTATGACATTTAAAATAGTCAAATTTAGGATAAAAGTGTAATTGAGTAAAATAACACATCTGGATAGTTTTTTTAGGGTTCGAAACTCTTAACCCAGCATTAAGATCCAACTAATTTAAAGTTTAAATCACATGGGACACAGAAGAGAACCTGATTTTGGCATAGGACAATCTTTGAATGTTTTCCATGTATTTTAGGATTGCCAATAAAAGTAGCATTGGCAATGCCCAAAATGCCTGCAAGAATACTGGGAACTCCACCCTTTGGCCGTGGCCATTCCGCATGCTGTTGTCGGGCCTCCAACGTTTGCATTTGATGCTATAAGCAACAGCTTTAGATCAAAGCGAAATAGCTTCCCTAATCCCAGGATCACAGCCAGATGTATGGCAATCTGGATCAAAGAAAACCTGAGTATAATGGGTGCTGTGTTGATGACACTTAATACATTTCCACTTACACCCACCACTGTAAAAAATACATGTTTACCGACCACAAGTTGCAGAAAAAATGTCATTTGCAAACAGATCTGAAACAGCAAATAGGATGATGATTATGCTACAATAGCTTAAAGTTACACAACAAATCCCTTTTTTCAAAAGTAGTTGGTAAAAAATTGGACTTGGAGCCAAGCAACATCTAATAAAGTTGACTCACCTGCATCAGAATTAAAGCCACAACCTCCCCAGCTGGTGCAAGATGACCAAATGGGGTTGGAAACAGAGTTGCCAGAATTACAACTGCTGTAATTGCTGGCAGGCTACCTCCCTGAATGCCAAAAATAATTTGCGAGAAAAGCCCCAATTTTGCAAATGGTGAAGGATACTGCAAGAGCTGTTGCTATCTTTAGAACAGGGAGTTTGCCACCGGATTCAGATCCCTCAGCCGTCACAACATCTGCCAAAATTCCAGCTTTTAATTAGAATGATATTGAAACAGAACCACATGATCTAAAGCATTCATATCTGATGGGTCAACTTAAAGACAGTGTTAAGCAGCAGAAATCCAAATATTTAGCCTTTGCAGATTGATGCAAACAAGAAAATATACCGCACAATGATGTAAACTATTCTATCAAATGTAGCTAAACAGGGAGCTTTGCATACCATCGGTTGACGCCGAAGTCTCTAGGGGTACTTTTGATGCCAATGCAAACGATGATGTAAAATATACCGCACAGATAGCGTTCTCTGCAGCTAGTCCAGCTGCCAAAATTGATGGAGAAACTCCAAGAGCATTTGAAATGGCAACATCATTGACGGCTAAATCACATCAAAAACTAAAACTTAATTCCTTAGTTTTAGTGGAGAACTTCGTTGAAACAATGAAACCAGTAGAATAATCAGATCACAAATGTCTATTAGGATTATTCTAGGAAGTGGAAAAGCAAATTACCTCCGCCAATATGCCTATCCATGAGGGCAGCCGCTATCTTCCAACTATCTTGTCCAAGTGCTCGCATTGGCACAATGAGATATGCCAATGTTGTTCTAACTGTTGTTGCAACTGTCTTGCAACTATAGGGAAAACAAATGTCATGAACACTGCCTAGCAAAGAAGAATGCAGAAAAAACAACGCAAAGCAAAGCAGAAGCTCAAGACAGTAAATATGTATCAATCTGACTCTTCTGATGCTAATTTATGTTACTCAAAATTTACATGCTGATAACCCGAATTACAGCAATGGTAGATTAAAATAGTAATGATTCTGTCACTCTGGTGTCAATGGAATTACCTGATCCCAGCAAGAAACGTAGGAGAAGTTTCCCTGTTGACTTAATTACGCGACGCAAATCTGCTCTGAACAACAACAGTGGAACAGCCAATGGGAGCAAAAATTCCAACACGACTGAATACGCTTTAGGATCGCATGAAATAAGATCCAAATTACTCGCACCAAGTCCGATCAATGCGCCAACTATTGCACCGCTCAACGCACTTCCAACCTTCGTCTTCTCTGACCATCAAGTTTAGTTTAGTGGACAATAAGAGAACTCATTGCTTCCACAATTATAAAAGAGAATGCAACTAGCTATGAGTTGAGAACAACAAATTCTCTTTCCATTTGACTTACCCTCTAAACTAATTAGGCTCAAATTAAAGTCAAACAAGATTTTATGAAAAGGTAAACATATAAACAAAAATTTTATCAAATTCAAAGCAGCAAATTCAAATAAGAAGTTTGGGTTGAACATTCAAAAGATAGAGATTCCATTGCCAGATACCAAAGGCAGAGATGGAGAAGTCCACTTGGCCCAATGATCGTCAGCTGAAATGAGAGGGAAATTCAGTTGAGATCTGACAGTTCCGGATTTGGTAGCATTGGGCCTCTGGTGGTGTAACCAATGAGACGAGAGACAAGTTGGACGTATGTTAAGAAGTTAGCCAACTTGATGATGATAAAGATAAGCAACTGCTTCTTCGTGGGACTTAATGGTTATTTTGGCGGGAACAAACATTTGAGTGTTGGAGCTCTGGGGGTAGAGGTTGAGTGCGGCTTATGCATAGAAATGGAAGCTTTTACGCCATTAACAGTGGAGGAGAACTTGGCAGTGGAATAGACGTTGCAAAAGCTAGTGAAGCAGTCACCTTTCTTGACTTAGCATTCTTTCAGTTCTCAGATCTACTGCCTTTTTTTGAAAGAGAAAGGCATTATTCTAAAATAAAATGGAAGACTACATCATGAATGTCCAAAAAATAATTCCCTGAAACCTTAGACTGGAGGAAATCGAGGAAAGTCAAATTTTTTAAAACCTAGTTAACAACTCTGTTTCATGTAACAGAACCAAAGCTCAGTTGCAATTGAACCGAGCAGGTCAGGCCAATTAAGATTCGATCAATTTGAGTCGGTCCCTGTTCATGTTCCATCCGGTTCGCGTTGGCTTTGAGGCGGTTACCGTTCACATTTTACGTTACGATCCGGGGGGTAATCACGTACGGTTCTTATTTTTATATATCCTGGGGAATCTTTCAAGAACTTGCCTTTTGGGTTTTTTATTTCAAGTGGAGGAGCGAATTTTAAGAGAATGAAACATGTTCTCTAACACATTGGGTAGTAACTAGTCAGAAATCAGTAAAGATGTTCACTGGTCGAGTTTAGGGTAGATTCAGACCGGATCTAATGTGGACTCCAACTTTGAAGAGCAAGCTCTAGCCAACTCGGAAATCCAAAAATGACCTTATCAACATCAGTAACATCTGCTGGATGGATGGTCAACTCCATCATTACAAGAAATGCTGTCAGCCTGCTTTCTGCTTCTTTGAGCTACCTCTCTCTTCATCCAAGGCCTTCAATTTGTTCTTAATCACAGCAATTTTGGCACTGCGGCTCATCTGCCGTGAGGTGCTACCAGCAGTGCCACTTTTAATTGTATCACCTCCAGCTTTGGAAGAATTATGTGCCACTTCCTCCCAGTATTTCTCGCTAGCTAGACGAACCACCAATGGGCGACCACAAGCTAATCTCCCGTGCTTCTTCTCCTTGGCCAATTTAGCTTCCTGCATACTCACTTTAAATGTGGAAATCAGGAATTGCCTGACAACAAAGAAAGAGAATAAGCAGACAACTTACCTCTTTTGTGTTGTACTGGATAAAGGCAAACCCTCGTGGTTCACCACGTTTTGGGCCACGCATGTGCCATAAAAAATCCTCAGATATAATCTTCCCATATGGAGAAAACATCTTAATAAGAGCAGCTCTGGAAAAGAACAGCATTATATTAGTTTCCACAGACTCTGTGCAATAAAAGCTTCAGACTCGAACAATTATACTCACTCAGTTATTCTTAGATCAAGGTTACCAACGTATAGTCTGTTTCCACTCTTCTCATCTGTGAAGCTCCTAGGATCCTGCAGTCAGCCATTTCATCCAGTTCAAAATCATGAATATGTCCAGACAATGCACCAATCTTAATAGAAAATAATCCAAATTCTGAACTTCTTCAAACATAAAGTGCCACCAACAAGTTCAAAACATCTTGAATCAAGAGAAGACAAACACATTTTTGGCACAAAAGCAAAACCATCTAGCAATCACAACATGAGACTTAAAATTTTATATATTGCAATATTATAGAGAAAATGGATGAAAAGAAATCAGAGATTAAGCTATAAGATGAAAATCCCTTTGGGAAATGCAGAAAGCATTTTTTTTCCAGATACTCAAGAACAATCAGAACATGGCAATCATGACATGGGAGCAGGAGCTACCTGGTGGAACACAAGGTCCCTTGAGATTTAAGTAGTGTTTCTCTCATTATAACAGAAATCAATTTTCATTTCCAAAACAGCCAAATCCAAGCCAAGGAATCTGCAAAAGTAAGATATGAATCAGCAAAACAGCAGCAAACTATTTAGTAGTAGGGACTAAAGTCCAACATTCTATAGTTCAAAAGGAGGAAGGAATAGATCATACCAGAGAGAATTTTGAAATGCATTTCAACTTCAATATCTTAAATAGAGTTGATTTTAAAAACTTCATATGTAAATCAAAGTTTTGGATAGTGAATTTACCATAAAATGCAAAGGGAATTAGATGACAATTAGCGTTGCAGGCACAAGCATGAAGCACTTTCAGAAATTCAAAGCATCCGAGTCTGCATCCACCTGCAAATTCTAAAAGAACAAAACATCAGATAAACATGAACCAATCTTTATGATTCCCTTTGCATTAGATTAAAATAAAACACCAAAAATATCATACTAGACATAATTTCATATTATGTAAAAACACAGATAGAAACCTGCATGACAAATTGCAATGAATATAAACACATTTAGTTAGAAATAGCTGTCAGAAGGCCCAAGCCCCTGCCCTTGGCAACGTTACCAATGAGTACTGATGTATGCAAATTAACCAGTTGGTCCTAAAAAACAAGAGCTTCAAGATTATGGTAACAGGCAACCCACCCCCCAAACTAAAAAAAGCCAACACCCAGTTGTATCCTCTACCTCTAAATGTCGGAGAAAATAAAGCTAATTTAATAAATCATCAAAAAAATTCAGAAGAAACTTGATTCCAGTAGCAACTAAACAATTAAAAAAAGAGGAAACAAAGCCATCAGGTAGGCTTAAGAAAAATTCTAAGATAAAACAGAACGATGTATTCCAGAAAGAAGTTTTGTTTGGTAGTAAATGTGATATTTTTGGAAGCACAAAACAATTTTTTCTGCTTTTGTCAAAAGCCTATCAATCTGGTTCCAAAACTTTCCTCCATCCATAGTTGCAGATAGAATGATTTCAAAGAAAAGTTGAAAGTTGACAGAAAAACTACGGTTCTAACTAAACCCTTAAACAGACGAAACAGATTTCGTCCTTTTTTTAGTCGGACAGAAATTTTTCTAATTAAAAGAAATTTCCTAATATACTCAACATAATTTAGAAACCCTAATTTTTCTTCGTCTTCTTCAACAAAACAGAAATTTCATTATCTATATAAGATTAAAATGACTTCCAATTCCATTATCTACGTACAGTGCAAAGAATAACACTCATAAATTTCCAGGAAAGAAACTGTATAACGATTAAAATAATCAAAATTTCTAACCAGTATATATAAAAAAAAAAATCTAGCTGCTTTCACTTTGGACGGTGTCAAAACAGAGCATTTCATCGTTGAAAAAGGAAAAATAAAAAGTGGATTATTATTCGAATAACTTACAGGATGAAACTTCGCATTGAGATTTAAGAAAGTGCTCTCGGATACCGAGTGTAAAGAGTTGCAACTTCTCCAATTCGAACAACCCCAGATTCGAGACCACGAGCAATCAAGCGTCGCACTGACAAGGTAAAGGGTGTGAAAATTCAAAAAGAGCCACCTATGTTAAAGCGACGCCGTTGTAAATATAGCCCTATTATTCATGTACGTTAATCTTCTGTATATAATAGAAAATCTGACTTTTTATCCAAATAATACTCAATAATTGATCCAACCTGTTATCCAAACGAGGATGAATATTATATCATAAATATAAGAATTGAGATATATACAATTTTAAATTTTTAATAAATATAAAGATTGAGATGAATAATATAATATTTATCATATATTATATATATTATATTTATATATATTTAGTAATTAAATTTTTTATTAAATAATATAAATTATTATTTTAAAATAATTAAAATTAAAATTTTTTTATTAAAATATATATATTTATAAAAATTCACCAAAATATATAAAATAAAATTTAAAAAAAAGCTAAAAAATAAATTTAAAATTTTATGTGTTTTAAAATTATAAGTATAGTGAGTATCTATATCCATAAAATATTTACAGAAAAAAATATAAAAATAAATTTAAAATATCATTAGATATAAGTACGAAAATAAATATAATATAAAAATTTAAAAATAAAATATAAAATGCTTTACTCTCTTTATACTTTCATCATTAACATCCTTAATATTATTAAATCAAATGGGTCATCCAACACTAATATTTCGCGATAATAACTAATGGGTTTATAAAGGATTTTATTTCAATTTTAGAATTAAAATTTGATATTTATTAATCGTTTTAACTACTTCAAGTAATAAAATATGATTAAAATTTGAGTATAATCTTTTAACTTTGAAAATTTTCATATAATATAAAAATTTTGAAATGAACCCATATGAGCTACAAGTTTAATGCATTTGAAATTTTTACTCGATTTTATAAGAAATAACATAATGCATGAAATTAATATTATAAAGTAAATTTTTGAAAAGTTTAATTGATATCAACAATAATATTATTAATATAAATAAAAAATAAAAATATTTAATTAATTTTAATTACTAATATTAATATAAATTATATTATAATAGATTGATATTGGCATCATATTTAATTAATGTTAATTACTATTATATAAAACAGACTATATTGCAATATAGTAATATTAGATTATATTTAAATATGTTCAAAAATTAAAATCATAATAAAATAATTTATCCCGGGAGCAACTTTTCGGGTAATTATTATTGTATTCATTTTAAGCGAATCGAATCTAAAGAATAGTCTCATTTTGTGCAAATTAAGCTAAGAAACAAGCATTGACTTTGACCAAAATGAGATTTTTCAAGTAAGTGAATATAATTTGGAGTTGACAACTGAAAGCATCTGATCAGCAGCGTATCGTTGGTTTTGAAAATGGTATAGGTTGACAATTTGTGTCATCACATTAATATTTGATTGTTTCAAAATCAAAAATTATTTTTATAATTCTTAAAATTGTCAGTATGTGTTTCAAATAAAGTTTTCCCATGGGAAATGTATGTTAAAAAGTGTTAAATAATTATTAAAAGGAGTTAAATAAACTAACCCATTTAAGTAATGAGATTTGTAACAATATTTTTTATACAATGTAAACAAATTTTATAAAATTTATATCTGACTCTTATTTGATATCAAATTATTATTTTTATATTTTTAATAATTTTAATTTAGTATAATATTTATAAAATATTTTTAATTTAGTATAATATTTATAAAATATTTTTAATAAAAAATATATTTTAATTATATATAAATATAAATTTTTATTAAGTTAATATTTTAAATTAAAATATTAAATAATAATTTTATTAATATAATACATATATACAATTAAATAAATAATAAAAAATTATATATATTGAGTTGGAATTAATTTACTTAAAACTCAATCTGACAAAAAATTTAACTTGATTCGAAATTTAATTAAAAAAAAAACCTATTAAAAGATCAGATTGAAATTCGACGAATTTGAATAAATTTATATTTTAGGGTTAAATGAGTTAATCCACATTAATAGGAAAGATTCTTTAACATGAATTGAGATTAAGAAAACAATTAAGAACCCTTTTGATTGCTAAGTGTTAAGACCAATGGTATTGATATTATATCGGTAGTGATAATATTAGCCAATACGTAATAATTTTGGAAAAAAAAATTTATACATTTAAGAATTAAGATTATTGTACCCAACTGTTTTGAACCATATTGATTGTAAGATTGTGCTTTTTAAAATTTTTTTACTTGAATCGTTTAATTAATTTCTAATGCTTTCTCTCTCGTGATTATTTTGTATTTTTTTATAATTTGATTAAAAAATAAAATATATTCGTTAAATTAGGTTATTAAATCTATTTGATAATAACTTATTTTATTTTCTAATATTTAAATATTTATTTGATGTTTAAAGATTTTGGATAGCAAATATTTATAATTTAAAAATGTATATATTATGTAGGAATTTTTTTTTATCTTTGGAATTTCAATATAATAGCTTTAATCTCATTTATTTGATATTTGAAAAAAAAATCGCATAAATATGCATGAAAAAAAATATTAAATGCCAATAAACCTGAAAGGATACATCAAATTACATAAATACCAATACATATACAGTACGCCACATATACATATTGCCAGCA
The DNA here is from genome assembly GCF_047325235.1 of Durio zibethinus. NCBI lineage: Eukaryota > Viridiplantae > Streptophyta > Magnoliopsida > Malvales > Malvaceae > Durio > Durio zibethinus. Next base: position 6,311,535 of record NC_143170.1, on the reverse strand, counting down.
TTATCGACGATCTGTATAGAATCGAGAAACGTCGGCAAACAAAGTCATGTTTGTCGGCTATCATAATTCGTTCGCCCAAATAATGTGCGTCACATCTACTCATCATTATTAAGTGTATAAATGATACATTAATATTCGAAAGTTATTCGGATTCGATTTGAAAAAAACTCAAATTCGATTCGATTCTTATCAAGTCGAGTTCAAGTTCTAGTAGTTTGATTTATCGATCGAGTCAAATTCGAATATTTTTATATCTGATTCGAGTAACTCGTAAGTTTAATCGAACTTTTATATTTAAATATATTTTTATTATTTTAATTAATAAACTATTTTGAATTCGAATTTAAGTTCGAATATAAATAATCGAACTCTTATCAAATATATAAATCAAATTTATTTTTACATATTAATCAAATTTAATCAAACGAATTCGAGTAATTCAAATTCGATTATGAATTGAACTCGATTTTAAAAAATAAAATTCGATCGAATTTAAATAAAATATCAAATTACGAATTATGAGTGAAATTTAAATTCAAATTTTTTATTATACCAATTTGACTCGATCATATTACAACTTACGTACCACCATTGCAGTTCAAATAAACGCTCTTCAAATTGAATGACCGAGGTTGAAACTTGAAAACCTTGTTTTAACGTTCTATTAAGGACAAATTCATGATGTATTTCGTAATAGGAATAATTATTGATGAAGAAAGTGATATATCCACCAACCAACTCAAAAAATTCAACGTATTTTGCCCACCCCACCGCCACTTGTTAATATAGTAATAAAAGAGTGACGCCAGATTTCGCAAAAAGTGACCATGATTCATGATTGGTTAGGACGAGAGATCATTATCTTTGATATTTTTAGTTGATGCCACCCCACCCAGCACCCAGGTTAGCTTAGGCCGGTCCATGGACTTATTAGGGATGGACGTGAAAAAGTTGCTTTTATCACTGGCCTGGCAACCACAAACGATTCGAATGGAGAGTGATAGGCTTCCGTTGCCAGCTGTTTGCTGATATGGAGATCGTTGCTGGACTTGATTTCGTGTTATGGAGATGACGTGACCACGAACGCTTCTTTTGTTATCTGCCAGCTGTTTTCTGATATCTGGCCATCTGCAAATGATGAATCAAACATTGAAACCTGCGGAGACTCCCTAGCCCTAACATACGACATATACTTCAGCGGAGGCGAGTAACTAAGCTTTAGCTTGGCTTAAATGCTGTTCACATTGTGTTTTGTTTTTTCCTGGAAAGATTTGCCAACAAGCCTAACGTAGGATTATTGCGGTCAGCCAACCAACCGTCATGAAATTTTTCATTAAAAGTCTGACGTCAGTTTAAATATTGTCTCCAGAAGACGGAAGACCTGTCGCTTTCTCCCACGACTCAAGTATAAAACTCGAAAAAATTCATTACCGACGCTTAAAAAGACTTCAATCGAAAACTACATAGCTGTTCTGGAAAGACAAACATTAACGCTGAATCTGCAAGGCTTTGTAGGTGCCATAGTTGGAATGCCAGTGAGAAAAGAAAATTCAATATACATGGCTGGGAAACTTATCCTTGTGATTTTGAAACGACGAGGGAAAATGGGCAACACCATTTCTCTTCCATTTCAAAATTCAAGGGCTCCACATTGAATTAATGCAATAAATATTTTGATATGTGATGCATCAATGCTACAATGAAAGCTGAAACACAAGTAGCCAACCTAAAACATTACTCTGCTGCTTAATGTCATGTAAGAGTTAAATGATCCATAATGCAGCCACTATTACAGTCAAGAAAGCCAAGTTAAAAAAAAATCGAAAATTTAAATTTAAATTTTAATATTTAAAATTTTTTTTACTATTTCAAAACTATAACCTTCTTTATACCAAATAAAATCGCACACTTTATTTACTAAAAATTTGACTGTTCATGGAAGAGAGAAAATGGATGATTTTGTGTATGTAAAATCCAAAAAGAGAAAAAAAAAAAAAAAAGAAAGTTAAACTTGATAAAATGAGCAACACTTGATGTAGGTTTGTCGTGTGACTCCTGTCAATGCCTTTGGGCCTTTGGCAAGCAAAGAGTGGGCAGGGAAATAGGTCATTTTGTTTGGTATCTACATGTTTCAGTCCTAGTTTCTTGGCACGAAAGGATTTTGGTGGTGATGTGCGCATGCTCCACTGGACCATACATAGAAAAAGAAGGCATTGTTTCTCCTACAATTTATTATCCAGAATTGCAAAAATAGCACTCTGAAGTCTGAACGACTGTGAGCTGTCCAAGAAAAATGCTTTGAAATATTCCGAAAAATCCATCAACTTCAATGGCCAAATCCAGTGCCTCCTACTTCCCAAAACTTACAGTCAAAACCCCCGCAACCTAGTTTCTTCAAAATCAGTCTCTCTTCTTGAACGCTTTATCATTAGATATTCCAATGTCTGAGATTTTCTCTCTCTTTCTCTCTTGAAGAACCCAAAATAATCTTTTTAAGCTACCTCCCATGGATACCAAAAGGCTTCACATTTTCTGTCTAACTTTCATTTCACTCCTTTATTTCTCTACATCTTTCATTCCCACAAACAACTTTCTCATCAACTGTGGATCAAACGCCAACATTTCATTCTATAACCGCATCTTTATAGCTGATTCAGCCAAATCCGGTTCAGTTTTCCTCTCAGCAGAGCGATCTGTTTCACTCACTGACCCAAACCCATCTTCAAATTCACCCATTTTATACCATACGCTACGAGTTTTCACCACTGACTCGAGCTATAAGTTCAACATCAAGAAAAATGGGACAGGGACACACTTGGTACGTCTCCATTTCTCCCCATTTCAAGCTCAAAATTTTAACTTAGTATCTGCCAAATTCAATGTTGTGGTCAATGGCTTCTTGTTACTGAGTGGTTTTAGTGCTAATAGTATGCTGCTTAAAGAGTATATATTGAAAATAGATGGTGAAGTTCTTGAAATTATGTTTAGTCCTGTGGGTGATTCTGGTTTTGCGTTTGTTAATGCAATTGAGGTATTTTCAGTTCCCAAAGACTTTATAATTGATGATGGGGCTAGGTTGGTTAATGGTGATGGAATTGAAGAATACAAGAACTTAACATCGCAGGTTTTGGAGACTATTCATAGGGTTAATGTTGGTGGTTTAAAATTAACACCTTTTAATGATACTTTGTGGAGAACTTGGATCCCTGATGATGGCTTTCTTGTGTTTAAACCTTCTGCAAAAGGAGCAGTCACCACTCATGTACCAAATTATCAGACTGGAGGCGCAACCCGTGAAATTGCCCCGGACAATGTTTATATGACTGCACAGCAGATGAACAGGAATAATTCTGCACTGAATGCTAGATTCAATATCACTTGGGACTTTCCTGTAGGTTCACATGGTGCTCCACACTTAGTTAGGTTGCATTTTTGTGATATTGTCAGTCCTGCGCTTAATCTGCTATATTTCAATGTGTATATCAATGATTACTCTGCTTACCAGGATCTGGATTTGTCCATGCTAACATACCATGTGCTTTCATCTCCGGTCTACATAGATTTTGTTGCAGATTCGGATGATTCAGGGGTTATACGTGTAAGTGTTGGACCTTCAGATTTGAGTTCTCCTTCAAAAATTAATGCTATTCTAAATGGGGCAGAGATCATGAGGTTGGTAAATCTTAAAGGTTTTAACGCTGGGTCTAAGAAGAAAAACGTTTGGATTTTAGTGGGTTTTATTCTTGGAGGCTTTGTTATCTTTTGTTTAGCTGCAGTTGCAGTTCTGCTTGCATTTAAGAGCAAGAAGAAGAAACTAAAACCACCAAGACATGCAGAAAGTGCTGGTTGGACACCTCTACGTGTATATGGGGGCAGTTCATATAGTAGAATGTCTGGAGGGACTGTTACTACATCTCCAGGTGCTAATGGTTATCACAGCTTGAGAATCCCTTTTGTTGACATACAAACAGCAACAAACAATTTTGACAAGAGTTTGATTATTGGAATGGGTGGATTTGGAATGGTTTACAAAGGAGTCCTTAGAGACAATATTAAGGTTGCTGTAAAGAGAGGTGTCCCAGGGTCAAGGCAAGGTCTTCCAGAATTCCAGACTGAGATAACTGTTTTGTCAAAGATTCGTCACCGGCATCTTGTTTCACTTGTTGGATATTGTGAAGAACAGGCGGAAATGATATTGGTCTATGAGTACATGGAAAAAGGGCCATTGAAGAATCATTTATATGGTTCAAAACATCCTCCTTTGTCTTGGAAGCAAAGGCTTGAAATATGTATTGGCTCAGCAAGAGGTCTTCACTACCTACATACTGGTTCAGCACAAGGTATCATTCATCGTGACATTAAGTCTACCAATATATTGCTTGATGAAAATTATATGGTGAAGGTTGCTGACTTTGGTCTCTCAAGATCTGGCCCATGTCTCAATGAAACCCATGTAAGCACTGGGGTAAAGGGCAGCTTTGGGTATCTTGACCCTGAGTATTTCCGGAGGCAGCGGCTTACTGATAAATCGGATGTTTATTCATTTGGGGTTGTGCTCTTTGAGGTACTTTGTGCTAGGCCCGCTGTTGATCCACTGCTTGCTAGGGAGCAAGTGAACTTAGCAGAATGGGCAATACAGTGGCAGAAAAAAGGCATGCTTGGGAAAATTGTCGATCCCAACCTTGTGGGACAAATAAAGCCTAGCTGTTTGAAGAAATATGGAGAAACAGCTGAGAAATGTTTGGCTGAATATGGTGTTGATAGGCCAACAATGGGTGATGTATTATGGAATTTGGAGCATGCACTTCAGCTCCAAGAATCAGAGCCAGAAGAACCACGTGAAGATAGCAACGTGAATGGAATGGATTGTCCAACGCCTAGTGTTGCACCTTCTAGCAATGCTAGGACAGCGAAAGACGATGGTAGTGGTAGTTCAGACTTAACAACAAGCAAAGTTTTTTCACAGTTGGTGATGAATGAAGGCAGATAGTTTAAACGGTCAATGCTGCATGGATACAATCTAGGTCACTTCTCATTCTCGAAAATTTCTACTAGAATCTATATGTATTGAAAGTTTTAGTTGAAGTATAACCTTCTTTCTTTACTTCAATATTTCTTGTACTGTATCAAAGCTGTATTTTTATCATCATTCTTATGTAATAGTAAAAATAATTGGTTTAAAATATTTTACTTTCTTTTCGGTTCCTTAAGATTAATTTTTGTATATTCAGGGTATAGAATTATAGATGACTGTTATCCAAAAGGAATTGTAGATTTCTCTACTCTGCCCACTTATTTTTTGTTGGTTCAGTTATTAACTTAAAGCCTGATTATGTTGATGTTGGATTTGGATACTTGCATGGAAGTCGAGTCAGTAGTCAGTACTTGTTAAATGTGGCTAATTGCTTAAATTAAGACTAACCATTGGCATATTGCTCATATTAGGATCAAAATTTTGAATTGAAACCCGCATTAGGCTAAAATTGAAAAATTAGCAGAGAAAAAGAAGTCTTGAAAAGTTGAAACTGAGAAAAAAGGCCTGTGTAGCAGTTTAGACACATACAGATCATTTGATGATAGAAGGGAATAGCTCATTATAATGGTTTCTTGCCAATGTGACTTTCATGTGCCTTAATTCACGATAAATCCAAGTGCTGCAAGAAACCTCTAGTGCTTGCTCAAGGATAATTGTTACTAATATTAGTACTAGTTTTTGGAGATTAACCTTGCCAACTCCTGTGATACTGATTATTAAAACTGTTTAGGATAAAGCTGGAATGTGAACCATGAAGTTTGTATTTTTTCTTTTCTGCTGGGGCCTACGACTGAAGTTGTCAGCAAAAGTATAGCTATATAGAGACTTCCTCTGCCTGATTTAAACTGTGAATTCAAGACATGTACCAACTGGCTCTAGTTACATCATTTTCACATAATGAAACCTGTGACGTCATGCCCTAAACAAAGCACATACATGCCAATGCGAATTTCTCTTTCTTTTTTTCCTTTACCTTTTATAAGAAAAAGATAGGGAACTGAACTTCAATATATGATTTTGAACTATTGATTTCTAATTTGAGGTCTAAATTTCATTTATATGTCAAGTTATGCCCGATTTATAATCATGTTATTTCAAGCTTGAAATGGTTAGTGCATGCTACAACAACAAAGTTATGTACAAGTAACCTTAGCTTATGGTACTTGGATTTGCCATATAAGGAAAGATAAATGGAAATTTCAACATGAATTGGGTGGCAGACAATGTTTATGGCTGCTAAGAGCTGAGGAGTTGCTTGATTGATTTAACTGAATCTTTAAAAATTGCAAACATGGGAAAAAGGTTGCAAGGGTGGAAGATCTATGAACTTAGAATTATCATATGCGTGTGAACCGGAGAGACCCCAAAAAAGCACTTGCCAAAAGAGTTAAAAAAATCATTGATTGATTTAAGAGTGTATTTGGTTTGGGAGAATTTATAAATTTTCTTTTGAAATCTTGATGGTTGGTATTTGTTTCTCACGTTTGGTTCAGAGTAATTTGATTATGGGAAAAAATATCATATTTTCAACAGTACCTAAAATCTTAAAATTAGAAACTTATTTCTCTCTATAGTATTGATTCCAGAGGAGAAAGGTACCTTATTTTAAAATTTGACTTGAATAAAAAATTATCACATAGCTGTTATCCTTTTGAAAAGCATATTTACAAGTGATTGGAACTTAGTTGTAGGTTTTTGTCAATGGTAATTTAATTTTTTTTATATTGCAATTAAGGTATTTCAATGAAGAAATGCCTTAATTGATAATCAATTAAAGCATTTGTATACAAAAACGCCTTAATTGATAATCAATTATAGTGTTTCATCCTTGAAACACCTTAATTGATAAAGATATCAATTAAGATGTTTCTTCACACAAATGCTTTAATTGATCCTTTATTATTATTATTATTATTATTATTTTTTGCTTTCGAAAATTGTGTTATGACATGAATGCTTTTCAATCACAGTATGATAAAGATTAAAGTGTCCGTCAATTAAGGCATTTGTGTAGAAAAATGCCTTAATAAGTTATCAATTAAAATGTTTCTTCCTACAAATGCTTTAATTGTTGTATATTAAAATTTTGTTTTTTTCTCCTAAAGATCGTGTTCTGACGATATAAACATTGTAATATCTAATTGTGAAGCAGAAAAACCTATATTTTATACATCAAATAAGGCGTTTGTATATATAAAATGCCTTATTTGATGTCTTCATCATGTTTCAATAACCAATATGTTTCTGATTTTTATTTCAATATATCTCAGCTCATAGCATTTACTTTTCTCTTTAAACCAATTTCAGCTTTAACATCCATCATTTAATCTTCATCCTATTAAGTTTATATTCATTTTTACATAAAATGGTGTGTATACTTTTTTTATTGATCTTTTTATTTGATTTGCATTATTAATTGCCTTCCAACATTTTCCTTTTTTTTTTTTTCATATTTATAGATGTCATTTAGATTTGGATTTATGTTTCTAATATAAACGCCTTGTTTTGTGGTTTCTTTGTTTCAGCTTCTTCATCCAGAAATGTTTTGTTGCTAATTTATATTTTATTTGATGATGTTTGATAGATTTCATGCATCATATGCCAAGATTTGCTTTTTATTTATGTTTTCAACTCTAAAATATTTTGTTTTCTAAATAGTTATAGCTAGTTTATCACTAAAAACGAAGGTGTAATTGGTTACATTACTTATGATGTATTTGAACCAGATGAACACGTTGTTGCATATGTTATATTTTGTTGCTGTAACTTTATTACATATGAATGTTAGAAAATGACGTAGATTATTTTATGGTGGAACATTTTATAATAAGCTACATATTAGAGGGTTAAACTTAAATATAATATTCTTTGAGAGCGATAGATAATGTGTAGATAATACTAGAATAGACAGGAAAGCTTTTGTAAAATTATGTCATTTGCTTAAAACAGAATGTGTTACAACCATCTAAATATATGTTAATAGAAGAACTAGTTATTAGCTTCCTCTACATCATAACCCATTATACAAAAAATAAGGTTATGAAGTGTCAAGTGGTCAGATCTAAAGAGATAATTAGTATATAATTTTATTCCGTGTTGAATTATGTTTTAAGATTGCATACATTATTGTTTAAAAAACCTGAACTGATATTAAAAAATTTAATAGATAATAGATAAAAATAGTTCAAAAATTATTTTGGTACTTTAGATAGGATATATATCAAAGTCAATGTAAACGCAGTTGACAAGCCTAGATACACCACTAGAAAAAAAGAAATTACTACCAATGTCCTTGGTGTTTGCATCATAGATATGCAATTCATATATGTTGTACCGGGATGGGAAGGTTCTACAGTAGATGATAGAATGCTAAAAGATGCCATTACACGTAGGAATGGGTTAAAGATCCCACAAGTATTATTTTTATATATTCGTGTTATGTTAATAACGAAACATCTGTTTTCTATATTATTAATGTTGTTAAGTGAATCACATGTAATTGCTATTTGTACGATGTCAGATACATAAATATGGAAGGATTTTTGACATCTTATAAAGGTCAACAATACCATTTTAGTGATTTTAAGGTAGGACTCCAACCGACTACCATGCAAGAATATTTCAATATGAAACACTTTTAAGCAAAAAATTTTATGGAGAGATGTTTTGGTATATTGAAAACTAGATGTGCAATTTTAATGGAGAAATCATTTTATTCAATAAAGACACAATGTAGAATCATTTTTGTTTGTTGCATTTTCTATTATTTTTTTAAGTCTAAGATGGTTTTCGACCTTATCGAAGGTGATGTTGTTGAAAGAAGTATTAGCCAATCAAATAAATTTGAACATCAAGATTTGATTACGTATGTTTAGCCATCTAATTCTTGGACTTAGTTTAAAAATAATTTAGCTAATGAGATATTCACCCATTGGTTGTATAGTCTTGGACATAAAAACATTATAGAAATGTTTTATATGTTATAACGTTTTCTCAAATTATTTAATTATATGCAATATATGGTTAAGTATAGAATTTGTTTTATATCAATGTTGAATATATGTTTACATTATATTTTTTTATTCTTGAGTGTCCAACATATATTACAATTTGAAGTACACATTTTTTTGTTTTCTTTCCATGTATATTCATTTATTTTATTTTCTTGATGGGTTTTTGATTTACTATATTGATATTGTTGCATAATGTCTAGTTATGTGATTAGAAATTGAACATGTCTTCATGACATGCCGATCTATCACAATCCGTTCAAGGCCTACCTAGAAGAAAAAATGAAAGTTTGAACGTAAATAACAATTTATGGACTCGAGATGAGGATTTCTATATTGTTTAAAGCCTACATTCTTTGGCAGAAGATCTTAGATGAAAAGCGAATAATGGAACATTTCGCTTCGAATATCTAGGTTATATTGAACAAATACTGGAACAACTCATTTCCACTTCAGAACTTAAAGCCACCCCTCACATCGAATCCAAGGTTAAGCTACTCAAAAAACAATATTATGCAATTTGTGATATGAAAAATTTTAGTGAATTTGGATGGAATGATAAAAATACATATATCATAGCTGAGAAAAAAGTTTTTGATGAGTGGATTTAGGTAAGTTTTTTAAAATTACATTATGGCTTACCTTACTTATTTTCATTTTTTTCTATAGGTTTTATTTGATTCGTATTTGCTTGAACTTTTGGTAGGCACATCCACATGCTAAAAGGTTAAGGAACAAATCTTTCCCATTTTTTGATGATTTTAAAGTGATTTTCGAATTTGATAGAGCAATCAATCAAAGAGCTAAAACAACAACTGATATGGTTGAATCATTGAATACTAACGAGGATGTTTATTTCTCTCTAGAGTTTGATATCCACACTAAAGAAATGCGAAGAGAGGAGATGATAAAAAAAAAATTGGTTCGGTTCTTTTGAGTAATGCTATGATGACGTTGTTAGGCAAGAAGCGTTCTAGGAGCGAGGATGGACCAATCATTGATTTGGTTGATTGCATTGACAAAATTAATGCATTATATGATAGGGCTATTAATGTAATTAAGGGCATTTTAGCTTGCTTCCAAATAAAAGTCAAGGATACAGATAGACGAAAGTCACTTTTCAATGAAATAATGTAACTCGATGAATTTACATCGGATGAAATCATTGTTGCTGGTGAGTATATGTTGAAAGAAATCACAAAGTTGAGTTTTTCTTTACTATGTTGGTTGTATTTAGACTTAATTACATTATAAAATAGTTAAACGAATGTAATACTTATCACCCATTGTTTGACTTTTATTCTCCTGGATACATATAGATCGCACTACATTTTGTATACAAATTCATATAATAATTTTGTAAACATATTTATTTAATTAAGACAAGAAGGGGAAGGTTGTAAATACGTAAATTGTGTGGCATGTTATACATTTGTTTATTTATAATGGATATTGTACTTGAGTGAATCAAATAAATATTTGTATTACTATGAATTTCATATTTGTATTTAGAGAACAAAAATCATAATTGTTCGAATGACCATACAATTTGGATTTATAAATTTCATATTTGTATTGATAGAAGAATGTTTGGTGGTCAACATTGTATGTGCCTTGATATAATGCGAATGATATAAAACAAATATAAACTAATAAAAATAAACTAATAAACCAATCAAAATTAACAAATATCCAATCATACTGTCTTTACATAAAAAAATTAAATCAATGTAATGCATATATTTACAGCGAATCAACATTGTCTAACATCAAGGTTTAGCGAATCTTAATACATAATCAGATAATTCTTTATGGACTTCATCAAGTTCGTCTTTCGTGAAGCTTCTTTTATTCTTCCAATATATTCAACTTGCACAAAATTTAGATTTTTTTTATTGAAAGATATTACTATTATGTGAAATTAATACTAACTTTAAATGGTGTGCTCATAAAATCATATAAACAATCTCCCTCATAAAATAAAGGACATAATATCCATTTTGGTAACTCCTGGTTGACAAGGTACTTGAAAATAAAACTGAGTGGGTTGGTAAACATTTATCTAAACAAATTTAGCATAAAAGAATATATTTTATACTTATTAGTAATGACACTTGATTTATCTTTTTATTCTTATCAATTGCAGTCATTTCCCTAAATTAAACAAAAAAATATAGTAAAAAAATAGTAATTATGAAGAAATACAATATAATCTAATTATCACTTATTAATAACATGTAATATCTCTTTATTAAATTGGCAATATCATGTTTAGGCATCACCGTTATTGAGTAGAGTTAAATAAATATGGTGTCCGAGAATTAGTATCAATTACAATAAGCTGTCAGTGATACCTGTAAAATAATTGGCATGATATAAAAATAATAGGCATGATATTAGATTTCATAAATGATACAATTAGTTCTATAAATAAAACTTACGTAGAATTATAAGGTACCAAAAAATAATCGACCCATTTTTGCATGTATTAACCCATATGACAAGAATGAGTAACGATAGTGCCATTCTCATGACTAATTAAATTTAGGTCAACGAATTTGAATTTATGAATCATTTGTCGTGTCTTTATCTATCTGTATAAGAGGTTGTATGATAACAATCAACAGTACCATTTAGTAATACACTCTAATATAGAATAATTGATATTAACTTTGGATATTTAAATTAATTGATAAGTTGACCTCATGTAGGCAACAATATTAGAAGCTGATATTTCATCCAAGGTATAAAATAACTCAATTTCTGGCCTTTTAATGTAAGACATGGATGAATGATCAAATAACCTATACTCTCCTTTAATGGCAATGATGTTTTCTTCGGATAAATGATCAAGTGCATAATTAGATAATACATTAATGGTAGACTCTACAGGGATTATCATCTAAGTCTGAACATCTTGTTACAATATATTACAAAATATAAGTATTAAAACCAATTCAAAAAATATAAAATAAAAATAAATATTGAATGAATAAATAAAATGAAAAAAATGATTATTACCAAAGTTTGGGTTTGCTGTAAGACTTGATTCATAAAAGCATTTCTCTGCTGGATGTCGGTAATAGATTACCCTCGAGGCGTGTTAGGCTTTATTGCTACTAACATTGCCTCTAAAGCTACGAGTCATTGCTATTGATCATGCAAAGACATTGCTCTTGCTCATCAAGTCTTTGTTGTTGTTGCTGAATGATTATTTCATATTTTACATTTTTTGTTGGAAGGGGTTTGGGTTGATTACTGAAGAACTATAATGGTGACACAAATCTACCAACCCTTTAAACTTGACCATGTCTTTTTTTGGATTTTAATACTAAAGACAATGGATCTTCTCCATAACCGATTGACAGTTCACCGAATTCATATCTTATAGCAAATTCATCTTGAAACACAAAAATATTATGCGTAACTAACCATATGCAATATATAGTCATGCATATAAGCACAAATTTATCATATGTGATAAATTAATGAATTATACTTACAATTTTTTTAGCCATTGCTTTAGTTGCTTCATCTACAAATGATCTATCCTTACACATATTTTTTTTTCACACATCCCATATAGAAATTTCGATTCTATAACTAAATGATTCCTAAAAAATTAAGGTGATATAAGAAATAGAATTTATATTCACATGTTCATAAATATTCATATATGAGTATAAAACAAGCATGTGAATACTTATAAGATCATACTTGACATTTGCATAATTTTTTCTTGATGTTTGATGGTGATATACTTATTTGACCTGAATTTTTTTTGTTGTTTTTTGATTTTTTGAAAAAAAAGGTAAACCATTTATTAAGATATCGAATATATTAAACAAAATATTATAAACAATTAACAAATTGGGTATGCATACATAAATTTTATCTGATAGACAATTTCAAACAAATTGCTACCACTCTTCATAATTGATAACATCTGTATATGACGATGGAAGATTAGCCAACAATTCAGAATTATCAGCAAATAGTAAAATATATTAGGTTATCAATCTACTCTTAAAATCTCTGAATGCTTTTCTAACCAATTGTAACACAAGCTTTTTATACTTAGTTAGGATATCAAACTGTTCCTAAAAAATTTAAAATAATTAGTATCAACACATTAATTCGATTCAAATTCCAAACTAACAAAAATTTGGATATTATTAAATAAACATATAACGACCAACTCCTATATATGATCTTTTTTTATTATTAGGAACCATTTGCAAATTATGGTACATAATAGAAATACTAGACAATAGCTCTAATGTGGCTAGTTAACTTTGCACCTCTATCCAATACAAACTGTGTACTTTGATTGAATTTGATGTAAATTTTCATCCCAGTCACTTTAATTTGCTTACCATATCCCCTTGATATATTTTTTTTCATTACGGGTATGTCTTCTTCACGTTTAGTAAAAGGAGACATATATTTTTTGGATTGTATAATACTTACGATTTTGATCAAAATTATAAAAAATACATCAAATTATTTCTCTATATATCACACATAGTAAAAACAACCAATATCCACTACAGTAAATAAACCAATAAAACATAACAAAACCAATAATGTTATATGGGTACAAGCCATATTATATTTTATCAAATCGTAAGAGTTACATGCAAAACAAATGAGTACAAATATAACAACTATTTTTCACAAAACCATTCAGCAAACCAAAATACTCAAACTAAACAACAAAGAAAAAATCATGCATGCAATGAAGTAAGGTTGTACGAGGTAAGTGACAGTGGTAAATGCTTATAAAAATAAAAATAAAATATATATAGTAAGGAAAGAGAAAAATGACATATATAAAAGATTATAAATAGTACAAAAAGGATAAAATATGCACATACTAGTAAAAATGAGGTGCGATGATGTTAAGTGGTTGACAGTCGACGATCAACGGTGACGAGAGAGATGAAGAAACCAAAATGCAAAGTAAATAATTTGATGGGTTTAGGGAAATACATGCATTGCAGCTTTTTATCATTCAATTGTATTAGTCATTTAGTTTTTCAAGGTTCAAGAACAAAGAATGAATCTTTTAAAATGATCAATTAAGGCATTTGTAAACACAATCGCCTTAATTGATCTATTTTAAAAATAATTTTTAGGTCAATTAAGACGTTTGTGAACAGAAACACCTTAGTTGATCCAATTTATATATATTATAAAAGATAATCATATAAAGCTTTTCTGTACACAAATATCTTAATTGATCAGTTATAAAAAAATAAAAAAATAAAGTAAAGTATTTGTGTACAAAAACGTCTTAAATGATTGATCAATTAAGGCATTATAAGAAAAATAAAAAGATCATTTAAGACATTTATGTACATAAACACCTTAATTAATTAGTTATAAAAAAACAAAAAGATCAATTAAGTATTTGTGTACAGAAACACCTTAAATGATTGATCAATTAAAAGCGTTATAAAAAAAAAAGATCATTTAATGTATTTTTGCACATAAACATCTTAATTGATTAGTTATAAAAAAAAAGTCAATTAAGGTGTTTATATACAGAAATCTCTTAAATGATTAAACAATTAAGACGTTAAAAAAAAAATAAAAAGATTGTTCAAGGGATTTGTGTACAGAAACGCTATAAATTCTTGATCAATTAAGGGGTTTGTTAAACATTTTAAATGATTTTTTACAAAATTTATAAAGAGATTAATTTGTATAAAGGATAAATTAAGGCATTTGTGTAAACAAATACCTTAATTTATTCTTTTTATAATGATCTTTTGCAAATTTTATAAAGGATCGATAACACCTTAATTGATCCTTTTTATAAATTAAAAAGAAGATCAATTAAGATATTTGGTTACACAAACGTCTTAATTGATCATTTTTTTTCAATATTTTTTCTTATCAATTAAGGCATTAATGTTTTGAAAAGTCTTCATTAATGATGTTTTATAAATAAAAATAATAATTAATTAAACTGTTTATTTTTTTATTATTAAATATATCATTTATTATTTGAATATTTATTATTAATAAAATAAAATAAAAAATTATCATCATCAAAGAAATTATGATAATTATATAAAAAGTAATATATATAAAAAATTTTCAACGAAACAAATGAATCTAAATATAAAATATTTTAAAAATAAAAAATTTAAATATTATATTTTTTAAAAATCATAATATTTTTTAAAATTTAAAATTTTATAAACCAAACGTCACAAAACATACGAGACTTTGAATTTTGATGCAATTAACGGGGATGTAACCATCTCCCTTTGTTGAAGCAACAATTTCAATCTCTACCAGTAGCGTTCAACTGCATCAGGGCCGGGCCAATGGGCCATAGTCTATCTGTAGCTACATTCGCTTTAGCCAAATCCACCCTCGGTAAGCAGGCAGTCCATCCTTCAGCGTTATCAATATCATTAAAATTTTTATCTGCTTTTCCACTTTTGGCTTAATAATAATAGATAAATAAAATTTCCAAATTCCTACTTACAAATGCACATGCATTCTTCGTTTTCTATTTTATTTGGATCCAGCTAATTTATTGATTAAGAATATATAATTGAACATTATATTAAGAAAATTTTGTATTTAATACATTATTTTAATCAAATTTAAATCCACACTACCATTCACTTGCAGGCAAATAAAAAAAATAATGAAATTCAAATATTTCTAAAAATTAGAAAAATACTTAAAAATTTTGGGTTTTTTTTCCAATAAAACAGTCGAAAAAAATTTTAGAGGCGGGGTATTACTTGAACTTCAAATTTCAAAATACGAGGACATGGGAGGGCAAAAAGATAATTTCATAAAAAGATGTCGGTGTCTGGGAGTTAATAATTGCGTAACGCGATGACGTGGGGCATGTTGTCCATCTCGAGGGCCAAGGCTGCGAATTTGGCCAAAAACGAAAACTCTGGAGCCGTGAATCGTTCACTAACTCAGTGCCCCACAGTTGTAAAGAAATGGAGTAGGGTCACATGACCAACCACCTGCCCCTTTTCCGTAATTGCCATCATCTTACAAGGGCCATTTCAAAATTCCCGTCCCTTTTTTTTTTTTTATTTGTCCTTGTCCTCGCATGGTAACCGAAACTCCGCACTATTAACAGTTTTTCGGTCCAAATTTTAAAAGGGAAAAAAAAAGTCTCTCCCTCTCTCTCTCTAATCTAATCTTTGAGAATCCGAATTAGAAAGAGATTCCGCGATTTGAGCATTTGGAGGCGGAAAAAGAGAGCATTAAATCCCAAAAGAGAGCGAATAAGCAAAGTGCGAAAGAGTGAGGAAGTTATTTTGAAACGGAATTGAATCGTTGGCTTTCGAAGCTGAAAGAGGGAGCGAAAAAAGAGAGTAGGAGTTAGGGTTTTCTGGTGTTTGGAAAGATTCGAATCGAGAGAGGAAGAGAGGGGTTAGGGTTTTCAGGGTGAAGATGACGGAGGTGATATTACATATATACGATGTGACGAACAGTGGATCGGATAAGACGAACAACACCATTGTTCAAATCAACAAGATCTTCAAGGATGGAATCGGCCTCGGCGGCATCTTCCACAGCGCTGTTCAGGTCCCTTCTTTCTCACTCTCTTTTTGAATTTTGCATTTCTATTGCATTCTTTCATGTTGTGCTTACATGAGATCTAGGTTTTCTGGTTAGAAATTTGGGCTCTGTGTTGAATTTCTCGGGTTTTACTTGTTTAATTAAGTTGCAAATGTTTAAATGGCAATTGTAAATAAGCTCTGACGTTTTGGTTGGTGCATTCAAGTGTTGCTGTATAATGTAGATAAAGATTTATCAAAGAAAGTGAGGGGGGCGTTAAATCTTTATTTTGCTTAAAAGGAGTAGTTTCAACTTTCAAGGTAGCTGGGAAAGAAAAAGAGAATACTACAAAGAAGGAATTGATGGTTACTCTGCAGAGTAAAAGCTTATAATTCACCGTTTCTTTTGTAGCAGTAGAATCGCATTGTTGTTTCTAAGTAACCTGACATTGATTGTTAGTTGTTTCTTGTTAGTGTATTTTATGTTATTTTAATATATCAAAATTTAGCTAAAGATTTCTGAGAGATTTTGGAGTGTCCTCGGCTGTGGCAAGGTTTTGGAGTGTACTCGGCTGTGGCCAAAAGTTTTATAGAGCTGAGGACAATGGTAGTCTTCTACAAAGTTTTAAGTGAAAGCTCTAGCTTTTTTTACCATAGAGGATTTTGTAACTAGATGTTAGGTCTTCGTGGATGATATATATCTATTTCTAGTTTTTTTTTTTTGCAAGAATTTATAGAACATTTACCACTATATTACTTTATATTGGAGAATCTTGCAACTAAATCATGTTACTAGGGGAAGGCAAATATAACAGTTTCTCTTTTGATTTCTTGTAGTTATGGGTACTGACAACGGTTGTCTTCACTTTTGAGCAATTTAGATTCTGTTTTGTCATTAATCTTGTTGCTCATCCTTTGCATGTTCACCTTTGTTTTCTAGTGTAATTTTGTTTATACCATACCAGTAATACATTGGATCATTATGCATGTGTTTATATCTAACTATTTTTTAATGAATATCATATGACATGTTAATTCTCCTAAGTGAACTTTTTCAAACAGTATTTATGCAGTTAGACATTTGGCATCTGAAGAATGAGTATTAATTTTGGTTGTCAACTTCTCACAACTCTTTCTTTGTCGTAAATTTGTTATTGATGCCATTTTTTTGTCAACTGTAATAACTTTATTGCCCTATTGACAGGTATATGGAGAAGATGAATGGTCTTTTGGCTTCTGTGAGCAAGGGTCTGGGGTTTTTAGTTGTCCGTCAGGCAAAAATCCAATGTATACATACCGTGAGTCCATGGTCCTTGGAAGAACTAGCTTTTCAATATTCAAGGTAAACCAGATCTTACAGGAACTAAGTAGAGAATGGCCTGGAAGTTCCTATGACTTGTTATCCAAAAATTGCAACCACTTCTGTGATGAGTTCTGTGAAAGTCTTGGTGTCCAAAAGCTTCCAGGTAAACTTAAGTGTTGTATTCTTTTAGGTGGATTGAACAGATGTAGGTATCTCTAGTGATTACTGCTTCGTCTATCTCTATAACTTTGTATCCTGCTGGTAGATCACCAAGTTCTTTAATATAGCTTTTTAGTTGAATTTCCGGGGAAAGACCTCTTTTCATACCTATTTTTTTCTTTTAATAATGGCATTCTTCTGTCATCGGATACAATTGTTCAATGAACAGTAAGTACGATCTGAACAGAATTATGTGCTTCACCTCATGAAACTTAGGTCTGAGTTGCTTGATGTAGTGGCGGAATATTATGGTTCATGCCAACTGTTAGCATGTGAGTGCTAATACGAGTTGAGTGCTTTGCTGCTTCTGTTCTATCATCCATGTGCTTTGGTGATAAACCTTAATATCTGAAAGAAAACTATTTTAGGGTTTGGCTTGGCTACCTACCTTATTTGTAGTGTTAGTGTGCGCAGGCCAGAGGAAATCATATTAATTTAAGTTCACTTAGTATGCAGTCCCATGGCTGGCAGTATTTTGAGGAGATAAAATGTGTCAGTAAGAGTGAATAGGGCATGTCTTTTGTCGGTGTCATTCAACTTACAGTGGCTTTTTTGTTCTTACAATTTTTGTAACAGGTTGGGTTAATCGTTTTGCCAATGCTGGTGATGCTGCAATAGAAATAGCAGAAAACACTGCCTTCCGGGTGAGATTTCCTTTAGTTCGTGAATGTCATAATCTGCAGAAAATCTCTACCTTTATATGACTAAACCAGCAACACCTGCAAATATATAATCATTTCACCATTACATAAAAAGGTTTTTTTGTACTTTGCATGTAGATGCTTGCATTTGTGCTGTTAGGCATGCACTATTAAGCTTTATTCCTAACATCACTTGGTCTTCTTTCTATATATCACTTGATTTGAGTTTGAGCGTTGCTTCAGTTGTTATTAGGACTGTTTGTCTATTTTAAAAGCTTCTTGTTCTAATATCTTGTTGCAGGTGTTTACCTTGAAACTTTGTGAAACTAGAAAAACATGTTTATTAGCATCTTCTTTATTGTGAACTACATTATTATCCTGATGTTGCAAGGATAGAAGATACTTACAAACTAAAATTTGCATTAATGTTCTTTTCTGCTTGTTTTTCACCCTTCATGCTATCTGGTCTTGTGTTTATGTTAAAATTTGCATAAAAAATTGCCGTGAAACTCTGGGCAAATTATCAGGCTGAAATTGTGAAATGTCCTAAAACTTAGAAGGTTAAACCCTCGATATGGTCAGTGCTTAAAATTGTAGTGTTGATTATTGCAGTTGAGACAAGCCAAGACTGAGATAGTATCAGCCAGCAAAGTGGCGTATCGTTTCCTTGTGGGTGTTACATCCGGTTCTAGTGGTGGTAATGACTCCCCTGGCAATCAAAACAGAGGAAGCCCTAGATTTCAAGCAGCTTGGTTTAAAAACATCATCACTACTGGTGCCAAACCATCTAGCCGTTCTGAAATTGAGACTCAGAATGGCAATGTTCTTCAGCAGCATCAGCCCCAGAATTCTGCAGAGACAATTCAAAAAAATTTTCAAGATTCAAAAAGACCATCGAGACAGAATTCAGAAGATATGGGACGACCATTGCAACAGAATTCACAAGATTCAGAACAATCACTGTGACAGAATTCATGGCATGATATTTGACGGAAATGTTTTCTGGAAGCATCCTTTGTTGTGTACTACTTGGAACTCTGCATAGCCAATCAAGAAGATATTCATTGTGTATCAATGTAAAATGTTCATTTGTTGTCCCAAACTGAAAATTTCGAACTGTTTTCTTCCAACAAAATGTGTGCATTTTGGAAAAAGAACCAAAGATGCTGTAAGGTCAGTCAAATATGATTTTGCAATATAACTTCCCCATATCTTCTAGTGTTAAAGAGATAATTCTAAGTCGTTTGAATCTAATGTGTATGAAAAGGGATATGGCTGGTTGGTATGTAGGGCAAACCTTTTTACCACCGTGTATTTAGCTTCTTCCTGCAGCTTAAAGTGCAAATGCAAACAAGTAATCGACACTTGATTTTTCATGAGCAATATATGTCTTCAAAACTTTTGTAATTCCTTTTGAATTTTTTTTCAGTGGAGCTCAAAGGAACTAATTCTTAAAAGATCTATCAATTTAAATGTCAACTATGTTCTATGGTAATTTTTCTGATTCTGTTTTATGTTTGTCATGCAATGTATTTTAAGCAAATTTTCTTGAAGTTAGGAAATTCTTATTCACTACATGATAAAATTTTTCCTTATATTTAATTTTATTACCGAATTTAGTAATCATTTGAAAAAAAAAATGCATTAGAGGATCATGAACTCCTAGACTTAAGTATTATGGTTTTTTTTTAGTACTCCAAGAGTTGATTTTACTTTCTTTTGGTGCTTGATAGCATTTTTACTATCAGGTTTCATATTATCTACAATTTTTTACTACAATACTACCATATTTTTGCAATTGGTATAATTACATTATGAATCAGAATAAAGCATTATAAAGAAGATAAAGGTGGAGTGATTGGATAGTTTTGCTTGATGTGAGAATCTATATTTCTACTACTAATATCATTTATTTGAGATCGTTTTGGCTCAAGAATAATGTTGAATTATCTTTGTAATTTTGAGGCGTCTCTGTTCCATATGTATACATATTTTTTGGACTTCAAAATTTATGGTTGAGAGGTGTTTCTCAAAATGCCACCTCTTTGTATATCATAAGGTCTTAGTTGTTCACATCACAGTACAAGTCATTTTGCGATAATTAACGTAGCAGGGTGTAAGAGATTGAAGTTTGATTTAGATGCTTATGTCCGAACAAAGTCTTGAAATTGTTATTTGCTTTGAACCAAAATTTTCATTCCAAAATATTTGCAAACGCACTGAAATTATGTTATAAACTTATAATTCGAAAGGTAAATTTTTAATGTGTTTTCAAAGTTAATTTTTCTTTTCACATACGAATGATTCTTGTTTAATGATAAAATTATCCCGCATTGACGCGAGGGCAACTAACCTAGTTTACCATTAATTTTGGAAAAAGTCAAACGTTAATGTTTAAATTATTCAAGTTAATGAAATACTCCCCCGTACAAAAGGAAAAAGTATAATTGAATACTCTCCAGTGACATGTAAAGAAGGCAAAATTCAGCGTAAGGATCTACACTCGTCAATTGCATTTTAGATTCAGGAGCGGGCAATTGTTTTAGACTAATTTCTTCAGGTTCTCATTGAGGAAAAAATGGGTCCTATGGCGGAGGCAATGAAAATGGTACTGAGAATAGTCAACAGATTATTAAGTACAAGACCATCCAAGCATGACAAGCAAGGTTAACTTGAATGAACAAGAAAAGAAATCATAAATTATTCATCAACCCGCTAAATCACTTGTGTCCAATGTTATAAGATTCAAACATCTGTTTTAATAAATTGAAATGGTGAGAGCAAGTTCATTCATGCCTCGAAAAAGTATCAACAAAATCATTCATGTTCGGGAAAAAGAAATGGGGAGCAAATCACTATCAAGATACAGACATTTAATAAATGGTAAACACGAGAGAGGACAGTGCAACGATGTTTAATACCTGAAGAAGCAACAAAACAGACAACTGACAGAGTCGTGACAATATATATATACAGAGCCATTATTCAGAATTTTGAGCAAGACTCCAAGCAACATGGCAACATAACAACAAAGTGCTTGTCTAGCCTCTCAACATCCCGTTGAGGACAATTGTGTCTACCTCTGCATCCTCTGTAATCTGGAGTGCTGAAACAGCCTGTGCAGCAATAAGACCAGCTGAAAGTTCTGCACTGCCCCAAATTCCATCCTCAAAGTATGATGCATGTAGATCCCTTCCATAAGCTCCATATGACAATGACCAATCACTGTTTCCCAACTCAGCCCACTCGCATCCAGCTTTATATGTATTGGAGACCCAACCTTCATAGTTTGGGTGAGCTTGATGAGGAAGGCAAGCTTTACCTCCACCCATAAACAGATCAAAATTGTCAGTATAATCCCAATGGTTGAGCCCCTCTTCCTTGTTTAGCATAATCTTACACGAATCATCTTTGTCTTCACCAAGTAGGACATGCAAAGCAACAGCTTCAGCAATTGCAGCACCTTCCTCGTCAAGCCTCTGCTGTTCTTCCTTCTTTTTCTGTTTCTTTTTTTCTAGTTCAGAACGGATGGCTGCAGAAGTAGCAAGGGCTTTCTCCAAGCGCCTCTTTTTCTTCTCAGCCTGTTTAATACGATCCAACTCATCCTTCACCTGCTTCTTTTTTGCTTTCCTCACTACGGTTTGCACTTTATTGCATGCCTTGTTATCCATGAAAACTAAAAAGCTTTAAACCCAGACTTCTGTTTGTTCAAATTTTTTTCTTTGACAAGGTTCCTCTAAATTGTATACATTTCCCTATAAAGCTGTTTTTTCCCCTTATAACTTTTTTTCTTAAAAAAGAACTTTTGATGCTACCTATTTCTAATTACTTCTCTTATTGAGAACTAATATAATTCTTTGACACCAAGACTACACCCACTCAGGTCTGTAGGAATATCTCATCTTACGGACAGTGCAATCCCAAACAGAAACAACAGGGGAACACAAAAGAGCACAATGGTAAGCATTCACAGGCCCATCCCTTGGCAGCATCCTTCCTAATTTCCCACAACCCTTGCATTTACCCATTTTATGAACACTGAAAGACCCAATAAGCTTATCCCTGTCGAAAAATCAGTAACTATAGTACAGCTCAAACAATTCACATGGCCTTCCCCGCTGCAGTGAAAGAGGAAGAACATTTGAGTCATTAAAACATCAAAGCAAATGTCATTACAAATTATTTCGACACACATGCACAGTCAAAGAGGCAGATAACATAGACAAAAATCTCTTTGATAATTAAAATCTCAAGCATAAAACTTCATATAAGAACCAATAAATTTAACTTAAAATAATTCACTCCATAAAACTATCAAGAACAGAGAGGGACAATTAGATAACTACACCTAGTGGGTCATAGACTCATGGTGACTTAAATGTAAAAAGCTTTGGAACTACAGGATAAGCAATGCATCAATGTTCACGTTAATGGTGAGACAAATTACTAGAAGCATATAAAGATTAAGCATACAACAATATCGATGACCATATTAAAATGGAAAAGTAAGAGCACCATTAATGGAAATATAGTATAACCAAGCGAGATGAACCCAATTCCAGAGACCTAACTGATCCCATAGTTCAGTAAATCTTTGCAAATGGACTAAATTAACTAAAAGCAATAAGAACAAATCATCCTAGCACTATCTGATTACTCAATTATTCAAGTAGGAAAATGTGTAAAACAAAAACCCATCCGCTAAAACATTAGCCAATTTAACCCATCGCGAAAAAAGGGCTGAAGAGGATAGGACAGCTTTATTTAATTAATATAAAGTTTCTTACTTCTACCATGTTGTATCCAATCTCAATCTCAATTTCCATTTTCCTTTCCCTTTCCTCAATTTTCCCGCAAACCAAACAGAAGTTGCAACTGGATCTGTCCTATGGATTGTAATAAACCCTAAATTTAGATGTAATTTGCACAGTGCCACTATTAAAATTACGTGGTCCACTCTACCAAGATGTAAATATTCCACATTTAATCAAAATAAATCACTTTAAAACACTAATCAGCTTCGGATCCAAATACCAACTAATCAAAACAACAAAAATGAGACCCAAAAAAAATAAAATTCAAACAATAATTAAAACAAAAATCCACCAAGAAAACAAAAGAAAATTTAGATGAATCTGACCTTATCAAGAATGTTAAGAGGGGAAAATAGATCTCCACCACTCCTTTTAGCAGTGAAAAACTGGGAAGCCAGAAGCGAAGAGTAGCAACTTATGGTATGGGTTTGGATCTGGAGAAAGTCAGAGAGAAAGAGAAAATAAGGGAAACAGAGGGATAAAATAACTGAGCGGACGTCAGACAGTGGAGAAGAAGGGACGGGTAATGGTTATCTTTTCCCAATGGGAGTCCGAAACGTGGCAGATGAATTTTGACGGTAAATCTAGAATATCTGACTTTTCCTATTTGGTTGTTTTCTGGATTGGGAAACTGTGGAGTGTGCGCTGTCACGGCTGATGTCACGCCACTTGGCAACTAGTTCGTGAGGGATCGGCCCTGATCATTGTGGGCCAGCTTGGCCCATATAATAAGAGTCGTACGATCAGATTTCTCCCATTTCGACGGATGGGATTGTAGATCTGAGCCGAATTATGACAGGGAAAAGGGGAAGTTTCGTAATGAACAACTCCAAGGGTAAAACCGTCAAGATTTACGATAAGTTTGAAAAGACTACATTGCTCCAAAGTACAAAGACAAACTGGAGTATAAAAGCCCATAAAATTTGAAGACTGAGCCCCAAAGCCCAAATACCATTCCTTAGTCTGATTGCTCGCTTTCCTCTTCTCCAATACCAATGATTTTCTTCCTAAAACGCTGAAAGCAATGCTGTCTCTGCAACTCTTCTGCGCAAACCCTAAACCCACTTTTAGGAGCCCTTCATTTGAACCCCTTTTCAATCCAAAATCCCTAAAACCTTCAAAACTCTACCAAAAATCAAAGCCCAGCCCCATTTATTCAGTCCTTCAATGGAATAGAAAGCCTGAGCTGGCAGGCGAGACCCCCCGCGTGGTAGTTATAACATCCGGAAAAGGCGGGGTCGGTAAAACCACCACCACCGCCAATGTCGGACTTTCTTTAGCACGCCTCGGATTCTCTGTAGTGGCCATCGACGCCGACGTTGGCCTTCGAAACCTAGACCTCCTCTTAGGTCTGGAGAACCGTGTGAACTACACGGTCGTCGAGGTCCTCAACGGCGATTGCCGACTGGACCAGGCATTGGTTCGAGACAAGCGTTGGTCAAACTTCGAATTGCTTTGCATTTCCAAGCCCAGATCGAAACTCCCCATCGGATTCGGTGGGAAAGCGTTGGTTTGGCTGGTCGACGCTCTGAAAGCGCGTGAAGAAGGGTCTCCGGATTTCATACTAATAGATTGTCCCGCGGGGATTGATGCAGGGTTTATAACGGCAATAACGCCAGCAAACGAGGCGGTTTTGGTGACGACCCCGGATATAACTAGCTTAAGAGATGCGGATAGAGTGACGGGGCTGTTAGAATGTGATGGGATAAGGGATATAAAGATGATAGTGAACAGAGTGAGGACGGATATGATAAAGGGAGAAGATATGATGTCGGTTTTGGATGTGCAAGAGATGTTGGGGTTGGCATTGTTAGGTGTGATTCCTGAGGATTCCGAGGTTATCAGAAGCACTAATAGAGGGTATCCGCTGGTTCTGAATAAGCCGCCCACGCTTGCTGGATTAGCGTTTGAGCAGGCGGCTTGGAGGCTTGTTGAGCAGGATAGCATGAAGGCCGTTATGGTTGAGGAGGAGCCCAAAAAACGAGGGTTTTTCTCATTTTTTGGAGGGTAGGGACACGGGGGGAGCTTGTTGATTGGGCGTTTGGGTAGGGGACTGTGGAGTTGATCTTTGCCAAGGACTGAGCAGCTATGTACAGTGAGTAAAGCTTGGTTCCCATTTGATTCTTGCTAGTGATTTAGAAGTTTCTTTTGTTAGATAGCTAGGCTTGTTGGTTTTGGTTTTTGGGGGATGTTTGAAATTTTGTTGGTGTGAATATATTATTGTTTTTTAATTTTCTATACCTATTGAGTTGAAGCATTTAATTGCCCAAACTCTTGACTCTGGTCAATGAATCAAAGTAATTTGACTGTC
Organism: Durio zibethinus; assembly: GCF_047325235.1. Lineage (NCBI taxonomy): Eukaryota > Viridiplantae > Streptophyta > Magnoliopsida > Malvales > Malvaceae > Durio > Durio zibethinus. The sequence goes on along the minus strand of NC_143170.1, from coordinate 6,285,655 downwards.
ATAGATTCTTCTTTTTTGCTTGTTTTCAGAAGATTCATATGTTTCTAGAATTTGGTGAATTCATGGCGGCTTTTTTTTTTTTTTTTGATGAACTGAATTCATCGCATTCAGTATCTGAACTTGCTCTTATATGATGCGTTGAGATACAGATGAATAGATGATTCAAATTCTAACTAATCATTGACCGTGTTAGAATCAGACGCAGCAAATTATGATTATAGAGTAATGCCCGAGAGAATGCATTTCTTTCAGTATGCTGATTCAGCTCTTGCTTTTGCCCATAAAACTCATCTCTGTTCTGAGCTTCTGATATTGCAGAGTTGAAAGTGTTTTACATGATAAGCAGTTATAATCTAGGAACTTTACTCTTCCTTACTGCACTTTCATGGTCGGTCTTCAAAGCTTCACCATAAGAAGCAGAGTACAAATTGCTTTGGCCTACTCGAGAAATTTATAGCAAAGCAGAGTACTTTACAATGCGAAGATGGCTGCTTGTGCTTAAATTTTGTTTTGCATAATCTCTTTTGCAATTCATGCAGTAATTTGGGGTCCAGTATATTCATATCACCTGTTCATTAAAAAACTTCTCAATTTGGAAAAATTTTCCATTTACAACCGTTCAACTGGATATCACAATGGGATCTAGCATCGCAGGATTGATTACCTGCTCCGATGGTCAAAATAACAATCTCACGAAGAGGGTCCTTTAATATCTCAAAGTGCTAGTTTATCAACCACGTCCTCCTGTAAGCGACCAGGGAACATAAAATTAGACCTTACAAAAAAAAAAATTAGATAAGGAAACAAATTTGTTCTCCGATTTGTTAATAATCTAGAAGTGCATTTTCTGACAGTAGCTCTTTATTTCAATAGTAGAAACAAGTTTGTGAAAATTAAGCAAGCAAAGCTAACATAAGCAACAAAGAAAACTGAATGTTAGACAATATAAAGAAGCAGTAGCATTACAAAAGCAGAGCTAATGCAATTCACATACTATAAAATACAACCAACAAGGCAGAGATCATATACCATGGGTTCCAGTGACAGCAATTAATTTTGTTTGTAACTGTGATAGAAAGAAACAATTAAGCACCAATTACGCTGACCAATTCATTACAATCAAAAGATATGGAACCAACCATAAAGTTATCAAAGTGACGAATAACTGTAAATTGCATGTATTTCCCAAGATTTTAAGAGGACAAAGTAAGCTAATTCAAGATTAATACACACCCAGGTATTCCAATGGACTTGGCATGTAAAATTTCTACATTCTATTGTGGAATGGCACTAGAAAGAACAATGGCATTAGGGAATCTCGAGTCTCCACCATTTCTGGATCGATTTACCAACATCCAATGGACTGATTTCATTATTTAAATCCTTCGGCCCCAAAATCTGGGCCTAATTGACTAAAATTGAGACCATCTTCTTTTTTTAAAGAACACCATTCTTGCAAGTTAAGGCCCAACGAACGAAAGTAACTTTTTAGGCTCCCAATCTGTAATACTTCTGCGAATCAAAACCTAGCCCCTGGTAAAGAAAGGGAAAACAAAAACCATTCATTTTTCACACCCGAACATTTCACCAAGTAATTGGAGCACTATTTCTAACTAAAAAAAGTAAGATTTAAATACCCTTTCAAATCGAAAGAAGACTTCCTTTTTCAGCCATAAGAAGTCTGACGGAGGCAACAAAAAGGCCCTAAACTTGGTGATGCTCAAACAGCCAGGCCAGATTGTTTGGTGCTTTATTATTATTTTTTTGTTTATCTAGTTGGCCTTTGCTATCCAGAATGTTTGAATGGACAAAATTATGCGCCGCTTGTTGGCCTAGTGATAAAAAAACCTTTAAAAAAAATATGAAAGCTTCGAGTTCGATTTAAACCAATCTTTCCTCATCTTTAAATTCTGTAGATAAAAAATAAATTTTGATGTTCTGCCACTCTAACCAAATATTTATCCCAAGTGAAAAAGTTTTTAGTTGTAACCATCAAGTTAACATATATCCAAATAGTCCTAGTTGATTTTATATTTAAGTTGAATTCAATTTACCATTTTTTTTTCAAACAAAACTGTGTGTACATTGACTTGTTTAAAACGGAGCAAAAATCTTTGAGATACAGCTCAACGATTGGACATTGCAACATTGAATTTGTAAGTTTCAAGTTCTAATCTCCTAGCTGCAAAAGGCCAAAAAAAAATTGAAGTTTATCCAACTTAAAAAGTGCTGATAGTGGACTTCACATCGCAACCATGGCGAAAAAATGCAGCAGAAATATGGGAGACCAAGAGATAGAAATGGGTCCAAGTGGGGGTGAAGTGTTGGCTAGGACGGTGGAAAAATCCACTATCAATATATAAATCCATTTTCATCAAATTAAAATAGTACTAAACGGATAAAATGTGTTAGCCAATCACTTAGAGCCACCTTCATCAACAAAAGTGCCAAACATACATATTGTTTGTGTCGATCTCGAGGAATTCTTAAAAAAGTCAAAAAAATTGTTAAAAATAAAGATAAAAAATATTTTTTTCGTTTATATTTTGACAATCAAAATGAGTGAAATATCGAAAAAAAATTATCATATCTTGCGTCAAATCAATGTTATGTAATTATGCTTTGTATAATGTATGCAGTAGCAACCAATACCATATCTGCTTCTAATAACATTAGAGAGGGAAATGGAATGTCTGCGCTTGCAGGAACGCGTTTTCGCCACGACAACGTGATATGGGTTTTTGTTCAATGCATCGACACGTTGACAATACTTGGCAGACCTACAAAAACAAATCCACTATTTGGGAGTTTTAGGTTATGGTCAACGTCAGATGCAGTCGACATAAATAATTTCGACCCAATATTATTATTATATATTTAAAGGCCGAAGCCTTTTGTTTGACCTTTCCTACTTTCCTCTATTTAATGAATCGAACGACGTGGGACGTTTTCCTAGACCTTGTTTAATTTTGATAGGTATGGCCATGGAATTGGGATAGTTATTGGCTTCAATGCAAAACCTAACGCGGATGTGATATCAACATCATCAGCATTATTTTAGGGTTTATAAAGTTGAGTGCAAAGGCTACTAAACTTACGTCTCTCTGCATTATTACGATACTTTTGGGGGTCCTGACTCCTGAAGTCGGTGAGATGCTGCAGAGTTTACACGTAGCCCATGAACTGAAAAAGACGGGAATGAAGTGTCATGAGGAAAATCACGAGGGATATGCAGTCGAGGGATCCAATTCTTCACAATTTCTTTTACCCGATTCTGTAACACCTGATGCCCTCCAAACCCACCAAAAACTCCATCCTAAAATATTGCTTGATTTGAAGTCCTCGTCTTTGCTTTTCATGGAGGCTCTGATGAGGACTGAGGAAGGCTAAGTTGAAATATAAGCTCTAAAAGGACATAAAATCCATCGGGATTTTTTAATGAGCAGGTTCCAGGATAGGCCTAAACCCATGATCTTGGGAAAGAAAAGTGTCCTGATGATAAGATTTCCAATTAAAAACTTGTTTTGTTCTATGTTGCTTCTCTATTATTCCTCCTATACCTAACAAAATGCTGTGACCTTAGCTTAGCCAATACAATATTCAGAGTTTGCCAGCGACTATACAGTATTTGAGATTACCTTTCTTGCATAGACGAGGTGCCTAACCATGCATACGGGACAGCACATAGGCAGAAAACAGTGAAATGTTGGGTTGAGTTACACATTCCATTGTTCCAATTGGTAGAAAGATATAAAAGGTTCTTAAAGGAAACCATCCTTTTCCATCCTCTACCAAGTTTAGCAATTTAAAACATAAAACGATGATATGACATCTTACAAAACAAGATATAAAAGAAATTTAAGTTAAAATTTTAGTAAAATTATATATAAATTTAATAAAAAATATTATTTTATATTTTTTATATCTACATAATTTATAACGTATAAATTTAATATAAAATACGATATTAATACATAAATTATATTATTTTATATAATAAAAATATATAAATTGTCTAATTTACTATTAAGTCAAGCTCATGAATTGGATCTAATACAAAAAGTTTCATCATATTGGAAATTAGGACTCAGGAGTTAAAGATAAAGGTATCGATCTAACCTTTTATAGTTTGGTATTGGATGAGAAAGTAATTGTAATTTCAAACCATGAAAGCACATTGAATAAAAAATACCATTCTGGAAGGATCTGCTAAAGTGCTAATCCTTTTAAGTAAAAAATTAGATGTTTTAATGGCAAAACTTATATGAAATTTGTAAAAAAAAACTTTTAAAAATAATTTAATAAAAATTTTAATAAAAAATTCAAACAGTGAATATCAATAATATATAAAATATTATTAAAAAATTATTTATAATTTAAATTTGATCGATACTTATTCAACGATAAAAATTTTATAAACATTTTTACTAAAAATATCTATCTAAAAATATATATCAAAATTTATTAAATTTTTTTTAAAATTTACACACTTAATCTATATAACAAAATTTTTTAATTTATCATTTTTTATTTTCGATTTTAATTTTTTTAAAATTATTTTTAATAAAAAAACTTCATAAATTTCACCTAAAAAAATTTTATCCAAATCTTTCCTGATGTTCTAAAGAATTAAAGTATAGCTTAGCGGGTTTGGCCGATGGTTGGTTCCTTCCGGGACGAAGTGAAAGCAACATTGGTGCGAGATTTGGTTCATTTTTAAAGTCATGATTATTATCATCAATAAATCCAACAAATCATAGACTTACTTTTCAATTTTCACTAAAAGGACATGTAAAACTAAATACCATAACATTTTTTGTAATAATCTTTTGTCACTATGAGATTGTACAACCATTCACTGGACACCTATTCTCAAGTAAACCTTGAGTTTTGGCCCAAAAAAAAAAGTAAAGCTTGAGTTGTAAATTACAATGCTGATTTTTTAGGAATTAATTTTCAGTGGGAAACACCATGATTTCCCATACACTGTGTATTTCCTTCATTCTGATCACTCTTGAAAAGCATGTATCGCTGTTGAAATTTAAAGGATATCCATTCCAAGTCATTGTCTATAATTCTCTCCTATGTCCCTTGTTTTCTTTAAGAAAAAAGAAAAAGAAATCCATATTTTTCTGCCAGTAGGAAAACAACAGTGACCAACTCAAAATCATTTTCCATTTACAATAATGACAGTATTGTTTCTCTATACTGATATTGCTCACAAATGGGTCCCTTTAAAACAGTTGAATTATCAAGAACCCTAGCTTGATTTGATTCTCCTATTGATCTCTTTCTCCATTTCTTCTATCCCTCCCACTTCCTCCACTTCCTGCTCCACAACAACACACAAATTCAATTCACAACAATAGAAAATCTAAGGAACCAAAGAAATAAATTTAACAAAAAAAAGGTTAGAAATGAAAGAGTAGAAAAGATGTTTCAGACAATCACCTTAGGCCCTAGAAACAGCCCATACGGGACACCATTGAATTTTTCTGAATGATGAAACTGACAGCCCAAACATCAAATCCGAAGAAGATCATGGCCGTTAGATTATGTTTGAAGAAAACTCCAAAGAAAAATTGATAAAATAAACAATTAAAAAAAAAACAACCAAAGAAGTCACTAACCTGGTGAGCGGCAGCAACCTTCCTGAAGTAGGGCACGTTGGCAATAGGCCCCACCGGGAATCTCTTATGGACAAGACCATCGTGGACGAACATGTAGGCCATTCCAAACACCGTAATACCAAGCCCCTGGGGAGCCGAAAGTTCAAAGAGGAAATATCAGAAAACACGAGAGGCCAATTTTGAACATGCAGAAAAAAAAAGTTATTCTGAGTATGATTAAACCGTTAATTCAGGAAGAAGATCAAGATTCAGAAAGATAATGAGAGAGAAAAGAGAAACTTACAGCACCAAAACATAGACCAGGTACAAGGCCTTTGTTGAAGAAACCATAAGAGAGAAGGGCAATAGCTGGGACGGCGTTGATAATGGCGAACACATCGTTTAGCTCGAACGGACCTTCTCTAGGTCGATGGTGAGACTGCAAAATCAGAAATTCATTTTTTTTTAACCAATCTTTTCCGAGAGTTTTCAATCTCTCAGCTACTTAGGCCTTCACAGAGAAATGAAAAGAAGGAAAATGAGAAACAAAAAGAAAAAAAAAAAGAAAAGAGGAAATAAGTACTTCGTGCATATGCCATAACGAAGCGTGCCAGAGAGCTCTGTGAGCCCATCTAGCCCAAAACTCCATGCCTACCTGAAAATAGAAAACGACCCAGTTTCCGATTCAACAGTCAAATCATACTTCAAATGCGATTATATAAAAAACAAATTTGATGAACGAAATTGAACTTACAGCGGCACCAACTGATAAAGCAAATGTACCAAACATTTCAGAAAGCAGCACCTCTCCTCCCTTGAAATAAAAAACAACCCAATTTCAGAAATTGATCAAACAATAAAGAAGAATAATAAAAAATAAAGGGTGAAAAGAGAGGAAACAAACCTCCATTTGCCACGAAAACCTGTAATAAACGGCCATAACAGCCATGGACGTGATCCCGAAACTAGACATGACAGCAGCAACAAGGTAAGTAAACCGTTCGGATCTCTTTCTAGCTAACTTCTCCGCCACACGTGCGGGTATTAATATCTGACGATCTCTAACATCCTCGGATCCTTCTTCTATGAGATTTACGATCTGGGGAGCACTCTGCTTCTGTTCCTCCAGCACAAAACAAACGGTAAAGCATGTCTTTTTTCGAGCTCCATATGTTGGTTTTTGGAGGTGAAGCAAAGGGTGGAAAATTGGCGTTGGCTTCGGCGTATGCTGTGAGGATAGAAATGAAAGGAAGGGTTTAGGGGTTATGGTGATGGATAGGCCTGCCGCCATGGAAACAACTGCAAGAAACTAGACTTGATCGTCTGATATACGTCTAAAAGCTTAAAGCAAGCTCTCGGGAAGGAGGAGGGGTCGAAGTCTTGGGGAATTTGGTGTGAGAGGTTAAATGCACTGAGACCACAATTTTTGCATTCTGTACCGGGATGCTTGTGGAATTTAATGGAATTAAAACACACTCTCTCGTTACATGGTAACGAAAACACCCATGTTTCTTCTTTAAATTACCAAGTTGCAACTTGCAATAAGGGTCCGTATCCAAATGTAATACGTGGAAATTTTATATATACTTTGTATTATTGATAAATTATCATCTTTTCTAGCATTTAGTAATTACTTTCTTTTGTTTTTTTTTTTTAATTTCTTAATAAGGAACTAGAATGCTACCTTTGCTTCTTTTGGGATTTTTCTTAATTTTTATTAAAAAATTTTAAAATTTTTTTCTCTTTCAGGTTTTTGGATTTTTAAATTTAAAGAAAAAAAGTTTGAAAATTTTATATCTAGAGTTTTTTATATAATTGTTTGCATTAATTGGTTTTTATTTTATTTTTTTGAAATTTATTAAAAAATCTCAAATCTAATGTCTTTAGTTTTTTTATTTTTTCGTTTTTAGGAGATTTTTTTTTGAAAAAAATATTTAAATTCTAGATCTAGTAATTTTTTAAAAAAAGTTTTTGCTTTTTTTTGTTGATTTTTGTGTAAGTTATTTTTTCAATTGATTAATGTTTTAGTTGCATTTTTTATGTCTTAATATGTGATTGGGATTTAATATGTTGGTTACTTTGAAGATTTGTTGAATGTATTTCTACAAATTGTTTGTTATCTAGGTGTTTGATTTTTTTTTTTGTTTTTGCAAAAAAAAATTGGAAGGTTTTATAATTATCAATAACACTTCAATCTTTTTCTACAAACATCCTATTATGTTTCTTATTTTCTATTAGAAATATAATTAAGCAAAAAAATTAAAAAAAATTCTTTTAAAAAATTAAAATACCACATAAAAAATAAAAAGCTCATCACATGTCAATATATTAACTCTTTAAAAAATATTTTGAGAAAAAATTTAAAAAATTAAAAAAAAAAATGACATGTAATAAGCACATATCTTGTCACATGTCACCACACTATCTTTAGAGAATAACTTTAATAGATTAAAAGGTAAAAATGGGTGACTATTATTCATGGTAGTATACTAGTTTATGCTAAAATGCATAGTTATCATAATCAGATCGAACCACCAATCCGATCGATTAAATTAGTGAATTAATGTTGAAATCAATCTAATTCTGTAATTAGATCAATTTTATAATTAAATCGTTATAAATCGATAGTTTATATAATAAATTAGTAAACTGAAAAAAAAAAAGAATCGGATTGATTCAATACCAACTAATAAACTTAGGTAAAATATGAAAAAAAAAACCTTTTAAATATTCAAAATAATTTAATTAATTCCTTATACTACTATGTCATATAAATAAGCCCCTCAATTCTTATTTTCTACTATCAAAACTCTTGTATATTTATATTAATAATATGTTGGCATATTTTGAGATAGATGTATAATGACAATGCAAAAAATTTTACACATGTGTACAAATAAGCAATTTAAAAAAAATGGTCTAACAAAAACTTTTATTAATTAATATCATAATTAAAAAAATAAAAAATAATAATAATATATAAATTTAATAAAAAATTAAAATGTTAATAAAAATGATTAATTATTTAACCATGATTGAAAATAATTAATAAAAAAATGTATATATGTACAATTAATTAAAAAAATACATTCATTAAAAAATATAAAAATAAAAATAATTTTCTTTTTACTGATTTTTATATAAATATAAATATAAATATTTCTTTTTTATTAATTTTATATATAGATATTTCTTTTTTATTTCATAAAGAATAATTATTATATATTAATAAAAAATATTTATATTTTAATAAATATAAATTATTATTATTCTTATTTATAATTATTTATTAGTTTTAATTTATTATTTATTATATTTATCAAAAAATAAATATTATTTCTAACTATTAAAATATAAAATATGATTTTAATAAAATGTTAAGTAATTTCATTTCTAACTAGTAATTAATTGTTCTATGAATTTTATATTTTAAAATTTGTAATTTATGATGTACCTTAAAATTTATAGTTTTATGATTGAATTATTAAATTATAACTTGAGTTAAAAATTTGAATTTTAAAATTTTAAAATATTTATATTTTTTATAATATTTTTTTATTAAACCAACAATTGACCCAATTGATATAATGGTTAAACTATTAACTTGGTAACTTGAAACTTTAAACAATTTAATATCCGATCTAATTTTAATAACTATGTTAAAATGTTTGGTCTTCCCATGGCAAAATCATGGGCAAACTAAGTGTGTTGATTTATGATTACTATACTAATAGTTGTGCGATATGTTAATAAAATAATAAAATTTAAATTTAAATGATTAAAGTCCAATTATTAATAATTTTAAATAAAAAATATTTACAAATATTGTTTAGTAGCATAATTTTTTTAAATACAATTACACAAGCTTTCATTGTCTCTAAAGTAAATCATGCGGATACCATTATGTGTCATTCATTTTAAGAAGTTTATTAAATCTTATCTTTAAAATTCACAAATTACAAAATTTTATTTATTTATATACTTTAAGTTGGTTCCGTTTGTACTCTTTATTTTATAACTTTTTAAAACCATCTTCTAAATAAAAATTAGTTATAATCTTTGAATTTCGTTAACATTATGTTGTATTTTTTGTTCGCCATATCTAATAAAAAGTGTTATGTTGATATTATATTTGATTAGGCAATTATGTTTTTTTATAAGTCATTATTTTCATATTACAAAATTAATATCTTATTTACATATAATTAGAAATTAAGTAGCTATTATTTTTAAAAAATAATGACTCAATTTATCCAAATAAAAGAATAAGACTAAATCCAACATTTTTATGAAATACATGAATTAAATCCAAAATTATAGAACATGGGGTGGAAGATGCTATGTTATTTTGGTAATTGAGTTGAAGAGCAAGCGCGAAATATGGGAAAGTGGCAGTGACGTTTGGACCACACTCACCAACTGGAGCATAGATGAAATTAAGTTTAGGATGTAGTTGCACCTTTAGTTAAGTTTTAATCACCATAAGTTAGAATTTAAATGTTAATTTTAATTAAATTTATTTAATATAAATTTTTTATAAAATTTTTAATTATAATTATAAATATTATTATTATTATTATTTTTTTTAATCTTATTAAAATTATTCTCATAAACTCATTAGAGGGTTATGTTAAAGAGGATTACTCAAAGAAATATTTAGGTTCTTAGAATATCAGTTGTGGTGAAGACTGTGTGAAAGCAAATGTTGTAAATATTGTTTGATTGATTGGCAAAATAAGAATTGAAGTGACGTTTGGACGGGCATAAAAAGGACAAAGGCTAGGCAGGCAGGCAGGCAGGCAGGCAGGGAAGGCCCATGTCCGCCACAGGATTGGCCTCCGTGCAGGTCAACGGACAACCAATGAAATCGTAGAATTCAAAATGATTACCCGACGTCCCATTTCTCTGTTTATTCGCGCTACGTTGTCTCGAGGGTAACCTAATTATCGGCACCTTTCCGAAGAAGTTGTCTTGCCACGTGGGATTTCTCCATTGGGTAATCGTTAGACACTCGTTCTTCTTTTAGCCGTTCAGTTGTCCACCTGGCGAAACGCTTGCGCGACGAGAGATTTCCTGTGGATCACGCTAGGTATAAGGTAACAAGCATATGGCTTGGCAAAATATTGTTGAAAAATACGTGGGATTCTTTTTTTTTTTTTTGGGGGGGGGGGGTGTTAATGAAATATGAACAATGGAGTATAGCCTAACGAGAAATGTTTATATTGTTTATTAATTGAGTCATACATCAAGATCTGTTCTAACAATTATTATTCATCTTTTAGAGGATTCGAGGTAATATCTAAAATTTTGAATATATTTTTATACAAAAAATATTGTAATTTAAGAATAAAATAAAAAAATTACAAATGTTACAATTTAAATTAAATATTATTTTTAAAAATAACTATATGAATTAATTAAGTTAAACTTTTAATTCAATATACACTCATTTTTTTTAAAAAAAAAATTTCTCATAAATAAATTCTCAAATAAAAATATTACTTTCCTCAACAAACATAATTATGGCATGATATATGGTCATGGAAAGATCTAACTAAGAAGTCCAAAGCGAGACGTCAATAAATTTGCTAGCTACCTGAAACCACAAATTTAGAGGGATGACATATTGAGACAGAATGGGCAGGCATTGTTTAAATGAACCCAGATTGAATATGAAGCGACATTAAACCTAGTACCCAAGAAATGAAGTGCAGCACAAAATATTGAAATTCCAACTCAGAATTCTGGCATGGCCATAAGCTGAAATAAATACTATACTAGTTGTAAATCTTAGAATCTCATGCATTCATTAATTAAATTGGCCTAAATTTTGTATCCTTTGAAGCAATATTCTCCGTCAACAGTGTCTCAATCATTCGGTTCCAGGATCCTTGAAACTTGATGGATGCATAAAGGTTGGTTTTGCCTGTAAATTAACTGTTCTACAAATCGTGGTCCAAAACAGGCAAACAGGTTGGTTTTAAAATATTTATTTCGATATTATTCCAAACTCAAGCTTTAACTCACAGTTTCATGCTCCTTGCATACATTAGTGATAATCAAACCTAATCAAATTGAATTCAGGTAGCTCAATTATTTTTTCAGTCAAGGTTGAGCATAAAAACTAAAGCTCTACCAAGAGCTTCAAGTTTCTTAATCAGTCAAGCTCGAGTTAGCTGGGCATTACAGTGGCTCAAATCGATTACAGTGCTACATTTAGTCAATCTTTTAAGACATTTGAATGCATACGCTCCAGTTTTATTGAGCTAACACTTGAAATCTCCAGCACTATTGAAACACCAAGTTATATTATATATAGTCCATTCATCATTATCATACCTTTTTAGGGTTCAATATATATATATATATATATATATATTTCTTCCTATTAGCATGTCCAATTTGTTGGAAAAGTGACCTTAGCGCTTAGTTCAAGCTATAAAGAAGGTATAAATATCATAGTATCCATCTTTAATCATGGTCGGAAAGGGTTATCACAATTCACAACGTCGAGCTTTTTGGGTCACGTTTATAGTGGCATTATTAGGGATTTTGGCATCCTTTGCTTTTAGAGCTTAGATCACCATGCACAAATAGCTTAAGCATCACTTAGTGTCGAAAGTTCCAAAGGTTTGTAAAATTATCATTATATGACTGAAATAATTTCTTGATTTTTGGTCTCCGAAATCATAGCTTAACTACGGCTTCAATTAATCATGTAAGAAAAGTCTAGCACACTTATTTGTCCAAATAGTTTTGCCCTAAATTGTTCTTTCCTATTGGATTAATATTTTGCAAAATGAATTCATCATTCCTCTCTTGACTAACATAATGTTCATGCTAAAATTTTAGTCTAAGATAAACATTGGTCTTCAATAGCTAGATACTTCCCATAGAAAGGACAATTAAAGAACATAGAAGATTGGGTTTTGGGATATATTTAGGATTCATTTGATGGGCAAGATTAATTGCTAAAATGATAAAAATATTTATTATAACAGTAATATTAAATACAATAATAGCGATATTAAAATTAGCGATGAAGATTTATTTGGATGCAAATATAACGATAATAATTTGATATGACAGTCGACTGATTTTGATTAAATTTTAATTTTATAATAAGATAGATAATTGCTCTAAATCATCTTTTCTATTATAATATTGCACTTGAAAGTCCATATTGGGAGATTGGGAAAATGGTTGATACATGTTCTTTAAGCTCTCAAAGTGTTAAGCTGGATTCCTCACTTCACATCTTCAAATCGTAATTGATTAAAAAAAATCTTAGAAATTGTACAACAATACAAAATTTGTACTAAAGTTTGCATTCTACAAAAGAGAGAGAGAAGAAAGATCACTCCAAATAAACAAATGTTGTTTGGATTCAAAAAATTTTCTACAAAATTGTAGGAAAATCTGAAAAGAGTCTTTGGAGTGGGTCACACTGGATTGTGTGAGCTATAATTATGTGTTATTCTAGTATCTATTTCTCGTAATGATTGTAGTTCATTTCCTCCGTACGCATCAGAAGCGTCCTCGTCCTGTTCAGATCAAGTCTGGCTATTGTGTGTGCTTTCGAAGTGAAGCCTCTCTTTTGAGGAGACAAGCATTCCTGCATTATAAACACACGAAGAAAACTAAATATATTGGCAGGCAGAAGGACAAGACAGCAATAGGTACAGAATGTGATATCTCTAACTTCTGGAAGATAAAGTTGTTCTTACTTCATTGGGCAGCAAGTCACGTGGCTCAAGCATATGAATTACTTCTCCCATTTTCAGCCTATGATCCAAATCAGGATCAACACATCGAAAGGCGATCAAGGTAATCAGTTTGAGCTCCATTATAGAAGGAATTTCAGGCATCTTAGGATCTACGGCGGCTGCAATTTTGTTGTTTGAGACCATGGACTTTAACCAGTCAATCAAGTAAATCTGTAATAGGATATTTCATTTTGTCAAAATCAGAGACACAAGCTTTACATAATGCTCAAATATGTTTGAGATCAGGAATTGCTACTTGGTGTTGATTGTTGTGATGAAAAGGGGTCCTCCCTATTACGATTTCCATGGTAAGTATTCCAAAGCTATAAACATCACTCTTCTCATCCCACAGGCTGATAAAAGCATGTTCTTGAGCAGCATAACTAGAAATCCACGCAAATTGAGACACGGTCAACTAAAAAGTTTAACTTAGATCACACCTCACAAGTTCAATCAAGAATGTATGGTCTAAATAAAAATGAATAGGCAAGTTGAATTCATATAAACTGACCTTAGCTTGACCATTGAAAGAGTGGTTACGCGGCTGTGCTCTGAACCCAGCGGCCTAGAAAGTAGAACATTGGAGATCTGAAGATTCCATCTATGATCAAGTAAAATGTTGCAAGCCTCAACGTTTTGATGGACAATCTGTCGTTCGATATCCTCGTGGAGGTAGGCCAATCTGCAGAAACGTGATCCCAATTCTCATCAAGTATATCGATATCATTTGAGCACATACCACAACCGATACAGGGAAATCACAATAATAATCATTACAAGTAAAATGATGTTGCTAATCTTGTTTCAGATTGTCGAACTCACTCCTTTTTTATCCCATGGATAATTTTCATACGTATGGTCCAGGTTAGAGGCCTGGCTTGCCCTAGGGACCCATGAAGACACTGGTGCAGATTACTATCATCGACATATTCATATACAAATATCCTAATAGAACAGAAAACTAAATCAGGAGTTTGAGGCATCACCATTCCGATATTGGGCGAGATAACAACTTCAATTTATTAGATCACATAAAAGAAAATACCTGTAACCTTCTTCCACGCTGTATATCCAAGCAACTTGACTACATTGTTGTGTCGCACATGCCCGATTGCCTCTGCCTCTGTTATGAACTCAATTTTGCAACGGATTGTCACATGATCAATACTTTAATTGATAAACCCATGGAAAATAATGATTAGAATCAATCAAGAAGTAGTTACCTGTTACTCAGTAGCCTCTTCACTGCCACTTGTGTATCATCCAACAATATGCCACGGTAGACAACACCATAATCTCCATGTCCAATTAAATTTTCATAGGCGAAACCAGTTGTGACAATCTCAACCTCCCTCAAACTGAAGTGGCTACCGGTCCAGGTTTCTGAAATACATGGTGAACACTTGGCAAAAGGGATCCAAATCAACCAGACGATTCTCTTGAGTTGTTACACTAGCATGAGCCGACCATTGGTCAGAAAACATTAACTGAAGCTCAGGCTTTGTCGACGTGTTCATCTCGATCTCCGAAATGTAAAGCGGAAAGAGCCTCTTATTGAGTGAGGAAGTGCTGTAAGCGCTTTGATAATTCTTGGGAGCAATGGGGTTTGGTAGGCGAAAACAGATGACACAGAGAGAGATGATGAAGAAAGCCAAAGAATGAATAATGTAATGAATGCGACTATCAAGATCCATAACCGAACACCAAAAAAGGAGGTATGCCTCGAGAGCTTTTCCTTGGGATATGATACCTGTGATGACATAAAAAGAAACGAGCTTCATGGAAGACGAAAATAGAGCTAAAAATCAGGGTTTTAGCTGCTGCTGCTGAAGGTGCTATAAACAGAAAAAGAGGTTGAGATACTTCGTCAGAGGTCTTGGAGTGGGGGGTATATTTCAAAAATCTTGATGTGCCAACAAACAAGCGGAAATATCTTGTTTCATTGATTTTACGTATATGGATTGAAAATACCACTTCACAATGACCACCACCATTTTCCCGTGGACGCCATTTATTTCCTAAAACAACCCCCACCCCTTTTTTTCGCCCAGGTTGAAGCAATGCTATGTAAGTTTTCGTGACAACCTGAAAGTAATATGAAAGTAGATTAAAATTATCAAAACTTGGGTGATTCTGTTACCGATTTCCAAACGCGAATTGTCCTCGTCTTTCTGTATCCTTCTTTCAAAAAAGAAAAAAATGCTGTTGAACTTTGTATTTACCCGTTTCCTATTTTGTAATTGAATGGAAATACTATTGGGTTTTCATAATTAGATTTCTTGTTCTGTAATGGAGTTGCTGAACGTGTTCAGATGCTTCCTTATACCGTAAAGTCCCCTGCCGAATTACGGTAATGCGATAATAATGGTAAGAAAAAAGAACTTGACAGCCTAACTCAACTGCTTGAAACTCAACTCAAATTTCTACTGCTTCACCGACCGTACCAAAATATTTACCCAGCCAGGTGCATATACACATGGTACTTGAAAATTCAATGACTTTAGTGGCGGATTCCTTTGTTTACCAAAAAAAAAAAAAAATTTCTCATATTGAAACTCAAACAATGTTATTTTATAACAAATATAAAGTAAAAAGTGATCGGAGACATAACTTTATTTCCAAAAACCGCCAGACTAGATAAAAATACAAAATTATAGATCCAAAAACGAGCTCAATATCGTATGGATGGTACAAAATAGGGGAACAAAGGCATTAAATCAGTTCTAAGATTTTGGATGCTATGTTCTTAAAAGAAGAACCCAAAAGACAGACATAGCCTTCAAGCAAAACCTGAACCAGATGGAGCTGCACTATAGCCTCCACCTCCACGACCAAAGGCAGGCCTTCCACCAGAACCCTGCACAGTTAAAGAAATGAAATCATAAGTACAACTGGCCATTGGTTAACACTACCATGCATAAATGAAAGACTGAGCTTTAGTCAAACCAAAGCACTAGAAGTTCTACATAACTGCGCAAAATAGAGTTTGCTCTGAGGAAGGACAGCTTGTGCTCTACTTGAAACAGCTTAAAGCCAACAAGTAAATAAAGTATAAAAGTACACCTCCGCGACATGTATAAATGCTAATTGTTACCAAATCTAAGAAAAAATGAATTACATTTTGAAATTGCTCTTAACCTAGGGTAATCCCTTATATCCAAAAGTCAGACCAACTGAAGAATCTTCAGTCAGTATGAAAACAAACAACATTATGTAAAGACAAAGGTTAAAATTAAGCACTGATTATCATATAATCTTGAATACTTCGATAGCCTAGATTTAAAATATAACTAAAGCAAAAAGAAAACATCAATCTGATCATGTGGGACTTTAAATTCTTCATGCATACAACATCAACATTAACCATAAAATCTACAACTACAGTAGAAAAATTAAAACTCTATCAATAATAACATAGAAATAAGTTGAATCCATTTAAACACTGAGGCCACATTTAAAATGTGAAATTACCCTGAAGGATGGCTGGAAATCTGCTGGGGCACCTCCCTTGTCACCACCACCACCAAAGTCACCCCCACGAGGACCTCCACGGTATCCATCTCTGTCACCAAACCTTGGTCGGTCTCCCTCAAAGCGAGGTGGACCCCTAAAATTCAGACAAGCAAAAAATATCACTTAAAATCCACACAGACAAACCAAAATAAATAAATAAATAAATCGAATTTGAAACAAATCAAGGAACAATAAAGAAAAACACTGAAACAGTGACTATTATAAGATGCATTACCGAGGGCGATCGCCAGGTGGGCCACCTAGCCTACCAGGGGGCCTTGTAGATTTCTTCAAAGTAGCAGGCACAATTTCTGATGGAAGATTGAGGTAAGTTCTGAGGAACTCAATCCCATCATTAGTAAGGTACCAGTAGTAGTGCATCCAAGCAAATGTCTCGCGGACATATTCCTTGGACTTGAAGCTCTGCATCAGCTTAATCACCTGCAAATTGGGCACATCGATCTCGGGGTGCTTTGCAAGATTGTAATCCTTCTTTGCGTAGCAAACTCCCTCTACAAAATCACAAGCAATTTTCAATGAGAAACACAAAAATGACTGCTTAATGTAACGAATACAAAGCTCGCTTCGTTTTCTCATCAAGAGGAATGGATATAGGATTAGTCACACAGTAAAACAAATAAAATGAATCAAAATTAAGCTAAATTTTCTAACCAATCAAGCAAATGAGAATCAAGAAATGAATAAAGCAAGGGGATAAATTACAAAAAAATGAAAAAAAAAGATATAAACCTTGAAAGAGGTATTTGCATATTTCTCTACGGTTCTTCTCCGGAATAATCTGACAATAGAAACCAAGAGCAACTTCAGTCGCGTATATACGTACAGATATACGTTTACAAAACATAAAGATAGATAAAAAATGTAAGTACCATGGCTGCGAAGTGAATAGCAAGCGCAAGGTGACCCCTCGTACGGTTTTTCTCGCAGGAGCAGCAGAGTGCAGATAAGCAACAGCTTTGAAACCCTAGAGAAATAGTGGTGATTTTATAGTGGTGCCAGATTCGGGCAAAACGGGTTGTACCCGATCCAATTTATGTGGGCTTGAATGATCAAGTAGGTGGGCCGCGTTCATCCCGAGATCAATATCCAAGAAAATTTTTAGGACAAATTAGATGCTTTAAAACATTTTAGGTCTTCCCACACCCCCCCCCCCAAAAAAAAGAAAAAAAACCAATGTCCCAAATAAAGATATATAAATGTAAAGAGTTGGTAAAAGTAGTAGAAAGTAAGATCCTGGGGCATAAGCTGTCGGGTTCGAGCTCCTCTGCACTCCCTTTTAGACAAGATAATTTGTAAGTCCAACAAAAAATTTACAAATGAAAATTCAATAGATTAGTAAATTTTAATTAGATTAATTACTTATTTAAATTTTAAAAATAAGATAATCATCCTTTCTCCTAAACTTTCATTTCACCAAAAATTTTTTTTTTATGTACATGAACTTCTTTTAAACTTTGTTCTAATTAAAAAAATTTATGGTGAAAGAGTACATTTTTATTTGAACTGAATCCGAAAACTTTTGATTTTTATTGAATTTTATTTAAATCAAATTAAATATTATTTCTTTAATTAAAAATTGATGCAAACATTAAACAACTTTCTCTCCATTTCCTTTCTAAAAACATGATTGATTGGAAGTTAGACACCCCCTCAATGTCAAGCCCAAGTGCCAAACCAAACCCTCATCAAAGCCGGGTAGAAAGAGAGTGACAGGCCACAAAAAGGCTGCCTCCCTCCTTACCAGGAATGTAAACGTCAAAAACAAAATCTCAACATACAAGTCAAAGACCGGCTCTAAATTCTGCTACCAAACATGCCATCGACATCCACACACTGCAACACACAATGAAAAACTGATATTTGTATAAAACCGCAAATCAAAACTAGCTGCAGCATAGACAAATAATGCACCTATATTACAAAGAGGTCTACGACACTAAAATATGCAGTCAAAGCTAGAATACACAAAAAACCCAGCACTGTACAAGATACTCCAAAAAAAAAAAAAAGCGCTATACACTTCCTTCGCGATTCTTCTTCATTCTGCACCAGTTTCTCCCTTTAACTTCTCTTACAATGTATATATACATGACAGCAGAATGGGGAAAATTATTTGGAAATTTTGCAGCCTATTGTCCAACCAACAGTATATATACTAACAGAACTAACTCTTTTGATTCTTGCCCTTTTTTCCTGGCATGAAGACAGTGTCCAGATTAATGATATAAGAAAGAAAAGAGATTATGCACAGCTGCAATTAAAGCAACTCATCACCTAGCATATTAAGTGATGCTTTTGGATTGGTCATTATCAACAGCATCACACACACCGTGATTAATTGTCCGTGTCAATCTCATAGGAAGAAAGCAATCTTCTCTGCATCAAAAAAACAATATTTACAAATTATGTAGGGGGACAAATAAATTTTAAAAGGCCAACAAAACAAACACAAAAAGACTCACAGCCAGAAAGTTAAAAGGAACTAGATCTTTTACCAAATGATAAGTAAACAACTCTGGTAGTATAAATCAGGGACAAGCTGTGCTACTGAACAAACTCATTTGGCATCAAGATTTCACTTTTAACATTTAAATAGACAGGCATGCATGACACATAATTAATAATAATAAAAAAAAAACATTCTTCTCATTTCTTACATTTCCAGCCTAATCAGCCAATACATGCTTGTTCTAACAAACCATCTTTGTTTTGGAGTATGACAAAATATCACAGAACAACTTCCAACATGCAAAATAAACCATGCAACAGAGACAATTACACCCAAGATAGATTAATAATATCATAGGAATTCATTATCGTACTTTTCCAAACTGCAATATTTCTAAATGCTGACTACAGAAAACTCATTGTAGTTTACACGACAGAAAGCAGAGTGCTTCAAACTGTTGAAAGCGAAGGATGATTGCCCCTGATTTATGTTAGGCTGCAATGTTCCAATTCAAAGAACATCTTCCAACAGAACTTTTCTCCGTATTCAACCATTTCACCCATTAAAAAGAAAGTCTAAAACTACTAATAGATCTAGAAAAGCAAAAAGGGTGATACCAAGTACCAACATTACTACTTTTACTAGTATAGTCACATCATCCACATCATTAAGGAACAAGAACCGCATTAGTAAGAGCTCAGAAATAGAAACTCACATGATCCTCAAAATCAGGACTCGTCAGATTGATAGAGAGGTTTCTCATCAACAGCAGCACCTGAATAAGAGGAAGAAATATAAGCAATCACATTTGTGGCAAGATCAGTCAAGATCGTATAAAATGTCATGGTAAAAGAAACATACTGTCTCAACATCTATAGGATCCATCTTCTTAAGTTTCTGCAGATGACCAGCAGCATTTGGATCAAAGACACTGCCAATGAAACCGTATACTCGAGCAAAGTCGGGCAATACTGCATCAAGCAAAGTGTGAGGATAATACAGCATACAAGATTACAAATTTCCATTAGCACTAAGACAAACCTCTCAGTGCATGACCATGATTTCCCTGATCAGTCATTTCCACAATTTGTTGTGTCTTTGGGGTACTCTCAGTGCTACTACAAGAATTATTGGCCATCCCAGGACCTATAAAGGAAAATATACAACACATTATCAAAATCTTAATTTTCATAAGGGATCACTGCTATCATAAATGGGTTCAATGTTAGAATACAAGAATTAGGAAGAATAAAAAACCTTTTTTAGCTTGTGAGAAACTGATGGTTTGTGCGTTGTT